>NC_065426.1:4184235-5384235 GCF_024362695.1 Pectinophora gossypiella
TTTCGAGGTCTGTCACGACGCCTGCACCCGTCATGAGGCACCCAGCAGGAGGCCTTTGCCCAGCAGTGGGATCTTGTAGGCTAGATTAAGACTCTCTATCAAAGTTTGTACAGAACTTTTAGTTTTTATTTGCACCCGTTGTGTTTATGTATTCAATAAAGTGTTTATTCCTATATTTACATAAACAGCCTATATACGTCCCACTGCTGGGCACAGGCCTCCCCTCAATCAACCGGAGGGGGATTCCTATATTCATTCATTCAAATGACGTGGTCTCGTCCTACCCCAACGGAAAATACATCTAGCCTGTAACGTGTGTTACCTTGGCCTGGTTGTGGTGTGCCTGCCTCAGCGGCGTGGAGTCCACGGGCTGTGCGGGCGAGTTGAGGAACTGTGACGGACTGAAGGGCAGCGCCTTGATGGGAGTCACGCCTACTTCGCGGGACTCCAGGGCTCTCGATATTGTTTCGCTCCACGACTGGAAAGATATAAAATTTAATGTTTAATTTAAAATAATAAAGCTTGAAAGCAGTTAAGGTATAAGATTACTTTACCGGTGGGTCATTCTTCTTTTTTATCGACAATAAGAAGTCATTTTCTCGTTATATCGGATTTAACATCTTTCATTATAACGGCAATAAATATTTAAAAAACATCATATAGAGATGTGTCTGTAGAGGAGTATTTAGTGTTTCTCTTTATCTTGGTAATATACTGTTCCTTGCAGGCGCATTGCAAAATATATTGTGACAGAGTGGCCCTTTTCATCGGAGACAGCATTTCGATTTACCACTCTGTCACAGAATTTTGTGAAAAACAACCAAGCTACGTTAATCACTAATCGAGGAACCGATTAGTATTTCGCTAGTATTTTAAGTATAATAAGATAACTATATATTTGGACAATGGAAATAATAAATAAAATTCTAAAACATATAACATATCAGAGCGAAGGACAGATCATTGTCGATAAAAAAGAAGAACGACCCCGGTACAAAATTAAGGTACCGATTTGATTATCTATTGTTATCTATTATGAAATGATAGATAATGGATAGTACAAGCAAGCCGGTGTACGGTCACGAGTACTAATATTTATACACTTTGATACCATGTCACATTAACGTATTTGACAAATTAAACCGTAAATCTCATTAAATGTCAAATATGATAGTACGACAGGGTTCTAAAATGGGTACATGATATTACTCGTGACTGTACCACAGGACCGCAGTGACGTGTGTTAAGTTCGTAATAACAGTGATCGAAATAGGTAGTGCCGTTTGCGAGATTTGTCTTATCATGGATATGCCCAAATCTTGAATCTCGAAACACAATATCCGATTTTTATTATACATTGATTTTTATTTTGCGAACTAATTAAGTATTTGTATGTCACGTATTTAAACATTGTTTTTTTTATTTATATTTATGTATTTTTTTTTTTTTTTTTTTTTTTTTTCAGTTTACAGAATCATTTATTCAACGTAAATATTTATACAATTTGTCGCTTAAAATTACGAATAATTAAAACATTTAAAATTATAACACAAACTATGACTAGTGAGTCAGTCTAAAATACCGCCCCCTCTCGTGCCCGGTTCAAAGGTGCCCATTATACTGGCCGCGTTACCGCGCACTATTGCCAAGGAAACCTGTTGAACCAGGAACGAGCTGGCGCGGGGGTCACTACCGCGGTCCCTCAAGCGCCTCCCCAAAACACGAATAAAATCCTTGGCCGCCGAGCACCACACACCCGAAGTCTCGACGGCAAAAGGGACAAAATCGTGGGTCCGCGTTAAGTCCCCGTATTTCGCCAGCTTTTGGCTAGCAGCCCACTCGGCAGCTGCCCCTGCGGTTCGAGTAGTACGGGGCAGGTGCGTTGCTGCAAACGTGCAAGCACAGGTGGCGTCCCACAATAAAGCGCGCCCCCTCTCCCAGGGTATGAGCGTGAGCCCATCAGGCCTCTTACCGTCTGTACGGCTTAGACCCGGCGGTTCCAACTTGCACGGCACGTCGATCGACGCCAGTGCACGGCGGATGACATCATTCAGCGCATGATGCCGGGGGTGTCTTCCCGCGCACTTTAGGCAAGCGAGGCCGTGCCGCCCATCAGAGCCAACCGGCTTACCACAGCGGCATGTATGTGGCTCACACATTCTACACCCCAGCCGAAGTATGTATTTTGGTTTTAACTGTTTGTCTAGATCAACAAACTTTCATATCTTAAACAGTTTACTTTTATTTAAAACGAGAAGAGGAAATTCTTTGGTCATATCCATATTATTATTAACCACAACATGCAGGGTTATTGACCCCAAATGGCAATATCTATCCCGATTACTGGTGAACAAATATGGTAATATGGTCAGATACAATACAGGCACTCACATGAAGGTTGGGCGTAATAACCTGTATCTTCTTCTGCTTGCGCCGCAATATGGGCGGAGGGCTGTTCGACTCCAGCTGCTTCTTAGGGGACGAGTACACGATAGATGACGGCACCACTATCTCCTTCGATTCTGGTTGCGTGTGTACTGCGTATGTCACTGGAAAAGAAAGGGGTGAGTTATAAACGCATCGAAATTGTGTTTCATTAACTAATTCCTAAGTGTACCTGACAAACAGGTCCCATAGTCTGTTTTTTTATATAGTTATTATTATTTTTAAACGGTTTTATATGTATATATAATTATTAATAATGTATTTCATATATTGCACCTCTTTTTATTATCCCGCAGATATTGTTTTACTACCTCTGGGTTGGCTGGAAGAGATCTCTCTTAGAGATAAATCCTCCCTTGTAAACGTATATTTTCAAACAGACAGACAGACAAACAGAGACAGAGGGCAGCAGTAACTGTCAGTGCTATTCAGAGCCGGAGGACAGGAGTCCTAGTACGGCTTTGAAATAGACTACTCTGGGCGCCATCGCACTCGCGTCAGTCAGAGTACTGCGGGGCGGAAGGCAAGAGACCACTGCTCTATTTTTCTATAATATATATTTATGTGTGTATTTGTAAAAAGATACATACAGTCATGAGCAATATAATGTACCCACTTTAGGACTCTGTCGCACTAACATAATATTTGACATTTAGTGAGACTTACAGTTCAATTTGTCAAAAAAGTTAATGTGACATGGTACTAAAGTGTATATTATACATATTAATGCTCATGACCGTACATATTTACTACCTACATATATAAACTCACACCTATATCCCACATGTTAATCAGAGACTATGGAATTCCATTTGCCACGTTCCTAACACACTTCTCTTGTTTCCTCCATATTGATCAATCGTTTCATAAACCCACGCCTGTCCAGAGCAGATCGTACTGAACTTTTTCTAAAGACATCTCTAATTTGGAAACAGGAAACAAGAAACAAGAAATATTTATTGAGAAGCTGTGTAGGTACATAAAGAAATATAAATAAATTTAGGAGTAAAACCGACACTCACCACCAATTCTTACCGAGCCAGTTACCTCGCCTGGGTCTCAATCCCACTTTGGTCTTTAAACCCGGTCATACCCGGTATCGGGGGCTTTTATACAAAACTGCTATCCAAATCAGTATATCCGATGACTACTCACACGATACAAAGATTACTTACCGGCACTTTGGTTGCTGTTCTCTCCTGTCAAGTTGCTTGATGACAAGTAATTTTTGATTGGCGAATCGGAAGGTAGCGATTCAATGTTCACGAATCTGTAACAAAATAATAACTAAAAATTAGAACGTTTTGTACGAGAATGGATGTAGTTGGATGAGAAAGGAGATCATCTGCGCTCTATACCTCGGTCGGAACCAGAAGTCAAAGTGTCGGCCAAGAAATAATTTTGCTATACATAGTATCACTCCTGTATCCGCGAAGAGGTAAGGAGAGGTATATACAGGATGTTAGTGACATCGTATCGAATACTGAGGGGGATGATTCAGACCAAAAGCCCCTAACCCGGCTCATGTAACGACTACTTACTTACATCAGTAAGTAATAACCGGGACTAACGGCTTAACGTGCCTTCTGTATGGATCACTTGACTTTGGGACAGCCTGTAACATCCTAACCAAACTAAGGATCACAAAGTGATTTGTGTGACCACCGGGATTCGAACCCGGAGTCTCCTGAGACTACTGGAGCGCAGAGGCCGTTATCGTTACTCACTTGAAAGGTGACTCCATAATGTCGACACTATCAGCAGCAACCAGGCCGCCTCTATCCGGAGACTTCGACCGCAGACTCTGTTGTTGAATATTGGTAAGTTGGTCCTTCAACAACTGTCTAAAGTGCAACACTTGTTTGGAGGCCGGTTGGGTCGCCGGTGGAGTATCGGTGAATGGGGTCGACCAGTTCTGTGGATAAAACGAGGAGTTCTTAGATTTATAGGTAGAATTCGAAGCAAAAGTAGCTGCAAACTGATTGGATCTGCCCTGTTTTTAGGGATTACGTCGTGAGTTTATGTATGTATGATCGGATGCTTGTGTAATAGGATGTATGTTAGTTATATTCCTCGAGAGTAGAGATGTGCACGAGGCGGCCTGTCATATTTGGGAACTAATTGGCAAAAAGGGTTGACTATTCGGCATTATTCAATATTTGTTTTTAAAATGTAGAGTTTAGCTTTAAAATGTAGAAAATCATTAGAATATACTTCAAATAAAAAATGCATGCATTAAATCATTAAGAAGAATCAACAAGTACAAAATAGGAATGTCTATTTCGTATTTATTGCCAAAAAGTTACGAACATCTGTATTTTTTAATAATCATTTTCTAATAAGAACAATAATGGGAGATTATCTTTTTTAGAATTAAAAAAATAAAATTGTTCCCATCTTCTTTATAGACGTATAAGGCCTAGTAACCGGGACCAACGGATTAACGTGCCTTCCGAAGCACGGATCGTCTTACATTTGGACAATCAGGTGATCAGCATGTAATGCATACTAGGAATCACATAGTGATTTTTGCAATATGTCCCCACCATGATTCGAACCCAGGACTTCCGGATTATGAGCACAACGCTCAACCACTGGACCACGGAAGCCGATATATATACTAACTACTATGATTAATTACTACTGATGAAGGTTTTGTATGATGATGGTGTGAAAAAAAAACAACAAACAACCAATTAGGAAATGCAAATGATACAAACGATACTGGGTGTTTTAGAAATACGAAACAGCTTTTAAAGGTAGAGTTTGTGTCCGGTTAAAGATAATAGGCTTGTCTCCTATTACAAGGGACTTATGCCTTGATCACACCTACCGAACGCTCTGCCGAGTTCTTTGGCGAGATAGCTCGACCCCTGTTCTATTTGCTAGGCCGAGTACCCACCCCCGCGCTACCCCGCACTGTATCGCCCTAGAACAGGGGTCGAGTAGCTATCTCGCCAAATAACTCGGCCGTGCACTCGTCGTAATGTTCATACACACCGAGTACTCGACCGAGCGCACTGTCTCGCCCGTCCACTCGGTAGGTGTGATCAAGGCATGAAACATAGCTGACGAGGAGCGAGTGTATATTATGTCGTGGCCAGATCGTAGAATTGATCATTTCATGACGTGTTTCATTAAAAGGTCATATTTCATGAAATAGCCAACTTAAGTTGACCATATCGTTGAAACGTCAACATTCAATGATATTTCAATCAACGTTTGGAAATATCGTTAATGTAGGCGGTGTTTGTGCTATGTTATGTAATAAAAATGCGAATAGTCGATTCATTTCTAAATTCAAAATTATGTACCTATTCGATATGGAAAATTGTACAATTACATTGATTCATCGATTATAATAAAGTTTTAAATATAATCGACACCAGCGCCACTACCGGTGGATAATGTTACTAATTTTACGATGTGATTGCCAACGTTTGGCCATATCATGAAGTTATCATGCATTTAGTTGCCCATATCGTTAAACGTTTTGTGTTGATTGATTTGGCCAAACTACATAATGATGTGGCCAACGTGTGATATTTCATGAAATATGACCATTTCATGAAATGATCGAGCACATCATGAAATGATCGATTCTAAGATCTGGCCACGACATATACGTATACTACACACGGCCTACCTCTTCGGGAATACAGGCGTATTACTATATCATGTGTGCAAAATGATACGGAACATAAAACCATTACGTCAAAACTTTGTTTTAATTTTTTTGAGATTGGAATTGAATTTTTGTATTTTAAAAACACTCAGTATGTAGATTAAGCAATCACATAACACTAAAAAGTAATAGAGAACACAGAACACTAGGAAATAAAGACTTTATCTGACTATCTAATTAGAATGAATTTCTATAAGCCACACACCGAAGTTAAAGGTCAGGAAGGCAGCAAAATAATTAGAAAAACGAAAATCTACTAAATAATACAATTAAATTGTATTACCTAATAACGTACCTTTACTCTTGTTAGGTATACGTTGGATATGGAAGGAGAAATATGGATGTTAGGTACTGTTTTATAAAAAACATTTGCAAAGATTATATTATATTTGCGATATAAAGAAGACATCTAACTTTATGTCCATAAGTCTCCAAATATCGTACCATTTTGGCAAATTATTCTACTATAATTTTTAGTTCCTTGAGCAATATAATGTACCTACTTTAGGACTCTGTCGCACTAACATATTTGACATTTAGTGAGACTTACAATTCAATTTGTCAAAAAAGTAAATGTGACATGGTACCAAAGTGTATACATATTAATGCTCGTGACCGTACTCCTCGGGCCTTAGCCAAGTAGCAAACGATTATGACAACCGGCAGTATTTTTTTGATCTTAGGCCTCGTCAATGCCTTCGGGCAAGTCTGGGGCCAAGAGCAAATCCATCAAAGGTAAAAAAATAATGGCGTTAAGTACTTGGCTAAACGCTGAGGGCTCTCACCCGGTACAAAAGACAACACGTCTGAGGGTGCCCAGTTGAGCGCGAACTTGGCTCAGGGCGAGAAGATTATATTTGAAAGAATGAATCGAGCCGTTCGACTCTAGAGGGCCGATAGCGATAAGCGCTGAATGAGGGAAACCATCGACAGTGTAAATAAATGTTATTTAAAAAAAGCGCTTACGTATTTTTTTCTAAAGCGACGGTATAGAAATATCTGCAATAAATACACTACTATTACTACTATCGTGCGGGTTGTGAGGCGGATTACCAACCTCATCAACCCTGGTGTCAGGGTTATTATTGAGTCGCCAAAGGCCCCTGGCTCATGTAACGACTACTCAATTACATTAGTAAGTAGTAACCGGCATAACGTGCGTGTAATAAATGAATCTGCCAAAATAGTACGACAAAAAGTGAACATATAAAGCGTAAGAAGCGGACCCACATCGTTATAGGCGACTTGAACTTTTTGGTGCGGCACTAGACTATCCCGTGGCTTTACCCTCGATTTGCGTCGAAGGTTCTCGAAGCTGTCGACGAGCTCCGGCTCGTACTTGCGCCGCATGGTGGAGTTCCAGTGGTTCTTTATTGCGTTGTCCGTCCTGGAAAGAGGAAATAATTGAATTAAAACAAATATACCTCATTGCACACACATACACGAAACATTTTAAAACACGCAAGAAAGATTACAGCACAACTGAACAATTAAATACATACAGTGTGTTAGTGACATCGTAACGAAATCATTGAGGGTTGATTCAGACCATGATTCTAAGTTGATATCAAGTGGAATTTTCCATCGCAAAAGTATAGAATTTAAAATAATTTAAAAACAAAATATCATGAATTTTGCGACGGAAAATTCCACTTGAAATTAACTCAGAATCATGGTCTGAATCATCCCCTTCAGTATTCGTTACGATGTCACTAACACCCTGCATATAAATCAAATTAAATATACTTTATTGCACACGAGCAGAACATTCAAAATGTTTTACATTCATATACAGTACAAATAAAATAGTAAAATACATATTTTCTCTTGCTGAAGCTAGCCAAAGTACTCGTTAGCGGCTTACTGCCATAAAGCAAGACCCTGAAGAGGGGGTGAGGTGAACCTAAGGTGAGTTGGTGCGGGGCGGAGAATTGCCGTTCTATGGTGAAAACCACGTAAGCGCCTTTTTCAAAAATCACATCAAGACGTGATTCTATTATTATCAAAACCTCCCAATAGACAAACTTCTTCTTCTTTGCGAGTCGATGGCGATCGATACTAAATTTTTGCTGACCAATAATTGGCCACGCTTACGGCATTGTCAGTGGCTTCGTAAAGGTCTTTAATAGTGCAGGTGTTAGGGCACTTAGGACAGCACAAAAAGTGAGCCATAGTTTGTGGTGATACTCCAAATTTCTATCCAGGTAAAATTTGTAGTCTCGAAATTTACTCGGATTGCAATTAATACAAAGATATCGAGGTTTTGTTGAATAAAATCACACCAGAATGTCATTTTTTAAAAGGCGCTTACGTGGTTTTTACCATAGAACCGTCTCTTCGCCCCGCACCAAGTTGTATAGGGCGCCGAGCTAGATTAACCTCACCCCCTCTTCCGGGACTTCCTTTAGTCTAACGAGTACTTTAGCTAGCTTTAGCAAGAGTAAAGATCAGACTATGTTTCGTAACAAATTGAGGTTCTCACCGGCCGGGCAGAAGCTTGGCGATCTTGGCCCACTGGTTGCCAAGTTGTCTGTGCGCTTGGTATATTACCCGGTCCTCGTGTTCCGTCCACGCCGTCTTCTTTATCGAAGGGTTCAGGTGGTTGTGCCATCGTTCTCTGAAAAAAAAAAACCATTATGATGATGTGATCCAGCCGATTTCGGCTACGGCGACTGCTTCAACTCCGACGTTCATGTGCTCGCATGTGGCTTATATAGCCAATCTTATTGGAAAAGTCTTATTGTCTATGTCAACCACAATCTAACCTAATAATAGTTGGTAAGTCAATACGTGGCCTAAGGTGTAACAAGCTTACAATGGATGTTCTAAAAAAAATATGAAAACATTTTTAGCTTCTCTTGTTAGGTCGACGGATAACCGTCAATTTTAATTAGCTAAACAAACAAACACGATGAGGAAAACCTGAGTTTATGTATATATATCTTATGTCTCAATAATAATAAGAACCCATAGTGCATACAGGGACGTTCGCCAGTTGGTGTCATAACATATTTAGATTCAATTAATTGCCTCAAGGGGCCTCTACGTGCTGGCTTCGGCCCCACGCACGCCTTACAAAAGTCCGGGACTCCTTAGGCCGAGATATGGAAACAACATACATTACATATAGTAATAACTCGCGGCTGAGCATTGTGATGGTTGATTGAGGGGATGCCTGTGCCCAGTGGGACGTATATAGGCTAAATACCCTATCCTGTGTGCTCGATATAGTATACCTAATACACACACACACACACACATGTAAACAAGCAAAAAATACGACAGGAACGACATGCACAACAGGCGGGCATATCGATAAAGCAGCAGTTTCTTCCAGGCAACCTTTGGGTAGAGCCAAAATATAATATGTTACTTCAAAGTCAAAGTAAGTATTTTATCTGAACAATAAGCAAAGGACAGTTCAAAATATATTTTACCTGCATTGTTTCCCTATCCTGCCCTTGAGGTGCCGCGCTATAAGCGTCCATTTCTTCGGCCCGTATTTGGCTACTAAGTCTACTACTTTTTCATCCTCCTGCAACAAACACAAAAACAACATTTTAGCAAAGAGATTTCATTTATACTTTTTTAGAACACAAATATAAATTTTACAACTATGCTGTTTTTCAACGAGATATCCGATTATTATTTATTTATTTATTTATAAAGGTACATACAGCTTTACAGTATAATCTAATGTGTTATGAATTTTATTCCAGCCAATAATGGCACACACTTTAGATACATTCAGCCGTGGTAGCTTACTTAGAAGGACGCTTGACTCTTACTGTAAGGTCGCATGTTTGATTCAGCATGGGCTTAAACCCTGTTTGGATCATAAATGATTATCACGTGCTTAGCGGTGAAGGAAAACATCGCGAGGAAAACATGTGACCTAACCTATATCGGGCTTGGTTTCCCTTCGCAGTGTAGAAGGTCAGACAGATAGTCGTTACTGTAGAAAACCGGACCTGTCAAATCTTCAGGTTAGGTAAGCGGACCCTGTGAAAATGGGATAACGCTAGGGAGATGATGACTTTAGATACAATCAAGCTGTACTACTACTACACATGTATATAATACATTTATTTTATTCGTGCATTAAGACTTGTTTCTATGTATTGATTCTTATACGTAGAACTACGTTTATTTGATAGGTGATTCCGCGACAGACGTTGTCATAATCATATTGTATAGTGTTTGTATTGTTATTGTTTTCATATTGTACCTAAATCCTGAAGCTCCATATAGGCATAGAATAAAGAATCATTCTAGAACGGTAACTCTCCGCCCCGCGCGAATTCGTATCGGACGCCGACCGCACCCCCTCTGGGTCTTACTTTAGTCTTTAACGGCCGTAACCAACTATGGAGTAAGGGAGAGCGCGAACTGTATCTCTCTCGCACTTACGCGTAGACGGCACACGTTAAGAATGAGATTTTTGTATGGACATACATACATACATAAACTCACGCCTATTTCCCACCGGGGTAAGCAGAGACTATAGAATTCCATTTGCTTCGATCCTGACACACTTCTCTTGATTCCTTCACATTCATCAATCGATTCATATACGCACGCCGGTTCTGAGTAGATCATATTAAACCTTTTCTAAGGACATCTCCAATTTGGTCAATGTAAGTCCTTCTCGGTCGGATGTTTGTATGGAGTATAGAAGAAATGTCTGTGCTTCAGGACAGATACGGGGTCAGGAGTGCTCGAACGCCTCTGGCCGGACATTTACACCGGACGGTGTCTTTCAGGGGTAGTTTCCGCTTCCAAGCTACTAAGTGCTGGAACGACCTTCCACCACCAATCAGGAACCGGAGCTCTAAGGTTACATTCAAAAAGTATTTAAAGAATCACCTACTAGAAATACAGAGGTTAGATATACCAGCGATGTACTTGGGATAGCGGTTGCTGCCTCTTTAGATCACATCTGGGTGCTCCTGGATGTCCGTTTTCGTTTCGTTTTGTTATTATGATTATGAAATTTTATATGTATATTATTACGTTTATTTAATTATCGCACTCACATCACATGCACCATAGCTACACACTGCTTTCACTACTCACTTATAGATCCTTCTTTTAGTGTAATATTTCTTTCTTTTATTGTTTTGTTTCTGCTTTCTATGTGTAACACTGTCGTTTTTTTTTTTGTACTCTTTATTTATTTTTTAAAATTTATTGAGCGGGTACTCGCGTTTCACCGATCGGCGTGGGTTCAAAATCAGTGTTGCCCTCTGGGTAAATTTTCACTGAACCCTGGCCTTTTTTGGTGAACTGCGGCACCCATATACCTTTATGTTTTCCAACTACTTAAATATTAATGTTAATGTGTGTATATTTTAATGTTGTAAATGTATATGTGTGTCGTAGATTTTACCTAAATAAACTTTATTATTATTATTATTATTATTATTATTATTATTATTATTATTATTATTATTATTATTATTATTATTATTATTAAGAAATGCCGAATCTCTATAGGGTCCGTCCGCTCCACCCCACTCAGCGCCAAGCAGCTTTAGTGGCCTATTTCCTTAGATCTAATCACTTAAATTGATCTGTAACATCTTCATTCCTCCAATTAACGCTCAACTCCCACTGGGCCCCAATACTTTATCAATGACAACAAAAACCCGTATAAAAACAAAATAAAAGACTCGCCAATCATCTGTAGCGATGTAGCGTGCGAAAATTCGTTACCGCACAAGGTAAGCCGGTTGACGGTGAAAAAAATATGAACTTAGCAGTTGCGATCAGCTGTGCGGTGACGCATGCGTGCGAGATTCCATTTAATTTGAATTTTTGATACGGCATTTATAACTAAACTTATGGAGACTTTGACAAGGATGGAATCGGGTGTGGTTTTAAGTATTGTACTACAGTGTAGTTCACAAAGAAGATAAAAAGACTTGGATAAGTCCAGAATGTGTTAAAGAATGATCAGGTCAAGAGTACTCTAAACCGGAGAGCATGCATGAAGTCTTTGATCTTCTTATATCGTGTGGGTTGTGAGGTGAATTACCAACCTCATCAACCTTGGTGTCAGGGTTACTATTAAGCCACCAAAGGCCCCTAACATGACTCATATGACGACTACGTACTTACATCAGTAAGTAGTAAGTCTTTGATGAGAGTGATAGAAACAAAAATGGTGTGTCAGGAATTCTCCAGTACCTAATTTGTGTTTGGTCTCTGCTTATCCCAAGGGGAAATAGGCGGCGCGATAGGCGTATGTATTTACGTATCTGTTGTTTTTGAATCTCTAGTACTTACCTACTTATTTTGGGACAATCCACATATTGATTTTATAACGTTAGATGCTTTGTTTAGTTTTGAAAAGCGATCTTTCCAATTGACGGTTAATGGCAATAGGCTGGACCCCTATTACATGGGACTTAAACACAGCTGGCGAGGAATGCGTGTATAAACTATACACCCCTGCCTATCCCTTTGGGGATACAAGCGTGATGGCTGTGTTATGTATGTTATGGTTATTCCATTACCGCTTGAAGTAATAATGAAAAACTCGATCTCGCTTCACTTGATTTTAATAAATTAAGAACTAAACACATCATTAATTACAAATTGAACAAATACTACAGTAACAGACATATTACACATATCTTATTGAACATGTGTAGTGTGTGGTCCCAGACAAACAATAAAAACCGGACCCAAGGTCAGGGTGTGTCACAGCCTCAAAACGTGGATGACTACATACTTAAAGGATGTTTATGGATGTAGAATGGCGCGAAATGTAGCCTGCTTTTCCTGTTCGAGTTTTGTTCCGTGGTAAAATGTCATACTTACTTATAACGTGGCTTTATAGCGAAAACCGCGTGAGCGCCTTTTTAGTCACATTCTGGTGTGATTTTCTTAACATATTTATTTTGAACCTATCTCCCCTCCCCCCGTGTTTTATGCGTTCGTGTAATAGATGGAAATTATTTGAAATAAATCGATGTTTTGTTGAAGAAAATAACATCATTCGTCATTTGTCAAAAAGGAACTTACGTGGTTTCCACTATAAAAGACAACGATAAGTATATTTATATTTATGTCCTACTACATATAAATTTTGTTAGTCTAACAGAAAGCTCGAGAAAGTACTATTTATTAAGGTAATTTTTACGCATTGTACTTATCACTTCCGCCAAATGTCGAAAGAAAATCAAGTCAAAAAATACGTAAGTATCGTATGCCTTTATCGAGCATTCTTTTCCAAGAACCCTACTAGGTTTATATTATGACAAAGTAGACTTATAAAGCACCTTGTTAGCATACATTTAACATTCAAGCCACATTGCATTCATTCATAATATCTAAGAAACTCTGTCATCCGTTCATTGGTATGTATACACGTGTTTGGACATTTGGGCACATTCTTTCAACTTTACAAGTCATTATCAAGTATTTCAAGGTCACATTATACACTGTCGCCTTATATTGATAACTACATACGCGCTATTTCTAAAAAGATAATTTCTAGAGTTTGTATTCATGTTTGAATAATGGAAATAGGCTCGCCCCCTATTTAGTGACTTAACCTCATAAGGGCCGAATTTTAAGATACAATAGTTAAACAATGGGTTTTGGTTTTGGCATCTGAGCCTTACGACCTTACGGAGTGGGTGTATATAGAGGTACTGTACACCTCTGCTCTTCCGGGACACACGTGTGATATTATGTTTTGTTACTTTGTATCAAAAGTGGCTGCAACTTATCTTCTGTAGTGGCTCTACCCTATAATAACAATTTGTTTTGGCTTCGGCCCCACGCACGTCTTCCAAAATATTACAAAATAATAATAATAATATTCTTTAATTCAGACATCACAGGTTCCGTATTTCGATATACACAAAATATCAATGTCCAAATTATAATTAAACAATAAATTACAATCGAAATTTAAAATTAAAACTACAAACAACTTTCGCAGTGTACTGCTGATGGCATGAAAGCTGAGCCAGTGCTTTAGGATAGGCCTATACACTCGGTCCGCTTTTATCTTCAGCAGACTGTTGCCACTCCCCCATACCCGGCGCATCAGAGGGACCACTCTCTTACGTATTACGGCATGTAATCCATCAATCACTATTAGGAACAAAGCAAACGCACCGTAGGAAACACAAAGTTAATTCAATGAGTACATCCTATAACCACAACAATGTGTACATCGCGCGTGCATCTATTATGCAAGTATTTTAAACGTCCTATGTCACTGACCGAGCCCGTGACTCAGCATTTCCTTAGCAGACTGATTGGCGTTCGGGAATTCGCTATTGCTTTTCCTGTCTAGATTTAGAATCGCCAGAGCTGTGGTGGTTTTGTACCTAGCTGTTTTTTTTTTGTTTAAGAAAAATTATTCTCATAACAATTTTACAATTCACTTACATGAGAAACTTAAAAATATTTTAATATATGTTTGAGACAAGCGTACGAATTACAATATTTCTATTTTCTACTATAAAAAATAAAACGAGGTAGGTAGTTGACGAATAAGTTGCATGAGGTGTTATTGTGCGAGGCGTTATAGGCACTACTCATTCAAAACTTTTAGCCTAATAACTCAGAAATGCCCTTAGATATTCAACCTAGCAAGTTAGTTCATAAATATCCAGCTATTTATATCCAGTATGTATTTTAGGCCCAGAATCATATTAGCTGCCGCGCGTTAGCGAAGTGAAGACTCCGTTTTTCTTCGACACACACTGATGCTCGTGTAAGCGGGATTTCTCAAAATGACCCTTTTGCATTACAAAAGCGACATTTTAATTGTATTTTTTTTAGTGTTTTTCATGTTATTTATAGTTTTGTATATTCGTTTTTATATTTTTTCTCGTCATACAGCGCATTGGGTTACACTGTAATGTTGTATGTACCTTTATAAATAAATAAATTTTGACTAAAATTAGACCAGAAAGATGCGAAAGCACTAATCTCAAAAAGGGATCTTAAGGTCCAATCTGAGAAAAGGACTTTCTATGACGAACCGCTTTTTTCCATCGTGTGTGTTGTGAGGTGAATAACCAACCTCATCAACCCTGATGTCAGGGTTATTACAGACTACTTACTCACATCATAAGTAATTAGTAACTGGGACCAACGGCTTAACGTGCCTTCACGAACGACGAATCCGCTAAGATATGGATACGTACCTCCTTGGTCCAAGGGCCCTTGACTAGCTCCGGATTGACGACCTTGGTCCACCGCTGCTGGCACTGCACGTCGGACCGGTCCGTGAACTGCGCCGCGATCACCTCCCACTGCTCGTTGTACATCTTCACGTACATCTTGAGTCTTTTGTCCTGGAATTGGAGAATTTATTGTTTTGTCATAGCATAGTAAAAAGCGTAGCATAGCTTCTATAAAAACCGGACCTGTCAAATCTAGGCTAAGTAAGCAGACCCTGTGAAAAACGGGATAAACTTTATAGTACAGTAAAAAGGATTATCATGAGAAACACTTCGCACCAGGGGAGTTGTATTCTATCAATTAGTCAAGTTAATCCCCAAGGGTTAAAAAACCTGAAGGGAAATATAAAATCCCTGTCATTGGGGGGCTGAGAAAGCATTTTTAACATGAGCAAGGACAGATGATTCTCACTTTGATCACAATAGCCTAGTAACCTGAAGTTTCACAATACGGTGTTGATATTCTTCAGCACCTCAGCGCTTTCGGCTGTAGTGGAGTTCTTTGAAGTACTAGGTAATCTCAGACTCACAAGAACTCACTGTTTCTTTTGAACACAAAAATTAGTCCGAGGTAGGTAACGAACCACTAGCTCTTCTAGTGACTCATCACCTCCCTAGCATTATCCTGTTTTTCACAGGGTCCGCTTACCTAACCTGAAGATTTGACAGGTCCGGTTTTTTACAAAGCGACTGTCTGTCTGACCTTCCAGCCCGCGAAGGGAAAACCAGCACAATACAGGTTAGGTCACATACCTCCGAAAATGCATTTCTCGGGAATGTAGGTTTCGTCACGATGTTTAAGTTCACCGCAGAACACGATCTCTTCTTGTGGCTGCAATAATTTATACATACCTCCTCCTTCGTCCAGCGTCCCCTGTTGATATTCTTCCGCGGCCCAGCGCTTTTGGTTGTAGTCGTGACATCCTCATATGCTGCCGTCGAGTCCTCTGAGTACTCGCTAGTCTCGGACTCATAGCCGCTTCGTCTGTGGGCAAAGGAAAAACTTACATAAACCTCTTCCAGCAGAGATTTCCAAACACAATAGTTAAACAATAGGGTTTGGATTTTAAAAGGATATTCGGCCTTAAGACTTTAGGGATGTGTTAATAAAGGATAGATAATAGATAGAAAATAAGCTGCAGATTTACTTTAGCAGAGTCACAGCGGATCGACTGTACAGAGCACAGCATTGCCGGTTTCGAATTACTGTAAGTTTGAGATAGGAAAGTCCGCGTGCCGATTTAGTAAACACAGTTCAATAGGAATCGATACAAACAAAGGAATGCTATTATTATTATCCTGGTATAGGACAACTTTGGTGGTAATCAATTGCTTAATAGTTATAATGAATAATGCTAGATAGATAGAAGTCGAATTTATAAACCGTAAAGACAAGTTTGTGCGTACAAATTATTTTCCATTAGGACATCTTTAATAAGGATTAATGCTACGTATAGAACGGTAACTCTCCGCCCCGCACCAATTCCTATCGCGGATCTCACCCCCTCTGGGTCTTACTTTAGTCTTAAATGTCCGTAAGTCGTTAGGGAGTAAAGAGAAGACTGCGCCAACTGTTTCGTTCACACTTACGGGTTAGACAACACACAGTAAGGATTTTTGTATGGAGTATCCGGGATGTGCTGATACCGTACAAAAGTTGAATGAACTAGACGCAAACATAAACTTGCTTCGCTTGACTTTGTTTACCTAGGGCCTGAGGAATGTCGAGGAAAAAACAGGAATCATATGAGGCGTTTAAAAACTGCAAATGAGGTAAAATAAGATCCCAAGTCAAAAACTCAAGGCTCTGATATGATCACGGTCCGTGGTTTGTTTTAAGAATGGTTATTGGAACATTGTAGACACACTTGTAATAAAGCCACGCCTGTAAACTCTAATGGGGTGGACAGCCATAAACACCTTACAGATCACTTGATATGAAAACCTGATGCGGACGTGATGAACCGTATGGTGACAAAAGATCAATCATTTTATAATAATCCCTCGTATTACATACATACATACATAAACTCACGCCTATTTCCCACCGGGGTAAGCAGAGACTATAGAATTCCATTTGCTTCGATCCTGACACACTTCTCTTGCTTCCTCCAAATCCCTCGTATTACTCATACTAAACTAAGTAAATGTAGGTATAACAAAAATGTGCCATAAAAAAACCAAAGTAATTCATAAGAGATATAAATACCTACTTAATTAATAGATAGGTACGCATAATGTGGAGCACTGGTTAGATACACAGCGAAGGTCAACCTTTTTGCTTACAAAATATTTTTTTACCAAACCATTCATCTCTCTTATTATTATCTCCAACCAATCTCCACGTGTAAGTACATAATATATTTCCATCACGAAGAAGGCTTTATATTCTAAAGTCACGTTTTAGTTATGTTTGGAGAATCCTGTTTCATCCTGAGGTATATTCAAGGCGGTGACGTAAGATGGGGCCCCATAGGCTAAACGCGTTTTTTCATGGCCCCGTTCAATGTTGAATGTCTGGCTACAGATTATAGAAAAAGTTTTGTTAACAAGGATTCATAAAGTAGGTGTGTTCGCACGAATCCTTGCTAAGAGATAAATTAAATTGTTATCTATCGCACGCTTAGACCACGTGCTTCGCGTTAATAAAATCTACCTAACGAATACCCTCCCATATCCGCCTGAATCTCCAATAGTACATTATAATACCCTAGCGAGCTGGCGAGAGTGGTTGTAAATACTACACCTCTGACTACCCCTTTGGGGCACAGGCGTGATGCCTCTATGAACAAAATATTGTTTTAGCAATAAGACGGCATAGAACATTTTATCTTAACGTCAAAAAAAGGTCGGTACATCATTACTTTGACATAATTATCACAAGTAACCTCACAATGGCAAGGAAGACCACACAACAAAATATATAATATAATACCGTGAGCTAATTTCTGCCAGGATATTATGTACTTTGATCGAACCACAGAGAATGCTTTCAATAAAACAAGTAATAACAAAAGAGAAAACCGTCCGATCACGACTCGACAAAGTACTCTGTATTCTTGAACAAAAGCTTATAATCGTGGCGCTAAAATACCCCCGCAAAGGTATCCTGTTCCTAGAAAAAGGACAATATCGCCCCACGCACAGGACTTTAAGCCCCATTTAAAAAGCCATAAAGAAACTACTAGACCAGCAATAAGAATTCGCATTTCGAAACAAGATTCTGTAAATACAGTACCGGTTTAAGGAATAAAATTCTTAAATGGAGACTAAAGTGATGAGGTAAGAATGGCAAAAAAACTTAAAAAAAGTGGTAAATTTATGCATGCCTGCTATCAGCTGATGCTCATTCATTGTAAGTGGGTTGAGACTTGTAGGAAAAACTGAGGATGTACGTGATATTGTACCCGTCTTAATTTATAGTATATATTTTTATACTATTATATAATGAAGAAAGCAATGGTGAGGATTGTAAGAAATATTTGACAAAACAAGCTATCAAATGACCTAACAACCCTAACAATATTCGAGTAGTTATACCCCAAACTTGTGTCTTTTACATACTGTGTGGATTTACATTTGTCCAGTATCAAAATCTATCAATAATTAATCTACTTACATAGGTACACTAATTATGACAGTGTATTCGTTTTACCACATTGCTTGACCATAATGACTGTAGCAGAATATACAAACAACATCATAAAGTAACCTATTGAAAAGAAATATGTAGATACGAGCTTTAACCAAACTTACAAAGGCAGAGGTTAACCTTGAACAAAACATTCCATAAAGTAACAACATGTTGTGTATATAATTATGTACGAACAAGACTTACTCATATAACATCACGCCGAATTATCCAAAGACGAAATTAAAGTAATCCCTAACGCTCTTAATATTAATAAAACACACTCCATTATTCACTACACGCACATTTTATCACAGAACAAAATTTACAATGCTTTGAGGTTATTTCATTTCCCGCCAAAACGCGCACGCATCTCGACACTCTCGCTTCTGAAGACAGAACAACACTGGAAGAAAAAGCTTCCTCCCTTGCGTGCACACACACAAAACACATACACTAACACACCCACACCCGTCGCAAGCGCAACCTTATTAAGGGTGAAGGGACAAAAAGCAAGGGACGCAACAAGGACGGAATGCACAGGTAAGAATGAGAGCGAAAGAGACGGAAGACCAGGTAATTTACCCTCATGACGCAACACAAGTAAAGGTAAGCAGGTGTAAGCAATGGGAAAGGAACAAAGAAAATATCGATTTATGCTTTTTTTCGTTGGATAGGTCAGCTACTATTCTACAGCTTGAGAAATAATCCAAGGATTATAGATGCAATGCAACGATTAAAGAAGATCAGATACTTTTGTAAAAAGAAAACAAATATTCGGCATCAATATTCAAGTAAACATTACTGTGAGGAGGAGATACTGAGAACATTGAAAAGTGCTTATGCATTTGGTAAGCAAATCAACGAAATCTTATGCAATATAAGCGAAACGTTGTCAAACGCTGCATTTTTGCAGCAAACGGGACTTTTATTGCAAAAAAGGTGTACAAAAAACCATGAGGGTTACCAAACGTGTAGCGGATGCCTTTCAGACATCGGGGGTTCGTTTTTGCTACCGCAGGATGTTTTGCAAATGTCCCACTTTACGTCAGCTGATGACTTCATTTGAATATTTTTGCAAAAATTTCCAATACTTAACACGGGAACAAACTTTAATGCTTCATTAGACATAAAAGTCTTTGAGATCCGAAAACATATGTACAAAAGTCAGATATCTAAATAGATAGATGTGCAAATCTTCAAGAACTTGTCAACTTTGAAGCTACTGCGACCGTGACGACCATTGAATAGTTCGATGTGATGGTATGGGATCGCTTTTTCAAACATTTGCCCAGCAAATTAAAAAGATAAGTGTTTATATCCTGTCAAATGTGATAACGAGGTTCTTTGAAGTCAGTGTTATAAGGGCAATGTCAGATATAACATGTAATCAGATAAAGTAAATTTTTTCACACCGATATTATATAATCATGATTAAATCATATACGTGACACTTCCGCAGTGGACGAATAATTACATTCTTAATTTACAGAATGAATCCGAAAAATATTTCGTAACTTTTGTTATCAGAACATAAAATTAGAAAAAAGACAGTTAATTGGTATAACTAATAAATATATTTCTTGACCACAACCGAATACACGGGTCTTTAATTACAATGAGGAAGTCAGTAATTTTGTTGACGTCATTTTCACCTGCCCCTAAACTCGATTTGTAGATTATGCATCCGATTACAACGGAAATAGAACACCCTAAGGAGAACGACTATCAGATTTGAATCAAGATTAAAAAAGCAAAACCTATACTTGTATACACGGGAAAGTATAAAAGTATTTTTCATTCGCATTTCACATCACTGATTGTTGAACCTTGCAATGATAGCGATACTAAAGTCGCTACCATTCTGTATGATATTCAATTTTAATAATGAAAATTAACTATAAATTTGAAAAAGTACAGGAGCATAATGCCGAATGATAGAAAGAAACACAAGGAACAATAACATCCAAATGTGCAACTAAAATTCAAGTGGCAATTTATAACAAACATGCACTAGAGCAGACCAAACATGTTAAACAAAAACAGGTTAAGTTATCACTCAAAACGGGAAGGAAAGATTTTACACAAGTATTACTTGGGGTTCTAAGAAAGAGTGCTAATAACCGGACCACATATTGTGGGGCGAACAGGAAGCATGGGCTATGCGTGAGTTAACAGGACATTTCCTTCAACTATCTAGGGGACAACATATATTTTCTTTTATTAGACTTGAGCAATCTGCTTGATGTTCTGAAGCGTTAAATTGTGTGATTTGATGTAATGTAAGTAGGTACTTATATTATTTCGTAGGCAGTGTTTTAGATAATAACTTGGTACTTAGGTTGTAGGTAGGTAAACTGGACATCATGTTAACAATATAATAATTGAATTTTGATAACCTAGGAACTAAGGTGTTTTGGTTAAATATGTATAAAAGTAATGATTCATTACTAATGAAGTATAAAATTTTAAATTGCAACATTACGTAATTATAACACTAAGCGTGTGTATCAATATACCTATTATTATTATAGATGAAAACGAATTGAAAACAAAAAATTAAAGTAATTCACAATTATACTTATCAATGAGTTAATGATGTGTACAGACGGATGTGGGTCATATGATAAACCGGCGGCTACATGAAACTGAACAAAATACAAATACACATGTACTCAAAGAGTTACAGAATGATACAAACATGCTTTTTAATACTGAATGATCTCACGATATCGCCGGCGCCACGAGTCTAGACTTATCATTCACACACATACATAAGATGTTAATGTATCACCCGTCATTCATACAACGCAGGGCTGCCGTAAACGCATGGAGCGAAATTACATAACCTTAAAAACACTCAACTGTCTTTTGTTATAATCAAATCCTACACCATAATATTTTGAACGATAAACAGAAAGGAGTAGTGGCTCACATGGACAGTAAACTTTAATAGATGGAACACGGATATCACAAAATATGAAGATACATCACGGAATAGAAGAACTGCTCTCACTACTACCCCTGCAAACAGATAACTTCTCAAATTTCATAGCCACTTAACTAGCAATGTATATTTTACGTGCCAGGCTTTAATTTTATCATTACTTATCGTAAGATACTGCATACAAAAGTATTTTTTTGATAAATAGCCTCCGGCCAAGTAGTTAATCCGGCCAAGTAGTTAATGCCATCTGCGGCAAATCTACAATAAGTCACGTCAAAAAAAAAAAAAAAAAAGATAAATAGCCGATCATGTTAATGTTTTTAGTTTTCCTGCGATAAGGAGGGATCTGCTAGTTTGGTAGCCTATATTTGATTTTTTGCCCTGATTATAATGCACGAGACGACCTTTAAATATACTATAGCGGAGCTACGTGCGTCTTAAAATTTGAGGACGAGTGAAGTGTAAAGTTGAAGTATGAACTATTTGCGCATACTTATTTGGTGAGCGTGTCACGCTAACTTGACCCTTCCAATATCTTTTTTCTAATCTGTGAGATAGATACAGAGATGAATATACAAAACATACATCTAAGACAAATAGTACCTACCGAGAGAAATGGGTAAGTAATTTAAGATATTTAAATTAAAATACTCGTAAACAGTTTTGTTGGAAAACGATCTAGATGTTACTTCCAACGAGATTATTCCATATCATGTAAAACTATCAAATTGAAACTATTTTGTACTCTTAGCAAACCACAGAAACAGGTATTTTCTCAACAACAGAATCATCTCAAGTTCCTATCAAGTCAATAGAAAGCATTCTACGAAACCAAACTATTCGAGTAGAGTTACACGCAAACAATGTCTCAGATACTCATGTACTGCAGTAGGATCAGGTTTGCAATAAAATTAAGATAAACATAGCTCGGGTCTCATTACTGGCCGAGTACATTCATATCGACAAGCCTTGATGAATGAATTACACTGTAGGAATGAAGTCTTCACTTGTTACGCCTGTTTGCTTGCGCCTTTAAAACAGGAATGTCAGATGACATCGTTGACATTCTGTTGAATGGTCTAGAGTACAATTTATCTTGCTCAGTAGTATTGCAAGGTTGTTTTTTAAACTGATATTCAGCAGTCAATAATTATGACTATTATATGTATAGGTTACGCTCCACGCGTTGATACGTTACTTAAGACTCCGTGTAATGGAACAAAAATATGAACAACCTAATGATTAAACTAGAAGCACATTTCATACTTACTATTTTCTGAAAATAAAATCTTTAATAAGGAAAAATATGTATATTCCTCTTGATCTTTATCCAAGTCAATTTTTCGTAGCAAAGGATGGAAATCATTAATTCCATGTGATTGGCTCAGATAAAGTTACTTAAAAGACCACCATGACATCGACTGATGTTTTTTTGCAGTTTTCTCGTCCCACACAGATTCCGGTGTCATATTAAATGTCAAAAACATGTTTGCAAAGACTTAAGTATATAAACTACTTTCAGATAAACAAAAAAAAACGAAATCAAACTTAAGATTAACACAGTCACATAGTGATATGTATAATTGAAGAAGTGGTCCTAATAATATTCCCTGGGGAAACACACAGTCATCTAACTTCGAACAGAAAACTATATACTAGGCGTACCACGATCGTTTGGCTCATATAATCATAAATAATATACCTAAATATTTATGAAAGATATTACTTTGGATAATTGTAAAAAATTACAAATAGCATCCTTCCTAATGATACCACGATGAATATATCGAACGAAAGGATCGTAAGTATGGACTTACCCTACGTATGGGTTTAAAAAACATAATACGTGAATACTTATTATATGTTTTTGTTGATGGTAAATACATCTTAAAAACCCTTTCAACAAACTAGTTTCCTGCCAGCCATAATTCGTTGTCTGTTCAATTGTTAAATAACTTTTGCACACATCTTCATGTGAGAGCGTTTTAAATGAATGATTGTCTATGATTCAGTGACCGCCATTTTCTATTCGGTCATTGTGGCGAGATACGAGTCCTTTATTATTTAAATGCCCCCGGCTTCAGATAGAGTTATGGGTTCTAATCTCATCAGAATTGAGGACAGAAATCGTAAACCTTGCATTTAGAAGACTCAACATCATAAATCTTACCAAATGCGCTGTCGCGCTATTGGTAGGTGATGAAAACAATAAGATGGTTTACACAATGTTCGTCTTTTCTCGTTTTTTTTAAGACACATAAATAATCAATTAATCACATAAAAGTATTGTCTTACTAGTTTGAATATACAATGCTATCAATTTTCACAAGCAAGATTTTGTTTATTAAATTATTGAAGATAATTGTTGACAACAACTGCATAGATAGATGCCCTTGCATACCCAAGGAGGGTATCAAAAACAGGTTCACACTATCCCTTAGTGTTAGACAAATAAGATATTTTTTCAAAGGGCTCGCTTCGTGGGGCGAATCTAATAATAGACAAGGGACTTTGTCTATTGAAAGACCTTCTTACTTTCTCACGCAAACCAAAACGATGGCCGTGCAATTTCAATATACATTTGCGAATAAAAAATTGTCTTTCAGTGATACAAAAGTTGAATAGATTAATGTTATTATATTACATTATCTATTCTATGCAATAATGTATTGGACTACCATAATTACTAATAGTATGAATAGTATATCGAACAAAAATAGCTTAGCTTTAGTAAGTACGAACTCAAGACAAGACAAACACTCTAAAAATTCAAGGAATAAGAATTTCCCTGTAGCATGAAATAAACATTGGTGCGAGTTAGCTAAATTGTAACAGGAGCTTTATTATAAACCTTTGATAAAGAAGTAAAAAAAACCTATTCTGACGATAAATTTCTAATTCCTTAAAAAACAGGGTACGGTAAAAAACTAAGAACATATTTTAATACCAAACAAAAACACCACTACATAAAACGCCTTGAAAAGTAACAAAAAAGAACTTCCGTGTTGTTACTTTATAAAGGTGGGGATTTGAGGACATTTTGTTGTTTTAATTTTTGACTACAAAGCTGCAAGGGGACTTTAGTGGGAGCCATATGTCGGCGATGACACATATGCTCTTTAGGGTCCCGTTTTTCATGTGCAATATTTTAATACAAGCTTTATTCAATGGCGTCCGAAAATACATAAAGACAGGTTTTGAACTAAATTAAATATTTGACAAAGAACACGTATTCATCGTTCAAAGATTAGGCTAGGTGACAAGTTAACAACCTAGTCAAATGAGGTAACTTTTTGGGAACGTTAATACGATTTATTTAAATAGCGTTTGAGAATGTTGTTGATGTATTATTGTATTGTAATGTTCTATGACAATACAAATTCATCAATACTATACGTCATCAATACACGCGGTGAAACGTCGCACTCTTCTTCTATCGTATGGGTTGTGAGGTGGATTACCAACCCCATCAACCCTGGTGTCAGGGTGATAATTGTTACGTAATTCATAATTAAAATTTGTAAATAAGTCAAAGTCAAAACGAAATGAGACAGATCATCTAAGACTAGCTTCTATTTCTAGATTAGCATTTTAATTTATCTTTGATGTACCCTAATAGGGTAAGTATCATTTATTAATTGTACGGAACCATCATCCAACACGCACACTTGACCAAATTTTTTGCATGTTTGTCCCAAATGGAACGCGCCACTTAGCAGCTATTCGGCAAATCGTCTACAATTACTTATCCGCAAATTGATAAGAGTTGAAAGCTCACTTTATATCGTTGCGTATAATAGATAATAAAATCATCTGTTGTTATATTTTGGGACATATGGTCATCGTGGAGTAAGGTACCTAAAAGGGTACGTAATCTTACATCTGTAGTCTACAAACATAGGCAGAGCCACATACCTACAACTTATAAATAGCCTATACAATATACATACGTCCCACAGACCTCCCCTTTAAGGGGGGGGGGGGAGGGGGGGGGGGAGGGCAGACCCTCATGTCAATAGGTAAACAAGTCATGGGTTTCGTTTCTTAAGGTTTACATATGAATGAGTCGGAATAAGAAGGGTTAGGTCGACAGTACTTTAAGCACGTGTCTACCTATGATAAACCCTAAGCCAATGGGAAACACCAAAACATGTGTAATGCTATTTACGTTTATTAATAGTTATCATATTTTGTTAGGCTCTATCTCAAGCTATGCGGTTGATTGACCTGTGAAATAAACTAGATGGCTGGAAATGTACTCGTCTTAAAACAATGTCTTTTTACACTACGGACATGAAACTTGACCAGACGTTACGTTTTTTTTTTTTTAATAATTTAAGCTCGCTTTTGTCCACAATCTCACCTGATGGTGTAACGATGTGGTCTGGGGTGGATCTTACTCTAGCCTTGAAGACTCCCAGAATTTAGCCTGGACACTCCCTCATTAGTGTAGTTGACATCACTTGACATTATTTTAAGACTTATCGGTATTTTAAGACATTTACTTATAAATATTTTTAAATTTGGGTTCGACATGCCTCAATCTTTTAATAACATGTAATTGTGATGTTTTCACCACTTTTGAAAAAGGAACAAGTCTGCAGGTAATTATTAATATACGAGTAGTACTTAACCGTAATTATATTTACATCATAATAAATTATTAAAATGGGCTGTTTATTGCCATATAAATGTCAAGATTATTTTTATTTTACTAGGCAAATTAGCGTACCTTGATTCTTAAAGGACTAGTCTAGACAGATCCATAAAGCGGCCACTTTAAACATTTATATTCGTTAATAAAAAAGAAAATGTTTTACTGTAAAGTAAGTAGTCCTTTTATACTTATTTCTTTCGGCTGACTATGCATGGAACTGTTATTAACAAAAATATTTTACAACTATACTTTTGAACTCTGACTAAAAACTGCTAATACTAATACCTTCTTAGTAAAAATATAATTACGCCAGTACTGTTAGAAAATAATTGATAGGCCCAATTTCGACAGATATATTACTATGCTAGCTAATGCACGTCACAACTCTGGCTTCTGTACTTTGACAGATCTAATTCGTACCGCGCATTGAAGCTATTGTAAAACATTATCTATATTGAAATACAATCACTAGTTATACTGAACTAGACGTCCTGTTTAATAGTACTTACAAAACAATGGATTGTCATTGAACGGTGCGGAAACAAAAGGTCTTTATTTATATGGATGACATTAGAAGTGGAGGGGTGAAACGGGGCGAAACTGGGCGAGAATTATGAAGTGCAGGGGCCATGACAGCTGCAGCACCCTTTTATATAAAGATACGTAGGGTCTGCACGGCTACCGCGCCGCGTGCGGCGCGAATTATATAAAAACTTCGACCAATAAACGCAGCGCGATAGACGTCGTACAGCAATTTTGGTCGAAGCCCGCGATATAATACGCGCCGCGCGCGACACGCTTGCCGTGCCGTGAGGGATGATCATCATCGCTGCAGTGCTGGTCTTTTCAAGTAGCGACTTGTTCAGTTCGTAAGGTCAGGCCTTTAATTAATAATTTAATTAGGTACCTACCTACTTTACTTACACTGATAAACAGTGCAATAAAAATATTGTCAGACAAAAAATCAAAATACGTTATAATTTAGTTCTAGCGGGAGCTTTATAGACGAACTATCTATTGTTTTCTCGGAAAATAAATTAGAAATAACTGACTATCTAATTATGACTTCGGAGTTGGTGACGTCGATAATCGACCATACACACACCCACAAAAAAAGTTTTTCCTAAATAAATTGGAAAGAAAACAGAAAACTTCTTCGTTTTAAAATATGCTTTAAATATTTTATTTACTTTTTTATGTCGTTGAATTTTTAAGAAACCTAAATGCCCCAATAAATTCAAGACCATTAGTCCTTTAACCAATTTGCCAAGTGGTCTGTGTAAAGAAATCAAAAGTGAGACGAAAGTTATCGCAATAAATCGACTTTTCAGCTTCAATAACTGCGAAAAAAAGTTTAATTTATTGTACTGGAGGATACAAAAGGGCAGGGGTTGTTTCACCTGGGCATTCCCTTAAGATTAATGTCTTGGTACAAAGAATCGCCCCCGCACAACGCACATGGCTTGATATTTCTACCCTATGCGCTTATTTTTTTCTTAATGTTTTTTTAACTTCCTTCCCTTATTATCGGCTTACAATTACGTACACGCGCCACGAAAGGTGTTTAGAGAAAGCTCTAATGAAGCATTTAGTTTGTATTACTGACATTATGACGGACTTTGTCTTATTTATTAGGGTTGTTGATATAATTTAAATAAAAAATATATAAGCTTATAATTATAATAAAGAATGTAATATCAGCTCACAACTATATCCCAATTAGAGTAGTTTAAGGGATATCCATCACAAGATAAACTAAGTACCCACACCTAACCGAGCTTTCTGTTTGACCACCGTGATAGATGGTGAACCAAGCCAAGAATGGTCCAACCCACTATGTTAGTGAAAACTACACTTAAGATAAATTACTACCTCATTGGTGCAAGTCCGGTACCGGAGTTCCAACTGGTACTCCCTGTTTGAGAAGCAAGCCGATGAGCCACAGGACCACAGTGAATAGTAAGAACATAAAGTAGTAATAGAACGAGCTCTAGAAATATTTGGCATCTAGAGTACATTAGATATCGAATTTATTGCTATTCAGCAATAAATCCTTTATAGGAAATAAAGTAGCAGCTTAAGTTAATCCCATACATCTTATTCTATAACACTCGTTTTTCACAATTATTGCAACTTGGTTAAGGCCTGCAGGGCTAATATGCGCAACGTGATAAATTTTTGTCACGATCATTTTATCGATTCTGATGATATAATTATGTCGTTTTGTCGATTCGTGCTAATATGCGAGCCCGAAATAAGTCAAGTCGTTCTGTCAAAATACAAACAAAATCACGTGGCATGTTAGCGAAAAAAACAAAACTTATCGATTTCGACAAAATTTATTGAATCGATCGATAATTTTATCACGTTACGCATGTTAGCCCTACTGATGTGGTTTTCAAAGTGAAATAATGTATTTGAAAAAAATATATACATATTATTTTATTCTATTACGCTGTCGTTTTTTCGTAATCATTTGCAACTTGTCTAAGGCCCCAGTTCTTAACTACAACATACAGAATAATCTGGAACATTATCTCTGTAACATTATATCATATTCCAGCCGGGGGATCTTGAGGTCATTGTTCTAGCTGCCAGTCTAAATTGTTGTTTTACTATGTCCAAGTACGCCTAGCCTACATTCTTGTAATGTTATTTTCATATGAGAGAGGTTGAGTGAATGAATAGAGGTTGGTGCGATTACTTGGGAATCTTACGTCATATCACGTGTGGGATGTGAGGTGGATGACCAACCGCATCATCCGTGGTGTTAGGGTTAATATTCAGCCGCCAATCGCGCCTGACATGTCTCATGTAGCGTCTACGCTCTAACATATTTCTTGGGGATTCTTTGTTTTTTTTTTTACGTTACCACGTGATAAACAGAAGTATAAGGTCACATACACATACGAAGATCTGGCAATATCGTAATGAAACCAACATTCAATAGAAATAAGTTTCGAATGCGAGACTTAACCTATATTGGGCTGGTTTTTCCTTCGCGGGCTGGAAGGTTGTCGCTTTTGTGAAAAACCGGACGTAATTTTTTTATGTTAGGTAAGCCGACCCTGTGAAAAACAGGATAACATTTAATGTCATTCATTATGTAACAAAAGTATAAATGAATTAAATAATTGGAATGAACAACCACATTTCTTTGGACCAAAAAAAATAGCATTTTATAGACAAATCCGGTCATATACAGAAATATAATTAAATGACGATTATTTTCATTATCACGTTCTTATTTACTTAAATGAATTGTATTAATTATAAAACTGCATTAATTCCTTAATAACAAAAATTACAATCTAAAGTCAACGACCTCAGTGAATTCTCGAGGAATGTCGATCCCGACGGGTTTGCAGACAGGTGATATGCCATCTGGCGGCTCCCACGTGTCAACCATTGCCAATTTATCGGGAATTTGATTTTCGAACGGTAGTCCCTTTTTTCTTTTTTGGTGCTAATGGCGTTTAGTTGATTTGTGATCTTTTTATTTAGTTATGAAGTTTTGTTAAATCGTTAGAAACTGGCTGGTTAGCTTTTTTCGGTTAGGTATTTAAAGATACATAGATTGTAGTTTTATGGGAAATTGAACAGTATGTTTCGTGAAATATAATAATTATAGTATAAAAACAACTTAGCTGCTTAGGCCGAAAGGTCCAGACACAATAGTTAAACAGTGAAGTTTGGATTTTAAAAGGACATTTGGTCTTCGTTACTAACAATACATAGGAAAACCAAAATAAGTCAAGTTTAAAACTGCACGGCAACATAATAAATAATTGTATTGGTAATATTATTTATGTAGGTATGAGGTATGAAAAAAGCTTATCATAGAGTTGTACTCTATTACTGGTAATAGCGAGCTACGGCACCAAGTAGGTTTGCTCTATTTCCTTCCCAGTATATGGTCAAGTCGATAACAGAACCAGGAAAACAACATACAGGTTAGCACCTACATTATTTTATTATGTAGTAGGTACTACACGGGAAACTGACCTCATTAAATCCACATGTTACGAAATGACCAAAACAAACTGAACATTGAACAAAAAGCTATCAAATAAAGTACTGCTATCGATTTTTGTAGTGTGCCGCGCCATCTGCGTTGCGCTTGCGCCCCCACGCATGCGCACAAAGCCGCGTTGATTGCCGCACAGCTGCGCGACGCCAGGGGATGCGTCGTGCGTCGGACTATAATAAAACTGTGTTGTAAAATTCAGCTTTGCTTGTGGGAGTCCTGAGGTCGTGCCACGTACATGGTGCAAGTAAAATTAGAGTTGGTTTAGAACTGTTTAAATGCAGTATATTATAATGCGAAGGTTGTTGGTGGGGCTGGCAGAGGAAGACCTAGAAGGACGTACCGGCGCGCATGTATGAATACATTGATGAATGTGCAGGAAGCAAGAGAAGTATGTCAGGATCGAAGGAAATGGAATTCCATAGTCTGCGTACCCCTGTAAGAAATAGGCATGGATTTATAACATTAAGTAAGCAAGTTCCATTTACTCCACCTACCATTCCGTTTACTACTACTTCTACTACCATAAAACTTTTAATTATAATTATATAAAGGGCAAAAGGAAATAGCTTAGTAGGTACGTATATGCTCTATTTGTTATGAAAGTTGCGATTAAATGAAGAGCGATAATATAAAACTTTTACGATGATGTAGTCTACGATGTGGACTATAAAGGCAGATACCGATTCGAAACAGCTGATTGCAAAATGAAGAACTTCGTCCATTGTAATAACCATAAAAATATTAAGTACAGGCAGCTAAATTGATAGACGCAAATTAAAAACTCGAAAATGGAATAAAGAAAAAGTTCTGCAAAGTGTAAATGACCCATTTAAGGGGCATTGCACTTTTGGAACATTGTGGACTTAACAATAGACATTCCCCTTTAAGAAGGGTTACTTTAAGAATCAGGTTTGGAACAATTAAAGGCTCGTGTGAATCTGTTTCGAGGGTTTTTGAGAGGGTATCAGGAACTTTGAGAAGGTGCATAATGACTACCACTTTATTCTAAGGCATCGGCATGTCTTGTATTTATTAATACATTAGCACTAAATAACAAACAGCATACGACAGCTTTTTTGACTTATTGTAGATTTGCCGCAGATGGCATTAACTACTTGGCCGGACAAATGGGGAGCGCTGAAGGCTCTCACCCGGTACAACGTTTAAGACAACAGGCCTGAGGGTGCCCAGTTGGGCGCGAACCTCGGCTCAGGGCGTCGTCTGAGAGGAAAAATATTTGAAAGAATTAATCGACCCTAGTGGGTCGATAGCGATAAGCGCTGAATGAGGGAATTCGTCGACCACGCCGGCGGGGTCGGTATCGGGGACCTGAAGTGTTTGGTGTCGCGAGCTGATTGGCTGCCTCTATGGCTAGAGTAATCGGGTCGTCGGGAGAATACGACAGCATACGGCAGCGTACGGCTTTGAAATAGACTACTCTGGGCGCCATCCTACTTGCGTCAGACACGAATACTGCGGGGCGGAAGGCCAGAATGAAACCACTGCCAGAAGGCACAAAATAACCATGACGGTCACTTAGATTTCTATACACCTAATATTTGACCCCGTACATACATAAACTCGCGCGTAATTCCCACCGGGGTAAGCAGAGACTATGGAATTGCATATGCTTCGATCTGGACACACTTCTGTTGCTTCTTCCACATTCATCAATCGTTTCACACACGCACGCGGTTCAGAGTAGATCGCACTAAACCTTTTCTAAAGACATCTTAAATTTGGCTATATTGGCAATTGTTGTATTTTGGCAATTTGGTTAATCGGCTCTATCTCGTCGAAATCGAAACACTAAATAAGAACTTATGTGAAAATGCAACCTAATCTAGAACCAGCAAACCGAACATCTGCCAACAATTATTTTCGTCAATCTTTATCATTTAACATCACTAAGTCACCTACATACAAGGGTCAAAACACCATGGGAATGGGATTAAAAAAACTCCTCGTCATCACAGTGAATCGTTTACAAATTTGGACAGAATCTAAAGATGAGGGACATGCACGAATGAGTTACCCCCCTTTGTCCAAATATGCAGGCCCCTACTTTTATTTTTTGAATCGTGGGAAAGCTTACCTGTAGGGGCTTCATACCCTTACATTAATTATAAGTGCAATAAATTACAATCAGTATTTTGATTTCATTCACGCGCGATTAGGTAATTCGATGCACGAATTATTTTGGATTTACGATGTTTCGAACAGCATTGTTGGGTACGGCATATAAAAATGCAAATTAATGGATATAGACTCGGATATTAATCAAAATGCTTGAAGTTGCATACCGATGGCTACGCGTAATTAATTTTATCGTTGGTATTTTGAGTTCCGAATAAGACGCTTACGTTAAAGGAAATTCGTCTCAGAATGACCCTTTTCTCTGGCAGCAAAAAGTCGCAGAATGACCCTTTTTTGCAAAATCCCTTTTACGCAAAATAACCCTTTGAATATCTGCAATCATCAACAGGCACAAGAATGTAAGTTGATCATTGACGACTGGACAAGTTGCGAATTCTCTCCCAATAGGGATAAATTTTTTAACATGAGGTTATGACTGTAATATCATTAAAGTATACAGTTCAAGGAAAAACGTACTCGACCGTAAGATTTTCCCACTGTTTTTAAAAGTCTCTTATTAATTCCACTAATGGTAATCGTTTAACTATTAACACGGGAACATATTGCACGTGAGTCATGACATGCTTGGGCGACTAGAAACATCGGGGGTGTGGGAAACAAGTAGGTATGTAGAATCCTTGATGATACATAACGTTCTGTTGAAATAGTGTGTAATAGGAAGTTATTGGAGGGACTGTTCATTTTATGATTTTAATCATAATCGCATCATTTATTGCGTTCCACATTGTAGAAGGTTGGTAACATAATGTGACGAACACATATAGACCCGGATTGGGCACAGCAATTTTAAAAGTAACTTAAAAAACTACAAGGCTTTACAATCTAATATTCGCCTCCACTTGGCATCGATTCAAAATGGTTAGGATTGAGCTTAATTTAGTAACCCAGTCTTTTCGTGATTTTTTTAGTTCTAGGCGAAAGAGTTTGAATTAAGAACTGCTTTTCAATAAGCCAGTAAAAGGTTGAAATATCATCAAATTGAAAAACCATCTGCTATTTTGGTCACTCCTAAAAATTAAACTAATGTTCACTCCCATGTTTCCGGGAGAGTCGAATTTAACATCAATTTTCTAAAATCGGTATTTGTGCCTCCAAAATATTCACGATATAAAAGTCAAAATACGAAACAAATTAAAACAAAGGGTAATAAATAACTAATAATATCATAATAAAAGAAACAACTGACGCAAGTTCATGATCCCCCATATGCTAGGTTATTTAAAAAACCCTCATGCATGATAATATAGTTTCCTTAGAAACACGATAAAATATAACATACGGGCCCTCTGGAAGCCCTCCCAACCCGCATGTTAGAAAGGTGTAGTTATGAGTTTTATCTATACTTGTGGTTTAGTAACTTAGGCGAATAAGTGAGATCCTAAATTCACAAGTTATTCTAAAGTAAAATATTTTAGCACAACTTTCGAAACCTGAAAAGGAATTCGTAACAGAATAACGCGCGTAATCCATAGGGGTCTTAATAATACATTTTATATCTAAATGTGACGCACTCTTAGTATTGATGAGCTAAGATGAGAAGAGTATAATATCTAGTGACAGAGTCAAAGGTCAATGTCATAGAAAATACTACACATTTTCAAATCGTTGTATAAGTACGAAAAAATCTTTATCGATTGATTGATGATTGTATTACAAATATTTGATAATACTCTGCTTGACATATAAAAAATATAATATGGTAATTTGCATTTACGCATTTTCAGATGTATAGCTATGGCACTGTAGCACCTGATATAAATGTCAATTTAATTTAAAAAACCATCGCGAATTTTGCTAGAGGTATTTTCGGGTGGGAAGAGGTTCCTAGTAGTTTTAATGCTAGTAGAGTATTAGGATAAGTATGCGGTTTTCCAGAAACTAATCACGAGACATTTCATTCAGTCTTCTTCTTCTATCGTGTGAGTTGTGAGGTGGTTATGTCCATTCGATACATTTTGTTTCTTGACGTGCTCGGAACAAGCAACGTTCTTTTATCTATGGGACTATTTTGCATTTAATTTTTCACACCTACCTACTCCCACAGACATCCAGCTAAGCCAGTTTTCGCCCCCATTCCTTTGTCATCCAGGGCGCGTGGGAACGCTGCCAGGACAAGTACTCAAGTCTTTAAATGTCCCAGGACTTCACAAGATGTCAGATAAACTCCCAACCGGTTCAGGTATTAATTTCCTCTTATTCGCCGACACTATTGTATAAATATCCAATTAATATCTGTTACTAAGCCATATATTTTCGTATTCATGGCCTGAGTAAGTTTGTTGGACAAAGTTTTGATAGTTATTTTGTTAGTGGGGATTGTTTGATCAGTTTCGTTTTATTTATAGACAATAGAATAGATCTCGCGCCTCAAATTATATCGAGGGCTTCGACTAATAGGCTGACGTCTATACACGTAGAAAGCACATGAGCGCGCGGTGGCCGTGCAGAGTATGCCTTTACAGCAATCTTGTACCAATATAGGTCTTAAAGGGTCTTATGCATATAACCCGGGTGCTTTCAAGGCCAGAGTGAACAGGCACCTTCTGGGCGAGCTCGCTCCATCTTAGGCCTCGTCAAAAAAGGGCCCTATATGACTAGAACACCGCAACCACGGTTGCGCCACCAACAAAACGTATGTAGTCGTATAAACGTTACCTTACCTAATGTCTTGTTGGTTGCAGAACCATGGTGTCCTAGTAAGTTATATGACCCTTCCAGTGTTAGCGGGCGTTAACAGGCAAAACGGGGTGTATTAAATAATCATCTACTTAAGTCCTTCATTAAATTAAATACAGCAACACCCGCAGTTGTCAAACGCGACAAACAATGACTATTCATCATAGGCTCTTGTCGGTGTAGCATTCTCTATTCTTGTCTATCAAAGGGCAATTCCTTCACTTTCTTATAAGACACGACATTCACCTTCTCTTTAATCTGTGACTATGACTATTAAACAATACAAAATTTAAATTATAAGGCACGGAAACTCCCAGACGTCATCGTAACACTTGCTTGAGGTTATAGCAATAAATTACCATTCGTATGCTTTCCCCTGCTTAAAACCGGGATTCAATTTTCAAAGAATTATGTAGTACAGGGTTGGAAGGCAAAAACCTCATTTGAATATACAATCTACAGGCGATTATCTTTGGCGCATAATTTTGAAACCACCCGGCTTCTAGCACGCGTCGACTGATACACAGGTCTGACTACGATCATGTATTTTACTGAAATGCATAGCGTCGTCTTACAAGGAAAAACCGCGTAAGCACCTTTTAAAAAAACACATTCGCTACGCAGATACGCTAATTTCAATCCTGAATAAAATTTGTGGTCTTAATTTTTACCAGAATTGAAATGAATCGAGGTTTTGTTGAAGGAAATCACATCAGAATGTGATTTTTGAAAAAGTCGCTTACGTAATTTTCTCTAGAAGGTAACCATAGGTTAGGAAAGCATTGCTGGACTAGGTGAAAGAACAAACAGAACGCGTTCTGTTGCTTATCATCCAGGCATGTAAAAACTGACCAAGGGAAAAGTCTTTAGAATGAATATTAAGACTTCTAGCCGCCTGTTTTATGGTAACTTGTGCGTCTGCCCGCTTCCAATGGAATTACCGTGATTATTTTATAAAGTACGGTATATTATAGAATAGCATTTTATTTAGAAACACATTGCCAATAACACTTGCAAATGTTTTCGACCTTTGTCCACGTTTGATTTTTTGCAAGACCAACCATTGTCGGTATAAAATCGAACATTGTTTGATCAGCAACTGTCTCACAATTTATTTCGGAATAAAAAAACAGATTGAAGGACTTTAAAATTCGAAATAAGTCGGAATTGATGGATAATTTTGAAAAACAAACAAAACATAGTCCTTTCCGCAAAAGTTTCGTCTCCCTGATACTTTTTTACCAATGTGATTGGAAAATAAAGTCTTTGGGATCGTGTCACAAAGCCTTTCTCATCAGAATCGGAGTTATAAGGCTATAAAATATCGATAATCGGGTTACTTTTAAATCTTGCGATTTTTGCGCAAATTCAAAGAACACTGATGAACTTTGACACGTATACAAGCTCAACCCATGTTACGTATTCAAAATCGAAAAAAATAACATAAAAAATCCATCGCGAATCTGTCTGTCGATTACAAAAGAAGTAGGTAGACTTTTGTTGGTACGGTTTCAGTAAAGAATGGGCTCCCCCGATGTCTTGGGGTCCCCTTAGTAATGTATTACAATATTTCTTTGCGACCAGCTGGTCTATTCAGAGATTTTGATAAAAAGGGCTTTCTTGAGACCATTACCACGTGGTCGGAAACTGAACTGGTTCGATAGATAGCGGGCATATGACGACCAACAAATCAAGAATAACTAGGTTTGATACAAAGCCTATGGAAGGGTGGAAGATCGCAAAGAACTTTAAAAAAGGCTGAATACAGGAGGAGAATTAAGAAAACTTCTGCTTCAATAGTAAGGATTCTTTAAAACTATAATTAAAAAGCAGCGTAAAATGTACCACAACGATTTAAAACATACAGTAAGTTATTATATATTTAAAGTAGCAATAAATGGTAACCCATAGCATGCTAACCTGTCGCACCATTAACTACTTATATTTCCGACTGAGCATATAAGCCTGAGTTTACAAAGTTCCCTGTAAAAGTAAACTTAAAGTTTCAACTGAGGTTGTAAATTCGAAATATAAGACCTAATGAAAACTCAAAGACCATTTAATTTATAACTTTTTGCCTACTACATTAAGTCTGGAAATGTCAACATGGTAGTCATATAAAAAGTGAAGTGCATATTGCAGCTAGGTGCATAGCATCGTGTGAAAGTCCCGTCTCACCGCCCCAATTACATCTGTATTCATAGACACATTAGAAGCGTAGCTGTCGGTAGTCGAGTGTCGATATCGATAAAGTTACGACATTACTAAGTACGCCCTTGTTTTAAAGGAAATTGTAGATCCAAAAATAAGTATCGAGAGATTGAGATAGAGAAATGCCAAAGAAAATGTATCTCTTTAATGTAACTCAAGCAAGGATTTTAATTCAAAATTCAGGATACGGGGAGATTATTTACTTGCTTCAAGACCAACAACACAAGCTCACAACTATATCCCAATTGGAGTAGTCAGAGGTACATCCATCGCAAGATGAACTAAGTACCCACGCCTCACCGAGCTTTATGTAAAGAACGTCATAGGTGGTAAGTGGTAAGCCGTATCGACGTCTATAATGATCGAGCCAACTATGTTAGTTCAAAATCAATAACTCATTGGTACAAGTCCGGTACGGGGATTCGAACCGGCGCTCCCCGAATGAGAGTCATGCCAGTTCAGGACCACAGTGACTACTTACTTCAGTTGCTTCGATATAAGTGCGTGGAGTATCATAGGCACTCAAAGAAATACAGTTTTATGCACTTGTCTTTAGGGAAGTTAAAATAAGCAAATCATTTATTAGACTGTAAGTAAAGAGACAATTATTTGTCGCAGCAAAGTAAACAACATTTCGATACGTCTATCAAGCTAAGCCCGCGGTACTTGTCGCGTCGCGTGCGTCATGGAGGGCCATAATTTTATCGATAACTATCGCCCGTCTCTGCCTCGCACCTTGCCTACCATCTGCTTGACACGTGAAGCAATTTACCGGGCCTTCGGGGGTGCCACCCTCCACCTATGGTCGTTTACCTTAGGGGTAGATGGTCAATGTACGCGATGTGAACTTTTCACAGGCTGTCGTAGTGTTTTAATGTTAGAAAGGTCACGAATACACGATACGGGAAAAGTAAGGAGGGTAAAAAAATACCAGTGACTCAGCTCACCCTGGTAGGGATTACGAGCGTGAGTTAAGTATGAGCAAATTGTACAAAATCAAACACAAAAACTTTTGAAATTTTTTTCTAGCAGTCCCGAGAAAGTTTTAAGACTTTGCAAGGAGATGGCGATAAATTTTATCTTTTGGATAAAAAACCTAAACACGGCTTCAAGTTACTTGCGTACGATTTATGGTTATAGGCCTTACACTACCCAATATTCAGGCCCGATGCGTCGGGATGGGGCAGTGTAATAGCACGTTTGGTAGGAGGAGTCACGATTACGCCATACATTGTGCAAAGAAAGCTATTTGTTATGAAAAAAATATAACTAAAATATTTTTACCTAGAAAGCGATCTCAAGACAAACTACAAGGTAAAATAAAAAGGTTTTATATCAGGCAAATTCACTTAACTTATTAGTAAAATTAATGTACTATTAAAACATATTTATTGAATTCTGAAACCGTCCTTAAATGCATTACTCTATTTACGTCTATACCAGGAAACGACGACATTAGACCATTAGAAGCAGGTGGAATGGACTTTCCATGCCTGCGTGGTATAAAAACAAGTACCTACGATTAGACAGCTGCTAGTAACCACGTTAGTTGCTAAGGAACTATTACATAATTACTTCTATTTTGTACATCTGTCGCCCTTTTGACTTTCTACGTGGCTGGAGCGTCTTGTTAGCAATTTCTTTTACATTTTATTGTCTAATTTATGTCATTAGTCATTACATTAAAGAGGAATCATTATGGAAGTACGTATTAACTAAGAATATAACAACATATAATATTGCAACAGGCGTGTACCTCCGAAAGGGTAGGCTCCTCTTCACGCCAGCTATGTTGAAGGCCCATGTAATAGGGGGGGAGCCTATTGCCATTAATCTAGCACAAAACATGGAAACCACGTGACATCAAATATCTATGATGATATAAATTCAAAAAGTACATACATAAACTCACGGCTATTACCCACCGGGGTAAGCAGAGACTATAGAATTTTTTTTTTCGACGTGACTTATTGTAGTTTTGCCGCAGATGGCATTAACTACTTGGCCGGACAAATGGGGAGCACTGAAGGCTCTCACCCGGTACAACGTTTAAGACAACAGGCCTGAGGGTGCCCAGTTGGTCGCGAACCTCGGCTCAGGGCGTCGTCTGAGAGGAAAAATATTTGAAAGAATTAATCGACCCTAGTGGGTCGATAGCGATAAGCGCTGAATGAGGGAAATCGTCGACCACGCCGCGCCGCGCCGCGCCGGCGGCGTCGGTATCGGGGTTTACCCTGGAAAGTCCTTCATTTATATGTATTCAAAGAATATTTTTTTTTTGTTCCCAGTCTGACTGCCTGATATTCTGGTTGCTGTCGACGGTAACGGCTGGTCTGCTGGCGGTCTGTATCGTCGGCACCCAGTACTTTGTGATTGAGGGCAACAAATTTGGTCTGAGGATCATATGCCTTAGGAGAACTAGTGGGCCGATAGCGATAAACGCTGAATGAGACTAATCATCGCCCGCGACGGCGGGGTCACTAAACAATAATGAACTTAAAAAACATAAAAAACGGGATAATGCTAGGGAGATGATGATGTCATATCTAAAACTTCCTCATTACAAAGGAAATGAAAAGCTAATGGGGCTCGCCCCCTGGTTGGTGTGTACGGTCACGAGCATTAATATGTATACACTTTGGTACCATGTCACATTAACTTTTTTGACAAATTGAACTGTAAGTCTCACTATAATAAATAGCCTATATACGTCCCACTGCTGGGCACAGGCCTCCTCTCAATCAACCGGAGAGGGTATGGAGCTTACTCCACCACGCTGCTCCACTGCGGGTTGGTGGAGGTGTTTTTACGGCTAATAGCCGGGACCAACGGCTTAACGTGCCCTCCGAAGCACGGAATCAACTTACTTTTTCGGACAATCAGGTGATTCAAGCCTGAAAAGTCCTTACCAAACAAAGGACAGTCTCACAAAGTGATTTCGACAATGTCCCCATCGGGAATCGAACCCGGACCTCCAGATCGTGAGCCTAACGCTCTTACCACTAGACCACGGAGGCTGTTAAGTAACACGGAGGTTGTAAGTCTCACTAAATGTCAAATATGTTAGTGCGACAGAGTCCTAAATTGGGTACATTACATTGCTCATGACTGTACACACCTCTACCTCTTTCGGGGAAACAGGCGTTATGTTACAAAAAACAAAAACATGACAATGTTCATGTAGATAAATCTATACATGAACACACCTTAAATTATGCCGCAAAATTCTCAACCACGTGTATCATTATCCATCCATCTTATCAAGGTTTGGCCGTCAGACGGCTTTTGAATGAAAATTCATGACCATTCACCTCATGAAGTCACGGTATAACTAGTTAGCGTGTGGCATACATATCCGGCCAAAGTATTTCGTTGAGTTTTTTTTAGAGTTACTTATGGTTTTTAAAGGCCCAAAGTGCTAAAATCGAAACCCCATTGTTTAACTATTCTGGAAATCTAGGCCCGAAAAGTTCACCCGGGTCCAATTAGGTACCCTATCTTATTGTTAAGGCTTCAGCACATCCAAAGCAGCGCATGCGCGACACGGCACATGTTGTAATCAGTGATTGGCCGTTCCCAGGAATGTTCTCAAAGTGGAAATGTTTCAAAGCTTTATAGAGAAAACTGCTTTTATTTCAAATTGTTATTTCTTATACTGTGCGTATCTGCCCAAAGGACATGTAATTTATTTATTTATTTTATTTATTTATTTATTTGGTCAACCAACGGCAAGTACACTGATACATGAGTTTGCAGTTAATACATATAAAAAACTAAGCGCCTCGCCACTTACAGGTGGACACAACATGCACTAATACTTTAGGTACTTAATTACAAAATTAAATTAGAGCTAGAAAAAGTAACAACTTCAATGATTAAAAGGTATCTGTTTTAGATAAAACAGTCTTTTTGATTCGAGGAACAGATGTGAAGAAGATATCTATTTTATCTGCATACAATTCGTAAGTAGTAAACAACCGAACCAACGAATAGTGTTGTTTAAGATTTGTGCGACATCTAGGAAGCGAGAACAACTTTTTTGCAGTACAAGACCTAATAAAAGTCTAAGCTCTTTTTACATAACTTTTGCGTCTTTTTATTGCCGGGAATCTTCCCAAAGTGGGAATTTTCCCAGGAACAGCACATCGATGGTTGTAATGCAAGAAACTGTATGACCCACGTCACACAAATATCACAGACACACCAAGTTGTGATAGTATATCGCACGGGAATTAATTATGACCTTGGTTTAAAGTGGCCACATCGAAGCAATTCATCTAAAAAAGGCAATATTACAATTTGACATTAGCGCATAAAAGTAAGTGCGCAATGCGAACAAATGTCAAATAGCAATATTGCTTTTTTAGATGAATTGCTTCGATGTGGCTTTTTTTACCCGTCTGAACGGTTGTAACGCGGACCCACGTTGAACTTGTGCCGTGCTTTTACGCGAATTCTAATAAAGTTAATTTCTTCAATGTCATCGCTGCTCTTGTCTGCGCTCGCCCTAAGTTAACCCGTGAGGAATGAGCAAAAGAACCTGTGGCTACCTACTCCATTAACAGACCTACTTAATTAACCACATGCCTACCTATGGTATGATGGTGTGTATACTTAAGTGGCATATTACCAGTCTTATGTTCATTAAAATAACATAAGTTCACGACTATATTTCCAATTGAGTTAGTCAGTGGTAAGTACCTACCTACATCCACCACAAGATGAACTGGAGTTACATTATAGTTTAGTATAACCGCTTATTAATAGCGGAAGGAAGGAAATATGAAAAATACTTATATCCATGCTTTCTGGAATGGTTTCACAATAGATGGACCGGACCTATTTGTTACATCAAGAACAAAATGCTGAAAATTTTCATTAACATGGTAACACTCTTCAGAAATGTACTTAGTTACTATTAGTCGTAGGTATGTTCAGTAGTTAAGACACGTTAGACCTTGGGAGTGCTTCAAGGTCTCGGAAAGCACGCAGGATAATCCGGACAAGTTGAAGGTCGGACGAAGACGGCGAATTTAAATTTGACTATAGTCGGTGATATGAATTTTAAGGATTAAGTAGGTATAGGTAGGGTATAGGTACCTACTCGGTAAGTACCTATTTCTTTGCGTCAATAGTTCAATCATAGTTATAAATGTAGGTTACCTACCTATTGTTTCAACTTACCATCTTACGTTGGATGTTTTCGCAGATTGCCCAGAATGTGTGCGATATTACGGAACGGAAGTAATAAGGAAAAGGTAGGTAGGTATGTAAAGGCTACTCTTATAAGTAAAAAAAAAATCCGACGAAATTAGAATCTGCTCATTTTTTTGAAGTCGGATGATAAAAGCTTTTCTCGTTAGCTTTTCAAGCAAGAAATTAGTAAGTAGATAGGTAGCAGTCATTTAGGTATCGACCGATCTATCGTGAATGATGTCGTGTCTTGACCTTAGATGATTCAGGTTTTCTTACTCCATGAGATGACTGAACTAATCAAAATAATGTAGGTAATTGCAAATCGTCATTTCGTTTTGTATGACTAATTAAAAATAGGTAGGTTATTATTATACAATAAAAATCATTGATAAAACCAGTTACCGTGGCATTTCATTTCATATCATTGGTTGTTATTTTTTGTCGACCGGCACGAGGCAGTCTGATTGTGGATTTTATATAAGCAAATAGGGACCTACCTACGTACTTATAACCTAAATGAACTTCTAAGTTTGTATCTTAGGATGTAAACAAAATAAAACTCACTTTCTACGGCGTTGGGCGTGTGAGCTTTCGATGACCGATGTGCTCTCCGCAGGAAAGTTGAAGGATTCGCCAAAAATCCGATATTGCAAGTCGTCCTCCTCATTACTTGGATATTGCATCGCTTCCACACTAATTACGGTCCGAGTTGAAATAAACCACCCTTATCATTTAATTTAAGGCTCATCGTTACAACATTTTGAACAAAAATCACACTCGAAGTCCTTCCGTTTACAAATTTTACTTAACATTATATTATATATAGGTACGCACAAACAAAATCCCGCCAAAAAAACAATAGACAATACTTTTACTTTTTAAATTTTATTTTATTTTTTTGGCATCGACCGCGAGGAATCTCGGCCGTGACGCGCGCGGAGCCGGACTGGCTTGAATGCGACCGCGCAAGTTGAGCGCGGGAAATGTTGTCCCTCCCCGTTTCGCCGCGGGCCGTGCTATAATGGTCATGGAATTCCTAACTTAATAGGTAGGCCCATTTTATTGTGGGGATGTTACTCAGATCGAAGACGAGTTTTACAGGTGGTATCAAGCAAATCATAAACTCATAAAAACGGCGGAAATGAGAAAATAAACAGAGGATGTTAAACCAGATTGTACAGTTCTATGAAGCTCATGGGACCTTATCGGCATGTAAGAGCATTTACTGATTAATCGCTATAATTATAGGTAATTCACTATCATCAAAGTTGCCTATTACTAACTGTGGAGGAAGCAGGGACATAGGGGTCGATTGACCATGATGTCGAATAATGTTCACAACACAACACACTTGTCTCTTGCAAACAAGAGAATACGGATATACGGAATCCACTTTCTGCAGGGCTAAAATGCGCAACATGATAAAGTTATCGATCGATTGAATAAATTTTGTCGAAATCGATAAGTTTATTTTTTCCGTAACATGCGTGCCACGTGATTTTGTCCGTATTTTGAGAGAACGATATGACTTATTTGGGTTCATATATTAGCACCGAATTGATCCAATAATGAGTACAAGCTTCCTTTCATTAATCAGCGGAATGCAGTTTAAACCAAGCTGCCATTACAGACGCCACAGTCAGTTTATCTATATTACAAGTAAGATGGATACTAATATTACTTAGGGAATTCTAAGTAGGTACGACTAATCTAAGTCGCCTACAAACTTAGCTCATGCTATGTGTAGATAAATGTGGCGTATTAATAATGAAAGTAATTATCGTAATAATAGAGGACAGGTGCTGCTTCTGTTTGCATTTTTTCGTAATAGGTATATATAATTTATGTAAGTAGGTAGATTTATAGAGCATAAAATAAGGAAAATATGTAAGAACAATGAAGTGCTAACTGCAAATGCAGCCAAATTTAGGTTTGGTATAACGACCTCTGGAAACGGTTTAATGGCAATTAATTCCTTCAAATAATATTCTGTCAGACGATGTCCCGTCCGAGATTTGCGCCCAACTGAGCACCCTCAGGCCTGATGTCATAAATTTTGTTCCAGGTGAGAGCCTTCATCGGTCCCCATTTGTCCGGCCAAGTGGCTAATGCCACGTCAAAAAAAGTTTTAATGGCATAGAACACTTATCTCTGTCACATGCGCAACGAGACCAATAAGAAAGATAAAAGAGTTTGTCAGATAAGTCGAGTAAAGACAATCGTTTCCGGTAAAAAATAGGACCTTTCTTCAGGTTTAGTAAGCAATCCCTGTGTTGATTGCAACAAAATTCTTAAATGACTTTTACTCACTCGGGTTCAGTTTTGATGATAAGATAGTCTTCCTCGGCGGTAGACGACAGCTTCGCCTGCAAAGCTTTCAGCCTTTGCATCTGCAAGTACGATTTTGTGGTTTCATCCTCCATGCTGAAGCAAATAAAAATGACGAATGTATTATTTAAATACTTTATGAAGAGTTTTTTTGTTAGAGATACCTATCCCTAACGATACTTGCTTCCTCTTTTTCCTCGCCTATCTTGTTAATAGTGTATATTTTTATCAGACCTGAATCAAAATTTGATCTATATAAAGATTCTGCAAAAGTTTTAAGGACTTTTCGCTTTTGGAATTAATGGCGCCGCGGCTAATTCGAAGGCTACTGCAGCTTACTGCGGCAGCTTTGATTGCAGCAGCCAGAGGGAGTCTAGGCAAAAGTGCTCATGTAGTCTAGGTATGTTTTATATAAATAATAGGTAATCCAGTTCACCGTTCATAATGCATCTATAATGACCATTCGTGACTCCAAGCCAGGATGACTTTTACCGAAGACATGGGCGACAAGTTTGGCTATTTTTGTCTAGGAAAGAGACATAAATTATTCGACCTTCACGTCATGGGTCACGCACCTCAAATCGAGATTGCGATCATTACTGACGTTAAAAATAATACTAAACAATTATCAAGGTCGATTTATAGTTTATACTAATTGCTAAGCAGGTTTCACGGAGTAGGTATTAGGTAATAAGATGAAAAGCCGGATAAGTACGTAACTTACCTATGAATTTAGCTAAAGATAGGTACCTACCTAATCGCAACTTTGGTAACCGACCTATGCCGTGTCCCTCAAGCGATACGAAAAAAGTAAAAACAAAAGTAGAAAAATGAATTGCGAAACTTCCTGCTGAACCGATTTGGATGAAATTTGGCAAAAATTGGCATTTATCTTATTCTTATTCTATCTAGGTAAGGTCCCTAGATATACGTAGATACCTGCCTTCCTACTCAAGCATCGAATTCTCCTATGATAAGATAACGAAGGTAATAGGTAATGTAGGTATGTACCTATCTACTTTACCAAAAAAAGTTATCTAGGTAGGTACCTACCTACCTAATAATAAATAAATGATATATTTGTATTTAAATCTAGCAATAAACATTAGCACCTAGGTAAATTGAAATAGTATCAATATCAACTATTCCAACGCGCACGCCGGTGGAGAAAACTCCGAATCGAATGACGAGTGACGCTCGCATACGATACGAGTTTATTTGACCTCATTCCGTTCAGTAGAGATAATGATAAACATTCAGCGACAAATATCTTAGTGATATAGTTAATACTTGAATCCTATTTCATTTATTAAAAGAGCAATGTAACGCAACTATGACGAAAAACAACAAAAAGAAATGAGAAATCTTGTGTGCGCAGCAGCGAGTGGTTACGTTGCATAATACGCAATGAACGGTGCACGACATTGAACCTTGAATTAACTCATAACAGCGTGGTTAGGCATCAAAATAGAAATAAAACAGAATCGGTGTTCACGATAATAAAACACCTTCACTTATTTTTATTTTAAATACAGTTTCCTTTCAAAATAAGAATCCGTTAAATATTTGAAGATCAAATTCGAAGGAAAAACGTTATGGCTAACGGTGGACAGATTCCAATACAAGGATACAACGGGAATGTACGTATATATGGCGTTTATTCAACCGAAGTCATTAAGTAAAGTAAACGTTTAATCATTGTAGAGTCAAATGAAGCTCTACCTGTAAATATAAATGCACAAGGAAGTTAATTTATGGTTAATTTCACGTTCAGAATGACGACATTATCGATCGAACATACCTTGATTGTTCATTATTCTCCATATACCGCCTTAGAAAGTTATTTACCGAAACATAGAGTCATTAAATAATTTTGTAAATAATAAATAAACCAATTCACTACATATATCTGATGAAATTGCACAATATAATGGAAAATATAATGAAAAACTTTTCTTCAAATCATAACCACAATTCGTTAGCATTCGTTACAATCAAATGAGGAGATCTTCTATCTCTTTTCTACTTTGCTGTAATTGTATAAGTGTGACAGAGACAAAGAATGAAACCGTAAATAGAAGTTTCGTGTTTATGTAAGCGCCATCTTGGATAGGAAACGAAACGTTTGATTAGTCTATGGTACAATGTTGCCATTTAATACTTCAAAATACCAGCAAATAACTTTATTTTTTTCGTATTTTAATTGTCGGTCTAAATAATAATAATAATACAATACAATACAATACAAAAACTCTTTATTGCACTTACATCACATTAAAAAAAATATTAAAATAGTATTTCTCAATAATAATATTTTGAAGTATCTTATGTCAACTTCTATATCAAGCTTTCAGCGTCAAGATCAAAGCGTTCGCAGCGGGAGTATTAGCTTTTTCGATGTTCTATGATTTGTACTCCTCGACTGCAACTCAAAACTCGCCCTTTAGATACGTGTTTTTTTAATGAAATCCGGACTATTAGGTAGGTAATCGTAATCACGTTTACAAACAGTCGGTATAGAGTAAATAATAATACTTCTCCTGCATCAATACGTATCAGGCGTATCAGCTAGGTTTATCTCAACGCCTAGGTCGTAGTCTAAATGACCGTAGGCTGCCAAAGCATAACGGATTGTCTCACTCCCCCTTATACACAGTGAGGCGGCACATGATAAGATTTAAATCATTGTATGGCATGGAGTGTCCGGGGTGTAGCTCGGTGCTTGAGTTCGATTCGCACTAAGTTTCGATTATTGAGCTTGCCCTTGAGCTAGCCCATTTACGTCCCACTCCACTCTCAACACCAAATAAAGTATTTATTTTACGCGACTGCAGATTTTTTTTACTCCATCAATTTATGTCCTAATGGCTTTGATTCTTGCTTGCAGGCACCTCCTAAGTTTATTTTAAGTTAAATCTGTCGTTTTCTTATCCACCGAAAAGGAAAGGGACGAATGATTGACATATGTTAATTTTAAAATGAGTGCATAACCCGGGCGAATCACACAGGTATCCCTTATGACGCATTGTTAATTTTTTTGGTCGGGTTATTCGTCAATAAAAAAAATCAGAGAGTTTTTTAATTTCTGCTTATAATTGACAACTGTTCCATAAATTTAATGTCCCTTTTCTTTTCGGCGAATTAGAAAATACTACAGGTATTATAGGTACACATTAAATTTAATGTAAAGTTACATCGCCAATAAACAGAGGACAATCAAAACGCTTTATTGACACCTCATTTAGTTAAATTCAGATAGACGGTGGTACATAGTTAAATACCGCTCAAACCTGAGGCTCAAACACATAACTCTTCCCCTTTTGCTTTGGCGCCGTCGTCTTTGCTATTCGCAAGCTTAACCACCGCAACATAAAAAGTTAGCCTATTTGCGTCTCAATCCCATTACCAAATAAAGTGGGTAAATTTTTATGAATGATAACATTATTTTTAATCTGTAGTACTTTGAATGTCAATGTCAACGTCACATTAGGCGCGAAATCGCAAATAGGCGTGATTTGTTTACATATCGTATTTATTCCAATTTTTAATGATTTGTTGTGAAAGTGGTTAAATTAAAATGAAGTTTCGTGCTGTAATGATAGACGCAGGACCCATGCGGGAATTTACCAGTAAAATTGCTATAGTTTTCTTGTATAAAATCAAGAAATTAGGTTAAAACAATTTTTACAGCAGTGCTTATTTTTTCCAGATATCGTGGGTACTATATCAAAGATATCAAAAGAATGTGTTCTGAGGTTGTCTGATGATCAAGTATACTTTATCGTGAGTGACGAGAATAGCGGTCCGGCGCCCCCTGTTCTTTGGTGCGAGATGCCACAAGCGATGTACTTTTCTGAATACCAAATGGTTGGTTTGGATGAAGGGCATAAAGATATTTACTTAGGATTTAGTTCAGGTTAGTCTTTTTTTCCTTATCAGAGATATACATTCATAACATCTTTGTGTTGTTGTTGCATTTGTTAAGATATTCATAGGTTATTTTTAACAGATATGATTTAAGGGCTCACATATTTAGTTAAATAATTCACTAAGTAACTTGGTGCTCCATGCCTTAATGTGGATGTATCACAAACTTTTAGAGAAACCTTATTTTGAACTGTTTATTACGTACATACATTAGTAGGACCTTCTCATTAATGAGGGTATGCAGATTTGGGCAATACGAGGCATTTTGCATTTATATAATTTGTTTCAGTTAATTTAGCCAGATCGCTAGTCACATTGAAATCTGCAAAATCCTTGAAGATGAAACTTACTAAGAAGCAGTGTCCCTGTCTTACATTGGAAATTGAAATTGTATGTGAAAATTGTATTTTATTTAAAAAAACATATTTCTATTTTGTTATCTCATCTCTAGTTTCCCTGTAAGAATCTCATAATAGTTCTAGCCAATTATATTATTAAAAATCTGTAATCAATTATTATACTGCAGAAGTGGAGTGGGGCAACTAGTATCAACTCCACTTGAGCAGTGGATGTTTAAGTTGGACAGCTTTCATTAGCCAGACACTTATCATAATTTATGGATTAACTTCTTGACTGCCGGAAAGTGGATCTTGAGTAGACATAATGTAAAATATATTGTGTATTGGCAGATTAGACGTTAAACAGATGTTTCTGTATATTACAGCCATCCACAACTTCACAACAGACGCGAAATGTGACTCATGACATTCCAGTTGCTGTGATCCCACGAAAGATGTGGGAAGACTTCCACGAACCAAAAGTACCACAACCCGATGTACGTTTGTATAATATTAGTTACAACAGCCAGTTTCCTGAAATGTTAAAGAATATAAAAAGTCATTTGTCCTGACACTGGCTTGCTTCTCAAACGAAGTTGACTGATTAATATAATTTCACTGATTACTAGGAGAATATAAAGTTGATAATATAGATAAAGTTGATAACTTTATCTTCTACATTGTTTTAAGTTTACGCAGTTATTATCATAATTAAAGAACATAATAACGGGTTCTTACCGCGTTTAAATGGGGATATGGGGTTTAATATCGGGAGTCTCATATCCCCATTTAAATGCGGTAAGATCCCGTTATTTTGTACTTTATCTTCTTCTAATCCTTTTATCCCATGTCGGGCTGTAGGGCTCGGATAACAGATCAAATTTATATATTATGTTTTTATTTAAGGAAAGAATCTTAAGTGCAATTTTTATTCATACAGTTATCTTAATCATTATAGACAGCCATATGGCTCCTTCTATCATGTTGGTGTAACAATAAAGTTTGATGACACCTATGTGTCATCACTGAGTACCTATGTACTCAGTTCATGTTGACTAGCCCAATTGAGAATATAGTCAAAAGCTTACGTTATTAATTTTATCTGTGTTAGCTTGTGTTAAGACCTCTAATTTAAGTGCAAAGGACCTATTTCATCCAAATAGGTATCATTTAAGGCATGAAAACATGACATACCATCAGTAATTCTTACATTCCTTTTATTGGTGCAATTGGCCTGTGTGGTCTAGTGGGTCTAGTAGATCCCTAGTTTTGTTAGGACATTACAGGACTGATCACCTGATTGTCCGAAAGTAAGATGATGCGTGCTTCGGAAGGCATGTTAAGCCATTAGTTCAGGTTACTACTTACGTAAGTAATCCTTACTTGAGTTATGGCAGAGGCCTTTGGTGGTTCAAGAATAACCCTGACATCACCGGTTGATGAGGTTGATTATTGATCTCACAACCCACACAAGAGAAGTGCAATAAAAAATATTTGTAATTTCAGATATCCATAGAGTTACCGTCACTCAAACAGCTCCGCACTACGATCGATCGAATGAGGACTATGGCTTCAGAAGTGGTGATCAGAGCGTCGGCAGAAGGTCGACTGACGTTGCAAATCAGTACAGACATGGCCAAAGTGTCCACTAGGTTCAAGGATTTGAGAGTTGAGACTTTTGATGGTAAGTTTTCAATGGAATAAAAACACATTCAAATAATAAAAATATTAGCATGTACTTGTTAAATGAGCCATGTTAGGGGCTTTTGAGGTGAATGCGACGCAGGAGCCGTACGCGCCGAAGTCATCGCATAAACAGCCTATACTAGGCCTCCCCTGTATCAACCGGAGAGGGTAAAGAGCATACTCCACCATGCTGGTGGCGTTTGGGTTAGTACCCTGGGACCTACGGCTGTACGTGCCTTTCGAAGCACGAAATCATCTCACTATTTCGGACAATCAGGTGATCCAGCCTGCAATGTTCTAGACAAAGGACAGTCTCCCAAAGTGATTTCGACAACATCCCCATCGAGAATCGAACCCATCGTGAGCCCAACACTAACCATGGAGGGATGACAAAATATAGCTTTATTTTTAATGACTTGTCATCAACACGAACGTATCTGTATCTTCTTCTTTTAGGAATATGTTTCTACTTACCTTTATTTTACAGGTCCGATTGAACATTCGGACTCCGAAACGGAAACTCAAAACGAGGATATAAGCAGAGTGTGCCACTGTCGTGTCGATGCGAAGAAGCTGTCCATATTCCTCAGTGCAGACAGTATATCCCACAACAGAACCATATGTAGTATTGTGCATAAGAAACTTGTGATATTGTGCTTACAAACTGAAGAGAACGCAAAGTTACAGTGTTTTATTAACGGGATTGTGTATTGAAGACGCATAGTTCACGACTATATTCTACATTGGGGTAGTCTTAGGTACATCCATAGCTATATGTACTAAGTACCCACAGAGATGATTATTTATTATTTGACATTTCACGACTTTACAGTGCAGAAACGCCAATGCGGCGTGAAACTTTCAATATAAACAATAATATAATTAGACATATGAAACTTAAGTGGAAACAGTATAAATCATATTTAATTTTCACACATCATCTCGCAGAACCTCAGACACTCGCGACACACATACGTCCACTCACTCACAAACAGACGTCACACCTCATCGAGGATGCGTTAGGATTAGAATGATTCCATAAAGCTACACGGGCATCCAGAATGAGTCACATACAAACAAGCTAGGCTAAAACAGGCTTGTGAATGCTGCTACTGCTGGGCAAAGGCCTCCCCTTGATTCCTCCCTTCGATAAGTGTTGAGGTCACCACACCATTATTTACGGAGTCTGGCTTGACTAAAGTATATTGATGGGAGAGGATGGTTAGTTTAAATTGCTTCTTCACCACATTGTCCGAAAGTAAGATGATCCGTGCTTCGGAAGGCACGTTAAGTCGTTGGTCCCGGTTACTACTTACTGATGTAAGTAAGTAGTCGTTACATGAGCCATGTCGGGGCCTTTGGCGGCTCAATAGTAACCCTGACACCAGGGTTGATGAGGGTGGTACTCCACCTCACAAACCACACGATAGAAGAAGATCCAAAACACTTGGTAAAAAGAAATCCTAAAATGATTTACGTAGCTACCTGAAATAAAATGTTACTAGTTACTACTATGAAATAAGTTGGTACTAGAGCTATGGGAGCAAAGTTCAATGCGCTGTAAACAGTGCTGTGTTTACATCTGTATTTTGTAATCGCAAGAATTGTTAACTGGCAAAGCCGGAAATTAAAAAAGTTTTTTAGAAAATTATGTAGTTTTATTCCAATTAATAATATTTTTTGGATGTTTCATTTTCATTACAGATTCCATACAAATGTCAACTGTTAGTGAATATTTGTCCTATTTTTTTTTTATAGATGGATTGACGAAAAATTCGGGCAGACAAACTTAACCTAATTTTAATTTGACAGGTGTTAAATTGTTGCCATCCTTCACTTACAATACGCGCAAGACAGAGATGCAGCTAGTTCTAGCCCTGTCAAATTAAGTTGGTGGCCGGAATCTACAGCATTGTTGTACATATAGCAGGTTTGATTCCTGAAATTGATTCTATAACCTCATGATCCTGATACGAAAGAATGACAGACTGAAAATGAATGGAAAACTACAGCGCCATCTATATTGTTTTTGAGGAATGTAGCCTGAAAAATCGATTGTTCTTGAAATAGTCATAAGAAATACTATTGATAGACTATCGACAGGCAACTGTAGTACAAAATTACTTAGTAGTGTATGAGCTACCATAGAGGTAGCTCTATGACCACGTCGAATCCGTCATTTGACGGATGTCGGATTTGGAACGGATAAGGATTTTGAGTCTGTTTCACGATTACTAAGACTGATTTGTTCTTGTAGACACAGGCTAACAGACAAGTAGGTAAAACGGGTCATCAATTACGAGCTGGTTAATTACTAAACATTCTAATTTCTAAGTATAACAAAGTAGTTCAATTGTAAGTCAGCTGGAATGATCTTTCGTTGTCTCTCCGTAGTGTGTCGTGGGTCGCTTTGAGCTGGTCCAACTTCGTTGATATCTGGGCAATAGAGTTGTCTATCCACTGCATTGATGACATGTGCGCGTTCAATATGCGACCGATTTGGACAATCTGAAAAGGGAAGTTGAATTATCATGTCTCTTCTAGTTTTACGCCGTCATCATCATCATCCCCCTAGCATTATCCCGTTATTCACAGGGTCCGCTTATCTAACCTGAAGATTTGACAGGTCCGGTTTTTTACAGAAGCGACTGCCTGTTTGACCTCCCAAGCCGCGGTTGGAACACCAGCCCAATACAGGTTAGGTCACATATCTCCGAAAAAATGCATTTCTCGGGAATGTGGGTGTCCTCACGATGTTTTCCTTCACCGCCGACGTGATAATCATTTATGATACAAACATGAATTCGAAAACAAATTCAACAATCATTGGTTTAGGCCTGTGCTGGATTCGAACCTGCAACCTCAAAGTTAGAGGCAATTCTGCCTCCAATGTGACCGGGTGTTCAAAACCAAGTTTAGTTTTGCCAGTCACATTCGAGCGCACGAGAGAAGAGACTGAGGTCGCCGTTGTCGGACTATATACGTCAGTAAGCAGTAACCGGGACCAATGGCTTAACGTGCCTTCCGAATCACCACAAGTTTATGGCGTCAATCCGTGAAAAAATTCAAAAATGAACGCAACCGTAATCGTGCAATAAACTTACTGGATCGTTGCTGTCCTGACTTCTGTTGGTCTCGTTAAGATGTTCTATCACTTCCTTCAGGTCTTCAGACATCTGTCTTAACTGGGTGTCTAGGTTCTCAGCTAGCGAGTACCTGTTAAAATACGTATTTGATATAAGTAATAGTTTAAACTCACTGGTATGTTACGGACCTCTGTGGTCTAATGGCTAGAGCGTTCTCGACCTGCAGAGCTAACATTCAATAAATTTTGTCGAAATCGAGAAATGTTTTTTTTCCTAACATGCGTGTCACGTGATTTTGTTCGTATTTTAACAGAACGGCATGATTTATTTGGGTTCACATAATTAAAAACGACATAATTATATCGTCAGAATCGATAAAATGACCGTGAGTAAATTTTATCATGATGCATGTGCAACATGTGTTAGCCCTGCTGGAAGTACTGGGATCGATTCTAGGTGGGATCCGGGATACTATGTAACGAAAACTATACTATACTATCGATAGTATTGCTGTGTGACGATAGTTTTGATATAATTGAGTTATCGATTAGTGATGTAACCAATATTTGTATTCGAATATTCATTTAGAATAGTCCGATTTTAAATTCTCGGATATTCGCATATGTCTCAATTGCAAAAAAGTGCAAAGCAAAAATCATTGAAACTCAAAGTACCAGGTTATGACCGCGTTATTATCAGGAATATGAGACTCCCGATATTTCGGCATATGGATCTACCTACTCCACTTCAATTTCATCAGTCGTCGCTTGATTATGGCACTTGCAACAGTGTCGAAATATCGGGACTCTCATATCCCTAATATTAAGAACCCGGTAATGTGTGTTTTAATTATTATATAACAATTATTGACTCACATATGCTCTCTCTCCGGGTCCCTCAGCCGGTCCCCTGAATCTTCTAGATGCTGCTTCTCCATCGGAGCGAGAAGATCTTCCAGTTCTTTTTGCTGAGCCAGTACGAAGTCCAACTCGTGTTCTAAACTCTGTTGCTCATTCTTCACCGTTTCGACTGCATCGTTCAGTTCTACTATCTGGAAATTATAAATATATATATATATATATATATATATATATATATATATATATATATATATATATTTATAATATATATATATATATATATTTATAATATATATATTATATATATATATATATATATATATATATATATATATATATATATATAAACAAAACGTAAAACTCCTGGCTTGATCATCAAGTGACCTACTCATTCATCAATGCTAAGCTTAACCCTTGAGTCCTTTGAGTTTTTGATGTAGATGAGGAATTAGATTTTAATTTAGTTTTAGTTAAGATTAATGTAATTAAGTTCTCCTTCTCATGTAAGTGATTCATTATCTTTAATGAGAATAAAGTTTCTTTAAACCTAGATCCCCATAAAAATAACTGCTTACAATCGGGATAGGCTAGGGATAGTGTTATCCCGTTTCCACAGGGTCCGCTTACCTTACCTGAAGATTTCACAGGTCCGGTTTTCCACAGAAGCGACTGCTTGTCTGATCCTCCAATCCGCGCGATGGGAAAACCAGCCCACTACAGGTTAGGTCACGTCAGTCAGAAACGCATTTCTTCGGAATGTAATTTTCTTCACGATGTTTTCCTTCACCACAGAGCACGTGATTTTCCCGTCAGGAAATTCCACTTGATATCAGCTCCGAATCATGGCCTGAACCATCCCCCAAAATTTCGTAACGGTGTACGTAACACCCACGCGGGAAAGTGGAATTTTCCATCGCAAAAGTATAGAATTGAAAATAATTTTGAAAACACAAAAACAATATAATATGAATTTTGGGAATCATACACTGAATCATCCTCCTCAGTATTCGGTACGGTGTGACTAACACTTATGTTTATGTGCAATAAAGTATATTTTATTTGATTTGTACACCCACCTTCTCTCCATTTGCAATGAGCAGTCTATCCCAGGCGTTGATCTGTGTAGCTTGGTTGATGAACGTCTTCTCTTGTTCTTCGAGTTCTAAAGTCCATTTGTTGATGTTCTCTTCAAGCTGCGCGAAGCTTATAGACGCGAACGGTTGTGGAGGCGCTGCTGATGTGCTGGAATTATATTACATGTTGATAAAACCATTACTATCCCCATCATTATACCCTGTCAGCCCTCGCGGCACGGGAACTGAGCAGTCGCAGTCGACTGAATTGGGTTGTGTACTAGGTTCAAGACAAATTATGAAATTCTTATTAGTAATAAAAATAAAGACAGGTCTAAAACTAACGAAAAACATTTTCTATTTAACTCATTTATGAATGTTAATAAAAACGTAATAATAAGTCCGACATTTTGTCACGTTTTTCTATGACGCCACAATGTGCTTTTTTATACAAATTCCTTAGTAATTTCGTAATTTGACGTTTAGTAAAAAGTAACTGATTTGACTAGTTGGAAACTACCCTATTACTTACGTAGTAACGGTAGTTAGCGAGGGCATAGTGGAAGTAGGCGCCGCTGTTGACTTAGCAAGCAGAGAGATGCCTGTAGACGCGCTCGTTGCCACTGGAATTAATAAAAAAAAAAATTAAAAAAGAACGTTCGTTCGACGAGGTCGCGCTGGAAGACTTAAAAAATACGGTTAATTAGACGAACAAATCAACAGACAGCATAGGCTTAGTAATTGGACTAAAAATATGGTGCTAAGTTTTGACTGCTGCCTGTTTAAATAATGAATTTGTTTGGTTAATAAATGTAAATAACATCAAAACTAACATACATAATTAATGTTTCAGTTGGGCGCCAAAATATTTCTACGTCTTGAGTGTTGCCAGGTCACATTACAAAATAGCCATAATTCTTTTAATATTTTTTATACTAAAATATTGTTTTTATAAAATTATTTTTATTGTGCAGTGACATTTGTTTTAGATTGATGTAAATATATAATTTGAAATTAGAATATTTCGTTCGAAACGTTTTTCAAGAGGTTTTTTAATTTTATTGACATTTTTCTTTGATGTCATTTACTGCCATAGAGCAACACGGACTTCCAGCAAACCAGAGTGTTCTAAGTTCACTGCACTGCTAATTTTATACCTTTTTTGGATAAAGCATATAGGAAATATCTCTGGTCGAAAAAGCAAATTAATATTATATTGTTAAAAGTAATGTTTTTTGACATCGAATCGAGTTATTTTACTAGTAGACATGTTTACAATCATGTTTCCTGGTAAAATTTATAAACAAAAACAACCAACCTGCACTAGAAGCGACCGCGGTGGTAGCAGTAGGCTTAGCGAACGTTAGCCCTGTAGCGGCGGACGTCCCGAACGAAATACCAGCAGATGTTGTAGTCCCGAAACTAATCCCCGAAGTGGCTGGCGTCGACGCCGATGACGCCGGCGGCCCGAACGATAGCCCCGCCGACGTCGCCGTGGACGCTGGGGGCGCGAACGTCAAACTCGTCGACGTCAAACTCGATGTCGACCCTGGCGCGCTGTGGGGTGTCGCTTGAGTACTTGTAGGGAACGATGATTGGGCAGTCGATGTTGGTAGCCCAAAACTGATGCCCGTCGAAGCGGTGGTAGTCGTACCAAAGTTTAAGCCGGTTGATGTTGGCGCTTGAGTAGCCGGCGTACCGAAACCTAACTTAGGCTGGGTTTGCGTTGAAGGCGTTTGGGCTGTGGGAGTTTTCCGATCAAATAACGCACCAAATTGACCTTCCGATGTGGCCGTTTGACCGAAGCCGAAATTTGAGCCTTGCGTTGGCATGGCTTGAGTCGTTGGTGTAGAGTTGTTGGTCGTAGTCTGCCCGAATCCGAAACCCTGTGTTGCGGGTTGATTTTGGTTATTCTGTTGTTGGTTGGTGCCAAAACTAAGGCCAGTTGAAGCGCCGAATGAAGGGGTTGTTGTGCCGAGAGCCGGTGTTTGGCCAAAGGACAACCCTGTTGTTTGTTGTTGGGGTTGCTGTTGTGCTTGCTGTTGGGGTTGCTGTTGTGGTTGCTGTTGTGGTTGTGCTGTTGCGGCAGGTTGTCCAAAGGTTGGCGCTGCTGGAGTGCCGAACGACGGAGCTGTGAACATGTAGAAGTATTTTATGTCAGAATTGCTTAGGTTGAAGCTTATAATACCCTCCTCATTTGAAATAGAAAGTTTATGGCTATAGTGCAATTCACTACAGCTCAATTTACTTGTCGACAGGTGCGACTGTTTACATTCAGCTGGAAGTGAGTGAGCGGGTGCTACAAACTGCTTTACACACTCGCTCCCGCGCCTTCTATGGCTCAAAGGTTAGTAGTGTGACTAGAGATCGACGATCCATCCGCGTTATGTCGGAAGCTGTATATATGCGTTGTGCTGTGTAAACTTCGATAGCGTGTTTCAGGACTGCATTATTGAATGATGGCGCCATCTGTTGCATGTGTACGGAACTAGTTGGGTCCGCCATGTGTCACTTGATGAAATGAACGTACCTGCAGTAGCGGCTCCCCCGCCGAAGCTGAACCCTCCACCGGCAGGCTTCCCGAAGGCAGAGGTTTGTCCGAAGGCCGGCGCGGCCGCGCTGGTCCGAGCACCGAATGCCGCCGCCGGCGCGGGTGCCGCTGCCTATGGAACACATGATATTATCATTTATAAATTTGTTTAAAAAACTTTGAAATTAATGTTATTGAGGATTTTATGACATATTGTAACTTTTCGCTAGACCGAAGCTTCTCAACCGGACAGTGAGAAAAGTAAAAAGTATTTTATAATGTCGTAAAACCTGAAAAACGGCACACCCCTGACGCTCCATACAGAAATCTCATTCTTACCGTATGCACCTCATACCGGGTAAGCGTGAGCGAGACAGGCAGGGTCCACATAATACCAGCGTCGTGTTTCACGCTGCGACTTGTGCTGAGTGAGGCCCTTTTATCTCAGGACGTCCAACATCATAGATAAATACATAAACAGCCTATATACATCCCATTTCTGGGCACAGGTCTCTCCTCAATCAACCGGAGGGAGTATGGAGCATACTCTACCACGCTGCTCCACTGCGGGTTGGTGGAGGTGTTTTTACGGCTAATAGCCGGGACCAACGGCTTAACGTGCCCTCCGAAGCACGGAATCATCTTACTTTTTCGGACAATCAGGTGATTCAAGCCTGAAAAGTCCGGACCAAACAAAGGACAGTCTCAAAGTGATTTCGACAATGTCCCCATCGGGAATCGAACCCGGACCTCCAGATCGTAAGCATAACGCTCGAACCACTAGACCACGGAGGCGTCCAACACCACCTTATGATAATTTCGACGAACATCCGTTTTGCTTTATTTTTTGTTATTGTTTTGTGAAAATAAATAATGTTAATGTCTTGTTTTTGTGTGTGGCGTCCTTTTATAATAAACACTTTCTACTCTGGCGGACGACGCTCAGTGGGTCCCGCTACAAGGTGGACCGACGATTTGGTGAATGTCGCGGGAAGCCGCTGGATGCGGGCAGCGCAGGTCCTATCGTCGTGGGAATCCTTGGGGGAGGCCTATGCCCAGCAGTGGGCGTCGTACGGCTGATAATGATGATCTTTCTACTCTATTCTATAGACACAGTCCGTGCGCGCTCCTTCATACTCCTTAGCGGCTTACAGTCAATTAGAATAAGGTAGATCCAGAGGGGGAAGTAAATGTAGCTCGGCGCCCGATACCAATTCGTGCGGGGCTGAGAATTACTGTTCTATCAGTAGTAATATTTTTTATTCTATGCTCAGGGAAGGACAGTTTCTATTCCATCTTCGATATAAAAAGTGTCTGCAGATCTCTCGAATAATGGTAAATTAAAATGTAGCCAGACACCATTCTAAAAAGGGATTACATATTGTTATATCCTCTTCAGACAAGTAACAGGAGTGACTGTCGTTAATGTCGTCCTATACAGGAGTTTTAGCTCTGCCCTACCCATCAGTTACGGGGCTAACTCTATATCATCATCATCAATTTAAGAGCCATGCCCTTGTCGGTGCAGCATTTTCCATGCTACTTTTTTAAGGAAAAATAGGCCAGTGGTTTCCCTCTTGCCTTCCGCCCCGCAGTACTCTGTTTGGCGAAATACAAAGCCATACTAGAACTCCTGTCCTCCGCCTCTGAAGTACACAACTTGAACTTTATATATGTAAAATTAATATTATCAGATGACTCACTGGCGCAGAGGGTTGCGCAGAGAAACCAGACGCGGGCGTTGTGAAGGAGAAACTCGAGGTGGTGGTTGCGGCTGGTTGACCGAACAGACCTGTGCCCGCGGTTGCTGGGGAACCAAATGCCGACGGTTGGGCTAGAAGGAAAACAATTTAGTTAGTATTGATATTAATTATGGTTGTTTGATAAAGAAGAAGTTAGCGGTTGTGGTGACTTTCATATGATATTATTATTGTAATATGAGATTTTTCTAACTCTGAACATCTTTTCAATTACATTACCAGTGCTCCTCAATACTTGATTTACAAAACAAGTGTTACTGTGCTACAAATTATATCCATCGTCCCTAGCATTATTCCGTTATCTAACCTGAAGATTTGTATATATCCAAAGCCTGTCAGGGAATAAATGTTACCTTGGCAATGAGGCCACCTTTTAGTGCCATTTGTATCATAATGTTTCTTTTGAGAAATAAAATATACTTCTGGTACAATCTTATGTATGTGTCGTGGCCAGATCATAGAATTGACCATTTCATGAAATGATCGACCATTTCATGAAATGGTCGTATTTCATGAAATGGCCAACTTCAACTGACCATATCGTTTAAACGTCAGCGTTTAATGATATTTCCATCCACGTTTGGCCATATCATTAATGTAGGGTGTCCATGATAAGTGGTGTAATAAAAACGCGAAATAAGGTAGGAAATAATGTATTACTCTAGTACAAAGTACAAAAATGTTTAAAAGTCAAATAAAAATTAAAAAGTCATTTTCGATTAACGGAGTGTTGATGTAGTTGACATATACGCCGTAACTGCATCTCGCTTTGAAGTCGTCGTCATATTTTTTGACACTATTTCATGCCATTGGTCATCATTCAGTATACTTTTCGTGTGTAAGATAAACATACTGGCGGCGTAGGGGTGGCCCAAGGGCCACCCCCGCCGCACCCTAACCTACCGTTATGCCTTGTAAAAAATATAAAAAAAAGGATTATGATAATTTAAATTATGACAAAAACATTTATGCGTTTTAATAGAATCCCGTTTCAAGTAGTTAATGCCATCTGCGGCAAATGTACAATAAGTCACGTCAAAAAAAGAAACTTTACGGACAGTAGGATCGTCTATATTTTTCTTTTTTAAAATTAATATCTCTTCATTCGCAGTTTTAATTATATCATATTTTGAAATCCAATAATAGTCCATTGATTTACGTAGCGTGGTCACTCGACCTTCATTATTTGCCATATAACCTAAAAATAAAAATAAAGTTGCTGTCTACTGTTAATACGAGTTTTTCTTTTCACCTTAGTGTCAAAACATTGCTTCAATGCACTTTTATCTTGTATTTGCTCATTATTATTCGTATTATTCGCGTTCACACAAGAATAATTATTGTCCGCCGCCATTATGCAAAACATAAACAAAGCGACACCAGCGCCACTACCGGTGGATAATGTTACTATTTTACGATATGATCGCTAACGTTTGGCCATATCATGAAGTAATCATGCATTTAGTTGGTCATATCGTTAAACGTTTTGTGTTCATTGATCTGGCCAAACCACATCATGATGTGGCCAACGAATGTTGTTCTATTTCGTGAAATGATGATTATGGTCGATCATTTCATGAAATGATCAATTCTATGATATGGCCACGATATATGTATGTGGGATACAGAAATAACACGGGATATTTTAAATGTCTTTACTCCTTATATTTTACAAAAATCATTGCACCATCGACTCCTCTCTAACTTTTTTTAAAAAATGCCTTACGTCCTATTCATTAACCATCCTCCTTTCATAAACATTCAAATTCCTATTCATTATCCACCCATAGTATTCTCACTTTCCTACATGTATGTACCATACATAGTGTAAAAATGTGTGAATAAAAAAAAATGTCTTATTGTTCTATGGTATTTACAGAATTACCTTGAGTTGTAGGGGTCCCAAATGCTGGTGCCGCTTGAGCAGTGCCACCGAATGACAAGTTCTGAGGAGCATTCTGAAAAACAAATGATTATTTGCATTACACAAAAATAAACTTGAATATGTAAACTTTCTGCCAGGATATATTACAAATAGGTTGATTATCATTGTAGTATATAATTTTGTGTCTCACTCTGAGGTTGCAGGTTTTAATACCAACACAGGCCTGTATCAAAACATCCTGAGGAAACCCACATTCTTGTGGTGAACTGTCTTCTTCTCTTCTATCGTGTGGGTTGTGACGTGAATTACCTTACCAACCCTGGTGTCAGGGTTATTATTGAGCTACCAAAGGCTCATGTACATAAGTAGTACACAGAACTAACCTCTTAATGTGCCTTCCGAAGCATGGATCATCTTACTTTCGGACAATCGGGTGATCAGCTTGTAATGTCCTAACTAAGCTAGGGATCACAAAGTCATTGTTAGGTAGGCAGATCTTGTGAAAAACGGGAAAACACTAGGGAGATGATGTAGTGAGTGTGTAGAACTCTGGATGATAACACATACCTGCTGCGCTTGCGCTGGCTGTCCAAAGCCAGGGCTGCCCACGGTCTGGTTTGGTGGAGACTGGAAACCTCCGAAGCTCAGAGGCTTGCTGGCCCCAAACGCAGACGTAGTTGTGGTCGCTGCTGTTGGTGAACCGACTGAAATTATACAATATTTAATTTACATATATGATTAGCCATGATTCTATCATATTATGGCTTTATGAGTTTGAATTCATGTTTAGATCATAGATAATTTAATTGATATCACATGGTTTCCAGGATTTGTGCCCGGCTAATGGCAATCTAATAGTAAATAACTTAAGAAGGAAGTTGGAGAAACATGGAGAAGAATGACATGGGATTGGGAATCATGTGACACAGAAAAATAAGGAAAGATGTCAACAAATTAAGAATCATGTATTATTAGAAAAAAAAAAACAAATGTTAAAGTGTTTAACATTTGTTAACTATAATCATATAATGTAACATTGTAACTAAAACTTTAAGGGATGATCCAAACCATGATTCTAACCAAAAAACATTAATTAATTAATCAATTTTGCGACAGGAATTCTCTTTCATTTTAACAAAAATAAAAACATATTTGGATGTGGTTTATGTTAACAAGAATAATAGAAAAAAATTACAATAATATACATACATGTTATAAGTAACTTACATAAGGAAGAAGCAGCAGTGGTCGTCTTAGCTCCAAATGAGAACCCTCCAAAGGCCGGAGCACTTGTGGTAGGACTCGTAAAATTAAATGCAGGCTTATTATCTGAAATAGTAATTAAATTACTTTACTAATGTGAGTGAAAGCATATAAAACTCCTAGCTAGTTAGGCCAAGTAGCAATTGCCGTTCGAAGAGAAAAACCAACAATAGAAAACATAACCCTTCCTTTTGGCTTTACCAAAGTCTGGTAAAAAAGTTTGGAAATCAAAATGAAACCTGTATTTGACGCTCCGAATAACGATTTCGTATCACCTCCACCAAAAGCGAAACCTGAAAACGTTATCCAAGTTACAGATACGTTTCAAAATGGTAAACAAATCTTGCGGCATGACATTATATTGAGCAACAAAAATCTAGGTTAGGATAAAAACAAACTGAAATTACATCGTAAAATATAAACGTATGAATAAATTACTCTTTCCTATTTAATTTTTACTAGAAATAAATCATAAATATCACCAGACACTCGTAATTTACCTGTAGAAGCGGTGTTGGAACCGAAAGTACTGCCTGTTGTTGTAGACGGCGAACCGAAGGAGAAACTCATGGTTTGGCCTTTAGAGATTTTAAAAACAATATTAACAAGCACGAACTTCTATAGGTTCTGTATATATCGACAATATTAAAATATTACACTGAAATACGCTTTTTATTCAACAAATGACAACATAATTGCTCTCAGCTCTCTCGCTGTCACTCACTCGCTTTTTATTTTTTTACCCGCCAATTGGAATGTTGCCAATTTATTATAAATTATGAATACGTTCAAGATTTCTATTCGTTGTATTTGGCGGGCATTCATAGCGGATGGGTGGTTTATACCGTTCAAAAATATATTTGATACTGCATACAAAATGTAGAACGATAACTTATTGCACTATTTGGTGTACTTTAACGGAATAATAATTTTCATCTTACACTGTCGCTGTTACTACTGAATCTCGCTAATATTTTTACGACTTTTCTGTGCTTCTTTTGGTTAATCAGTTAGGAAGGTTGTAAATGTTAAGAAAATAACAAAAATAAGAGTTTTATTGTTTACTGGGAGGGTGGGAAACATGCGTCTGTACAAAGTTACACCGCACTTTTCGAGTTGGAACCGCCCACGTGCGTTCTAGGTTTACTCTTGACTCCTCGAGATGCATGACACCTGGGTGTTCCGTTCCGAGATAAGTCGTGAGAAGGTCCGGGCAGTTGTACCATGCATGTACCGTACCGATCACAGTGCCCTGGTACGCACTGCTGGGCCGATAACGTGGTCTCACCTCACTGCTTTCTCACTGATTTAGCTCTGCTTATTCATTCTTTCTCAAAACTAGAGTGAATTAGGCGTTTACTAGGACATTATGTATGAGAATGGTACCTAATACATATAATTAGAAGACAATAAGTATAACTTAACTTTGAGGAGCTCGGTGGCGCAGCGGTAAACACGCTCGGTCTGCGATTGTTGAAGTAAAGTAACTTTCGCAGAGGCCGGTCATAGGATGGGTGACCACAAAAAAAAAAGTTTTCATCTCGAGCTCCTCCGTGCTTCGGAAGGCACGTTAAGCCGTTGGTCCCGGCTGCATTAGCAGTCGTTAATAGCCACCAATCCGCACTGGGCCCGCGTGGTGGTTTAAGGCCCGATCTCCCTATCCATCCATAGGGAAGGCCCGTGCCCCAGCAGTGGGGACGTTAATGGGCTGATGATGATGATGAAGTATAACTTGACAGTTTTTCTCATAACTTAAGCTGTTAGCGTCAGAACCCCTGGACCAAGTGCGATATCTTATGTTTGGAGACTATCAGAGTTCAATACCTTTTTGATACTATTTGGTACTTATATTAAATATCATAGTCGGCCCAGGGGTTCTGACGCTTAGCTCAGGTGAATTAAGTTTACGAAAGGTAACACATAGCTCACGACGACTATATCCCAATTTATTTTATTCTTATTCTTAATTGGCTAGTCAGAGTTACATCCTGTTATACTTACTACTTTGCGGGTTCTGGGCAACAACAAACACCAAATAAGTCTTCCGAAATGTTTATTTGCGTAAACAATGGTGATTCGGCGGATTGACAAGTAGATGAGAGAAAAACCGCGGCTGTCAGAACTGAAAGCAAATATAAGCCCGGATACACGTTATAACACATCCATCGCAAGATGTACTAAGTACCCATACCTCACCGAGCATTCTGTTAGACCAACACGGTTGGTGATGAGCCGTTACGCCAACTGCGTAACTTTCTTATTCACTCCCAAGCCAGCATAGAAGCTTCGTTTGTAATTTTCTGTTTGTTAATGTAGATTAGTGCCTAAACAGTTTTCCAATATATAAAACCGGCCACATTGATCCGACCATTATCCCAGAGGGTATGTAGCCAAGCATTAAATCAGGTAACACCAAATCTAGGGTTGGCGGGGAGCCAGCAGAGCTAGGGACGTATACAAATCATTGCAAGTGAATAGTGTGGTGCGTACGTTGTTAACGATGTGGAAACAGCGCCTGAAAATGAAACTGTTTCATTCTGCGTAATAGGTATTATGTCCATACTCATCTTTCTAGCATTATCACGTTTTTCCCAGGGTCGCTTTCCTAACCTAAAGATTTGACAGGTCCGTTTCATTGAAGCGACTGCCTGTCTGACCTTCCAACCCTAAAAAACCGTCACCGTCAGAATGGCTGATTGCCTATGTCATTTAATTTTAGCTGTGAGAGTTAAATTAAAAAATGCTACATAAGTAATTGCTTATAATTGCTTCATCTAATCTTATCTAGCTTACAAGATCCCACTGCTGGGCAAAGGCCTTCCCTCCTCCTCTTCGCTTACCGGAGGGACTGGCCGGAATACGCACAGGACCGCGAAAATGGAATTGCTTTACACATTAAATAATTGCTACATTTGATAGATTTATAATAATCCGTCAATTTTTTTTATCAGCTATTCTGATGTCAGGCGCGTTCACTGGACAGCTCTTAGTTCAGCGTAAAACATGCAGAGTTTTTAAAATATTTAGCGGCTATAATTGCTACATACTTCAGCTTCATTTACACGTTTCCGAATTATATTCATCCAGATATTACGTAAGCAGATAATATATAGCATATTTAAAATTTGTTTGGGGAAAAGCGCCTGACTAATTGCAAAGGCAGAAGTTTTTTCCCACGTCTTAGCTGTTTAGGATATACAAGTAAAACAAAATGTAATACGGTGATAATATATAATAATGTTATGATGATCAATCAAAAAAAAAATACCATGAGCAAAAAGAAGATGATTCCTCATTGTATTATATATGCGAAAAAATAATTTATGAATGTTTTTGTAAAATAGAGCATAATATTATTAAAATGTGGCTAATGATTATGATGTAGGTAAGTACGTTATCTTTTTTTTTACTATATCAATCCTCAAAGTGGTAAAATAAGTTTTAAATCTGAATAATCTCACATAATACTGACACGCCATCTAGCAGTCAGTTCTATTATTATTATTATTAAAATAATCCACAAAGATCTACTTTAATTGAGTTAGACGCCTCACCAAACTAGATAAGCTGCAAAAAATATTTGCCTTTGTAATATGCCAGGCGCTTTAGCCGGAATAAATTTTATGAATGCTGTATCTTCTTAAGTACTATTTGTAGGAAAATAATACAAAAATATGTAAATGAAGCAAGTATGTAGCAATTATTGTCGCTAAATATTTAAACAAACACAGCAAACATCTAGTGGTTAGAGCGTTAGGCTCACGATCTGGAAGTCCGGGTTCGATTCCCGATGGGGACATTGTCGAAATCACTTTGTGAGACTGTCCTTTGTTTGGTAAGGACTTTTCAGGCTTGAATCACCCGATTGTTTCGGAGGGCACGTTAAGCCGTTGGTCCCGGCTATTAGCCGTAAAAACACCTTCACCAACCCGCAGTGGACCAGCGTGGTGGAGTATGCTCCATACCCCCTCCGGCTGATTGAGGGGAGGCCTGTGCCCAGCAGTGGGACGTATATAGGCTGTTTATGTATGTATGTATTTAAACAAACTCTGCGTGATTTATGTTGAACTAGTAGGTGGCCAGTCAACCTGATATCAGAATAGCTGGTCAAAAAATAGGCGGATTCCTAAACATCTATCACATGTAGCAATTATTTATTGTATGAAGCAATTTTAATTTAACTTTCACAGCTAAATGACATAGGCAACCAGCCATTCTGACGGTGATAAAAAACCAGCCCAATGCAGGTTAGGTCACACACCTCCGAAATGCATTTCTAAGGATTGTGGGTCTCCTCACGAAGTTCTCCTTCACCGCTCAACACGTAATATTCATTTAAAAACAACGGGATACCGCTATTGCTTTGTGATCCCTTGTTTGGTTAGGACATTACAGGCTGATCGCCTGATTGTCCGAAAGTAAGATGATCCGTGCTTCAGAAGGCACGTAAAGCCGTTGGTCCCGGTTACTACTTACTGATGTAAATAGGTAGTCGTTACACGAGCCATGTCAGAGGCCTTTGGCGGCTCCATAATAACCCTTATGGGTTGATGAGGTTGGTGATGCGTCTTACAACCCACACGATCGGAGACGAGACCGCTAGAGAGGTAGATATTTTTTAATTAAGTAAACGCTGCAAAATAAAACATTGTTCTGATACAAACGTTACATATTAAGCCATTTAATTAAATATAACAACTCCAACAGTATAAAAAGAGATACTAAACGACATTATATCTAGGCCTAGGGACAAATGGTACTGGGTTTGAATCCGGGGAGAGCAGGAGTCTCACGTTGACATTGGCTCGTCTCCAGCGATTCCACATGACGTAATGGTCTTTCCACAACAGGTAAACGGTAACTGAGTACCCGCAAAGAACTACGGCCATGAAAAAATCCATTGCGGTTTCCGTAATGCGGTGCGATATTCCTGTAGAAAAGATAATGGTGTAGAAAAATAAATAGTATGCAAGTTATAGGTGATCTGTCTATCACTCATCATATTGGAGAAAATAATAAATACTCCATAGTCGTTTACAACTTAAAAAAAAACCACAGATGTTGTATTGTAGCTCAAAGTAGTATATAGGCTACTTGACAACCTCGTCAAATGTGATACTTTTTACGAAACGAAAGTTTTCTTTGTAGTTTGTATGGAAATACTGTCCTGTGCCTGTGACGTCATCAATAAAAACGGCCAAACGGTCGTACTCATTCTTACTTTATTTATAAATAAAATTCGAAAATAAGTCGAAAAGTAAAATGAGATTGTTTTTTGATCATCCCATACTGACTTCTATTTCTAGATTAGCATTTTATAATTTACCTTTGACCCAGTCAAATACCCCATTAAACAAAATTAAAATTAAAAGTACTTATTACGTTTTGTATTATTATTTTTTTAATTAAGTACTAAAGAGATGGGAAGTAATATGAAGTACAAACATCTACAGGCTCTAAAAAAATAAAAATAAATTAACATAATAATAAAAATAAAATCGAACACACCTTCTTCCTTCCTAGGTAACTCGGGCTTACCAAATTTGTTGCCCTCAATCACAAAGTACTGGGTGCCGACGATACAGACCGCCAGCAGACCAGCCGTTACCGTCGACAGCAACCAGAATATCAGGCAGTCAGACTGGGAACAAAAAAAAAATTCTTTGAATACATATAAATGAAGGACTTTCCAGGGTAAACCCCGATACCGACGCCGCCGGCGCGGCGCGGCGTGGTAGACGATTTCCCTCATTCATCGCTTATCGCTATCGACCCACTAGGGTCGATTAATTCTTTCAAATATTCTTCCTCTCAGACGACGCCCTGAGCCCAGGTTCGCGCCCAACTGGGCACCCTCAGGCCTGTTGTCTTAAATTTTGTACCGGGTGAGAGCCCTCAGCGCTCCCCATTTGTCCGGCCAAGTAGTTAATGCCATCTGCGGTAAATGTTAGTACGTATGTAACCACGGTTAGAACATGCATTAACGTATTTACGTGTCCACCGAAATCAGAATCATTTATTCATCGTAATTATCATGGATAAACTTGTTGAAGGTCAATGTAACATTTTTGAATTTACGTCATTTCGCAAAGTGTTATGGCCGAGGAGAAGAAATGACAAGAAACTATAACAGCAACACATCTTTTAAATTAGTGAGGGTATACATTACAAGTTATTTAATAACTAGAGGAACACATTTAATACCAAACTTTTTTATCATTAAGGTAATCATTAATTTTATAATAAGCTGTTTTTACGTAAAGTAAGCTTAACATGAGCTTTAAATTTATTTTCTGACACGTAAAAACGTATACATAACTCCTAAAAAGATGAATTTAATTTACTTAATCTAGAATTTTGTATACTAAGCAATTTTATTTTTATTGTAAGAAATGTTTAAACAGTTTTGAATACATTTACAGATTTTGTAGGTATTACTTACCGGTGAGAATTTGAGTTGAATTTAGAGGACCAAGGGATTGCTAAGAAAAAAAGAAAATAAAATCTACTGCCTGCCTTTAAGTTTGGGTTCAGTGAAGCACCACAGCATGCCAGCCATGAAGATGCCAGCAACAGCGCAGAGACGCACAATCTGTGAAGAGGACACTGTGTATCCATTTAATCTTCATTCACTGAGTCCACATCATCATCATTATCAGCCGTACGACGCCCACTGCTGGGCATAGGCCTCCCCCAAGAATCCACAATGCACTAATCTTAATCTTTATCATTTATACGGCTACAAACCTTGTACAAACTCTCTACTCATGCTATTATGTACGCGTTTAAGCGTAAAGTACCGTTTCCATGTAAGTACGCGTTTACGGATAAAATGTACGTAGGCAGTGTTGTGCACGCACGTCATTTCACGCGTACAGTCATGAGTAATATCATGTACCCACTTTAGAACCCTGTCGCACTATCTTTATATATTTGACATATAACGAGACTTACGGTTTAATTTGTCAAAAAAGTTAATGTGACAAAGTGTATAAATATTATTAGTACTCGTGACAGTATCTTCAAAGCGTTTACTTACAAAGTTATTGTGCTCCAGAAGCTCGTGCCCTGTAGTGGCGGATATTATTATTTTTCCAAATACGACTCGGCAAAGGCCTCCAACGTATAGAGGAACACATTTAATACCAAACTTCTATTTTCATCATTGAAGTACCAACACTTTATAAATAAAGCCAGTTCTATCTTTTCTTTCTCTTTATATTTATTACGAGTGACACATATATATAGACAAATTGGATTACCAACGTCAACTCAGTCACTGACATGTATAACTAAAAGGAATATTTGTCAAAAGATGGCTACGAAGGTACATAAATATCTACATAGTAATTTAGAGCATAGCTCACATTCGTACCTTTGGGTTTCGCCCAATTTCGCCCTTGAGTTGACTGACAGATTCAAATCGGTGTCATGTTTCATTATGATGTATTGAAGGGTCAGTATTTTTTTTGTTTTGGTTTTCCCGAAGGGTAAGGCAAAGGGAACTATGCCCATACAGTCTTACGTATTTTTTTTCTTGATGATTAATGAAATGTTGAAAGGTGATGATGATGAAACCTAAGCCCACACCCTCGGAGTAGACTCCTACTCGAACCCCAAACGAATTAACACAAAAGTCCGCATAAACTTTCGAGTTATGAAGCGGATTCTTGCCACGAAGCGAAAATAGGCAGATACACTTTGTTTATTGAATACTCCGATATAATATCACTCGCGAATGTCTTCCGACTAACTTAATGCGATCATTAACCACAAAACACCACTTCGTATATTTATTTAGATTATTCAATGACGAAAGCAACTGTCCCGTTCCCGCCAAAAAGCCAAATTAAGTTCTTTATTTCAAAGGTCGCTGTGGTCCTGTAGTACACCGGCTTGCTTCTCAGACGCGGAGCGCCGATTCGGACCGGTACCGATTTTGTATCAATGAATTATTATTTGATCTTAAGTGCAGTTTTCACTGACATAGTTGGTTCGACCAATACAGGCAATATAGCTCATCGCGTTGGTCTAACAGAAAGCTCGATGAGGTGTGGGTACTTAGTTCATCTTGCGATGGAAGTATCTCTGACTACCCCAATTGAGATACAGTCATATCTTATGTTATTTCTAAGGCTGAGTTAACCCTAATGCAGGTTGCAGATCTCGAGCTAAGCTAAGTTCTTTTAGGGTCAGCTGGCCTGAGTATCGTTCTATGAGTAGTATCCTATGGTTGTCTCCAGACTGTAAACTATATGCAAACATTATGGATAATTGCCTTGGCAATGCGCTATAAGCTAAATTGAGTTAGTTTAGCAGTCTGCAAAATAAAAGGTTTCGAAATTTGAAAACAACGCACGCAAATCACTTCGCTCATCGTTCTTGGCAAAGGTTTAAAAATTTGAAAATTCGGATTCCATTTTCGAGAATTCTAGAATGTTCAAATATTTGAAAAAGACTCGTAAGTTTCATGAGGCACCACAATGGATGGTTTACTGCATCCCTACTGTATTTACCAGGATAAAAAATATCCTAGCTAAACAAAGGACAGTCACAAAGTGGTTTTCGTTAGTCGAATCCGGACTTCCAGATCGTGAGTCAAATGCTCTAACCACTAGACTAGAGCTGACAGACATTCAATACGACAATAACGCCGACACGACAGCACTGACATATGTTCAACAAGCTGACTCACACTGAGTATAATTTATATTCTCGGTTTTGCTTTATTAGGTACGGTCACGAGCATTAATATGTTTGTACGTATACACTTTGGTACCATGTCACATTAACTTTTTTGACAAATTGAACTGTAAGTCTCACTAAATGTCAAATATGTTAGTGCGACAGAGTCCTAAAGTAGGTACATTATATTGCTCATGACTGTACAGAGGTTTTCATGTCTAAAGTGACTTTAACACTTTCAAGGACAGAACGTCTACGGACGTTCCGATTCCAAGGTGACATACTATTATGAACCATCAATGACCCATGGTCTCTGTCCATGAAAGGGTTAAACGAAAATCATGACCAGCCTTCTTCTAACATGCGCAACATGATAAAATTATCGATCGATAAGTTTTGTCGAAATCGATATTTTTTTCTTTTTTCCTAACATGCGTGCCACGCTCGATTAAATTACCATCACGATAAAAGTTTATCACGTCGAGAAACTGATGTAGCCATTTTGTAAAAAAAATGTAGTTGGCAAAATAAAGAGAAGCAATACCTATAGGTAGCGATGTACTCGTAATTCTATAGATAATGTGATCCAAATATCAAGCATCAATGATTTTTATGTTTCTGCCATTACATTGTATTTTGGAATAAATATGTACCAGAGTAATGAGAAAACAGGTAATTATCACGTTAAAACTGTACAACGCCATCTACCTATATTGTTTTGGTGAACGTAGCCTGGAAAGTTCCTCGTTGGCGATTAGAGGGTTCTACTATAGGATGTTGCTTACTTGTTCTGTATTGAGGCGAAGTAATCACAACACACTATTCACTTTTAACTGTTTATTGTAATTAATCGTACAAAGAACAACAACTGGCACAAGTAAATAATATTCGATAACTAGCAATTATTAGCGAGCGGCGGTAGGCGTAAGACTCATGCGGCGACTCGCTAGCCGGTTCCGCGCCGCACATACCTACAATATGTTACGGTACAAATAACAATGTTGCAGTTAGACTCAGGCAAATGATAATTTGTGATTTACTATTTTAGTATGTGTTAAAGAGTAAGTATAAATTGATAATTGTGTGAATTGTATACAATACTATGGGTAAGTATATTATGTTGAAATATATATTTATGTATTTTTATGTATATTTATATAATGTATAATTATGTTTACTTCGGAGGCGACGCCACACTACCTATTATATTCGGTATTGGTATTCGGTGGTATTGGTATTGGTTTGTCGGTCGGTATTGGTATTGGTTGGTCGGTCGGTATTGGTATTGGTATCTATACAGCAAGTTAAGACACAGTTTACTATTAAGAAGCAGATCTCCAGACATATAACGATTATGATAGGCGCGATTAATTATTCGGGGGGTAACCGAATAGTTAGCTAACTTTCCTTTGATGGTAAATGTACCTATTGTAGTCCCCAGAATCCATTTTAAGCAGATAATCTTTTTTTTTTGACGTGACTTATTGTAGATTTACCTTAAATGGCATTAACTACTTGGCTGGAAGTAGATAATCGGAGCAGGAAATCTGTTACAAAATTACGAGTATTAATTCAGTCCGGGATTGAAAGGAAGAATTTCAGCTTGGTCGTAAGCTTGTCATAAATTATACGACTTTCAAATTAAGTATTTACCTTTTTCGCCAATCTTTTCCGCTCTTTATCCTTATTTTTTTGTGTTTCGCCGACGTACTTTCAACTCACACTTGGCCAGTTTTATTTTTAATTTAGGAGGGTACAACTTGCAGGCTAAATGAGATGTTTTTATTGAGCAATTTTGTTTTAATTCGGGGTGAATGAACTCTAAAGTCTAGGGATTCACTTGATACACGAAGGTATTCTTGAAAGACTGGATTTTCTCATTTTAAATTAATTGTTCATTTTGTGTTCAACAATTTATAATAATGATAGATCTAACGGAACGTGGTAATAAATGGCGAATTAAGTTTTTCTTTTGACGTGTGGGTCAATGACCGATCGCACCTATCAGTTCGCTTTACGTAAAAGAGAAGACATACAAACTTTGCATTTAAGTTGTGCTCATTTCTTTTTCACGTGAGTTATTGTAGATATGGCCGGACAATGGTGAGCGCTGAGGGCTCTCACCCTGAGGGTGCCCAGTTGGGCGAGAACCTCGGCTCAGGGCGTCGTCTGAGAGGAAAATATTTGCATGAACTAATCGAGCCTAGTGGGTCGATAGCGATAAGCGCTGAATGAAGGGAATCGTCGACCACGCCGGCGGGGTCGGTATCGGGAATTGTTCTCACTTACACAACTTGGTTGAATGACGTAACGTAGTATCATTTGCAAGATGAGACAGGTACTTATATATTTTCGCATGCAAGAACGTCCTAAGGCGAATGTAGGACTTCAAATCCGTCTCTGTCCTCAGCCGAAGTCCTAAATCGTTTTTCACGAGATTACCAACGTTGTCTTACGTAAAGCCTTTCATAACGTAGCTATTAATATTCCGGGCATGCATAAAAGCAATTTTGTCATGGAACTTGGAACCGACAAAATTCACGCACGAAGTGTAAGAATGGTGCAAGCGACATCGGCCAATATGCCCTTGTCACGTCCCATGACATAAGAAGTTTACTTTGCTGACAGGGACTGATTTTGGGATGATAATTAGCATATTTATTAAGCGTTTCTTACTTGAGCGGATTCGGGACGTTTGTTTTACAATTTTGTATAAATTGGAGTTTACTAGATCAGTGCCCTGTTTATTAAAACTTTCAAGCCCTGTACTACAATGTTTTTTTTTTGTAAAAAATTTCATTATTACAAGAATGTGTTTATCAAAACTACACATGTAAAAAAAAACAAAAAAATAAAATAAAAACATAGCTCCAGTATCCCGGTCCACTAACCCCCAACCCAATAGCCCAGTTCCCTTTGTTCCCATAATTTGCAATAGTCCTACACGAACCGGGATTGTCTTTGGGTGCACTCCCATAGTGCATACAGGGATAATCGCCGGTTGGTGTCACACCACATTTAGATTAAACTGTCTTAAGGGGCCTCTACGTGTTGGCTTCGGCCCCACGCACGCCTTCCAAAAGTCCGGGCCTCCATAGGCCCGAGATATGAAAAAGACATACAATAATAATAATAATAAAAAAAACAATAATAAAAAAATATTTAAACCCCTTTCGATTTTTTGCGTGGGTGAGTGGACTTGATTCAACCCGCGGGCTCAGACGACTACTACATTCAACCAAAGGGTCTACTCGGCCCGCGGGCTCAGACGACTACTACATTCAACCAAAGGGTCTACTCGGCCCACAGATTTATAATTAATTCATTGGTGCAACTCCGGTACCAGTGACCTTAAGACCGCATTTGGCATTAACTACTTGGCCGGAGAAACGGGGAGCGCTGAGGGCTCTCAGTAAAAAATAAGACATTGACATTGTATTTAGTTAAGCGTACCTAATGAAATTAATTTTAATCATATTCACATTTATATTAACTCACATTATTTTAATTGAAATTGTAATTTAAATACGTATATTAGAATTAAAATTGTACACATAGACTGGTATGCTGCAGTGGATGTATGTAATATTGTTTAAGACCTTCTTGACCTGTAGCAATGCAATAAATACATTTGAATTGAATTTGAATTTGACAACAGTCTTGAGAATCTCCAGTTGGGCGCGAACCTCGGCTCAGGGCGTCGTCTGAGAGGATTATATTGGAAAAAAAAAAATTAATCGACCCTAGTGGGCCGGTAGAGCTCTCATCATCATCTCCCTAGCATTATCCCGTTTTTCATAACGAGAGATGATAATGGTGCTAATTCCTGTAAATACCATCTAATTTTATTTTAAGTTATATCTGTCATTTTCTTATCCGCCGAGAAGAAAGGGACGGGTAATCGACAAGCATAAAATTTATGGAACACACGTCAATTTTATGCACAAATCTAAAACAGCCGTCTAAAAATTTTACATCAGTCAATAACCCGACACAGTTAAGTAGACAGCACGTCAAACGGATTGCATACCAGCGACGTACCTTTTTGATTCGCCCGGGTTATTCATTCACTTACTCATTCTTCCTAAATTAAGAGCTGTGAATCATCCGTCCCTTTCCTTTTCGACGGATATGAAAATGACGGATATAACTTAAAATAAAATTAGGCGGTGTCTGCAGGAATCGGGGCCGATGACGAGTTAAGCTAAGTCCGATAACGTTAATGGGTCGTTCTTCTTTTTTATCGACAATGATCTGTCCTTCGTTCTGCTTCTGATAAGTTATGTTTTAGAATTTTATTTCATGTTTCTTATAAATCCGATAAATTGAGAAAATGTCTTTTTATTGTCGATAAAAAAGAAGAACGAACCTCATATCAAATATCTGCTAAGAGGACCTCTGAATCTGTCCCTTTCCAAACAGTTTACTCTGTGAAGACAAGATATAATCGACTAGCGCCTAGTGACTTGAATGTTGGGAGCTAGGTACTGTAAATTATTACAACACTAGCGACCCGACTCGACTTCGCTCGGGTGCAATGCTGAGGAAAAAATGAAATTATTTACGACATCCCATTAAAAACCTCAAAAATAACAGTATTTCTACACTATTTAATGGATGTTATTTATTATACATAATATAAACCTTCCTCTTGAATCACTCTATCTATTAAAAAAAAAACCTTGCGTAGTTTTAAAGATTTTTTTTTTTTTATTTATGTAATAAATTTAAGCATACATAGGGATATAGGGACAGAAAAAGTGACTTTGTTTTATACTATGCAGTGAAGTCGGCGACCCTATTACTCTAGCCATAGAGGCAGCCAATCAGCTCGCGACATCAAACACTTCAGGACCCCGATACCGGCCCCGCCGGCGTGGTCGACGATTTCCCTCATTCAGCGGTTATCGCTATCGACCCACTAGGGTCGATTAATTCTTTCAAATATTTTTCCTCTCAGACGAGCCCTGAGCCGAGGTTCGCGCCCAACTGGGCACCCTCAGGCTGTTGTCTTAAAAGTTGTATCGGGTGAGAGCCTTCAGCACTCCCCATTTGTCCGGCCAAGTAGTTAATGCCATCTGCAGCACACGCAAAAAAAAAAATGAAGTCGACGTTTACGACATGCCCGGTATGACAAGCAGCACGCGTTCTATCAGTTTCCAGCATAAGCCATACCTCACTGACAAAATACGTATCCTTCCATTCTCATATACCGGGTCCTAAGGTACTTTATCAACCACATTTTAATTTGGCTCTCCATTTTCCACCGTATGGCCCCTGGGCAAAACACAGCGATAAACAAACGACCGACACCAATGGCCTTTTAAAAGCGGGCCGAAATGGGCGCAAAAATGTTTGCGCCCCAAAAATGGAAAGACGAATCGTCGACGGCCGGTCGAACGTAAATGGCACGTGAAAAAATCCTGAGGGTACGTGCGAGCCGTGGTATAAAATGTAAGGTTCCGTATGAAGCGATTAATTTATACTTGTTAATTTGAAATTTTCTAAACTAATTTACAGATTTTAAGTAGTTATGTTGCCCTAACGCTTGCTATATCTATCTGTTCACTGTCGATTAATAATCGATCATTCTCAGATGACACCCTGAGTCAAAAAGTCAAAACTTGCTCCCAATTGAGTACCCTCACGCTTGTTGCCCTCTGGGTAAATTTTCACTGAATGTATATTATGTGTGTCGTAGGTTTTACCTAAATAAACTTTTTTGTTTTAAGTTTAACGTGTGAGAGCCCACAGCGCTCTCCATTTGTCCGGCCAAGTAGTTAATGCCATCTGGGTAAACCTGTAGGTTGTATTTTATATATGTTTTGTCAAAATAAATCCTATTATAATATTATATGCTTTGATAACCCACTAGACAATTTTCGATGTTTCTCACGTACTTTCAATATGTACTCACCTTCACATAAGTATCTTGATTTTCTTCGTTGTCGTGTTGGTAGAAAGTTATATCTTTGGATTTTGTCTTTCCATCAGTAACAGGATTTACCAATGCGTCATATTTTGTTTGAGGTCGCAGGAGGCTTGGCAGCTTTACCAGAGCAGGCTATGAATTATTGTTTTTCTAGCACTTACCCAGAAGAAACATAATGATTTACACGTTAGAAAAGAGCTGCAGGTTCTAATCTCGTCCGAGTGATATTTTTTCTATCTTTGGGTGAAATGTACGCGCTCAATCAAAATACCTTTGTAGTAAACTGCAGAGGGTTTCACAAACTGACTTATGGACCCCTAAACGAGTCAAATGACGCGGTCTCACCTGCAAATGGCTGCGATTCCGCGGGTTGCCGAACCATAGCCGCAGCGCCTGTAGCACCGTGTAGCGCGGCGTGCGAATTGCAGGGTAGCTAGGGAGAACATAAGAGTAAAATTAAAGGTTGAAAATGTACATACAATACACGTACATACGTACACACACGCACGTACACACACACACACACACACACACGTATATACGTGGTTGTAATGAACGTGTGTATGTTGTTTCCCGGTGGGAAATAGGCGTGAGTTTATGTATGTATGTAAAATGTACATAGGAAATTTGTTGTTTGCACCTATATATGACTACATCATCATCATTTCCCTAGCATTATCCCGTTTTTCACAGGATCCGCTTACCTAACCTGAAGATTTGACTGGTCCGGTTTTTTACAGAAGCGACTGCCTGTCTGACCTTCCAATCCGCGAAGGGAAAATCAGCCCAATACAGGTTAGGTCAGATACCTCCGAAAATGCATTTGTCGGGTATGTGGGTCTCCTCACGATGTTTCCTTCACCTCTGGGCACGTGATAATCATTTATAATCCAAATATGAACTCGAAAACAAATTCGCTCTTATATGACTTAAACAATCCAATTCATAACGTAACTTTATCTTTAATGTTTTCTTTTAGATTTAGATAAATAAAACGGTCTCTGATGACAGTGAAAGAAGCGAAAGTGGTGAACTGACAAAGAATTACGTAACAAAGAGTTCGTTTAAACTGTCTAGACCATTGATGTATAATAATTACATTGGTCTCATTTGCTTAGGTTTTCCTCTAGCGTATGCCAGAATTAGATAAATTGAGTTTGTAAGTTTATAATTTAAGTTTTCAAATTTTCACGGTGAATAAAATATCGCTACGAATTCACAACATAGAGTTACGCCTTTGTCTTCTAAATTGTCCCTACAACAATAAGCAGATTCTAAGAAATTCTGCTACGCGGTACACATTCTCGTAGCATTTCGTAGCCAACTGCTACGAGCTACGATATACCTTGAGAAATAGCGTTTATAATTTGTCGAAACAATTCCTATGCATTTATGTGGTATCACAAGAGCGAGAGGGCTATGTTATTACAATAAGAGGCTAAGAGACAGATATTGTTGCACATAAATTCAAACTCTGGTTACATTATTGTTTTGCGGGTAATGTGAGGTAATTTCGAATGTGAAATGGTTTTAGTTTATGTTCTATGGTTATTTGGTTTACTTGGTCATATAGTAATTGGCGACTTTGTAGCAATACGTAGTGTATCCCCAAAGGGTTAGGCAGAGGTGTATAATAGTATACGCCCACTGCTCGCCAGATATGTTTAAGTCCCATGTGATAGGAGGAGAACCTATTGCCACTTACTGGACACAAATCCTGAAAACCACGTGATAACAATTATCTTTTTTTACTTTTGGTGGTTTTGTTCTTGGCCCCAAACTTGCCCGAAGGCATTGACGAAGCCTAAGATGGAGCTCGCCCAGAAGGTGCCTGTTCACTCTGGCCTTGAAAGCACCCGGGTTATATGCATTCGGAAATACAGAAAACGGCAAAGATTTCCACTCCCTAGCAGTGCGCATAATGAAGGACAATGCGAAGCGCTTTGTGTGAATAGTTGGGATATCCACCAAATAGGGATGGAACCCGGCCGTACGTCTGAAAATCCGAAGATAGAAAGGGGGATGGTGGAATAAGCTCTATGATCCAAACTCCTAAAATCGAATTGGCCTTTGATAGACCAGAAAGAAGAATGCTATACCAACAAGAGCGTGGCTCTTAAATTAATGATCGATGATGAATTCGTTTCCGTCCAACGAATTGATAATGATTATATTTTAATAAACTAGTTTAGGTACCTGGTAAATAAAGGAAACGACTATTTTCCATTGAGTTATTAACATTATATTTATTATCCTTATTTTAAGGTGTATGATAAATTGATAATTTATTACAACGTTACTACAATTATTATTACGCTAATAATTTCACACTAATAAAAATACCTTAAACGCTTTGAATAAAGTAATTAATGTTTATAAATTTATTAAATAAAACTACTATATTTTGACATAACAAATTCAATCACCATAAAATACTTATCTTTTTTGCCAAGTGTCCTCTACGAGCGCCTGCAGTCAACTGGGGCGCGCGGCGCCGACATGGTGCGTTTTATAGGCGACAAACAACATCCACGTGTAGGGTGTTATTTTACTTTAATAGTATTAATCGAATAAAAATTAAATATAATATCATTTTAATAATTAATTTGATTAAATATGATTTTTAAATACGTTTAAGTTATTGTATTTGTCACAGGGCATGGCGCTTACCTGGGCGATAAACAACTTCCGCCACAGAGAACATGTGACGTGCTATTTTACTATATTATTGTAAACTGAATAATTCTATTCAGTAAAATCACATTTTAACAGTAAATTTAATTGAATATAATTTGAAATACTTTTAAATTATCATTATTGTAACAATTCGTCCATCCTGACACAATTTGCTTCCACGCAAATTAATTATTTATTACATAGAATTGATTTATGTATATATATATATATATATATATTTTTATAAATTAATTTTATGATACAATCAAATATATTTTAATTACCAGGCTTATAAGTTACATTTCAGCTTAGTCCGATTTCGGTGTTGTTAGTTTCTGTTGATGTCTCCCGTCTCACGTGGCTTCGCTACCTGTAAATCACATAGTTATATATTAGAGTCGGTAAGCAATTTTATATATATATATTTTTTTGTTGTTGTCACCAAATTTTGTTTCTGAGAAGTACTAAATTCTGTAAGTAAACATAACACAAAAATTTAATTAAATAAAATTAACATTAAATGTTATTGTGGTATTTGTTGATGTCCTTTTTCTCATCGTCTGGACTGACGGCCCAATAAAACTAGTCCTTTTTCTCATCGTCTGGACTGACGGCCCAATAAAACTAGTCCTTTTTCTCATCGTCTGGACTGACGGCCCAATAAAACTTGTCCCTTTTTCTCATCGTCTGGGTTGACGGTCCAATGAAACTTGGAACGTGATATTAAGTCACCTTTTATAATATGTGATTGAACCTTATTAAACTCACGATTTTTCTCATCGTCTTTACTGACGGCCCGTATACCTAATTTTATTATAATTTCCTTAATGAACATGAAACAACAAAATCAACGTACTGCTAATATTTACCAATTTCTTTCAATTTTATCCCTCTAGTAAATCTATGAGCTCTTCCGTGCTATCGACATTGGATTCATGAGTTGTAGTGTCACTGTCATTGTCATCCTGATTATTGAATCTCCTTAATGCGTCTGAAGCAACTGTAGCCTGATATTTCTTGTAACCCTTTAACCCCTTTATAGAAACTAGGATATATCTGTCATTTCCCAATACCTTTTTAATTTTGTAAGGCCCACTATATTTTTCTTTTAATTTTCTTACGGAATCCTTGTTTTTATCTTGTGCACTTTTCCATAGTACTAAATCCCCAACTTTGTATACAGTAGGTTTCTTCCTCCTTTGATCAAACCTTTTTTTCATGGATGCAGCCACTCTTTCCATATTTTGTGTAGCTTTTGCTCTGATCTGGGATGTAGTTGCTTCATCATCATATTGATTTGTAGACATACCCTGAAATCTTGTTCGCTGAGAGTGGAACATCATTCTATAAGCTGGGAAACCTGTTGAAGAATTTACAGTGTTGTTAATCCCCCAAACAATTTTATTAAGACATTTGTCCCAATTTCTCTCGTCAGTAGTACTTTTGTTTATTGCTTCTAAAACAGTCCGGTTGAATCGCTCCACTTGTCCATTCGATCGCGGCGACGCTACAGCATTGGTTACGTGCTTTATTTGATGATCAAGGCAGAACTGTTTAAACCGCTTGCTGGTAAATGCCGCCCCACTGTCTGATATGAGACGTTTCGGATATCCAAAATATGCGAAAATGTCTTCTAGTTTTTGTTCGGCCTCTAAAGACTTAGTTGTTTTTGTTGGTTTGGCCCACATAAATTTTGTGTAAGAGTCCACGACAACAAATAGGTAAGAATTACCAGTACTGCTCTTACAGAATGGTCCTAAGTGATCTATGTGAAGGGTGTGAAGAGGTTCAGCAACTTTCTCGATCGGGTGAAGACGGCCCTCAGGTTTTCCATATTGCCCTCTCTTATATATACAATCAATACAAGCATTGACGTATTTTCTGATAAATCTTGTCATCCGTGGAAACCAACAATTCTCTTTTATGATGGTATCACAACGCTTGAGGCCTGGATGTCCAATATCATCGTGGTATTTACGAAGAATATTCCATCTTGCGGCTTTAGGTATAACCAATCTTAACTGATCATTACTTATCTTTCGGTATAATCTGCTGTCTTCAAGCACGTAATTGTTAGCAATGTCTGGATCTTGTATGTGGTTTTCCAGTTTCTGTTTAATGCAGCAAATGCCATCATCTTGGCCTTGTAAACAGACCGCCCAATCTAATAAGTCTAGAATCAATACATCACTGGCGTTCACTGCTGACCTGCTCAATGCGTCTACGTGCTTATGAGAGCTCCCAGGTTTGTGTATAATGTCCATGTTGTATTCTTGGATACTTAACCACCAACGAGCCACCCTCGGTAAAAGATCCTTCTTTTCGAAGGTCTGCCGTACCGCAACGCAGTCCGTGACCACTCGAAACTGTATTCCAGCTAAATATATTCGGAATCTCCTCAATGACTCAACAACTGCCAAAGTTTCTAATTCAAATGAATGGTATAAAGCTTCTTCTTTAGAGGTCTTACGGCTGTAGTATGCTACTGGTTTCAGTGTATTATTCACCTTTTGTAGAAGTATTCCTGCTATCCCTTTACTTGAAGCATCTGTATGGACTTCAGTTATAGCATTTGGATTGTACAGCGCTAAAACTGGCCTCTCGGTTAAAATGTGTTTCAAATTATCAAAAGCAATCTGTTGGGCTTCCTTCCATTCCCAGGAGCAATTTTTCTTTAATAGACGGTACAGGTCATGAGTCAAGAGAGCGTAGTTGTTTACAAACTTTCTAAAGTAGCTCGCTAAGCCCAGAAACATGCGCAGTTCATGCACATTGGTTGGTTCTTTGTATCTTGTCACTGCCTCAATTTTCTTCTGTCCTGGTCTTATGCCATGTTCACTAATCTCGTAACCGAGATATTCTAGCGACGATTGCAAAAATGTGCATTTATCTAAATTTAAGGTCAGATTTGCGTCTCTAATTATATTCAATACTTTTTGAAGTGTTAATAGGCCTTCCTCAGCCGTGGTGGTAGGAATCAATAAGTCGTCTATATACGGTAAAACTTCGTTAAATCTGAGGGCCCCCAATATTTTATCCATGAGTCGTTGAAATACACATGGTGAATTAGCCAGCCCAAAGGGCATCCGCAAAAACTCATAATGGCCCTCTGGTGTTACGAATCCAGTTTTTGAAATAGAGTCCTCATGCATAGGGATCTGATAAAATCCTTGTGACAAATCAAGACTAGTAAAAAACTTCTTACCTGACAGTTTTTCTACCTGATCTTCAATTACTGGCAAGGGATATTTATCCTTCACAGTCTGACTGTTCAATTTTCGGTAATCCACGCACAATCTGTAATCACCTCCTTTCTTGCGCACTAAAATTATTGGGCTGGCATACGCAGAAGTCGCTTCTCGGATTATTCCATTATTTAACAGCTCGTCTACTTTTTCCCTTACTACGGCTTTCTCAGGCAGGGACAATCTGTAAGGTCTATAACATACGGGTTTATCAGTGTTTAGATCTATATACATGCTTATTTTGTCCGTACATCCCAATTCAGTGGTGTCGGATGAAAAACAATCAGAATATTCGGATAACAATTCATGAAGCCTTTTTTTTTATAAGGGGTCATCTACGCCACATCGTACCTTCCCAAAATCTATGCTCATTATCTGACTCTGACTTCCCATGGGTGTGTGTTCGCCTGAAAAAAAATGATTATCTTCGAAACATTTTAATCCTCGCGCCAACAATTCTCCTTGTGAGAATGAAAGTGGATTCCTGGACGCGTTTGTTATCTGTAATAAGCTGTTGTTACCTCCTTCTATCAAACTTGCAGGTATGGCATAATCGATTGTACCATAACACCGTCTACAAGATTCTACATAAACTGAGTCACCCGTCAAAGTATTGCATGACACATCAATCATCATGACATGACCTGGTGGTATAACAACGTCCTTTTTGCATTTAACTATTGCTTTAAAACTATTTTCGGTTATAACATCCATGTTGAGAAGGTCTGTGTCTAGATTTCCCTCATGTTTTTTGCGAATCATCATTTTATTCCCGCTAACAACAAATTCAAGACTTGGTTCATTGATTATCGGTTGACCTATTATCACGTCCATAGCTGACATGTACCAATCTGTTATTACCAGCTTAGTATCAAATTTCATTCCATTGATATCAACGGTTCCTTCTACATAGCCTCTAGACGGAATTGGTGTGCCTCCAAAACCCCCTACGTACAGATCACATGGCTCGATAGGAATGTTTAACTTTGTCGCAATATTCTGATTGATCACATTGATTTTAGCACCAGAATCAAAGTAAGCTCGAACAGGAATATCATTTATAGTAATATTGCGGAAATATATGTCGTTTACCTCTGATAACAGATTGACCGCTTCCTTCCTGGGCACTGCAGATGTTAGCGCTGACGAAGTGGAGTTCGTGGTATTGCTGGGATTAAACCAACACCGCTCTGGTGAATGACCTAGCTTCTTACAATGTGTACACGGTGGCCTGTTGTTTCTAGGACACCTGCGTACAGTATGACCTGATTCTTGGCACAAAAAACAGACAAGTTTTCTACTATCTCTCGTTTCAGCTCGTTCATCTGCTTTTGGAAACACTGGACGACTTGGAGGTAGCAATTTCGGCTTTACTTCTTCCATAACAGTTAAGAATTTAGCATATAGTTCGCTTGGTGTCCTGAAGTTACCGGCTCTTGCTGGCGCTCGCATGTGGACTGGTAAGCCATCAATTAAACATGCGACTGCCTTATCACCCAAAATTTCAAGTTTTGTCAACATAGCATTCTTGTTGTAAAAATATTGGGTCATACTCTCAGAGGCCAGTTTCCTCCTGGACAGCATTTCTCGGAGAGACTCTACAAAATCGATGTTTTTGGGGAAGGCTGTCAATAATTCTGATTTCCATTCTTGCCAAGATAATTCGTAGGATGGTAGAGATGAATGCCAAATCCTAGCCATGCCCGCTAGTCTAGACTGCATAAAATACGATTTCATATTATCTGTCCAATTATGTATTGCGCCCAACTGTTCAATTTTATTTATCCATTGAACTGCAAATATGTCGGCTTCGGGATCAAAAAGTGGTATGATGTCCGCCTTAGCCGTAACACTTTCTACAATAACAGGAACGGGCTTACCAGGATGTATACTGTCGTTTTCGTCAGTGTCACCAGAACCGGAATCTGATCCTGAATCGTGAGGCCTCCATGGTCGCCATCTTTTACGCGTTGGCTCTGCAGGACTATCTGACCTCTCTCGTCGACGTTTAGTCTTCATCGCGGTAATCTTAGGTATCCCACTTCTGAAATTGATAATGATTATATTTTAATAAACTAGTTTAGGTACCTGGTAAATAAAGGAAACGACTATATTCCATTGAGTTATTAACATTATATTTATTATCCTTATTTTAAGGTGTATGATAAATTGATAATTTATTACAACGTTACTACAATTATTATTACGCTAATAATTTCACACTAATAAAAATACCTTAAACGCTTTGAATAAAGTAATTAATGTTTATAAATTTATTAAATAAAACTACTATATTTTGACATAACAAATTCAATCACCATAAAATACTTATCTTTTTTGCCAAGTGTCCTCTACGAGCGCCTGCAGTCAACTGGGGCGCGCGGCGCCGACATGGTGCGTTTTATAGGCGACAAACAACATCCACGTGTAGGGTGTTATTTTACTTTAATAGTATTAATCGAATAAAAATTAAATATAATATCATTTTAATAATTAATTTGATTAAATATGATTTTTAAATACGTTTAAGTTATTGTATTTGTCACAGGGCATGGCGCTTACCTGGGCGATAAACAACTTCCGCCACAGAGAACATGTGACGTGCTATTTTACTATATTATTGTAAACTGAATAATTCTATTCAGTAAAATCACATTTTAACAGTAAATTTAATTGAATATAATTTGAAATACTTTTAAATTATCATTATTGTAACAGAATCCGAATATTATTTAAAACCTAGTTTATACTTACTCCTTGCTTTGTAACTAGGCGGTTGTAGTTTAAATGAAATCTGTTCTGAAGAAAAAAGCCAAGCAATAAAATCTTCTAACGAATTAAAATCGCCCGCTATAAATTTTCAAGTAACTCTAAAAGATACAATCTGCGGAGTTGGTCGATTGTTGGCCTGTTGTCCGATGTTGGAAAGTTAAACCTAGATCTGTGATGCTAGATACGCCTTCGAAATGTTTGGATGGATTGCTTAATTAGTAGAGAATTCTAACGTTTAATTCGTTTATAATATTAATGTTTAATTAATTTATATTTGTACGCTGACTGGCAGATCACAGCGCTCTAACTTATATTATGTATAACACCCTACTCTACCTGTATTTCATAAATAAATCATTTTGTATTTGTATACCGGCTTGGTTCCTAAACGGGAACGAATCTCAGTACCTAACTTGCACCAATGAGTTATTAACAGTTGGCTCGACTATTGTCGACGGCGATACAGCTCACCACCTATCACATCATTCATCATCTGCCGTACGACGCTGGGCATAGGCCTCCCCCAAGGATCTCCACGACGATCGGTCCTGCGCTGCCCGCATCCAGCGGCTCACCGCGACCTTCACCAGATCGTCGGTCCACCTTGTAGCGCTTGTCGGTCCACCTATCACATCGGTCTAATAAAATGCTCGATGAGGTGTAGGTACTTTATTTACTTAGTTCTTCTTGCGATGAGTGATCTTCTATCGTGTGGGTTGTGAGGTGAATTACCAACCTCATCAAGTCTGGTGTCAGGGTTGTTATTGAGCCTCCAAATAGCCCTGACATGGCATGAGCCATAAGTAAGTAGTCTTTACATGAGTAAAGATTACTTACTTACACCAGTAAGCAGTAACCGGGACCAACGGCTTAACGTGCCGTCCGAAGCACGGATCATCTTACTTTTTGGACAATCTGGTGATCAGCTTGTATTGTCCTAACCAAACTAGGGCTCACAAAGTAATTTTTGTGATATGTCCCCACCGGGATTCGAACCCGGCACCTCCGAATCGTGAGCCCAACGCTCAACCACTGGACCACGGAGGCCGTTGCAATGAATGATGAAAGATTTTATCTGCCTATCCACCTCTGACTACCTCATTGGGATATAGTTATGAGCTTATGTAAAGTGAGCGGTTCAGCGGGGGTGAGGTAAACCTAGCTCGGTATCGATATAAATAGGTGCGGGGCGGAAAGTGTCTTTATACAAAAACTAGCGACCCGCCACGGCTTCGCTCTGGTGCAATGCTGAGAAAAAACTGAAATTATTTACGACACCACATTAAAATCCTCAAAAATAACAGTATTTCTCCACTATTAAATGAATGTTATTATACATATAAACCTTCCTTTTGAATCACTCTATCTATTGAAAACAACCGCATCAAAATCCGTTGCGTAGTTTTATTATAAGATTTTATTTTAGATTTAAGCGTACATAGATATAGGATATAGGGACAGAAAAAGCGACTTTGTTTTATACTATGTTGTTGTGATAGACGATTTAAAGTGTAAGACATTTCTTCAATAGTTGTATCTCTGTGGTTCATAGACTTAAGTTATCCGCTTTACCAGCTTGAGCAGGTCTATTGAAGAAGTAAAGTTGGATTTAATCTGTCGATACAGTTTGCGGCTATCTGTTGTGTACTTACGGCCACTGAATACAGAATTCTTGTTGAAAATTGTTGGAAATAAGTAGTCAAGTTTTAAACTCATTACTATGTAATTAATAATGAATAGAAATGAAGGAAAACTTGATTAATTTATTGAGATATAAGAAGACATAGATGCGTTCAAATACATTTGGTATGGATATAAATATGTTAAACCGTACGGTGACAGGTGATTAGCTAATTGCGCATTGCCCACATAAAGATCAATCATGTTAAAAAGGGCACAATTCACACAAATTCAAAAATATCTTTATTCAGTAGGTAACATAGTTACCCTTTGAATTGACAATTTTTACATAACGAACGTCTCATTCGCCTAAAACTACTGCAACTTCTCACAACCTGTATAGCCGGGGAAAAGAAGCTGCAAGAAAAACCTCGGCACAATCTAAAATAAAGGGCTTTAAATAATTTCATTCTTGGATTTTCAAGAGTACTTCATATCTTGGGTATCTTTCAAGTTAATACTAGCGGACGCAACGCATCGTCTGTTTGAGACATTCGCGTGGGACATTTGAGACCCATTTTTTGAATGGCTTCGTGGTCCACTTCTGGTGCTTCCAGGGACCACCAGTGGTCCGCGGACCACCGGTTAAGAAACTCTAGTACTTATAGAGAATAAGTTGGCGACATTTTCTCGCTGCTAAGCTCGAGTCCAGATCTAAGGCTTGAAAAATCGTTTGCAGCTCTAATTGGCACCCACAGTACTACAACAGGGCAGACCTAAAGAAATATAAACGTTTTTACAAAAATAAAAAAGAGGTGTTCCATTATTACTTTTCTTTCAAGAGTTTATGAATGTGTGTATTGATGACGCTAATTTATTTAGTAAAAAACTTAAACTCTTTTTGCTGGAGAATTGTTTTTACAGCGTTGAGGAATATATGCAACATCGACATTGTTTTTAGTGTAAGTAAGTTTAAAGTGTACGATTTTTTTTTTATTTTTATGTTTTTTATACTTTTAGATTGTAATGTGTTTGAGCTCGTTTTTATTTTTATTTCCAACACAATGTAAAGTTGTTCTAAGGAATAAATGAATATGAATATATATATGAATATGCCCTTTAAGTTATTTTGTTTGCGTATTTTGTATATTTGTTACTTAAATAAGAGCCTCATAGACTATCAAATTTCTCTCTCTCTCTTTATTTAAGAGCTGCATTCTTGTCGGTGGAGTAATCGCCTTTAATACTCCATAGATAGGGCGTGTAGAACGGTGGTTGCGCCAATCGCCTTCCGTTCCGCAGTACACCGACCAATTATATTTACCGACTATTAAATTTATAATACATAAATGTATCCTGGTGTACAATTACTGTCGCTTTATCTAACATAGCATAAGCTCACGACTATATCCCAATTGGGGTAGTCAGATGTATCCATCGCGAGATGAACTAAGTATCCACACCTCACCGAGCTTTACAATACAAATACACTTTATTGCACCAAAATAAAAAGAAATAATTACAAAAAGTCTCTTAACTAAGTACATGGCAAGCTTTATGTTAGATCAACCTAAAGGTGGTGAAATCAACCGATAGGTGGTGAGCCGTAACGCCGTCGTCTATAATTTTCGAGCCAATATTGTTAGTGAAAAATTCACTTATTAAGATAAATTAATAAGCCATTGTTGCAAGTCTGGTACCGGAGGTCGACCCGATGCTCCCCATTTGAGAAGTAAATTTTATCTAAGGTTAAAAAATAATTAGTGAAATTGCGAATGGAGTAGTCTAAACTATGAAAATTTTGTTGAGAATCGAAGCAAGAGTGGAATGACATGATCATAGTAAGTGGAATTTCTTGGTGTCTGCCAATATGTATGTAAAATAGCATTATCAAAAAATTACGATAATATAACGCTCCTACGATAATATATGGGGTAGACATAGACCACGGAATTCAACTTACTACGAACCTGACACTATCTTCGCCTCCACTGTCATGAAAGTGTTCATAGGCTTGCCAGTTTAGAGTACTCTTCAGCTGGCGTTTCTTTAAAACATCATTTCCGTAGCTTATCCCGTTTTCCACAGGGTCCGCTTACCTAACGTGAAGATTTTACAGGTCCGGTTTTTTACAGAACCGACTGTCTGTCTGACCTTCCAACCCGCGAAGGGAAAACCTGCCTAACTGGCGTTTTTTTTTAAAACATCCTCGAATATAACTCGTCCGTTCGTCCCTTCTCAAGTCTATGTTCGGTAAGCGAATAGTCCGTAGTTAACCGTTCAATTTGATACAATTCAACAGCTAAATAACTTCTTACAATGAAATATTGTCGGCAAACTGTAGTTGGCAACTTTTTGTCGATAGCTTCGTAGTTTCAGATCGATTTGAATTGTTTGCCGTTCTTAGTACCGACCAAATTGAATTTAAAGTTGAGGGCGCAACTTTGTCTGTGCAAATAATTTGAAAATAAAAACTGCAGTACTGGGACTTGGGGTAAATAATAGCCTCCTATTTTAAAGTCGGTTAAAAAAGGTTAAAAAGCATAGGAAAGTGTACTGAATAGAAAGAATAGAATAGAATAGAAATAGTTTATGATGAAAAGGCGCCACACACAAAAAAAAGACAACAACATCATATCAAATTTTCACTATAACAATTACAAAAAAGCAAGACAGATGTTGTCGAAATGATCATAAGGTGGTGGTGGACGTACAAAGATAAGAGGGCCTCACTCAGCACAAGTCGCGGCGTGAACCACGATGCTGATATTATGTGGACCCTGTACTACTGTTGGTTGAAGCTGCTGCAAAATGGAGACGATGTGTTTTGGAAGTGAAGAAATGGGCTTCTTGACAATCTAGTCAAATGAGATACTTTTTATGAAACGTCAAAACGAAAGTAAAAAATATAATAGGGCATGAATAATTAGTAGAGAATTGTAATGTTTAATTCGTTTATAATATTAATGTTTAATTAATTTATATTTGTACGCCGACTGGCAGATCACAGCGCTCTAACTTATATTATGTATAACACTCTACCTGTGTTTCACAAATAAATTATTTTGTGTTTGTATTTGTAAGTTTTCTTCGGAGTTTGCATTTAAATTCCGGTCAACAATACTCATCAATAAAAGCTGTAAAATCTCGCACTCATGAATGCTTAATTTATAAATAAAATTCAAAAACAAGTCGAAAAGCAAGCGGCCAAGTAGTTAATGCCATTTGTGGAAAATTTACAATAAGTTCTCTGAACCGGCGTGCATGTATGAAACGATTGATGAGTGAGGAGGAAGCAAGAGAAGTGTGTCAGGATCGAAGCTAATTGAATTCCATAGTCTCTTCTTAACCCGGTGGGAAATAGGCACGTGTATATGCATATTTTATGTACAAACACATAACATAACAGCATATCAAATATCATAATAACATAAAAGTAAGTATCAAAACTCTGTACGATCAACTGTTATTGTAACTTTTCGTTTGTGTTATTTTTGGAAATAAAAAACTTATTATTATTATTAAAAAATATATTATATATACGTCTCACTGCTGGACACAGGACTCCCCTCAATCAACCGGAGAGGGTTGGTGGGTTTAACAGCCCCTTTGGTCTAATGTTCAAAGCGTTAGGCTCGTCATCTGGAGGTCCGGGTTCGATTCCCGATTGGGACATTTTCGAAATCACTTTGTAAGACTGTCCTTTGTTCGGTAAGGACTTTGCAGGCTTCAATCACCTGATTTTCATAAAAGTAAGATGAAGCCGTTGGTAGCAAAGTAGCATTACAAAAAAATGGAGGTACGAAGAAGTTACCTGAATCCGCATAGTTCACAGTGGTTCCTGCCAACCTGATTCAGCCATCTCTCAAGACAGGACAAGTGGACGTTGGCTAGCGACCCCTTGCAGTTACACGGGGATATTAATCTGAAAATAAACATATATTTTTTATTATTATTTGTATGTCATTTCCATATCTCGAGTTTATGGAGTTCCGGACTTTTGGAAGGCGTGCGTGGGGCCGAAGCCAACACGTAGAGGCCCTTTAAGACAATTTAATCTTAGTGTGGTATGACACCAACCGGCGATTATCCCTGTATGCACTATGGGAGTGCACCCAAAGACAATCCCAAGTTCGTATAGGACTATTGGAGATTATGAGAACAAAGGGAACTGGGCTATTATTATTATTATTTTTTATTATTATATTTTGACACATTCGGACAATCTGGCGATCAGCCAGTAATGTCTTAAACAAACAAGGGACCACAAAGTAATTTTTGTGATATGTCCCCATCGGGAATCGAACCCGGAACCTCCGGATCGTGGGCCCAACGCACAATCACTGGACCACGGAGGTCGTGGTTTTCAGTATAAGGCAACGTTATATAACCCGTTTCCAGTAGCTAACGTCAAGTACCATTGCATACAAAAGCTTTATTTATCTAGTCCATTCTATATATATTGACGGCAAGTCAAGGCGCATTTCCTTACCTCTATTTCCTCTTCGTCTTCATAATCTATCTACTCCTTTTTTTCCATAGTATATGTAGTAGTTTAAGTAGTGATATTTATTTATTATAACAATTATAATTATGTGTATTATTATTATGTAGTTTATGTAGTCAAAAGTGTATTTATTTTTATATGCACAAGTATTCCCATGCTGCACTATCCCGCTATATTACTTAATATTCAATATCTCCTATACTTAAAGGTTGCCTGGAAGAGATTGCTACTTAGCAATAAGGCCGCCTATTGTACTAATTCTATTTCTCTTTTGTTTTGTATTTTGTTTTTTCCTGTTTGTGCAATAAAGTATTTGTTATGTTATGTTATATTTTGCTTCATGACATTGTCCATACGAGTACATTCATCAAACAAAGTAACATGAAGCGTACATTAGCCCATACTATATTTATCGCCTAATACAATATACAGTAATACACACATGTACATCCATCGTATTCTACTTGCAAAGCTATTATTTGCACCGAGTTCACCTGCGCTCAGTATTGATGGTCGGCGGTCAGAACGATAGAGATAGGTTGTATCCGTTAGAAGTTATGGATATAAGGTACCACATGCAGACATATTATATATAGAACACACGTCTTTAATCCCTATTACGATTGGCAGAATCAAAACTGGAAGAAAATAGGTTAGATGATGGTGCAGCGAGGAGCTCGGTGGCGCAGCGGTAAACGCGCTCGGTCTGCGATTGTTGCAGTTAAGCAACTTTCGCAAAGACCGGTCATAGGATGGGTGACCGAAAAAAAAACACGTTTTCATCTCGAGCTCAAAAAAAAAAGTTTTCATTTCGAGCTCCTCCGTGCTTCGGAAGGCACGTTAAGCCGTTGGTCCCGGCTGCATTAGCAGTCGTTAATAGCCACCAATCCGCACTGGGCCCGCGTGGTGGTTTAAGGCCCGACCTCCCTATCCATCTATAGGGAAGGCCCGTGCCCCAGCAGTGGGGACGTTAATGGGCTGGTGATGATGAGACCTACTTGCTATGTATCGAGTCATACACTTGCACCGTATGATGCAATTGACGTGTATACGTCACATACCACGTCATACACACGAACCAATCGCTCTCGGACATCCGTCTAAAAATTTTAGCAAATACGAATTTATTAAAACCAAGAAGACAATTTCAACACTTCCCTTGTTCGTACTGAACAAAAACCTCGACACGAAAACTGACGAACTGATTTATTGAATTGATGACAGCTGACTTGCATGAAAAGATCAACTGAATCCCGCGAATTTAGATACAATAAACTGGATTTCTATTCACCAATATACGGATATCGAGCTCAACTCTAGTATGCAACTATTGTGTATTCAATCTATTCTATATTGTATTAAATTGAAACGGAACTTATCAAACATTTCAGTGTTCAATTCCTCGTTTGTTTTGCTGAGAGATACCTACATTGATTTATGTGAGTTAATGTCGTGGTTGATTCAAAGCCTTGACGGTTAAAATGGCCACATCGAAGCAATTCATCTAAGAAAGCAATATTGCTATTTGACATTTGTTTGCATGCCGAACGGGGCAAGAACCAGTTTGGGGCCTACAATAGACTCGATCGCAGTGTAGTAGCAGACCAATTCTTCACAAGGCGAAAGTGATGGAGAATAATTAAAACAGTAGTCAGTGTCCAACAAAAAGCTGTATTAAAACTTCGTTACAGAAAAATCCAGAGACGAATGACAGTCTCATTCGCAACCAGGCAGTATTGCCATAATAATAGGATTCGTTCAAACGTAGCCATTTGAAACCCCCTGTTCAGAGGACTTAAATCGTAGTGTTACTGGTTCAAATCCCGGCTCGAGCTCTAAACTACTGAATTTGTCTTTATGAATTTGAATTCATGTTTGGATCAAAAATAATTGATATCACGTGGTTTCTAAGATTTGTGCCCGGTTAATGGCGATAGGCTCGCCCCCTATTACATGGGACTTCCGTTGCAAAATTCATGATTTTTTGTTTTTTTTTTTTAATTATTTTCAATGCTATGCTTTTCCGATAGAAAATTCCACTTGATATTAACTCAGAGTAATGAGCTAAATCAGTCCCCTCAGTATTAGTTTCGATGTCATTTACACCCCGTACTAGTACAAACAGGTAGCCATACAAGTAGGTATGGGTGTTAGTGACACCGTAACGAATATTGAAGGAAATGATTCAGACCATTATTCTGAGTTGATATTAAGTGGAATTTACTGTCGGAAAATTTATTAAATTTTTTGATTTTTTTTTCAATTATTATCCGTTCCATACTTTTGCGACGGAAAATTCCACTTGATATCAACTCAGAATCATGGCCCGCATCATCCCTCAAAGTTTTCGTTACGATATTACTAACACCCTGTATACCTCTGCGTATCTTCGAATGCAGGCGTGACGCTATCTTATGCTATTGGCGAATTCATTATATTCGGAAACGACAATTCGTAATAATATGGAAGACTTCGTGCAGAGTATTTGCGTGTAATATCGCGATTTGAAATGTTTCGAGCGTTGATCGGATATGATATCGTCACTGGAAAGGCAAAATTACGTAAGCGCCAAAAGGCCATTTCAAGAAAAAGCCGTTTAAAGTTTCATTTTTTCGTTTTTTTATCATAACTTTTTACCCAATTATCCAATTTAGATGATGTCAAAGTAAGGTTACATTGTTTTTTAATTTTCTATGTCCAGCAATACATATTATAACAGTTGGATTGCTATTTTAGGATATAGTGGCGCTTACGTAAAAATGACTTCAGTTTACAGTAAAGCAAATTTACTTAACCGCCATCTGGTTAAAATATTATTTGGAAGCAAAATTACTTACAGCTCTTACGACAATGCATACGAGAACGACAATATTTCTTTAAATATAATAATACTGTAATGTTAGCGGAGTAAAAGTTACTGTAACGACATTTACACATCTGCTTTCATTATGTGAAAATTGCCTAAAAAGTGATCGATTGATTATGTCAGTTCACCAAAGATTCTTTAAAGTAAGTTTTTGTAATATCTTACATGGGTAAAAAGACGTAAGAGACAAATAATTATTCTTAATACCTCCTTAAATTACTTATTACTTCAATTGATTATAAAAATAGCTATTAAAATACTGAAGTGCCAGAAATAAAGTTTCATAAAATATAAATAATAGCGTACAACCCGTTATCTGTTTGTAAAAGTTTCTTTCAAAGACAGAACGTATACGGACGTTCCGATTCCAAGGTGTCATACTACCTATTATGAACCACCAATGACCCACGGTCTCTGTCCGTGAAAGGGTTAAACGGTTTTATTTAGCTAAACCCGTACGGTATACATTTGTATCAAAATTAGAAATTGCAATTTAAGTACCTTCCTGTTGTCAGATTGATCTGAAATTTGGTACGCACCTTTAATTCCAATGTCAATACAATATAATAAAATCAATAACATTGTAAAACTAAGATGGCAGCCGGTACATAATGGGGGATTACATATTTTTCCAAACCCCCTCAATATGGGTATCAAATGATAGGACTACACTAGTAGAATACTGTCATTATGTCAAAATTTCAAATCCAAGATGGACGATATTACAAAATGACTGAAAGAAGGATGTTGCCCTTAATTTTGTCATTGGCATCCACAATATGCAGGGCAGCACAGTGGATCGCTGGGTAATGATGCCGCCGACGAACTGGCAAGGAGAGGATCAGACACCAGGGTATATGGACCCGAACCAATCCTGCCGATACCTTTCAGTCAGTTACGCTCGTGGGTACGGGACCATACCCAGCAACTACACAACGACAGATGGGCACAGCTGCCCACATGCAGACAGTCGAAGGATATCATGCCTATGATATCCAATTCACTCGCCGACTGCTTCGCTTAAACCGCAATGACCTCCGAATAGTAGTGGGCAGTATAACGGGTCACTGCCCACTCAACAAGCACCTATTTAACTTAGGGATAACGGACAGCCCACTTTGCAGAGGCTGTCTGGACGCAGAAGAAACTGCCCCCCATGTAATCCTGGAATGCATGGGAGAGTCAGCACAACGAGTAAAAATCCTCAAAGGAATGGGGTCGCTCCGCGAAGCCTGTGAAATCCCCAGGAGGCTTCTGAGCTTCTGGAAGGAGATAGGTTGGCTTACGTAGTCAACAATTACACGCATAATGGGCCACCTTAGCGTCTAAATGCGGAAAACCCACTAACATAACATATGCAGAGCAGCACAGTCGACCATGCAGTAGTATATTTGGGCTCAAAATTGTTTGAATTAGGACAAGCATACGTGGCTCTAAGTCGAGTCAAGTCTCTGGAAGGGTCAAGTCTTTTTAATTCCTCAATAATTTCTAATTCCTCAATAATTCCCCTTATTGTTTTTCAAAGTATTTACCACGAAGTTTAATACACTTTTCTATTCGCTCGAACCAGGTATTATTTAACATTTATTCCACTCCAAAGTAGAGGTGGTCAAAATGGCTGACTTGAAAGCGTTGGCCGCTTCTTCACCGCACTGGAACCTTTAACCGCGAAGAGTTTCTTTTTTAATTTTAGGAAATGTAAAGAAATCATTGGAGCTTAGGTCAGGACTGTATGGAGGATGGTCAAGAATTTCTACGTTTTCCTGCTTCAAATAATCGTTTGACGAGCGGTGTGTGAGCTTGCGTTGTCATGGTGCAGCATCCTGCACCCCTGCGCATCATCATGCGTCGCTTTGGGTTAGATTTTCGAAGTTTGGCGATGACTTGTGGTAAACAAATTGTGGTATACCAATCCGCATTAACCGTCCTACGATCTTCAAGTGCAATTGTCGCAACATGACCGATTTTCTCCACGAAGGTAGCCACCTTCTTCTTTGAAGTGCTTCGAGAGCGAACAACTTTAGTCGGCTTTGACTCGTTTTGGAAGACCCAAACTGTGGATTGTTGTTTGGAATCAGGATAATAGCATAAATCCAAGATTCGTCACCACTGATGATGTCGTGCACGTGATTTGACTCTCCTCGGTTGAACCTCTGAAGAGTTTTCTTACACCATCTGACGCGGGCTACCTTATGATCGTCAGAAAATGCGGGATGCAACGGCAAACTAGTTTTCTCACACCAAGAGCCTCATGCAATATCGTTTAAATGGTTGTCCCTGAAATGCCTAATAACGCCTCTATTCTCGGTATGTCACAGTCATGACCATTTTTGAGGATTAGTTGTCTCACAGCAACGATATTATCTTCAGTGAAGGCGGATGTCCACGCTCGAATTCTAAATACCAGCGTTCGATGGTTCGCAGACATGGCACTTCATCGTGGAATAGAGATTTTAACTCTTTGAAACTCATTTTTTTTCATTGTTTTGATATTCGAAATTCCAACAAATTTTAATTTTGAGTTCTCAATTCAAAATTGGCGCTAAATATGCAAACGACAGAACTTAAAAAGTATAACAAAGTCGCTTTTTCTGTCCCTATATCCCTATGTACGCTTAAATCTTTAAAATTGCGCAACGGATTTTGATGCAATTTTCTTTAATAGATAGAGTGATTTAAGAGGAAAGTTTATAGGTATGTATAATAACATCCAATAAATAGTGTAGAAATACTGTTATTGTTGAGGATTTTAATGTGATGTCGTAAATAATTTCATTTTTCCTCAGCATTGCACCCGAGCGAAGCCGGGCAGGTCGCTAATAAATTATAAAATCAATTCTAAAATAGTTTTACTTTTAGATCTATTGTTAAAAAATAACTTCCTGGGAAACTTACTGCTAGGCCACAAACTTGCTTAATAACAGCATAAAAATGCGAAGGCAAATTTACGTACACGCCTTACTTATTCTAAATACTGTAAGTCAAAATTACTTATTCGCCATTCACTGCATAAACATGCTAAGACATTTTTTTCTTATACGCCTTACTTATTTTAAAAGCTGTAAATAAAAATGACTTATACATAGTCTATTTTTTATTTTCAGTAGTCCAAAATTACTAATAAAATGATACTTTTCAAACTATAGAATGCCAAATTTACTTAAAGTTAATATGTAGTTATTATATAGGAACACAGTATTACTTATACACCAGTCACGAAAAAAACACCAAAATCTTGTCGTTTAAGAAACTGGAATTGAAAAAAGTCAACTATTTTTAAATTTACGTAAGCGCCAAAAAAGTGCTCGTATCGCAATGCTACCCAGACAGATCGACGCAAAATGAAACGCTGATTCCGAATATATAAAAAACCCAAAATACCTATTTTGGCGCTTACGTAATTTTGCCTTTCCAGTGACGATATGATAGGAACTGCTGCATTAAATTGACCAATATGCACTGGTAATTGCAAACTATATATGATCCAAACATAAATTCAAAGTCGAATTCAGCGGTGGTGGCCCTAATTGCGTTGAATAAAAAAAAACTTATGATATAACACGCGGAGTGTCAGGAATTTAATATTGTAGAAATAGAGAGAAGTTTTTCAATATCAAGTAATTAACAGACAGAGCGAGAGTAGTTTGTAGCTAGGTTACCGCGACGAAATATTGTATTTGGAAAGAATAAAGTTATTTACATAATAGCTCTAGAATTATTGGGTTCCTGAATAGCCAGAAATGAAATGCAACATTTCGAACATTCCGCAATAGACAAGACATATTATGCCATTCTAATTATGCTACGCTTTAACGGGTTTAAACAATGTTAGTTAATATGAATTGGTACCTTTCACGTCCTCGCGTCATACAAATTCTGCAGACATTAGACCCAATACTGGACAGCGAGTCTCTAGTCGTCAGACCCAGGTCAGATCTTTCAGACAAACTGCCTGAAGTCTTCTTCTTATCAGCCCCAGCTTTGGATATCTTCGGCTCAATAGGAGTAGGATTCATAACTATTACTTCATTAGGTGTAGTTTGTTTCAGTAATGTAGGATCATCGGTTTGAGCATTCGCGGTGATGCAGCTTGAATTAGGGATCTCCTGGATTTCATTCACAACTGTGTTGATTGCACATACTGGAACCTCAGGTACTGTGGTTATATTTGGACCTTCTTTGTTGAATTTGAAGCAAGTTGCCATGAAACGCTTCAAATCCATCATAGTGGCTGAATCTACCTTGGAAGCATCATCGTTCTTGTCTATAGATGGGATCTTTAGATCCTTGAAGTTAATGTTCTTCACTGGAGGGTTGGACGTGCCGAAACTGAGTGAGGTCAGCTTTAAAGCGTTTGCAACGTCTTGGCGAGTTATGATTTGGGCGATACTGTGCTCTGATTTGGACAGTCCAGCTCTGTGAACCTTCGGACTGCAGACAGATCCAGGCAAATTCTCAGTCCTCGAAGGCCCAGCGTCTTCTGGCAAAGGTATAACAGTTTTTTTATCAACATTATTTTTAGCTTCGGCCTCTTGATTTTCTTCCTTGGTTGCCTCCTCAGCGTTTGTGTCCTGATTTTCTTTATTGTCCATTTAACTTGATTTATGTACCATTTGTATATATTTTTTTTATTTTAGAAAGAAAACTGTTAAAACAAAGCGTGATTGATTGGTATAGTTTGACAAATTTGTCAGTGACATATTGACATGTTGCTAAGTTTGGGTTTTTCTGATTTGTAAAAAAGGTTTTTATTTTTTGAAGTAAGGAGACGTCTTGTAAAAAAACCAGACTTGTCAATATATTGAAGGTAAAGTAAGCTCTATGTACTTATAGGATGGTTTTCACTTGATATCACCTCAGAATCATGGTCTGAATCATCCCCCTCAGTATTAGTTACGGTGTCACTAACACCCATACGTACTTGTATGGCTATCTGTATGTACTTGTACGGGGTGTGACATCGTAACGAATACTGAAAGAGATAATGCAGCAAGTGTAATTTTCCATCCCAAAGGCTTAAAATAGAAATTAATTTACAAAAAATACAATAAGTCATGAATTTTGTGACGGAAAATTGCACTTGATATTAACTCAGAATCATGGTCTGAAACATCCCCTTCAGTATTCGTTACGATGTCACTAACACCCTGTATACGTAGCACTGAATATTTCAAAGGTACGTCTGAAAATGTTGGACCAGGTGCGTACTTGTTCCGGGATTTATGATGTAACGTTACGGGTAACAAGGTCCCGGATAATATCCGGGTTTCAGATACATTTTTGTTTTGTGCTTTTAGATTGCTATTATTGCCTATAATGGATATTAAGGGCAATTTTTTTACATTTATTTATTATCTTCGTTTTTTTATGCTTTTATTTTAGATTCGATTCTGTGAAGAATTATAATATCACGTCTATTTCCCTTTGGGGTAGGCAGAAAGCATGAAATTCTGACACATTTCGCTTTTTCAACTCTCATCAAAGACTTCAGGCAAGCCTACTTACTATCTACTATATTTCCCAAAAAGTTACAAAATAGACTTGTTTCTTAACCATTAGAAAAATAAACTTCTAAGAACGGGATCCCTAATAGTGTGAGCAGAGAGCCGCAGTAATAGTTTGGTCAGGGTATTGCAGGCACTTTGTAACAGTCTTTTTCTTACGTATAAAATTGGAAATGGTTTAATAACCCGAACTACACCCCGGACACTTCATACAAACAACCTCGTTTCACACAGACACTACCCATTAACATTATCAACACGCGCAACAGCTATCTACGGTAGTAAGTAGTTTTACTAACTCTTTAATAGTAAGGACATTGACTGCTTTTGTTTTTCAAATTGGTCTTTCTTGTACTTTGGTCTTATCTGCCTAAAGGTTGGTAATAAAGTTCTTTTTACATAAGTTTTGCGCCTTTTTACTGCCGAGAACATTCCTAAAGTGGGAACATTCTCCGGGGACGGCACATCACTGCTAGTAGTAGATCAACCTCGACCGGCGATCGACCTCGTGAAGAAGTGACAATACGAGTAGTAGGTGACAGACGAGGACACGATGCTCGGGACGCGCATATACTCGACAGGGTGCCTCATAGGCTTCGGAGAAGCGCGAAAACTGTGCATGTCACGGGAGTGTACAACAAACTGCCTGACCATATCATACAAGCAAAGAATTGTACCTGAACCGGCGTGCGTGTATGAAGCGATTGATGAATGTGGAGGAAGCAAGAGAAGTGTGTCAGGATCGAAGCAAGTGGAATTCTATAGTCTCTGCTTACCCCGGTGGGAAAAGGCGTGAGTTTATGTATGTATGTATGTAAAGAATTGCACTATATTTAAACTAAAACTAAAAAAATGGCTTATTGAGTAGGCATTCTATAGTTTTGACGACCTGTTATTGATAATATATTTTAATGTAATTGAATTACGTAATAATATTTAATTTCATTGAATTTTGTAATATCTGTGACGTGTAATTTATTATTATCAATAAATGACTATGACTATGACTAGGCGCAGGACGAGTGCCGTGTTTACATACTCACGCTGGCCGGTTTGAGAATATGAAAATCAATATTTTTGTTTTGAGTCTCAACGGGCAGCGCGAGTATGTAAACACGTCACTCGTCCTGCGACCTCGCAGGCTGCTGTCTATGTGTGAGCTGAAACTGAATGTAATCTCGAAGTGTACATATCCCTGTTCAGTAGGTAACATAGTACATGATGAACGTCTTATCCACCTAAAACTACTGCAGCTTCTCTCAACTTGTATAGCCGGAAAAAAAAAGCTGCAATAAAAACGAGGCACAGGGCCCTACATGTTCTTTAAAAAATAAAATTATACAATATTGTTATAAATAATTGTTATTACTGCTTAGCAATAAAACCGCCAGATTTTACTGTATCTTTCGTCCATGTGTGTAGAACTTGTTCTGTATGTTGTGTGCAATAAAGTATACATATTTGTATTTATATAATTTAATATAGTAATTTGATGGCCTACTATAAGTTCCCAGACAGTTAATTTGTTCCGAGTCCTCTTTGTAATCAAGAACAGGCTATTTAATAGTTACGACTGGAGGTGCTTCAACCCAAAGTAAACATTGTTTGAAGAACTTAGTCAACTAAGTAATAGTTAGTTGTAATTAAATTACAATAATATTTTTCTAGGAGCTCGGTGGCGCAGTGGTAAACGCGCTCGGTTTGCGATTGTTGAAGTTAAGCAACTTTCGCAAAGGCCGGTCATAGGATGGGTGACCACAAAAAAAAAAGTTTTCATCTCGAGCTCCTCCGTGCTTCGGAAGGCACGTTAAGCCGTTGGTCCCGGTTGTATTAGCAGTCGTTAATAACCACCAATCCGTACTGGGCCCGCGTGGTGGTTTAAGGCCCTATCTCCCTATCCATCCATAGGGAAGGCCCGTGCCCCTGCAGTGGGGACGTTAATGGGCTGGTGATGATGATGAATATTATTTGAGTATAAGTTGTTACAATGAGGGACTTTCCAGGCTAGGTTCACCAAAAACAATAAAGATGGTGTTGTTCAGCTCTAACGGCCTCTGTGGTCCAGTGGTTGAGCGTTGTGTTCACGATCCGGAGGTTCCGGGTTCGAATCCCGGTGGGGACAAATCACAAAAATCACTTTGTGATCCCTAGTTGGGTTAGGACATTACAGGCTGATCACCTGATTGTCCAAAAGTAAGATGATCCGTGCTTCGGAAGGCACGTTAAGCCGTTGGTCCCGGTTACTACTTACTGATGTAAGTAAGTAGTCGTTACATGAGCCATATCAGGGGCCTATGGCGGCTCAGTAATAACCCTGACACCAGGGTTGATGGGGTTGGTAATCCACCTCACAACCCACACGATAGAAGAAGACCTATTTTTTCATTACTCGGGTATATTATTATTATCCAAAATACAATGTAATGGCAGAAGCATTATAAAAAATAATTATCGCTTGATATTTGGATTACATTATGTATAGAACTATGTTGCTACCTATATCGCTTCTCTTTATTTTTATCAGAATAATAATGGGTGGAATATGTAATTGTGCCTGGGTGTAATAAAAACGGTCATCATTTATACCCAAAAACAAAGATAAAAGATATATAATTCTATCAAATTAGAAAGTTATACGAAAGAAAATCTGTACAGCGCTATCTATATTGTTGTTGAGGGACGTAGCCTGTAAAGTCCCTCATTAACCCTTTCATGGACAGAGACCATGGGTCATTCTTCTTATCATGTGGGTTGTGAGGCGGAGTACCAACCTCATCAACCCTGGTGTCAGGGTTATTACTGAGCCGCCAAAGGCCCCTGACATGGCTCATGTAACGACTACTTATTTCATCAGTAAGTAGTAACCGGGACCAACGGCTTAACGTGCCTTCCGAAGCACGGATCATCTTACTTTTTGGACAATCAGGTTTGGCGGCGAGGGTGTGCTGCCGCCAAAGGATGTTTTCGGGGTACCGAACTGAGCAATAGTACCCCGCTAGCCACAAGTTGGTAGTGTGACTAGGGATCGACGATGGGTCATTGATGGTTCATAATAGTATGTCACCTTGGAGTCGGAACGTCCGTAGACGTTCTGTCCTTGAAAGTGTTAAAGAACTACTACTACTAAAACTTTTTTTTAGAATATAGAATCTAAAGTGGTACAGTCATGAGCAATATAATGTACCCACTTTAGGACTCTGTCGTACTAACATATTTGACGTTTAGTGAGACTTACAGTTCAATTTGTCAAAAAAGTTAATGTGACATGGTACCAAAGTGTATACATATTAATGCTCGTGACCGTACACGACTACCTATCTGCTGCCGCTTACTTATGTATCGACGATATGAGACTTTGTTGACTACATAATTAAACCATACCATTATAATTTTTATTACATATAACATAAATAGCCTATATACGTCCCAGTGCTGGGCACAGGCCTCCCCTCAATCAACCGGAGGGGGTATGAAGCATACTACACCACGGTGTTCCACTGCGGGTTGGTGAAGGTATTTTTACGGCTAATAGCCGGGACTCGCGGCTTAACGTGCCATCCGAAGCCCGGAATCAACTTATTTTTTCAGACAATCAGGTGATTCAAGCCTGTAAAGTCCTTATCAAACAAAGGACAGTCTCACAAAGTAATTTCGACAATGTCCCTATTGGGAATCGAACTCGGACCTCCAGATCGTGAGCCTAACGCTCTAACCACTAGACCACGAAGGCTGAATGTAAGTACGACTATTAAAAATAAAAGGACTATTATTTTGTCATAACTTTTTAAAACACGTTTTATTAACGGTCCTACTGTTTAGCTGGCAGTAACGTCTGTAATTAAAATAGTTAACATTAACATTGTTGTTATTACAGAACAATTAACGGTATCACGTTAAAAGTTAACGGTTTTACGTTTCGTAGTCAAATGTTTGGACTTTGTTTTTTATGATACGAAATTATAATGTTACATTGTGTTACAAACTAGATGTTTAATATCCAGTTGTTTTGTTCTGCGCCTTTACGTGACAAACACAGACTCCGAGATTCAGTGGTTGAGGCTTACGATCCAAAGGGCCCGGGTTCGTATCCCAGTGGCGATATATAGGTACTACAAAAATCACTCTGTGTTCCCTAGTTTGGGTAGGACATTACAGGTTGATCACCTGATTTTCCGAAACACGCACGATAAGCCGTTGGTTCCGGTTACTACTTATTGTTACATCAGTACGTTATCATATTAGAGGCTTTTGGCGGCTCAATATTTTTTTTTTAACGTTGGGAAATGCATTACGCATACCACGCCACCCGGGGTCCCCCGACCACCGTCCACAGGTCCCCGTCAAGGCGGCGCTTAGTCGATTGCGACCAAGTACGCCCGTCGCCGCCTTCCCGGTCGCCTGCGGCTAATCGGGAGCGAGTCGACAGTCTTCCCGCTCCCTCTCCGCCGCTTCCTTCGCGGACATGACTATGCCCGCGAAGGTGGCGACCGCTCTCCAGGCCTGCTCGCTGCCGCTCATGGCCCTAACCATGGCCGGCAGCGAGAGGTCAGCCCCTATTTCTGTGGACACGGCAGCGCGAGGGACCGCCCAAGCGGGGCACTCCTCGCGCGTGTGTCGTGCCGTGTCCACTATGCCGCCCACACAGTGGTGGCATTCGGCGTTTGGCTCCCTCCTGACTACCCCAAACAGATACTCACCAAAGCACCCATGCCCGGTGAGGATCTGCGTGAGGTGGTGCTCAATAGTAACACTGACACCACAGTTGATGAGGTTGGTCATTCACTTCACAACCCAAACAAAAAGGAGACTTGACAAATTATGTTTTTTATTTATTTATTTATTTTGCGTACATGTACTTTTTACATGATATTCTTAAAAAAATAATAATACAACATTAGGTCATTGTACATGCACCCTTTTACAGGGCGTTGCAAACGAGTCATGTTTGATCTTTTATACAATAATAATCTAATCTGAATAATAATTGGTTATCTACATGTTAAATTCTAATAAAATATTCACAATAAACAAAAAAATACATTTTAAAATAATATAAATTACTAATAAAAATTACTTATAATTACCGGCAGTGGAGCAGCGTGGTGGAGTATGCTCCATACCCCCTCCGGTTGATTGAGGGGAGGCCTGTGCCCAGCAGTGGGATGTATATAGGCAGTTTATGTTATGTATAAATTACTAATAATAATGTCGCACTATAGTTTGTCATTATAGAACTCATTGATCGAATAATAGCATTTAGTCAATAAGATTTTTTTTTGCTTTATAATGCTGATAAAAATTTGATTTATAATGCATAGTTAATATTACAATGTCTACATTCCCGAGAAATGCGTTTTCGGAGGTATGTGACTTAACCTGTATTGGGCTGGTTTTCCTTTCGCGTGTTGGAGGGTCAGACAGGCAGTCGCTTCCGTAAAAAACCGAACCTGTCAAATCTTCAGATTAGGTAAGCGGACCCTGTGAAAAACGGGATAAAATACTAGGGGATGAGTTAATATTAGATTGTGAAAGTAACTCTGCCTGACTGCATATTTTCATGACTAAACTACTGCACCGACTTTGATAAAAATGATCACACGTGATAAGATAAAAAGGAATGAAAAAATTGCAATCGGTTTTTTTTTTTAACGAACGGTTTTTTTGCATACCTTTATCTCTCTCTCTTTCCCTCGTAGTGGAAATGTGGTAAATATCGTTTAGGTAAGTACACTTAAAAGTTTCCGCTTAAAATATTTTGGCGAAAATTTATTGTCAAGCGAATATTCGGTGCGAATTAATTTTCCACTTGAAGAAACACACGTCGTTGGGTTTATTTCGTAAAATTAATCTTAAATTAATTAATGTAAAAACATTAATTATTTTCTTCCACAACTGTGATTTTGGTTCTACAAGGGTGCAATATTTTCTACCGTCCGCAATTTCCAAATTGAGGTCGACCTAACTTTCCTTAATGCAAGCGAATTATTAATTAATTAGGCCGTACGGATTCTGTAGGCAGCACTAGTGTAGAGAGGTGGATGTTGTTATGCCATATTAACCCTTTCACGGACAGAGATCATGGGTCATTGATGGTTCATAATAGGTAATATGACACCTTGGGATCGGAAAGTCAACAGACGTTCTATCCTTGAAAGTGTTAAAAACTACCTCAGTGGCATAGAATAAGGAATAATACTACGTATAGAACAAATGAACTGCAACTCTCCGCTCCCCATCAGCGGCTGAGCTAGGTTTACATCAACCCCCTCAGTCTTACTGTCTTCAATCGTATAGGCGTCAAACGTCACACACATAGATGCGCGTTTACGATACCGTCAATGTGTAGTGTCTATGTAAAACTAGGTGTTTCGTATGAAGTGTTCAGGTTATTGGGCTCACGATGCGGAGATCCCAGGTTTTAATCCCGATGGGGATATACTGGTATATATTTCTATTAACTACTCTTGCAAGTCGATTTTAATTTCGATTAATTTTGGAGAAATGTGTATTAAGTATGTCATTTTCAAATCCTAACTAGCTCTTTACTTTGACGTTATGTCACTTGAGGAAGGTTCTTTGGAATTATTGGTAGTTGGCACATTTATGTTTGAAAATATTTCGGGTAAGTGAAGTCGGCTTTATGAGTTTGAGTTCATGTTTGGATAATAGATATAATTGATATCACGTGGCTTACAGGAATCGTACCTGGCTGACGGCAATAGGCTCGCCCCCTATTACATGGGAATTGAACATAGCTGGCCAGGAGTGGTTGTATAAATACTGTTACGGACAGCGGAGAATATGAGGTCGCGGCTGTAGATAATACGCACAATGGCCACTAATTGCAAGTCACAATCTTCGGGAGTTGCGGCGGAGGGCGCGCGTGGAGCGACGAAGCGCGACGATCGCGATTGGCCGTGTTAATGGGCGCAAGGTCCGCTAGTTGCGAACCCGCAAATCCAATAAGACTCCGACTGGAAACGGTATACGACACTTCTCCTATTTACTTACGATTATTGTTTTACCTTTGTTTACGTTACCTTTGTATTTTTATTAACGTCTTTTTTTCATGTAAATGGTTGACCAATAAACCAATTCTTCAAATTTTGTTTATATGGTTAAACTTTATACTGTCTGTAAGTAAATGTACTATCAGAATGTGTCAGTCAGAGGACAGACTGAGAACAGGATGGACGAGTGTAAGAATGGTAGGCTGAATGAAACGTAACGTAAAGGTGTGTGAAAGAGGGAGCTAGGAGTAAGCGGGAGAAAAGAGTGGATTGCGGAATGACAGGGAAAGTGTACTAAATTAATAAAACGTTTTTAATAAACAAGGACTGAAGAAATATAATCGTTTCCATCATGCACCATCGCACATTTTTCCCAGCAAAAACAAATCTGCATAAGCAACAGATACAAATACACCTATGCGTGCTTCTTCAGGTAACGGTCACGAGCATTAATATGTATACACTTTGGTACCATTTCACATTAACTTTTTTGACAAATTGAACTGTGTCTCACTAAATGTCAAATATGTTAGTGCGACAGAGTCCTAAAGTGGGTACATTATATTGCTCATGACTGTACAGGGTTGGTGCTATGTTGTAATAAAAATAACCATGTATTAGCATACCGATGGTTCTCTACGGTACTGCGTGTGCAAAACGAAGCATTTCGGTTGGATGCATTTTTGACGGGTCGGTTGGTGGTTACTCGTAATAGGGTATTTGACTGGGACAAAGATAAAATAAAATGTTAATCCAGAAATAGAAGCCAGTCTAACATTATCAATATTCAATCTCATTTTACATTTCGACTTATTTTCGAACTTTATTCATGAATTAAGTAACAACGAGTAACACGTTTCACCGCTTTTATTGATGACGCCACAGGACAGTATTTCCATACAAACTCCAAAGTAAACTTTCGTTTTGACGTTTCGTAAAAAGTATCTCAATTTGGTCTAGTTTGTTTAGGACATTACAGCCTGATCACCTGATTGTCCAAACAGTAAAAAGATTCGTGCTTCGGAAGGCACGTTATGTCGTTGGTCCCGATTATTACTTACTGATGTAAGTACGTAGTCGTTACATGAGTCATGTCAGGGGCCTATGGCGGCTCAGTAATAACCCTGACACCAGGGTTGATGGGGTTGGTAATTCACCTCACAATCCACACGATAGAAGAAGAAGATTTGGTCGCGAACTACATATAGAAATTCTGATTACTTACTAAATAAAGATAGATCTAAAACTATTTAAAAACGTTTTCCTTTTTCTATTTTACTTATTTATTAATTTTAGAGATTTTTACTTATTTATAGATTTTAAGAAACACGTAATAATAAGTCCGCTACGCATAAATAATAAGTCAGGAAGAGTAATTATGAACAAACGCCGGCGAAATATTGGCCCCACGACATTCTAAAAGGTCGTAAATCCATAAAACCAATCAGCAGCGATTCCGTGGCGCGCATCATTGCGACAAGCGCTGTGATTGGTTATCAACAGCCATCGTAATAGAGGTTGGTGCGTGTGTTTCCGGGGTTCTCAAATCAAGGATGTTGTTATGCAATGCATGGGTGAGTATAAGTAAAAAGTAAGCTAACGGTGGATTTAATAATTTTCAGTGTTTTGTATTTCGGATGAGGGGTGTTGTTGAATTATGTATTCAAGTAGTATTATTGTATTGCATGTTTTGTGTTTTGAATTAATTGATATTTAGTAAAAGTTTATGAAACTGTCATATAATGTCAATATCTGCTCTCTACCTTAAACAAAATAAACTAAAAACAAATTCGCCACGTTTTCTCGTTTTTTAGTAAAGCAAAATTATAGCACACCATTTGTTACACGTTACATGGCCTATTGAATGCCTTACCAATTTTTATGCATATTTTAGCTTCAAAATTGACAAAGTTACCCGTATACCATTTTTTATCGCTTTTGCTTCAGAATTGGTCTTTCATGCAAATGCCCATTTTTTACTCCCTTAGAGGAAGTATTTCCAAATATAGTCTATGTTAGCGAGGACTAAAATAGCTGTATAACAAAAAAGTTTCATTAAAATCGTCCATTAGTTTTTGCGTGAAAGGCGGACAACAAACAGACAGACAGAAATTTCGAAAATTATTTATTTGTATCATTTTTTTTAAATTATTATCAATGTACAGAAATGGGCCCTTCTACAAATATGAAATATAATGTTTAAGTATAGTAATACTAACCGTACAAACAGGCAGAGCAGATTTTTTTAACATCATATTTCCAGTCCTCGATGTATACATATATGTCAGTAGGGTTAAAGTGTATCGAACACACCCTACTGGAATTGTATGGAAGCCATTCATCCTCTCTTCTTTCGTAGCGAACTGCTTTATCCATTTTTGCAGTCGGGTTTCATTTTTGGGGAAACTAAAAGAAGGAAATTTCGATAAGACCAAATAACAGAAAAACTTATATTTTGCTGGAAATTGTTAATATTACTTGACTGCATAGTATTACACATTATAATTTATCTGAACTAAGGTAGGAACTTCTTGCATAATGCGGACCAAAGTACAATGTTTTTAGGAGAACAAAATGTTATATTTACCGGTGATAAGTTATTCCAGTTAACTTTTTGCTGCAATCTTTTCGTTTCCTACACCAACTCACTACACGTGACGACATTTTTCATAATATTTCACTGTTTTTTCTATAGAAATAGAGCGTAAATCGAGCAATGACATACGTCACTGACGGCGCGCGGCAGATTGAAGTAGGTGCGAGTAGTCATTTTAAGCCCCGCCCACTCAGTGTTCTTTTTAGTGGCGTCAAATTGTGAGCGTTGTTACTCTTCCTGACTTATTATTTATTCGTAGTAAGTCCGACATTTTATCACGTTTTTCTATGACGTCACATTGTGCTTTTTCATACAAATTCTGAAATAACCTATCACGTAAGTCTAACAGAAAGCTCGGTGTGGTGTGGGTCCTAAGTTCAACTTGCGAAGAATGTACCTCTTACGACCCTAAGGGATACAGTCGCATCCACCTCACAACCAACACGATAGAAGAAGAGTAGGCGTCACAGATGTGAGTTTATGTATGAATAGGTTTATCTACAATATAACTGTTACATGTATTAGAAAAAAAAAAATTACAAAAAACACACACACACACATCACACACCACAAACACACACACGCACACGTTCACACACATTCCTATTAATCTACATTACTACCTGAGCTAGAATCCTCAGGTGTATTACCATAGAAACTCAAGCGGTCGTACATAACGGAGTCCATATCCTATCTGCCTCATCTTATTTTATGAGGTGCTTATTTGAATTTCAACAAAAAACGTGTGGATATAAAATATTCTGCGGAACTCACTGCACAATTTACGAGTTATATAAAGACCCTTATTCTAAGTTGTGAGGTTAAAAGACACTGACGAAAAGAGGTTATGCTAAAGTTGAGGCACACTGAATTGGGTCGAGTACAGTCATGAGCAATATCATGTACCCACTTTAGGACTCTGTTGCACTAACATATTTGACATTTAGTGAGACTTACAATTCAATTTGTTAAAAAAAGTTAATGTGACATGGTATCAAAGTGTATACATATTACTAGGTTCAAGATAAACGATGAAATTCTGATTACTAAATAACGACAGATCTAAAACTAACGAAAAACAACTTTCTTTTTCCTATTTAATTTATTTATGACTTTTAATCAAGAAAAACTCAATAAGTCTGACATTTTATCACATTTATTTTTTCATACAAATTCCATAGTAATTTTGTGTTTTGAAGTTTAATAAAAAGTAACTGATTTGACTAGCCTAAAAGCAACAAAGCAATGGTCTAAAAGGAACTTCAGACACAGCGCATTATTATTATTTTTACTATGGCCACATATCACATATCAGAAAAGTATAGAATTGAAAATAATTAAAAAAAAAACACAAAAAATACATGAATTTTGCGACGGAAAATTCCTCTTTTTGAGAAATAAGGAAAATTCCTTATTTTGTATAAAACAAAGGAAACTAAAACTATCCGTGATATTTCGCAGCGTTGTAACACTTTGAGTAGTTTTTAATGCTAGAAATATGCACCAAATCAAGATGTATTCAGTGTATTCCATTCCTCAGAATCATAGGTAGATATGGTTCGCAACCCAACCGAAAGTTTCCTTCATAGGATCCTTCGTAAAATTTTATTGTTTCGCTTTACCATCTGAATAATAATAGTCTTATCACTGACTCCCCTATTCTTGTTTTCCGCAACGTTTGAAAACGTTTCGGAATTGTGTATAATACACTTACATGTGGGACAATTTGTGAATTTCGGCGAAGATGGTAATGTTGCAGTCAAAAGACGATGTAGTCGTTAGACCGAATGTCCTTTTAAAATACAAACCACATTGTTTCTTGCGATCACGGCTATCTTCAAATCATCACTATTCGGAAGAATTGCAGAGATATATACCTATTTTCTTGTTACATTCTTTTTGGAGCGTGATTTTTCCGTAGTCTTCCGTAGGTTTTAGCTTTAATTTATATTATTTTGGGGTCTTATTTATTAAAATGACGTGCTTCCCATACGTGTCTCTTGTATCAATCAATCAATAATACTTTATTGCACAACGACATATACAATATAAACATGCATTTTTTTTATTTTTATTATCATGCAATATTTGGGAATAAAACCTAACTGGAACATGTCTGGGCAGTCATGTTATCAATTTAAAGTAATTAACGAATAAATACAAGTAAACCCAGAAGTAGAAGCTGGTAATATGTACATAATATTATATTATTTGAAATGGACAAATTCAGCCATTCCATAAATTGATATCCAACACACTACCATTCCAATAAAGTTTGTTATAAACTCAAGTCAACAAAACTAAAATTCGTCCTCAGTTTAAGAAGTCTAGAGGGCGCCCCATTGAATGTAGTGTCACGTCACATAACCTATAACCAGCGCTCAATCAAGACGCTTCTAGTGACACTTCATTTGTTTAATTCTGCCATGTGGTTTAGAAGTTATAATGGAACAGACGTGCATACACACACACACACACACACACACACACACACACACATATATACATACGTAGCGATCAAACATATTATAATCCTCCTTTTTGCCGCAGTCGGGTAAAAGGAACATTAGGTATCTATAAAATACCTGTTACTTAATTCGATAGGTCGATATTTTCCGTCTTGTGATTAATTCTAACCTTTTATAAATCCACATTGTAATTAGGCCTAGGACCCTAGGGTCTCTACTCTCTAGGTATCATTATTTATGGTCGCTGTCGGACCCTTGTCTTGATACAAGCCCTACAATAGATGATATAGGTATGTAAAAATATGTTAAATAAAAAGGGCTATGTACCTATTTATTTTCATTACACTTCTAAATAATTATTTAAAAAGTTTTTGAGGCATATTTTGCTTTATCGAGTATTTTAGACATTGCTATAATTTAAAATCGTAGTATCCAGGACTTGTGCCCGGTTAATAGAATTATATCTCCTTCTTCTAATCCTTTTATCCCCTGTTGGGATATAGGGCTCGAATAACAGATTTCCACTTCTCGCGATCTTTTGCAGCCTCTGTAGCTTGCTTATGCATTATGGCCGCCTACTATTACATGGAACTTAAACATAGCTGGCGAGGTGTGGGTGTACAGCTCTACCTACCCCTTCAAAGATACAGGCGTGTTGCTATGTTATGTTACACACAATTCTCCTCTGTCGGTTTCTACGATGCATGGGAAGATAAGCAGCTGATCACGTTCTTAGTTTAATGTACAAGAAATACCTTGGATAATAATCATTTTCAATTTTGAAGGAACCTAGTCCCTTGAATAATGCGGCATTTTGACGTAATTTCGCTGCGCTATTATGACGTCACAACCGCAATTGAATCTTGTTCACTCAATTACGTCTATCATGATGGCATTACCTGTCGTCCTGACGTCACGTCATTTGACGTCATTTGTAAAACGAACGTCTTTTTAGGAAAATAGCATGTTACAAAGTCGACTGTTTCCTTTGTAGTCGATTGTAACTGTTGTTTTTGGTAGTTTTCTGTGATGGCACCCAGACCAAAGACCACAGTATAGCATTATGTACTGTCTCTCAAGTTACAGGTCCCCTATTTGAGAGACAGGGTTACCTTAGGGTAAACAAAGACAAAATATAAAATTATAAACATAAACTCACGACTATATCACAATGGGCTAGTCCAGTACATCCATCGCAAGATAAATTAAGTACCCACAGCTTAACGATTACCAATGTGATAGGTGGTAAGCCGTATCGCCGTCTATAATGGCAAAGACAAGTATACGTACTCAATCAGAATACAATTTACACTTTTTATACGATGTTTTAAGATGGATACGATGAACCTTGTGGTCTTAGACCATACCTAAAGAAAAGTGGTCCATCATAATATTATATTATTAAAAATGACACGATCTTCTGTCGGTTTTAACGACATGCCCGGGTTATGATCATTCCAATGAACATCCTCTATGCTTTATTTGTAATTGTTCTGTGAAAATGTTATATGATGTTATTGTCTTGTTTTTGTGTGTAGCGTCCTTTTATAATATTAAAAATCTGTTCTATTTTTATTGTTTTTTACAAGGCACTAGGCATGCATAGAACCAACAAAGCGTTATGTTAAAGGTCTTTAAGCATTCTTGTGCCTACGCCGACTCAAATCAAACCAAACTCACCGTGTACAACCCATAATTTGAAACCTACGAAATGAATCTCAAAGGCTCAGGCTATCTGAGCCAATTACGCTTAGCCAAGACAATTGTCTTCCCGCACGCTTGTTAGTTTGGCCACCATCCAACCAAGTCCGAACCCACCTTAACTGCTACCCAACTCACGAAATGTGCCACTGATTGCATTTGTTAGGCCAAGTAGGGAATGTCCTTTTATGAAGACTTAATGACTTTAATACGTTATGTAGAAAACTGACCTGAAGCATATTTTAAACCACAGTTCAATAAAAAAATAAAAAAAATTTTGGTTTTCAAATAATAATGAAATAAAGTAAAAATTATTAAAATCAAAACTATTTTAAACTTTTTATAAAAGGACGCCACACAAAAATATGACAATAACGCAATTTAAAATTTTCAGAAAATAAGTAACAATAAAACAAAAATTATGATCAACGAAGCTTGGTTGATGGTTAGTTGATATTGGTTAACGGTTGGTTGGTTGCGAATAGAAAACATTATTAAAAGAGGAAATATAAACAAATGCAAAGATACCTACATTTTTGAACCATTTCACCGTCGTATCTGACCGCTGCATTCATTTTCAAGACGGAGCCTGCAGGATAAAGATCCAATTCATCGCAATTGCTTCCAGCAGGAGGAGGTAGGTCTTACATCTGTTCTTTTTCAAATTTTTGGAGGTACTTGCTATTAACAGAACGACTAGGGACTTTAAACGTCAAAAAGCAATATTGCTATTTGACATTTGCGCATATAAATGAAAGTGCGCAATGCAAACAATTTTTGCCCGGCCAAGTAGTTAATGCCATCTGTGGCAAATCTACAATAACTCACGTCAAAAAAAAATGCAAACAAATGTCAAATAACCATATTGCTTTTTTAGGAGAATTTCTTTGATGTGACCTTTTTAACCCCCACTTTCATTACAATTAGTGATTATATTTCAAGAAAGATATACCTAAATAACATTTTTATAGCTTCAGTGCGCGGCAAGAATTAGACCTATCAAAGTACAAAAGCCATTGTTGTGACGTTCATTAGCATAGTGATGTATCGTTTTTGAGGTGGATCGACCATTTTCTATCTAACATTACTTACTTTAATATTATTTAGTTTGTTAAGAAAACTACGTATTAAAATGTCATATTATCACATGGTAGACCTGGCCATGATTCCTGCAAACACCTTATTATATTTTAAGTTATACCCGCCATTTTATTTATCTGCTGAAGAAGAAAGGGACGGATTATTGATAATTGTTAATTTTAAAATCAATGAGTGAATAACCCGGGCGATTAAAATAGGCATTTCGCTGATATGCAACCCGTTTGATGTGTGCTGTCAACTTAATTCTGTCGGGTTATTTGTAGGTACTTAGCAATAAGGTCGCCTACTTGTTCCTTTTGTTTTATATTTGTATTTTTTTTCTAATAAAGTATTGCAATAAAGTGTTTGTAGGATCACAATATACTTATTGTGCAGTGAGTGATCCACCCATGTACACTTACAAACCATAGCATTAGTACAATTTAATATTTCCAGTACATTTCTCGATTCCACCTCAAGTTGTAACATTTAAATTCAGAAACAGCCAGTTCTAAATCGTTTTATCACCAATACCAATCCGGTATTCGACTCAAAGTAGGCTGTATGAACATGTGAGTACGCTATATCTTAAAGATATAGATATTAATATGGCAGAAGCTTAACATATAGAATATACTCACATAAATATTTATTAGGGTCCTTCTCTTAGAGTAGCCTATAGTCCGTCATAGGGTGTCCATGATGTGAAGCTGGATAAAATTATTATTAACACTTTCAAAGGACAGAACGTCTAAGGACGTTCCGATTGCAAGGTGTCATACTACCTATTATGAACCACTAATGATCCATGGTCTCTGTCCGTGAAAGGGTTAAAAAAGAGGTATAGATTTTCTGTCATCATCATTCCAAATCCAATCATAATAATATTCTTTGTTGTACACACATGCACGAAACATTTAAAAAATCATACACAAGAAAGATACTATTGGGGCACTATTGGCGCTGTTATTGCTCTACAGCAATTTCTTCCAGGCAACCAGAGACAGGAAGTATTTATTGATTGTACATTTAGATGTGGGATTAATTTCCCGTTTTCAACGCCGGCTCTAGATAGATGGCGCCAGCGTCGGCTTATGGCAAAAATTTCGCATGGACAGGAGGAGGACCCGGTGGTGTAATGGTTAACACGCTCGTCTCGGCTTGACAAGAGCTGCGGGTTCAAGTCCCGGCCGAGACAGATTTATATGCTTTTCGCATTAAATTGTATCTTGAAATAATTATGCCTATTTCCCACCGGGGTAAGCAGAGACTATAGAATTCCATTTGCTTCGATCCTGACACACTTCTCTTGCTTCCTCCACATTCATCAATCGCTTCATACACGCACGCCGGTTCAGAGTAGATCGTATTGAACCTTTTCTAAGGACATCTCCAATTTAATCATCTAAGTCCTTCTCGGTCTTCCTCTGCCAGCCCTACCATCAACTTTCGCTTTATATACCGCTTTTGCAATTCTATTATCCTTCATCCGCTCAACGTGTCCAAACCAACCTAACATTCCCTTCTCAATCCTAGTCACTATATCGGTCGGAAATAGGCGTGAGTTTATGTATGTATGAAATAATTATGTACCAGAGTAACGAAAAACATAAGTAATTATCTTGTTAAAGCTGTACAACGTCATCTATATTATTTTTGCTGAACGTAGCCTGGAAAGTCCCTCAATGATACTTAAGAAATTTCAAAATATCTACAGGATTTGGTTACCCTACAGGAGGCCTATTCACGCGGGGCACATAGAACGAAATAGGTATCTTGTGTAACGGGGCTTGTTTTCAGATCGCCCCAAATCTGCCCGACGTGGTACTTAACATGATATGCCGGTGTTATTCGGAGTAACTGCAGGAGCCGTGGTAGCCCAGTTGGTACAACGCTTGGAGGTCGCAGGTTCAAATCCAGCACAGGCCTAACCCAATGATTGCCGAATTTGTTTCCGAATTTATGTTTGGATCATAAATGATTATCACGTGCTCATCGGCGAAGGAAAACATTGTGAGGAAACCCACATTCCTGATAAATGCATTTTCGGAGCTATGTGATCTAACCTGTATTGAGCTGTTTTCTCTTCGCGGGTTGGAAGGTCAGAGAGGCAGTCGTTTCTGTAAAAAACCGGATCTGTCAAATCTTCAGGTTAGGTAAGCGGACCCTGTGAAAAACGGGATCACGTTAGGGAGATCATGATGAGTTAGAGGAGCATCCATCAAAAGATGAACTACGTACTCACGCTTCACCAAGCTTTCCTGCCTGCAGAATACCGTCATGCTCAAAACAAGCGCATTCTCTACTCAACTCCTGCTTTTAGTAAATAGGAAGTTGATGCGGAGTAACCACATCTACTAACCTCCTGATGTTGTAGCCTCCTGAATCTTTAGACTTATCCCTTCTAATTTATGATCAGCTGCTTCTCATCCCGGGTGAGTTCACCAAAGGGAACGGATGATGGATTGATCGGGTGGGCAAGCCACATTGAAGCAATCCATCTAAAAAAAGCAATATTGCTATTTGATATTTGTTTACATTACGCGATATGCGCAAATATCAATCAATACTAAAATCGGAGCCAAGACGTCACGGCAGACCCCGTTTAACATGGATAAGAAAGTCAAGAAAGACTTGAAGCAATAAAAACAGACTACTCTGGCGACGAAGGATTAGGAGACAGAATTTCTAATTTGTAAGTTTGCTGAGTAATTTTAATTTTACTTTATTTTTAAATACTTACCCTTGATTGTATAAGTTATGTACGCCGTAATTGTCATATACAGGGTGGCCCAGAAGTTCAGGTTCAAAATGAAAAATCAAAAAGAGGGGCTCATTAGCTACCAGAAACACCCCCATGTATGTTCAGCAATTATTTACGGTTTAGGAGATATGACCCATTTTGTACCTTTTTCTAGATTTTCTACCTTACTTCAGAAATAATCATTTTGTCGCTATCCCTTTCTTAATAATTATTTTATTTTACTTCACAACTATGCCTAAGTCTGTGTACCGCTCAATCAAAGATAAATCAAAGTGAAATCAAAGATAAAAAAAAAAGTTATCGGAAGTCAAAGTGAGAATTCGACCAAAATTGTTACAATTGTTAAAACTTCGCCGAAGAATAATAAACACATGAGATTGTCATGGACACTGAAAGTATTTCTAAAAACTGCTCCATTTAATACGCTTTTAGAAACATTAATAAAAAGTACCCTTAATACGGGCAAAAAACTAAGTAATTAGCCCTCAAAGATTGCAAGACAGACAGATTTGAAGGAAAATTTGACATTCTCATACAATGTAGCTGCTACTTTCTAACGTTGTTAAAGGTGCTCAAAGACACATTTTCAATTAAAAGTAAATAAAAATCACGCTTATAATCGCTAACAGGGTAGACATAGCAACAATCCGTAGACAAAACTTGCAGTCACTTTTGGTATTCGTATTTTAATGAAGGTACATAGATTTCAAGGGACAAAAGTTATCCCCAAACACTGTTGGTGATTCATACTATTGGATACTAAAATAAAATCTGTCTTTTAGCACCTTTAACAACGTTAGAAAGAAGCAGCTACATTGTATGAGAATGTCAAATTTTCCTTCAAATCTGTCTGTCTTGCAATCTTTGAGGGCTAATTACTTAGTTTTTTGCCCATATTAAGGGTACTTTTTATTAATGTTTTTAAAAGCCTATTAAATGGAGCAGTTTTTAGAAATACTTTCAGTGTCCATGACAATCTCATGTGTTTATTATTCTTCGGCGAAGTTTTAACAACTGTAACAATTTTGGTCGAATTCTCACTTTGACTTCCGATAACTTTTTTTTTATCTTTGATTTCACTTTGATTTATCTTTGATTGAGCGGTACACAGACTTAGGCATAGTTGTGAAGTAAAATAAAATAATTATTAAGAAAGGGATAGCGACAAAATGATTATTTCTGAAGTAAGGTAGAAAATCTAGAAAAAGGTACAAAATGGGTCATATCTCTTAAACCGTAAATAATTGCTGAACATACATGGGGGTGTTTCTGGTAGCTAATGAGCCCCTCTTTCTAATTTTTCATTTTGAACCTGAACTTCTGGGCCACCCTGTATATTAGTCACAATACCGTAAACTTCTAAATGTAAAAATGTTTTAATTGGCTGTACTTTAAGGCTGTTACTGAATGATGGCCATAAGGCATGGTATGCGATATCGAAGTGCCCACCAGCCTGTTGGTCGGATGACATTGTGAGGTACGCCGGAAAGCAATGGATGAGACTTGCTCAGGACCAGAAAAGATTGTTTGAGAGAGAAGGCCTTTTTTTTTTTTTGACGTGACTTATTGTAGATTTGCCGCAGATGGCATTAACTACTTGGCCGGACAAATGGGGAGCGCTGAAGGCTCTCACCCGGTACAACGTTTAAGACAACAGGCCTGAGGGTGCCCAGTTGGGCGCGAACCTCGGCTCAGGGCGTCGTCTGAGAGGAAAAATATTTGAAAGAATTAATCGACCCTAGTGGGTCGATAGCGATAGGCGCTGAATGAGGGAAATCGTCGACCACGCCGGCGGGGTCGGTATCGGGGTAAGGCCTTTACCCAGCAGTGGGTGGATGCAGGCTGAGTAGATAGATAGTGTCCACCGGGATTCGAACCCGGGTCCTCCGGATCGTGAGCCCACAGGAGAGAGGCAGAGGTATATAATTAAAGAAACTTCCAATCCAGCCATACTTATAACTATTAGGAAGATACAAGGAGGCCTATGCCCAGCAGTGGGCGTCATACGGCTGATGATGATGAAGTCAAACTAATCAGATTGTACGTATATTTTTCTGTTGACTCTACCAAAATAACATCAAATAATAAGACAGTAAGTAAATAAAGGGAGTAATGATAGGAGTGTCAATATTTCAGTCTGGTACAATCACCCCACTGTTGGGCTTAGTGTGGGCTTGGTCAATACCCATATCTTATTACGTCGCACAAACAAAGTTCGGTGTATTTGCTAAGGGATTATTCTTGGAAGAGTAATAAATTCTTGTTCTTATGAGCACACAAATACATTCGGAGTAAATTGAAGAAAAATATAGTTATTTTTTTGCTGGAAAGGGAGTAAAGCTTGGTGCAAACGGGCCGCCGACCACTGTCTGCGGCTATAGCGCCTTATCGCCATGGTATAAGTAAAGCATCTCTCTCTTTATTCAAGAGCTGCGCTCTTGTCGGTGGAGTAATCGCCATTCCTCTCTTCTTCCCGCCAAATCCTTCACCTCCTGATACGACACGACCTGCACCTTCTCTTTTATTTGTTTCATAAATGTTGTGTAAAGTAAAAAGTATGCTCAATAAAAAGTAAGTATGCTCAATCCTATGAAAAGCCGCCATTGATAGCCGTTTGATGACGTAAGTGTTACCATTGAATTGGTATCTCCAACATTTCAAGGGCGTAAATTTTATTATAGAAAATTAAGTGAATTATTGAGTAATAATAAAAAAATATATTTAGGTAAAACCAACTTTAGTAAATTCTGAGTATTTTTTTTTACGAAATGGTAATATGCCAGTCAGCTGTGCTAACCTTGAAATGCTAGCTGTCACTTATGAGCATACCTGCGGGCTTAGCACCGTAAGCGCGCGACTCTTTCTCGCCTCGACATACGTCACCCGTCACTCTCTCACAGTAGAGCACAGAAAGAGACAGATGATCTCGATCGTGGCGAGAAAATGTCGCGTGCTTACGGTGTTAAGCCCGCTGGTTTTGTTATACTCGTAACACGCCTACCGCCACATTTGTAACAGTGGCATAGAATAATAATACTAGATATAAGACGGTACACCTCCGCCCCGCACCAATTCGTATCGGACATCGTCCTCACCCCCGCTGGGTCTTTATTTAGTCTAGAATGGCAGTAAGCCGCTAAGGAGTAAGGTAGGGCGCTGTACTCTGAACCGGTGTCCGTGTATGAAACGATTGATGAATGTGTGTGAAGCAAGAAAAGTGTGTCAGGATCCATGCAAATGGAATACCCTGGTGGGAAATTGGCGTGAGTTTATGTATGTATGTGTCGCAGTCGGATTGTATAATCCGCTGTATTACATTACGGCTAGCTGTTTTCAAAACAGCCTTGCACTGCAGAGCAGAGGGCAGGGGCCCTGCAAAGTATGCCTGCTGTTTTGTTTGCATTACAAAACGGCCCTGATTTGAAAACAGCTAGCCGTAATGTAATACAGCGGATTATACAATCCGACTGCGACATATGAACCGAAACCCAATCTATAATTTTACTTTAACCTATGAGTAATACGATAAGGAAGTACACAATTTATCCAAGTCAGTGTCGGTTATCTAATAAACCGCAAAACATCTAACAAAGGCCGGTTTTCTAATGTTAATTGGCGAATTAATCTCCAATGGGGAACGTTCTGGATTCAAAATGGCGGCCAATTTATTAATGTACCCACCGCAAGCGCACGGATTTGTAACTGCCACTGGTCTGTCGTCTTAGTGCTGTGTGACTTAAATAATATAAATGGTTTGTTATGCTGTACTGTCATTTCAGTTGAGCACTTTCATATTTAGAAACCGGATAGGACATCTACATACTGTTAGCGTACAACTCGGGACAGACGGACAGACAAGAAAGTGATCCTATAAGGGTTCCCTTTATCCTTTTAAGGTTCGGAACCCTAAAAACTTATCGATACCTATCGACAAAATGTATTTATTCGATCGATAACTTTATCATGTTGCGCATATTAGCTCTGCAGAGGCCTACTTAAGCTATCCAGCGATCCATGCGTATCCATCACGCGACATCAAACGTGATTTTCCACAAGTCACGTGTCACATGTTGGGAATATAATAATTATGTTAATACCGTCATTTCACGACGTCCCACCATTAATATTTATGTTCCCAGATTTATGTGAGCGGCGAAATTTCACTGCTTGATTTTACACGTAACATAACATAAGCTCACGGCTATATCCTAATTGGGGTAGTCAGAGATACATTCATCGCAAGATGAACTAAGTACGTAGACTTCACCGAGCTTTTTGTGGAGCTTTGTTGTTGTTTCTGTTGAATTTACATGGTTTAGATTTATGTATTGCATATGATGTCAAAGTCTTCTTCTTTTATCGTGTGGGTTGTGAGGTGCATTACCAACCTCAGCAATCCTGGTGTCAGGGTTATTATTGAGCCGCCAAAGACCTCTGACATGACTCGTGTAACGACTACGTACTTACATCAGTAATAACCGGGACCAACGGCTTAACGTGCCTTTCGAAGCACTTTTCTTACTTCTAGACAATCAGATGATTAGTCTGTAATGTCCTAACCAAATTAGGGATCACAAAGTTATTCTTGTGATATGTCCCCACCGGGATTCGTGCCCGGGGCCTCCGGATCGTGAGCAGAACGCTCGACCACTGGACCAAGAAGGCCGTTATTCAGTGGGTAATATAGTACAATCGTCATTGCGTGGGGGTCATTGTGTGGGGACTATTGGTTTCAATACTTATTTAATTTATTTGTTTTTTATTGTCATTATTTTTAAGACTATTGTCTAATGCATCTGTATGACGTAAAATTTATATTATGAATAAATGATTGTTTAATTAATCCATCTTGTGACAGATGTACCTCTGACTAGCCCAATTGGCAGTTGGTTGTGGGCAGTCATGAGCGTATGGTATGTTAAAACATAACCTAATAATGTTCCGTTTTTCTTTCGAGGTTCGAAACCCTAAAAATCAAATCAAAAATACTTTATTGCACACAAATAAAACATTTTTTTTCTTTAGCCTAATCAATGTCCCACTGCTGGGCAAAGGCCTCCCCCTTCTCTTTCCAACCGTCCCTGTCTTGGGCATCGTTCCGCCAGGTGTGCCGGAAGGCGTCCAGCTTGTCCCTCCACCGTCGTCGCGGTCTACCTCGACGTCGACGACCCTGTGGGGACCAATCAGTTGTAATTTTGGCCCACTTTTCCGGATGCATACGGCAGTCATGTCCCGCCCATTCCCACTTCAGTTTAGCGGATTTTTCTCTGACATCTGCCACATAAAATATACACAATAAAACATAGAGTAGGTATTTATAATGCCGAGCTATCTACGTATCCTTTATTTTAGGTTAAGTAGGCAGTAGTAGGCATTAACCCTTCGGTCGCCACCGCAACCACGTTTTGCAACCAGTTGTAAAGGAAGAATTTTACTCCTTTGTTGGAACTAGTTGTTTTCTTCTCTATCATCTATCTTTTCTTTTCTCTCTTTATGTCAATTTCGTGTTCTAAAAACACAAAATTTTCAAACCTATTAGCAAAACTAAGCACATTTTCTCATCTTCCAGAGCAAATCCCTCTTACGACGCAGTTCTCATAAAAACGTTATCCTTTCAGTTTTCTCTGTACCATTTTTCAATTTGTTATAAAATATTGAAATAATGTTAGCGGTATGAAATCGCGTAAAAGTTAATTTTCTCTTTTATTGCGAAAAGGGTTTGTGTTTGATCTCAATCTTATTTTAATGTAGTAATGCGATCTAAGATCGGACATTTAGAAGGCGAACGTCGTGTCTTATAAGGATTTGATAGACAAGAATGGAGAATGCTACACCGACAAGAGCGTGGTTCTTAAATTAGTCATGATCTGTATGTATGTATATGTTACCGTAAAAGCTCGAACTACGGTAAATAAGTCTTAGGATTTACCGACATGAGTTGGTAAATGTAAGTATTTCTGAAACGATTTTCTCGAGCTTTTACCATTCGAATTCAATATAATTAAATAATTATGATAGGTTTTACCATTATCAGCTGGTAGATGTTGGTTTTAGGAATAAAACAATGAGTAAGTCTTAATTATTTACTTTAATGAACTATTAGACAAAACAGGTACATAGTAATATAGACTTATCTCTTTTAGAGAGACTTATCTCTTTTAGAGATCGTTAATTATTCGTTAATTATTTAATGTGTACAATAAAGAGTTTAATTGTTACCTAGAATATAAAATCTTTATTTTTTTAAGAGCTATTTTTGTTCATCGAAAATCACCCTAAAAGTGGGAAATATGCAAAGGAGATCTTGCCCGCCACCGTAAAATTAAACTTTGCAACGAACTACATCAAAAAGTCGATTTGCCTAAAAATGACAGATAGAAGTATTTGCTTCTTCCCCGTCGATATGCTCTTTTATTTTGACCCGTGCTTGGAGAAACTTTAATAACCACTTATGAACAGGAAAAAAAAATATTTTCGTAGCTGGGTATGAAACATGGTTTAAAAACGACAAGTAAATTCCATTGTCGTAACTGTTTATCAAGCAAGGAAAAAAATCCATGTTCTTATCTGGTTACCAAAGGTCAGTTACGAACGTGGATTAAAGGCAAATGACGCTACAGTTCGATTCACGAGAGGTTAGTTAAATTTCAAACGCTTTTGCTAATCTCAGTAACGATATTTTACTGAAATAAATACCTGCGCTTTACATTTCTGATTAAAACGTTTAGTAAAATTCCACCCATACCCACTCCTCGCCAGCTATGTTTAATCCATAGATCATTCTTCTTATCGTGTGGGTTGTGAGGTAGAATACCAGCCCCATCAACCCATGGGTCATTGATGGTTCATAATAGGTAGTATGACACCTTGGAATCGGAACGTCCGTAGACGTTCTGTACTTGAAAGTGTTAAGTCCCATGTAATAGGGGGCGAGCCTATTGCCATAACCGGGCACGAATCCTGGAAACTACGTGATATCAATTATAAACAATCCAAACATGAAAACGTTATAAGTAGGTAAGGCACGTTAAGCCGTTGGTCCCGGTTACTACTTACTGTGTAAGTACGTAGTCGTTATAAATGAGTCATGTCAGGGGCCTTTGGCGGCTCAATAGTAACCCTGACACCAGGGTTGATGAGGTTAGTAATTCGCCTCAAAACCCACACGATAGAAGAAGAGAAGAAGAAGAAGTAGGTACAATAATTATTTTTTTTATGCTTGTTTTTGAAACGTATATCGACTGGAAAGGCAAAATTACGTAAGCGCCAAAATATCCTAAAATAGCAGTCCATTTTATATTAATTATGTATTGCTAGATACTTATGAAAACAAAATAAAATAAAAAAATAATTATGTATTGCAAGAGAAGTGTGTTATGGTCGAAGCAAATGGAATTCTATAGTCTCTGCTTACCCCAGTGGGAAATAGGCGTGAGTTTATGTATGTATGTATGTATGTATTGCTAGATGTAGAAAATGAAAAAAAAAAACACTGTAATTAATCTTACGTGTCGTCGAAATTGGATAAATGGGTATTTTTTTAAATGTTAATTGGATGTTTTGTTTTTTTTTGGTTAATTGGATAATTAGCGTTTAAGTAATTTTGTCTTTCCATGGACGATATTATTTATGTTATCTTTTTCTATTCCACTTAGGCTAGATAATACAAGAAGAAGACACAGAAAGTCACGCCGGTGAAACTTAATGGGACAGGCAGAGCCACGTAATTAGTGGAGTTATCTAATAAAATCATTGATGTACAATAAAATGTAAAAAAGTTGCCTGGAAGAGATTTCTGCTTAGCAATAACGTCATCTATTGTAAGGTCAATGTGGGGAAGACCGGCATACTGTTCTAAAATATGAGTTTGACTGGATTTATTAAAGAAGATCAGTCTCCGTGGTCTAGTGGTTAGAGCGTTAGGCTCACGATCTGGAGAAATCACTTTGTGAGACTGTCCTTTGTTTGGTAAAGACTTTTCAGGCTTGAATCACCTGATTGTCTGAAAAAGTAAGGTGATTCCGTGCTTCGGAGGGCACGTTAAGCCGTTGGTCCCGGCTATTAGTCGTAAAAACACCTCCACCAGCCCGCATTGGAGCAGCGTGGTGGAGTATGCTCCATACCCTCTCCGGATGTTTGAGGGGAGGCCTGTACCCAGCAGTGGGACGTATATAGGCTGTTTATGTATGTAATGTATTAAAGAAGATATTATTTGTAGAACAAGTCATATGATCGGATATGATAGATAATACGTATAACTTGGCTATGTTTATAAGTCTAAATATAAGAGAAAGCGCCATTACTTATTTATATGCTATTGTTTTTTTTTTTTAATTTGGTAAGTAGACGGTCTTCCAGTGCAGTGTGAGGCAAGTCCGTCCACAAAAGAAAAAACTTATATGTTGTGTTTTTTTGACACGATTTATTGTAGATTTGCCGCAGATGGCATTAAGTACTTGGCCGGACAAATGGGGAGCGCTGAAGGCTCTCACCCGGTTTATATTTTGAATTTTCTGTGTGTTTCTAAGTAATATCGGTATTTTACTAATATAAAGTTGGAAACTAATTAGTTTCAACTCAAATACAATAAGTCGCATCGGATGCTCCAACATACGTGACTGCAATAGTTTCCTCTGGAAAAGGAAATTATATTTTTAAAGATGGCGGGATGTATGAGGACAATGTTATTCCAGTTAATTACTGTTTCTGTTATCTGCTTCAGTGGATAGCATTTCTGTTTCAAAACTAAGTATTATGATGTGTATAATATTTTTATGATATAAAATTCTGTGCCGGATCAAGGAATAAAAAAACACACAGAAATAACACAGAAAAAAAAAACACAAACAGAATAACTCTGTATAGATGCTTACAATGGTACCAATTCAGGGAACCATCAACTTAAAGTAAACTTTGACGCTACTGATACAAAGTTCTAAGATAGATATGATGAACATTTTATGGTGACAACGGATCAACATATCGTCTAATAAGGCCGCCATTTGCCATGTAGTTAAAGAGTCTTTTGTAATTATTTCTTTTTATTTTGGTGCAATAAAGTGTATCTGTATTTGTAGTTGCGTGATAGAGTGGGAAACAGTGTGATAAGACAGAGATGTGGAGTAAAAGACGACATAGAGGCTAAGATTGAGAAGGGAATTTTAGGTTGGTCACGTAGAGCGGATGAAGGATAATAGAATAGCGAAAGCGGTATATAAAGCGAAAGTTGATGGTAGGGCTGGCAGAGGAAGACCTAGAAGGACTTACATTGACCAAATTGGAGATGTCCTTAGAAAAGGTTAAGTACGGTCTACTCTGAACTGGCGTGCGTGTATTAAGCGATTGTTACTAACAAATTATGAATGTATACGTATTATCCAAAATAAATTGTTTTGAATTGAATTGAATGTGAAGGAAGCAAGAGAAGTGTGTCAGGATCGAAGCAAATGGAATTCTATAGTCTCTGCTTACCCCAGTGGGAAAAAGGCGTGAGTTTATGTATGTATGTATTTGTATCGCCTTACAATTTTACGATACATTGTTTTAAGTTTACGCGGTTATTATCATAATTAAAGCACATAATAACTTTTCGAGAGTTTCGTGCGAGTTCAGATGGTTCCGAACATTCCGGTATCAAAAACATAAACAAGCGGCAGAGAAAGAGGGTAGACAGATATGTCTGCCCGTAGAAAATTATGGATCTACCTACTCCACTCCAATCTCATCAGTCATCCCGTGATCATGGCACTTGCAACAGTGTCGAAATATCGGGAGTCTCATATCCCCATTTAAACGCGGTAAGAACCCGTTATTATGTGCTTTAATTATAATTTTACGATATTCCCAAAGAGCAGTTGAACGTGTCCTATGTTTTTTAATTCGCTCCCAAAACAGCATAGATTATAACAAAGGAACTTTAGGCGATGTCGCCTCGCCTACGCGTCTCTTTAATCGTTTTGAAAAGTCATTATTTGATGACACTGAATATCAAATGAACGATTTATACCATGGTATAAGAAACCCAAGTATGCTCAAAAGTGACAACTAACATTTCAAAATTAGTCCAGCTTACGAATCCCGCCCTGTGTTGCCATTTCGTAAATAAAATTTACCCACGACCAATGTTTTTTATATTTTGAACTTTTAGTAAAAGATTTACTTACAGTTTTGATGATTTTATATATTTATATAATTATGTGACAAGTAATAGTAATTAAATACATTAGTCAGTGGTGCTAATTCCTGTAAATACCATCTAATTTTATTTTAAGTTATATCTGTCATTTTCTTATCCGCCGAAAAGGAAAGGGACGGGTAATCGACAAGCATAAAATTTATGGAACACACGTCAATTTTAAGCATAAATCTAAACCAACCGTCTAAAAATTTTACGTCCGTCAATAACCGACACAGTTAAGTAGACAGCACGTCAAACGGATTGCATACCAGCGACGTACCTTTTGATTCGCCCGGGTTATTCATTCATTTACTCATTCTTCCTAAAATTAAGAGCTGTGAATCATCCGTCCCTTTCCTTTTCGACGGATATGAAAATGACGGATATAACTTAAAATAAAATTAGGCGGTGTCTGCAGGAATCGGGGCCAGTAACTCCTTAAATTTTCAATAATAAAATTTACACGTAATAACGGGTTCTTACCGCGTTTAAATGGGGATATGAGACTCCCGATATTTCGACACTGTTGCAAGTGCCATGATCACGGGATGACTGATGAGATTGGAGACCGGTAAGAACCCGTTATTATGTGTTTTAATTATGATAATAACCGCGTAAACTTAAAACAATGAATAAAATTTACGTCCTTGGAATGTTGGAGATACCAATTCAATGGTAACACTTACGTCATCAAGGGGTACCAATAGCGGCTTGTCATAGGATTGAGCATACCTGGTTTTCTCATACCATGATTTATACTACATCTATGCCATAGAGCAACACGGGTCTCCTTGACACCGTTACCATACTTTGTGGTTACTATAAGGGAACAGAAAAGGTCGATTACTCTTCGAGCTAAGTAGTATAGGAAGAGTCCGGCTAAGTGGTTAATGCCTTATGTGGCAAATCTAAAAAACCGTCAAATATCAAATATATATAGGAGGACAAGCCATAAAGAGACAATTTTCAAAAATAACAAGCAAGTAAGTACGGTCACGAGTGCTAATATGTATACATTTTGATACCATGTCACATTAACTTTTTTGACATATTAAATCGTAAGTCTGATTAAATGTCAAATATGATAGTGCGACAGGGTTCTAAAGTGGGTATATGATTTTACTCATGACTGTAGATACTGTTAATTCTCTCATTTTTAATAATCTAACATAAATATATCTTATATTTAGAAAGAGCAACAAAAGAAGATAAATAACATAACATAAGCTCACTACTATATCCCAATTGGGGTAGTCAGAGGTACATCCATCGGAAGATGACCTAAGTACCCACGCCTCACCGAGCTTTCTATTAGATCAACGTGATATTTGATGAGCCTTATCGCCGTCTCTAATAGTTGTGCCAACTGTGTTAGTAACAGGATATTTTGCGAGCGTATGTTATGTTACTAAAATATCTTATAAAGCCACAGATAGTTTATTTATTTATTTTTAAAAAAGGTACACCAACAGCTTATATAATAAAACATTAAATTAAATAAAAGTTACATCGGGAATTAGACTGTTACATAAGCCAATTATAGGTGCACACAATATTTGCAGTGTAAGACAACATAATCATTTAGTAGATAACTAAATTAGATAGTTGATTAAAATACATACATACATACATACATAAACTCACGCCCGTAATCCCTAATGGGGTGGGCAGAGCCACAAGTAATCAAAGACAACTTGCAGCCACTGTTGATACGAAGTCCAAAGATGGATATGATGAACCTTATGGTGATAAGGGATCAGCCTATCGCCCATAACATTAGTCCATCATGTTAGAGGACACAATCCCTCTGTCGGTTTTTACGACATGCCCGGGAAGAGAAGCAGCTGAACGTGTTCTATGTTTTTTATATGCTCCCAGAACAGCATAGAAGCATCTTCGTTAAAATCTTCGTGATTATTACGAAAATCTCATTACCTACTCTCGATGACGGTTTCCAACTGGGATTTGTAATAAATAATTTTCTTTACAGCCACGTCTTGCCTTCGCTTTGCAATTCGCTGATATTGACTCGCGTTCGCTATCGATTCAGCTTTTGGTGTTATTAGGGTTCCTTGCGAAGTACTTATCTTAAAGAATTAATTTAACTTAGTAATAAGTTTATTTCAGGAAAATCTTCCGTATTTCCAATTTTGCGTTTCGAGACCAAAATAAATGTTGGCACGTGAATAGACACCCACGTGCCAATATTTATTCAAATCGCTTAATCATAATGTTATTGTTTGTATATTGAATGGGTTGAAATGAAGTAAGAAAAAGGTCTAATCTGTAATTACGACGCACAATTTGGTTTCTACTATAGGGCTTGTCAGTTTTTCTTTATAAATTTTCAACATAACATAGCATTGCCCGTATCCCTGTAGAGGAAGGCAGAGGTGTATAATATCCCCATTACCCACCGGCTATGTGTAAATTTTCCAAGTACTTAGAAGATTCGGTTTTTTTTATATAGGTACCTAAAACAAACGTCTGCTTAATCCTCTAAGACGCCGCTCTGAGCCAAAGTTCGTGCTCCGACCCTCAGGCCTGTTGTCTTAAATTTTGAACCGAGTGAGAGCCCTTAGCGCTCTCCATTTGTCCGACCAAGTCTTCTTCTATCGTGTGGGTTGTGAGGCGGATTACCAACCCCATCAATCCTGGTGTCAGGGTTATTATTGATCTACCATAGGCTCCATATAACGAACTACTCCGACCAAGTAGTTAATACCATTTGCGTCAAATCTGCAATGAGTCACGTTAAAAAAAGAAACAACGTCTGGTCGAAATTGCAACGGTTACTTTTTGCTTAAGTATTAATTTATTGAGTGGTTTATGAAATATTGAAGTAAAGCAACCTCCTTTATTCTCTATAGTATATGCAATTAGTGTACTTAGAAATTTTCTCTCCTATTTGTCGTATAAGTCGTGTCGCTCGGATGCTAGTAGGGAAAGGATTCGCTACATAGATTTCCCATGGGAGGTTTCTATCTGGCTCCTTTCTGAGTAATTTCTATAGATATATCTCGACATTTATGGCAAAAGAAGTATAAAAAATATTGAATTGTATTTTGTCTTGGTCTAATTATCACGGAGATCATCTATACCGATTTTGTTCAGGTTGTTAATTTTTAGATAATATATATCAACAGGCTCACACACAGGCAGGCAGGCAGACAGACAGTCGCTTCTGTAAAAACCGGACCTGTCAAATCTTCAGGTTAGGCAAGCGGAGCCTGTGAAAATCGGGATAATGCTAGGGAGATGATGACGTAATTATACCAACACAAGAAAATAAAAAGTAATTTGTAAGTAAGTACTTATACACTTTTAAGAAAGTTATGTATGAGCTGTCCGTGTATCAAGCTTTTTACGCGGAACCTTCACGAAAATTCCAGTTCACGCTTTGCCGCCTTATTTTTCCGTTCAAGTCATTTTCCTTCGTGCCATGCAAACTTTCCTGTCTTACCGTGAACCAACTTTATTGATTTATTTTTGTTCACTTTTTTTATTGAACAAACTTTGCCAAAGCCAGTATTCCGTGCAACCTTGTATTTGTCGGTCTTTTCCGAGAGTTTTTCCGGTTTTTCTTGGTTTTGTTTCTTGTTTTTTTCTTCCTTTCAAATGAACTGGTAACAGGTAAGTTTTGAGTCGTTCAATTATTAAAACGCTTTGGTTTGTTCTTTTTAAAGAAGAAACGAGTTGCGCTTTTAATTAAGAGCTTGTTATTCTTTCTAATACTGTTTTAATTTGTTTGTTGGGAGCATTCACGCTTACTTTGGTGCGCTTATTGCTATCGGCCCACTAGCTTCGATTAATTCTTTCTTTTATAATCCCAGAGCCGAGCCTCGTCCCGAACTTAGGCTCCCTTAACTTGGGCCCCCTTAACTTGAGCCCCCTTAACTTGGGCCCCCTTAGGCCTGTTGGCTTAAATTTTCCCTCAGCACTCCCCATTTGTCTGGCCCAGTAGATAGTCGTGAGCTTACATACTGCTTGTTTACTGTCTATTTATTTGTACTTACTCTATTGTGTAAATTGTTTTTATTACGTGTTTTGTTTTTTATTTGTTACTCTCTTCTTCTTCTATCGTGTAGGCTGTAAGGTGAATTACCAACCTCATCAACCTTGGTGTCAGGGTTGTTATTGAGCCGCCAAATGCCCCCGACATGGCTCATATAACGGCTACTTACTTACATCAGTAAGTAGTAACCGGGACCAACGGCTTAATGTGCCTTTCGAAGCACAGATCATCTTACTTTTGGACAATTAGGTGATCAGCCTGTAATGTCTTAACCAAACTAGGGATGATATAGTGATTTTTGTGATATATCTCCACCGGGATTCGAACTCGGGATCTCCAGATCGTGAGCCTAACGCTCAACCACTGGTCCCTTTATAATAAACGTTTCTTCTTTCTAGTGTTCACTAACATGTCAATGACCCAGTCATAGGAAATGAAGTAGGATCACCTTAGCACAGGTGTGTCTGAACAAATATAGACCCCGATTCCCTCTTTACACAATACTGTTTGCCTTCCCCCACTCATGTCGGCTTTCCGCCCCAATAATTGATGATTAACTTGAGGGCAATCATGGAAGGAAAAGATTTTCCGAGAACACTTCGGCAAATAAACCATTTTAGGGTTGCGACTTAACACGTTCACTGTGTAACTGAAAATTAGATATCAACTTCTCACGGGCAATGTTAGTTTTCGATAAACACATTGGAATTTATGTACGTAGACACAATATGGTGAAAAAAGATGTGTCCTACATATGGGACATGTGCGTATGAGTTTCAAATTTATTGCCTCAAATGTGGTTCATACATAGTGAACGTGTTAAGATCAACAGGCGGCTTTATTGCTAAGTACCAATCTCTTCCACCCCGCGATTTTATTTGACGTGACATTTTGTAGGTACTTTTGAACTACTTGGCCGGACTAATTGGGACCGCTGGTACAAAATTTGAGAGGTGTTGATGGTTCAATAGTAACCAAGCACCAGGGTTGATTTGGTCGATCATTGGTTTTACAACCTACACAAGAGAAGTCGCTCCATTTCAATCACAGTTTAATCACTGACGTATAGGGCCCTAATTCCTGTAGCCACCTCCTAACTTTATTTTAAGTTATTATACCTGTCATTTTCTTATCCGAAAAGGAAAGGCACGGATAATTGACAGCTGTCAATTTTAAAATGAATACCCCGGGGGAATCACATAGGCACCTCGCTAGTATGCAACCCGTTTGACGTGTGTTGTCAACTTAATTGTGTCGGGTTGTTGGCCGACGGGGTAAAGTACCTAAAACTATTGTTTCATATATGCAAGGGTAAGAACATGACAGACATGACTTAAAATAAATTTACACCAATATCATAGAATAAGGAATACGTATAGAACGGCAACTCTCCGCTCCCCACCAGCATCTGATCCCAAAAATAATACAACCGCAATTTACTTGAAGTGTGTATTTCTTACAGATGGTAAGCATCAGACGTCATATACTCAGAAGCCTTTAGTTCCTCTCTATCCGAATCCTGTACAAGTTGGGTGTGTGTTAAAGTAAATTGGCTCTATAGTTCGTTCAAAGTCTCTAATCTCGTCTTAAGATACGACTGTGAAATTAGTCGCTCTTTCGGTGATTTTTAAAAGTTTGATCTAGCCTTTTTTATTCTGTCAAATAGGTCGCTTTGAACACAGATACGTGACTCCATCTTAGTTATGTTAAAAAAATCTATTTTCTATAAGAATCGTTTGTTTCACACCACAGCACACAAGTTCCAGAGAAAGTAAACTTTCAGTATTAAAAATATTACAAGTCCACAAATTTTATCATCGAAATTTTCTAAGTGTATATTTTAATGTTGTAAATGTATATGTGTGTCGTAGATTTTATCTAAATAAACTTTTTATTATTATTATCTGAGCTAGGTTTAACTCACCTCCCTAGAACATAGTTTAGACTTGAATCGTATGGTATCAGACGTCACACACACAGATGCGCGTATACGATAACGTCAATGTGTAGTGTCTGTGTAAAAGGATGTTGTTTGTATGAAGTGTCCGGGGTGTGGCAATGTGATACTATATAGTAAATCTCGTTTGCTTTAATCTTCTTCTATCGTGTGGGTTGTGAGGTGGATTACCAACCGCATCAACCCTGGTGTCAGGGTTATTATTGAGCCGCCATAAGCCCCTGACATGACTCATGTGACGACTACGTACTTACATCAGTAAGTAGTAACCGGGACCAACGGCTTAACGTGCCTTCCGAAGCACGGATCATCTTACTTTTTGGACAATCAGGTGATCAGCCTGTAATGTCCTAACCAAACTAGGGATCACAAAGTGATTTTTGTGATTTGTCCCCACTGGGATTCGAACCCGGGACCTCCGGATCGTGAGCACAACGCTCAACCACTGGACCACGGAGGCCGTTTGCTTTAATGAACACCAAATATTAAATTTATACCAGAGCAATATAACGAACCGTAATTGCTAAGTAAATTGAAAAGCGACATTATTGTTAAACTTTCCGCAAGTAACATAACATACATACATACATAAACAGCCTATACACGTTCCACTGCTGGACACAGGCCTCCCCTCAATCAACCGGAGGGGGTATGGGGCATACTCCACCACGCTGCTCCACTGCGGGTTGGTGGAGGTGTTTTTACGGCTAATAGCCGGGACCAACGGCTTAACGTGCCCTCCGAAGCACGGAATCATCTTACTTTTTCGGACAATCAGGTGATTCAAGCCTGAAAAGTCCTTACCAAACAAAGGACAGTCTCACAAAGTGATTTCGACAATGTCCCCATCGGGAATCGAACCCGGACCTCCAGATCGTGAGCCTAACGCTCTAACCACTAGACCACGGAGGCTGTGCCGCAAGTAAATATAGCTTAATTAATAAACAAAGGTTTATAATAACACCACAAAATGTAAGGTGAATATAATAGTATTTAATAAAATAACATTCAACATTTAACATCATTAGGTATACGGTGACCTAATGTAGTGGCAAGAAAACTAAAAAAGAAAACAATATAAAAAACATAAAAACAGACATAACAACATAACGCGGGCCTTTCTAGGCTACGTTTGTCAAAAACAATATAGCGCTACAAATTTTTTCTCCTTTCTCGATATCTATTTCGGTATCTTTTATCTTGTTCTGTTGGTCGCCGTATAAGGGTCAGAGGCGGAGATCCTCCAGCTGGCTTTTTCCTCGCGCAGCGTATTTCACTTGCGGTCCAGAGAGGCAACGCTGCAAGCATAATGGGTGCGTTCAGGCGGGGCTCGCTTTCCGGAGGGCTTGTTGACGTTTGATATGAGTTTCTTTTTATATATTTGTGTGTTTTGATGTATTTTAGTGTAGGTTTTTAATTTGACTGTTATATATTTTATTAACATTGTAACTATAATGAATTACAATAAACAATTGTTAATTGGAATCATAAATAAAAAGAATAGGTCTAACACTACTACTTAATGAAAACAACGATCTTTTATCTTTGTTTTTTTTTTTACCTTTGATGGGTTTGCTCTTGGTCCCAGACTTCACCGATGGCATTGACGAGCCCTAAGATGGAGCTCGCTCGCCCAGAAGGTGCCTGTTGACTCTGGCCTTGAAAGCACCCAGGTTATATGCATTCGGAAATACAGAAGACGGCAGAGAATTCCATTCCTTTTGGGTATAAATGACGACCCTTTTTATTACACCCAGACACAATTACATCTTCCACCCATTATTATTCTGATCAAAATGAAGAGAAGCAATATAGGTAGCAATATAATTCTATACTTACTTACGGTTCAAAAATCAAGCGACAATTATTTTTATACAGGGTGTTAGTAACATCGTAACGAATACTCAGAGGGATGATTCAGACCATGATTCTGAGTTAATATCAAATGGAATTTTTCGTCGCAAAATTCATGATTTTTTTAGTGTTTTTTAAATTATTTTCAATTCTATACTTTTGCGAAGGAAAATTCCACTTGGTATTAACTCAGAATAATCAGCTGAATCATCCCCCTCAGTATTCGTTACGATGTCACTTACACCCCACACAAGTACATACGGTAGCCATACAAGTAGGTATGGGTGTTAGTGACACCGTAACTAATACTGAGGGGGATGGTTCAGACCATGATTCTGAGTTGATATCAAGTGGAATTTTCAGTCTGAATATTCCTGAAAATGTTTGTGTTTTTTTTTAATTATTTTCAATTCCATACTTTTGCGACTAAAAATTCCACTTGATATCATCTCAGAATCATGGCCTCAATCACCCCTCAAAGTTATTGTTACGATGTCACTAACATCCTGTATATGCTTCTGCCATTCCATTGTATTTTGGAATAATTATGTACCCGAGTAATGAGAAAATAGGTAATTATCACGTTAAACTGTACAACGTTGTTTATATTGTTTTTGGTGAACGTAGCCTGGAAAGTTCATCATTTAAAACCTATTTATTTGTCAAAACGTAACAAAATGGGACGTAACGTAACGTAATAAAAAGTATCAAGACGTTTTCATCCAATTACCCGAGTGTTTCTACAGTAAGCAACACTTCTATATCGATACATAGAATAAGTAATCGCCGCCTTTATGCACGAATGATTTTATTTATTTAAAAAATATTATATTAATCTATGTGGCGCTTATAAAAGCGTAAACTCCTTGAAGATTCCAACAACTTTACAATTTGTTGTCAATGTCATTTTATTGATGTCAAGCTGTAATCTGTAAACATCAAAGTTTTGTAAGCGTTTGTATTTATTTTATACTTGTATACAATTTTATACAATTGATTAAAAATTACATCAACAACACATTAAGAGGTTAAATACAATACATAAGTGTGCATATTTATTTATTTAAAATTAGAATATTAATTACAGTTCATCATAGTTTAGGACATAATACAAAGATATAATCAATCGATATACGTCGCTGTTGGGCACAGGCGTCCCCTCAAACGGATGGGGTACGGAGCATACTCCACCACGCTACTGCTTCAGGCTAGTGGAAGTGTTTTGCGGCTATGAGCCGGCACTAACGGGTTATCGTGTCTTCCGAAGTATGGATACTATGACGGAGCCTTTATAAGTCGCCGTATGACTTCGCATAGCCACGCCAAAATAAGGGTTCCGTCATACAGCCACATACAGTGACATAGGCCTCTCCCAAGGCACTCTACAAAGCCCTATCATCAGCCTTACGCAGCCACTCGCTTCCAGCCACCTACTGCAAGTCGTCCCGCCATCCTGTCAAGGGTAACCATCACTGCGTTTCCCTAGACGCGGTCTGCACTCCAGAACACGCTTGCAATAATGGATAGGATGTTTTAAAATATCATTTCATTTCAGCTGATCCAAAATGGCGAAAGAAATGGACATTGGGAAGATGAAGGCGTTGGAGGAGAGAATAAAGGCTCCTTCCATCTGGGGCAGAATACCTTGTGGGCTGAGGTTTGAAGATCTGCAAGACAAACGGTATGAAGAGGCAGTGAGGTTTTTGAAGAAACATTATCTTGGTGAAGAGGTACTCAAATCAGACCAAACCAAATCGAATACATTTTATTGCACAGAACTTAACGGTACACAGTTTCATAGATAATTGATATCACATGGTTTCCAGGATTTGGGAACTAGAAGAAAATGAAGTGAGTCGTACGCGCCGAAACAAAATGAAAGCCTTTTCTGAATTTCTCTGAAATTTATTTCGATGTTTGAACCATATATTTAATATTTAATTATTTTATAAGCGAAACATCGTCGGATTTGCAGTTCTAGGAATCTCCCATTATTTGAAAAGTAATTTCGATTATTTTAAGCTCACAGAAATCATTAATTTTCAACAAAAAAATAAAATAAAATAAAAATTTAGAAACCAATTCGGTGGCAGATATACAATATTTATACAATATTTTAATTAAAGAAAATGGAACCAGATTGTCTGGTTTTAAAACGAAAATTCGCTTAATTTGTGCTAATGAAAAACTGAGCCGGATTATTATGTTGAGTTGTGAAGCTAACCTTGCACTTAAAGCGATAATTCGCTTACTTACTTATTTTCATCAGTAAGTAGTAACCGGGACCAACGGCTTAACGTGCCTTCCGAAGCACGGATCATCTTGCTTTCGGACAATCAGGTGATCAGCCTGTACATTACAATGTTCTAATCAAACTAGGGATCATAAAGTGAACCGGATCGTAAGCTCAATACTCAACTACTGGATCACAGAGGCCGTTGAAGCCAATTGAGTTGTTTTTTTTAAGGGATGTTTGGCGTTATAATAACCCTGACACCAGGGCTGATATTGTTCATGAACCACCTCACAACCTACACAGTGCAATTTGATTAAATTTGCTTTTCTGGATTTAACTTATTATTTATTTAACAACTTATTGTATGTAGACCAGGATGTAAAAACAATTAGACTGACAGACAGACAAACGGTTCAGTTTATTTCTAGTAGAATCTCTTCCTAACTTGGCCGGACGAATGAGGAACGTAAAATGAATTTCGGTCAATTTCTTCGCTCGCCTGAGTTAACCATATTTATCTTTTACAGATAACCTACAGATCTTTAAAGATATTGGACGATAAGGAGGGAACAGATGAATTCATACATAATGCGAGGATCTGGATGAAAGACAAGATGTCCATAGCCGTTATAAAGGAGGGGAAGGAGAAACTAGTTGGATTGCTCATCATGAGGATACAGGAGAAAAGTAAGTGTTTATTCATAAAGTGACAGTTTAGTTAAGGGAAAAAATGCCCCAATTGGCTACTTGGCAGTTTTCGGATCTTTCTCTCTCTTTATTTAAGAGCTGCGCTCTTGTCGGTGGAGTAATCGCCTCCATTTTCATTACTCCATAGATAGGGCGCGTAGAACGGTGGTTGCCCCAATCGCCTTCCGTTCCGCAGCACACCGACCAATTTCTCAATCGGTGATGTTCTAGCTAGAACCCTACGAGACTCCATTTCCTCGGCCTCCAACCAGTACTGATACCGCTGCTGCTCGGCATCAAGGGTGCGCTTTTGAAGTAGCGGCGCCTACTCGCTACGTCACAAGATCGTCTTAGATTTCAGAAAATTATTTAAAAAAAAAACAAACGCGACTATTGTATAGTAGTGAATTCGATACATTTCATGTTTTATTGTCACTACTGTGAGATAGCCAATTGGGTAGTTTCCTAGGTCAAAGATAAATTATGAAATTCTGATTACTAAATAAAGACTAAAGGCTAAATAAAGACTAAAGGTGACAAAATAGTCTTCATTTTTCTATTTAACTTATTTATTTTTAAACAAGAAAACGTTCTTTGTCATGTTCTTTGACGTCACGGTGTGCTTTTTCAAACAAATTTCATAGTAATTTCGTGTTTTAACGGTTAGTAAAATAGTAACTCATTTGACTAGTTGGAAATTACCCTATTGTCTACATCATACCGATGTACATTTGTGACGGTTGCACGGCTCACTTGGTGAGCACTATCATATTAAATAATAAAGAATAAAATAAAAATAAAATACATTTATTTCAAGCAACATAAGGCTATACAATACTTTTGACACAATAAAATAAAAACAAAATTAAATGAAACGACAATTAAATAAAATAAAATAAAAAAGAATGAAATAAAATAAAATTGGGATCAAACAAAGCATAGAATTATGGTGTTATCTATATTGCTTCTCTTTATTTTGATCAGAATAATAATGGGTGGAAGATGTGTAGTGTAGTGCCTGGGTGTAATAACAAATAACGTGCCTTCCTAAGCACAGATCATCTTCATTTCGGGCAATCTGGTGATCAGCCAGTAATATCCTAACCAAACTAGGGACCACAGAGAATTTTTGTGATATATCTCCACCGGGAATCGAACCCGGGATCTCCGGATCATGAGCCCAGCGCTCAACCACGGAGATCGTTGCAATACTGCACTTAAGATAAATTAATAACTCATAAGGTAAATTCGAAACCAGGGTTCGAACCGGCGTCTCCCGTTTGACAGGCAAGTCGGCGAACCGCAGGACCACAGTGACTTTGAAGAAAAATTCCCGCTAAATTCGTCTTATGCAACTCCAAAAGTTTTTAAAATACAAAACGCCACATTCCAAACTCCTATCAAGCAAATTAGCAAAGTTTAAACCATTTATACCGAATCCAGTTGTAAAATTTCAATGTAAACTCCCCTCTGCTCAGTTCGCACTATTCGGAATCTATTTGCGTTTCTATCGATTCGAATAAAACTCGATTTTGTATCGATACCCGTAACATTAGGGAGTGGATTCCTTGAATGTTCTGCGCCTAAATTTTTACTGCACCCCGTAAAAAGAATTCCGGATTCAGCTTTAGGATTTGACGCGTGGTGTAAATTCGGCAAGGAAGTTTGGATACAATATGGAAAAGAATAAGGGACTTTCCAATCGACGTTTTCCAAACACACGCTAGATGGCGTTGTTCACTTTTAACGTGACAATTACCTATTTTCTCATTGCTGGGGTACATAATTATTAAAAAAATTTAATGTAATGGCAGAAGTATATATAAAAGTATTGTTGCTTGTTATTTGCAAGTAAATAAATTGCAATTAAAATAATTAGTATTTTAACTTTGGCATCGCAATTTATCTTTGCAAACTTAATATATGTAAAATAACATATAGGATTGTTTGCAAAAAATAGCGATCAGCACATTTTTAATACCCGGAATAAAAATAAATTTGCTTTACAAGTCAGTCGATTACATCACTACATTTTTTAAGGGGCAATGTATACGTTTTTACAATAAGATTCCAATTGATATTCAGAATTTGCCTTTCAACTGTTTAAAGACAATAGTTAAACAGAAACTTTGCAAAAAAGTTTTTATAAGGTTAGTGATTATTCAGAAGATATGAATGCATGGGGATTAACTGTCTGAGAACTGCTATTAGGCAGCTAAATTACTCAATTGTATAACAATATTTTGTTTATTTTTTTTAAAGAACGTCTACGGCCCTGTGCCGAGGTTTTTCTTGCAGCTTCTTTTCCCTGGCCATACAGGTTGTGAGAAGCTGCAGTAGTTTTAGGCGGATGAGACGTTCGTTATGTAAAATATATTTTTGAATTTGTATTTGACCCATATGGTGCATCATAATCTACCTTGCCACTTGTGATTAGAAAGTCTAGAAAGAAATATATTGGTATATTTTTTGCGACCATTCGCTTGCCACTTGCACCGCGTAACTTATACGTAAATTGGATTCCAAGTAGTCGATCGGGATAGGTCTATATTAGGGAGGCGATATCGTCTCGAATGAGGAAGACTCAAAGCCAAGGTGAGCCAGAATTTGCCGTATTTTCACGTCAATGTTGCGTAACTGGATGCCATCTTGAATTTATCTCATAGCTTATCGTACATATTGTTCTAGCGGTTCATTATTAGTATTTTCGTTTTTTTTTAACGTGACTTATTGTAGATTTGCCGCAGATGCCATTAACTACTTGGCCGGACAAATGGGGTGCGTTGAAGGCTCCATTAGCGTCTAGAGAGACGTATAATGCGTAAACTATCAGTGAGGTTGAACATAACATACAAAACTAACGCCTATTACAGCAGGCCTAGGACGCTATGTAAGCGCAAGGCGACGCCACGCGAGATAAAATAAGGTCCTTGGTACACGCAACTGCCGGGACATCCGCGATTTTTTTAAGATGTCGCACTCCAAAAGAAATATACTTTTATTGTATGGGTGTTAGTTACATCGTAACGAATACTCGTACTGAAAGGGATGATTCAGACCATGATTCTGAGTTAATATCAATTGGAATTTTTTGTCGCAAAATTTCTGACTTTTTTTTTAGTTTTTTTTTTTTTAATTATTTTCAATTCTATACTTTTGCGATGGAAAATTACACTTCATATTAACTCAGAATAATGAGCTGAATCATTCCACTCAGTATTCGTTACGATGTCACTTAGCCCGTAAAAGTACGTACAGGTAACCATACAAGTAGGTATGGGTGTTAGTGACAACGAATACTGAGGTGGATGGTTCAGACCATGATTCTGAGTTGATATCAAGTGGAATTTCCTGTCGGAAAATTCATGAAAATTATTGTGTTTTTTTTTAAATTATTTTTGGGACGGAAAATTCCACTTGATATCAACTCAGAATCATGGTCTGAATTATCCCTCAAAATTTCGTTACGATGTCACTAACACCGTGTATAGCTTAAGAGCCAAGAAAAAGAAAAATATACCTATTTTCGTAAGAAATGAGAAAAATCGATAGCTTTTAACATAATTTCTGTCAGATTGTGTTTTGTTTTTCATATTCAAGTCACGAGCACATCGATGCGTGAACGAGGAACCTTAACTCGTCTGTCAAATTTGACAACTCGTGCTTTGACATTTACTTGCACCAGTAAGTAGTAACCGGGACCAATGGCTTAACGGCTTTAACGGCGCATGCACAGATCATCTTACTTTCGGACAATCAGGTGATCAGCCTGTAATGTTCTAACCAAACTAGGGATCAAAAAACGTTTTTGCGATAAGTCCTCACCGGGATTTGAACCTGGGACTTCTGAATCGTGAGCCAGCTCAACCACTGGACCACGGTTCGAACCGGCGTTCGTTACCAGGGTTCGTACCGGCGTTCCCCGTTTGAGAAGCAAGTCGGTGAACCGCATGATTACAGTGAATTTGAGGAAAATTTCACGCTAAATTCGTCCTATACTACTCCGGGACTTCTGATTCGTGGGCCCAACGCTGAACTACTGGACCACAGAGGCCGTTATACTTACTACTAAAATACTACTACAGTTTTATTTACTTGTTTTCACGTAATAAAAGGAAATCCCCGAATGCCATTACCGCACTCTCGTAAGACAAAGACGGAACATTTAGTACTAATTGTTTTACTCGCTAGGAACATCATTAATGTCTAATTGCTACTAATTAGTGCTAGACGAGATAATAATACGCCTCATTAAGCTATCGTATGGCTACTTAGATATTGTCTTAGTTAGATGGCGTAGTAGTGCAGTTTGTACAACCTACATAAACAGCCTATTTACGTCCCACTGCTGGGCACAGGCCTCCCCTCAATCAACCGGAGGGGATATGGAGCACTTTTCATGCTTGAATCACCTGATTGTCCGAAAAAGTAAGATGATTCCGTGCTTCGGAGGGCACGTTAAGCTGTTGGTCCCGGCTATTAGCAACCCACAATGCCCTCCGAAGCACGGAATCGTCTTACTTTTTCGGAAAATCTCGTCATTCAAGCCTGAAAAGTCCTTACCAAAGAACAGTCTCACAAAGTGATTTCGACAATGTTTTAACCACTCTCAACTCAACGCTTTAACCACTAGACCACTATATCGTTCAACCTATAGCGATTTAAACGCTAAATCTCTTCAATAGGATATGTACCTATATTTTTCGATTTGCAGCGGGCTCTCAAGAGCAAGCTGACAAAACACGTATCTCCATTTAAAAAATGCTATAGATATTACTATAGTGTCTTTGTTTTTGTACCCATAGAGCAACACGGGCAAATTTGTGTAACAATTATACAGGGTGTTAGTGACATCGTAACAAAAACTTTGAGGGGTGATTGAGGCCATGATTCTGAGATAATATCAAGTGGAATTTTCCGTCGCAAAAGTATGGAACTGAAAATAATTAAAAAAAAACACAAAAATTTTCATGAATATTCAGACTGAAAATTCCACTTGATATCAACTCAGAATCATGGTCTGAACCATCCCCCTCAGTATTCGTTGCGCACCCCTAACACCCATACCTACTTGTATGACTACCGTATGTACTTGTATGGGGTGTAAGTGTCATCGTAACGAATACTGAGGGGGATGATTAAGCTGATTATTCTGAGTTAATATCAAGTGGAATTTTCCATCGCGAAAATATAGAATTGAAAATAATTTTAAAAAACTAAAAAAAAATCATGAATTTTGCGACGAAAAATTCCACCTGATATTAACTCAGAATCATGGTCTGAATCATCACCCTGAGTATTCGTTACGATGTCACTAACACCCTGTATATTATACACATACATACATACATACACATTGCCGGTAAAGTGGCTATGGAATTTGAGAAGTAAAGCTATCGTAGTTATTATCTGTTGGCAGAAGTAGTACTAAAAGAGAGTGGGGTTGAACCGGCGACATAGGTTCTCACACAAAATGCGCGTTAGGGCCTATATTATATGTACTTTAATATACTTTATTGCACTTAACAACTAGTTACATTACAAACAAGAAATGGACGTTTACAATGTATAGGAACAGGATACCAAAATACTTTTATTTTCAGGTTCGTTTTCAAGAACCTTCAGCCGTGTTAAGCTCACCTACAACCCGATCTATTCTACCGTGATGACTTTCTACAATGCTATTGAAAAGCCAGTCTGTATATTTGAGAAGTTGAATTGTAAGAGATATCTGAAGATTTATGTACTCGCCCTTAAAATGCGATACAGGCATCGAGGTGGGTATTTATATTTCTTAACATAACATAAGCTTATCATATGGTTATAACTCAATTTGATTCTTCTTCTTATCCTGTGTCAAGGTTATTGCTGAGCCGCGAAAAGCCCCTGACATGGCTCATGTAACGACAACACACTTACATCATTAATTGGTAACCGGGACCAACGGCTTAACGTGCCTTCCGAAGCATGAATCATATTACTTTCGGATAAACAGGTGATCAGCCTGTAATGTCCTAACCAAACTAAGGATCACAAAGTGATTTTTGAGTTATGTCCCCACCGGGATTCGTACCCGGAAATAACATATATCATTATAGTATATTTGATATTGTAAGTACTTACAAAAATTATATAACTTTTACAGGTATAGCCAAAGACCTGATAAAAGCTGGTATGGACTTGGCTGCAAGCGCCTTTGTGCCAGTAATGGCTGGGATCTTCACCAGCGGAAGGTCGCAGCAGATAGCCGATGAACTTGGTTTCGAGAAATACAATGAGATCTACTACATAAGATATCTTATTGATGATCAGGTGATAATGCAGTTACCTTAAGTTATATAACTCTTTATACCCCTACCTCCTTAGGTGAAGAGGTGATAAAGGCTCTCACCCGGACAGAACTGTCTTTTTTTTACAAATAACATCTTGTTAGTCCAGTAGGTCTAACATTTGCAACGTGATAAAATTATCGATCGATTCGCTTTGTTTTATCCCTAACATGCGTGCCACGTGATTTTGTTAGTATTTTAACGGAACGACATGACTTATTTGAGTTCACATATTCGGTGCTACCAATCGACAAAACGATATAATTATATCGTCATTTCTATCGTTACATGAACCATAATCAGGTGCCTTCGGCGGCTCACCCTGACACTAAGGTTGAGGAAGTTGATAATCTATTTCACAACTCACACTCAGAAGAAATTGTTAAAATAATGTTACAAAATTGAATCTTATTTTTGAAATCGATCTTTCTCCAACAGATAGTGTTTTGGGATACGGGTACTGGCAACTATGGCGCATCTATTATGGCGTACCGTATCCCAGACATAGAAGAACCAGAAGATATAACTGTAGTGCCGTCTTCCCGATTCAATATGATAAAAGCTCCTGATGAGGAAGGTGGCGAAGAGGAAGGAGAAGAAGGCGCTGAGAAGAAAGAAGGAGAGGCGGAAGGAAAGAAAGAAGAAGAAGAAAAGAAAGAGGGCGAAGAGAAGAAAGAATAAGAGAAGAAATAGAAAAGACGTTATGGACGGAATAAAAAAGTTGATGTTAAAGATGCAGTTTTATTTCTCTGGACATACTTAGTAGACTAGAAAATAGTTTGTAATAGCAATAATTATCAAAAAAGTAAGAAAGTTTATATATTTTCAATATTTCTCTTACTGTTATTTATTTCGTATCTTTAATTTCGGATATTATAGGTCCGGCTGTGCGTGTGAATGGACTCAAAATTAATAAGGTTTATTACAGGATTTTCTCTCTAAAAGTCTTAAATGTGGATTAATACATTAAATGCTGATCGGTAATACCCTAGTCGAGCCAGGAAATCGGAGTTAGGCAAAGTTTAAAAGGTTTTTTCTAGTCTAGTCCAAGTGATTCAATTTGTCTTCAAAAAAGGAGTTTACAGGTAAAACTTACTTCGGGTAGCTGTTTTTATTGCGCTAACGCTTTTATCGGGCGCCATTGCCGATACTTCGCACGACTGCAAATTTTACTGTTACGACACGGCTTGCATCGAAAGAATTTTACGATCTGCCCATAAAACCCGTAATCGTCGGACATCCCGCTAAATTGGGCCAATTTGCAATCGCCATTTCCTATCTTTGACAGTTAAAAGCTACAGGTGTTGGCAAAGTTGACGAAATGAAATTTGGGTTTTATGTTCTGGTGCTGGAATATGCAGATTTGCTTGGGCGACCTAATTTGATGAAGTACTCGATGCATTTTTGGGAGGTCCGTTGAAATGTCTCTTGACAAAATAACTTCGCGATAACAAAACGTTTGGAAAAAAATTGTTGGTATGTAGCTTCTTGAGTTGTATACATTTTGCGTTATTTTGCTGTAAATTTCCCTAAAAATAAATAAATAATAATAAATAAGTAGATCCATGGTATTACTATGAAATGCAAAGTAGGTACTGTCGTACCGGAACGTAAGATATACTCAGGTGGAGACGATTCATCACGTTTATTCTTCATTTTCAAATTATTACATCATATTGATAATAAAGGGAAATTGAATTTTACTTTATAGAAAGACCAATTTGCGCTAGGCGTAAAAAATAGAATAACACGCCAGCCAGAATGATGTGAGGGGGTCACAAAATCTCATTACCTACTTAGATATTAAGCAACATAACAAATAGAGATCACTCCAGAATGGTAGATTTCAAATAGTCTCTCTTTCTCTCGTTAAGCCGTTGGTCCCAGCTGCATTAGCAGTCGTTAATAACCACCATTCCGCACTGGGCCCGCGTGGTGGTTTAAGGCCCAATCTCCCTATCCATCCATCCATAGGGGAGGCCCGTGCCCCAGTAGTGGGGACGTTAATGGGCTGGTGATGATGATGATTGAAATAGGTACTTAAAGAAAAAAATGTGATCCATATCAACTATGTAGATGTTCCACACAACTTCCGGTCTGAACAGAAGTTAGTCCGACAAAAAAGTCTAAAGCTCTATTTCTATCCTAAATCAGCAGATCCATAATTCAACTGTTTAATTAATGCTAAAATCTGGATTTTTCTTCAAACGTTCTGTTTATTTTTCAATGTTTATCCATGATAAGCGCAAATATAACGAACTCTCAATCACCCCGGTTTTTGTCTCGGAAACTTTTTTAATGAAGTTCCTTTCAAAAAATAAGTTATTTAATCTAACTTCCATGGAATTTCTAGATAAGAATCGCGATCTCATTAAATTGGCAGTTTTGGGGACTTTAATTATAATTTTCAGGATGGACCTGAGGAAATAGTCGAACGTTTTGTAGAATATACCTGAATAATACTTCGTGTAGAACGTGTGGGGAGCGCTGGTAAATATAATAAAACCCCACACAAATAAATAATTGAATGAACTGTATTACTTAGGATATTATATTAAATTACAAGATCCAAACATTGAGACGCGTTGGTTTGCTCGCGCTAGAGATGTGACTGACCATAAATGGTAGACTATTAGGTATGTCCCATACAGAGTGTCTGGGGTATGGACTTGTCAGAGACTTTCAAAGATTGATTGGCTGTAATGGCCTCTGTGGTCCAGTGGTTGAGCGTTGGGCTTACGATCCGGAGGTCCCGGGTGCGAATCCCGGTGTATATCACAAAAATCACTTTGTGATCCCTAGTTTGTTTGATCACCTGATTGTCCGAAAGTAAGATGATCCGTGCTTCGGAAGGCACGTTAAGCCGTTGATCCCAGTTAATACTTACTGAAGTAAGCGAGTAATCGTTACATGAGCCATGTCAGGGGCCTTTGGCGGCTCAATAATAATCCTGACACCAGGGTTGATGGGGTTGGTAATCCACCTTACAACCCACACGATCAGATATTATAAAAGCCAGGTACGTATTAGCTTGCTATCACTTTTTAATGAGGAAGAAAACATCTTAAATGAAAGAAAAGGAGACACTTCTGGATGTCTGACGGATCTCAAAAGACAAATGGATAGCCCGAAATAGAGAAAATGTGTGTGTCTAGGTTGGGCCGTTGTCGGCTTCAATTTCCAGCAAAAACACTCTCCTCTCAAAGAATTTAAAATACGAAAATTCCAAATTCAAATAAACCGGCCATAAACTAACTGGCGACAAGTACACTAAATCACAGCGCCTATTCCCGTCAAAAACAACACATTTCCCGGAATCGGTGTTACAAGCCGTCAATCTTCCCTCCCACAACCATCACAGATTAGTTTACTCAACCCGCACTTAAAAGGAACCTCAAGCAATTACTAAGAAAGATTCGGCCGATACGATGACTCTCGAAACTTATCGAGATTGGATTCCTATTAGGTTAGCCAGGATTAGCGAGTTGGTTCGGTACATTGATTCACCTGAACGAAATCTCGGAATGAATTTAGGAGTTAATCAATTTATAGATTGGAGTCAGAAAAAATAAGGACCACAAAATGATTCAGCTCATGATTCTGAGTAAAAATCAAGTGGAATTTTCCTTTGCAAATGTATGGAACAGGTTCAGGTTGTAACGAAGCATTTCGGACCAACGAGCCTTGTAGCGACATCTTGTGGTTTCTGACGATATAACGTTGTTTTTATATTTTACCCGCAGGAAATCACAGATGGCGCTGCAGGGTTATCGATGGGCCCGAATATTTTTGATTATTTTATTTTCTTCTAAATTATTATATTAAAATTATCTGCAACATTTATTTTTGATATATTATAATTATATTGTTTAAATTTTGGGATCAAACAAGTCGATCGATTGTTGTCGTTGATTCGGCGAATTTATGGTTTGGTAGATTTTTTCTAGTTTGGCAACTTTGTTCGTGGTTCTTGTGTCAGACTGACAGCTGGCTGAGCTGAGAGACAGGTTATGGAAAGTGGGGACGTCGCGAGAGCGCCGGAGACTCCACTGCCGTAACAATAATGTGGGCAAATTAAAAGCCACGATTTATCGGCGACATCAAGAGCCGATGTCTCGATTTAAATAAACAACTTAACCGAGATGGTGAGTCCTCGCAATTCTTCGTGCATATTTTTGCACCAACTTTGTGATAACCTCGAGGTCCTTGTTTTCAGCAACATCACTGAAATCCCATCGCCTAAGGTCCAGTGGGTGGGTTTAGGTTTCATCCGAGCGATGCCCAACTATCCCGGATGAACCTGTAAGTTATTTTCTTTGTTTTACACTCGTGAGTTGCATTGCCACGCTGTCAGCTGAACCACATGCTAATCATTGCCATTCCTTGTTGCAGATGGGTTTTTTTTTTCTTTAAGTTTTGAACGTTTTAATTTTCTAACGTTTTGCAAGTCTTAATGTAAGAAGAAGTTTATAATTGGATCAGATGTTTTGTGAATGAAGATTCCTACTGTTTTCTTCTGCATTTGAGAGTTATTTCAAGCTTCATTTCGGCGGAGCTTGCCTTGGTTGTTTGCACGTCGAAGCTTTCCTTTGTGCGGCGCGCATGTGGATGTGCCGCGCCTCTCCTTTTGCCAACACTCCGGATAAGGCTCGGTGAAGGACTGCGAGGTTGACCGGTGGACGTGCAGCCCGCCAGCTGCGGAACAGTAGGCCCGCTGCGCCGCCATCGTCCAGCACGCCCTGGCCTGAGCCGGCCTCAACTCATCACCTGTACGGTATTCCAGAACGCCTCAGGTAGGCCTGATAGTCGGAGGTCCTCGAGTAAGTGAGGTGCCTACAGGTGTACGGACAGTGTTTTTAAACATAGTGTTATCCCATGGTTGTTACGGAGTGACAATTAACCTGACGGACCAAAGCGCGACCTGTCTCCCTCCATAGGGTGTTCACCTACCTATGGTTGTACTTGGTAATTAAATGTTATAAGAATATACATTGTACGGATTCAAAGGGAGTTTTCTTTGTCTCATGCTCACCGGTCTATAACATCTAGCTGTGCCCTTCAGGTAAACACCACTTTATAAATTTTCTGAAACATATCAGTATTTTAACACCATTTCCTATTTTTCCTACCTTTTTATATAGGTAGTCAAAAATCTTTTGTTTCAGTGGCGCCCTTCTTGGTGAAATTGTCGCTCTGTACAACCATTTTAGAATATAAGTGGTGTTGGCATAAACTTTAAGAATAAATTTTGTGAAAACAGTGTATTTTTTTTTTATTATTAAAAAGTGATGGGATTTTGTGTGAATTGTTTGTGTTTTGTTTGCATCTTAGGTTAAGTTGTGTTTGTCTTAGCATAAGTAAGGTTCTAGGCCTCCTACAGAGACCTAACCTAAATACTTATTTTATTGCAATAAGTTTAACCCAATTCTAGGGCTTATTGTCAATTTTTAAAACTACATTTGTGTTTTCATTTTATTTAACCATTATGTAAACTACAGGTTAAAACATATTTTGAACATTTTTTTTTGATGCTAGCTAGCAAATAATTTTAATCAGTATTGAGTTTTTTTTGTAACAATTTGGACAAATAATATCCATATAGTACTGCATTTTGAGATTTCCCAACAATTGAATTTTGAAAACATAGAATTAAAAAACAAACAATTTCACTATTTAAAAACAATAATAAATTACTTTCTAGTTTTATAATTACATTTATAACAGGACATTGGTTTGTAATTGGAATTTTGTGACTTAGTTTCATCATCATACTTACTGACAGTTGTGCCGCTGCTTGGCAAACATTTTGCTTATTTGTTTTTAAGAAATAATTATAGAACTGTCTTTCAATAACAAATTTATTGAGTTATATTCAGTAGCAAACTTACTTTACCACCTTTTACATATTGAATAACATAATTACAACAATATATTTACTTGACAATAAACATTTAATATATAGAAAACATAACCTAAAACAAAATTTATATAAAACACTGTTGGTTCTTTTATTATTGTGAAAATTAAATACAGGGATATAAAGTATCGATGTTGTGTGATAATTACAGTTATTTGGTTTATATTTTATGAAAGTTTTGTACATATTGTATAGAGAGTAAGTAATGGAGGCAGACAGGTACATTTTGAAACATAGATTTACTTCAGTTTACTTCAAACCTCTTTTCAAACTTGAGATTATAACTAAGACACAACCATGGATATCCAAACTGTTTGTTTACAATCACTGCTCCGTGATGAGTTGGTTTATGGAGTGAGTATTCGTGCTGAAGCACCAGCTGATACTGTTCTCAAAATGAAGAAGCAGCTTAGGGAGTTGATCACTGGTTTCTCTCCGGATGAAGTACTGGACGATGAGCGGAAGCCACTGGCCGAATTCCCAATTATCACCGAAAAGCTGAAGGAGCTGCAGGCAAAGATTGATACTGCAGTGAAGTCTAGGGAACGTCATCGCCTTATGCGTGCTAGGGCTTTGTATAATCATCTTCATCACCGTCTTGAGCGTGTAGTATGCACGGAGTCTGTCGATAGGGACATCCAATCGAAGAAGATTGGGAATCTTAAAGCTTGCGGACACTCATTGGAGAATTTTTCCTTTTCATGGTTAGCATTCAATAACATTTAGAAAAATTTTGGGGTTACTTGTGTCATTAGGACCTAGTAACATTCTATTTATAACAAACACATTTTTTTTATGTAGTTAAAGACTATTAATTAGTCTTTTGATTTTAAAATAACTAGGTACATTTACCAATAGATGTTTTATGTTTGTTTATGTTAAATGTTTTTTTTAGTGTGTTTATGGTGCGCTGATAAGGCCCATACACACTGGCGTCTGCAACGCAGCGTTTTTATGAACGCTCAACTTAGCGTTTTTATGTTTTTTTTTGTTTAGGCGGTTATAGCCTATTCATGTTTATAGTTTATTCATGTTGCTCGTGACAACATTTTTTAGGCTTTATAGTAGCCATTTATTAGAAATTCATTTAAATAGGAAACCTCATTAGGTTGACTATTTTTTTTTGTTTTTCGACGGAGCGGGTAGTGACTCCTTAAATAAGCCTCTAGCAACTGTTGTTTTGTTTTTTTGTCTTTGTCTTTAGAATTGGGATATCGAGTGACACTATGAGAGTCGTCAGCTCAACAGGGGTATGAATGTGGGTGACACCCAGTGAAATGGATACTGGGTGCTACTTTATGAAAGAAGTGAAAGGTGATCAATGAATGGTGAAGAATAACAGGTCGGGGTAATTGTTGTGCTTAGGGTTGTGCTGTTTATATGTTTGAGTTGTGCTTCGTTACGTTTTTTTTTATAAATTGTTTAGATGTCTTGTCTTTTGTGGCAGATTTTTTTTTAAAATCGTTAAAATTTAGACTGGTTGTGCGCTCCAGGCTCAATGGCTGAGGGCAGCCGTGTTTCTCACCCAGTTCGAAACCTCTCGTGGGTAGGGGGGTATTGTAACGAAGCATTTCGGACCAACGAGCCTTGTAGCGACATCTTGTGGTTTCTGACGATATAACGTTGTTTTTATATTTTACCCGCAGGAAATCACAGATGGCGCTGCAGGGTTATCGATGGGCCCGAATATTTTTGATTATTTTATTTTCTTCTAAATTATTATATTAAAATTATCTGCAACATTTATTTTTGATATATTATAATTATATTGTTTAAATTTTGGGATCAAACAAGTCGATCGATTGTTGTCGTTGATTCGGCGAATTTATGGTTTGGTAGATTTTTTCTAGTTTGGCAACTTTGTTCGTGGTTCTTGTGTCAGACTGACAGCTGGCTGAGCTGAGAGACAGGTTATGGAAAGTGGGGACGTCGCGAGAGCGCCGGAGACTCCACTGCCGTAACAATAATGTGGGCAAATTAAAAGCCACGATTTATCGGCGACATCAAGAGCCGATGTCTCGATTTAAATAAACAACTTAACCGAGATGGTGAGTCCTCGCAATTCTTCGTGCATATTTTTGCACCAACTTTGTGATAACCTCGAGGTCCTTGTTTTCAGCAACATCACTGAAATCCCATCGCCTAAGGTCCAGTGGGTGGGTTTAGGTTTCATCCGAGCGATGCCCAACTATCCCGGATGAACCTGTAAGTTATTTTCTTTGTTTTACACTCGTGAGTTGCATTGCCACGCTGTCAGCTGAACCACATGCTAATCATTGCCATTCCTTGTTGCAGATGGGTTTTTTTTTTCTTTAAGTTTTGAACGTTTTAATTTTCTAACGTTTTGCAAGTCTTAATGTAAGAAGAAGTTTATAATTGGATCAGATGTTTTGTGAATGAAGATTCCTACTGTTTTCTTCTGCATTTGAGAGTTATTTCAAGCTTCATTTCGGCGGAGCTTGCCTTGGTTGTTTGCACGTCGAAGCTTTCCTTTGTGCGGCGCGCATGTGGATGTGCCGCGCCTCTCCTTTTGCCAACACTCCGGATAAGGCTCGGTGAAGGACTGCGAGGTTGACCGGTGGACGTGCAGCCCGCCAGCTGCGGAACAGTAGGCCCGCTGCGCCGCCATCGTCCAGCACGCCCTGGCCTGAGCCGGCCTCAACTCATCACCTGTACGGTATTCCAGAACGCCTCAGGTAGGCCTGATAGTCGGAGGTCCTCGAGTAAGTGAGGTGCCTACAGGTGTACGGACAGTGTTTTTAAACATAGTGTTATCCCATGGTTGTTACGGAGTGACAATTAACCTGACGGACCAAAGCGCGACCTGTCTCCCTCCATAGGGTGTTCACCTACCTATGGTTGTACTTGGTAATTAAATGTTATAAGAATATACATTGTACGGATTCAAAGGGAGTTTTCTTTGTCTCATGCTCACCGGTCTATAACATCTAGCTGTGCCCTTCAGGTAAACACCACTTTATAAATTTTCTGAAACATATCAGTATTTTAACACCATTTCCTATTTTTCCTACCTTTTTATATAGGTAGTCAAAAATCTTTTGTTTCAAGGTATATACCTGAACGATGGGCCCGTGGGGCCATAATGCGAAGTTATTTTTGAATGACATTTCGGCGAGTCTCATTGAGGCAACTGGCGATCTAAGAGCTGGCAGCTTTTTTGACAGCGTTTTGGACGCTCTGCCTCAGTGTGGCGCGCTAGAAGAAGTATTCTATTTTAATAAGCTGGTGTTGTTTTTTATTGTTATTTTTTACGTATTTATATCCGAATACTTTATTAATTTTTATTTTTTTTAATATTGAAGAATAAGTTTATTGAATTTTAGCATATAACTGAATACAAATACATGAATTTTACGACGGAAAATTCCACTTGATCAACTCAGAATCATGGTCTGAATCATCCCCAAAGTTTTCGTTGCGGTGTCACTAACACTCTGTAGGTGTAGGATTGCGAGTGTCGCTTTGTGTATCTTGATAGGTATATCTATTCCAAATATCGTTTGTAATCACAGCATCCAAATATATTGAAGCTCCATCGGTGCACGCCGCGACACATTTACCTACAAGATTAGATTGGATATTCAGATGGTTGTGCATTCAGCTATGCATGCGATATGCATTGCTAATGCCATGCTTGTATGTAATAATGCAGATATTCTGTTCTTACTACAGTCGGTTGGTTTATTTTAGATTGGTATAGGAATAGGGCTGGATAATGTTTGATTGAAAGTCTTCTTTTTCTCCTTCATCATATATACCTAAGTAATATGACTTTGTATTGGATGTTATTGACATTCTCTATGTGGCAATGGACATATCCCTTCATTTTTCATTCGCAGTAAGTTAGCTCAGATTTGTATAAACGAATAGACGAGAAAAATATAGAAAAAGTGTTAACTCGACCGCACGTTATTGGGCGATTTGCCACCTAATCCTTGTTTTAGAATGTCCATCCTTTGACCACCGATATAATTTAACATACAATTCCTAATTGTATTATTTTTTGTATATTGAATAAATATTTTCTTTCTTCCTCTACACAACTAAATAAAATAATAATCTTTATTGCACAAAAAAATAATATATTTACATAGAATTACTTATAACTAGAATTATGTGCTCATATAAACTAATAATAAATAAACTTTGGACAGGGGTCCCCAAACTAGGCGGGTGCCTGTATCTTGGGGAACCAGTTAACAATTTGAAGCCTTATGTAAATAAAAAATAGAAATTCGAAAACAATGTATTATTTAGAGTATAAAGAAAGATGTAAGTTGTACTGTATAATTAAAAGTAAAATTAAGTAAATATTAAATAAAATATGTTTCAAAAAGGTGTAAGGATTCATTTATTAAATAAACTACTACTTACTTACTCTCTCTCTGATGATGATGATGATCTCTCCGACCGATTTCGGCCATGGCGACCACTTCGACTCCTACTTACTCTCTATCCTTTATACAACTCACTGGACCAAAATGCAGAAAGCTTTAACCTCGTCTACTCACTCGTTTAATCGATGTGCAGATAGCCATTGTACACATCAATTCCGCTGACTAGAAACTGGAAATCAGCAGTTGGATTCTAAAGATCATGTAGAGCACTCTGTATCTATTGAGCAAAATCAGTAAGTAGTCAATTCATGTTCCAACTGTCATTCATAGGCGATAAGGTTGTAACTTGGTTATATAACTCACTGACTTTCAGGACACATCAGGGGGTTAAAATGGCTACATCGAAGCAATTCATCTAAGAAAGCAATATTGCTATTTGTCAATAATGCTATATTGCTAATATTGCTAAATGTCAAATTGCAATATTGCTTTTTTAGATGAATTGCTTCGATGTGGCCATTTTAACCCCCCTGATCATAGAAAACTACTTCTGCAACTTCTGTGGTAATAATGACATGATTATTATTAGCTATTAAGTATGCCTTATGTCTTTTTTTATTTTTATTCAAAGTAATAATAAACATTTATGGGTTTGAATTCATATTCGGAGCTTTTTTGACGTAAATGGGAACGCTCAGGGCTCTCACTCGGTACCAAATTTAAGACGACAGGCCTGAGGGTGCCCAATTGGGCGCGAACTTCGGTTCAGGGCGTCGTCTCAGGGGATTATATCTGAAAGAATTAATCGACCCTAGTGGGTCGATAGCGATAAGCGCTGAGTGAGGGAAATCGTCGAAAGCGCCGCCTCTATGGCTAGAGTAATCGGGTCGTCTGGATCGTATCATCATCATCAGTCGTACGACGCCCACTGCTGGGCATAGGCCTTCCCCAAGGATCTCCACGACGATCGGTCCTCCTGGATCGTATATAACGTCGAAATTTGGATCGCGGATAAATAATTTCAAGTGGTATAATTTATTATATTTATAGTCACTAGCTGATTTTATTCAATCGTTTGTTTATTCACTATGTAAATACAAATAGTGAACATGTTACATTGCTATCAATAGAAAAGCGAAATAGTCGCATTACTTTCGAGTACGTAAACTTTAGTAGCGAACTCCCTAAGTTCAGTAGTTCGGCACTTTACCTAGTAAACTTGCTCTATTTATATGAGGGAGAAACCATTTTGTTTTAGGTTTGTGTTGGCTTCTTGTGACTAGATTGTTTTCCTTCAGTTATGTAAGTTTGAAGGTATTTTTCTTGGTTTTATTATATGAGTAGGTACATTTTGCTTTATGAGTTAGTATTCATGTTTGGATCATAGATAAGTTAATATCACGTGGTTTCCAGGATTTGTGCCCGATTAATGGCAATATAGTAAGGAAGTAAAACCATAAACATAAACTCACGACTATATCCCAATTAGAGTAGTCAGAGGAGCAGTCACCGCAAGATGAACTAAGTATCGGCACCTCACCGAGCTTTCCTGTGATAGGTGGTAAGCCGTATCGCCGATTGTGATGGTCGAGCCAACTGTGTTAGTGAAGACCGCACTTAAGATAATTAAAACCTCATTGGTGAAAATCCGATTCCGGGGTAAGTAAAAAGTAAGTAAGTAAAATCTTTATTTCCTCTACATTTCATACTACCTCGTAATGAATACTGAGGCGGATGATTCTGACCATGGTTCTGAGTTAAAATCAAGTGGAATTTTCCGTCGCAAAATTCAGGATTTATCTTAATTATTTGCAATTCTATACTAAATCTTCTATTCTATATTAAATCAGTATTCGTTACGATGTCGCTTACACCCCGTACCACAGTACATACAGGTAGCCATACAAGTAGGTATGGGTGTTAGTGACACCGTGACGAATACTGAGCATGATTCCGAGTTGATATTAAGTGGAATTTCTTATCGGAAAATTCATGATTTTTTTTGTGTTTTTTTTAATTATTTTCCATTCTATACTTTTGCGACGGAAAATTCCACTTGATATCAACTCAGAATCATGGCCTGAATCATCCCTCAAAGTTTTCGTTACGATATGTCACTAACACCCTGTATGTAGAACCTAAACCAGGATACCCTGAGTTTTAGGACTTCAGCTCTAGAAAGTCGTGGTTAAGAGAGAATAACAAGCAAAAAATTTTTTTTAAGTATACATGAAGAAGTATGTGTGTGTGTAAGGGACATTATGGGACTTAAGCATTAGCTGGCCAGGCGAGTAAAATGTAAGGCAAAATCGTGGCTCGCACCCACTTCATGAACTATTACATCGTCCGATCCCGACGCTTGCCCGATCAATCGCATAATGGGGCATTTATTTTAGTCTTAAACTAAAATGCAAGTTTTTGGCGAGTGAAATTTCATATGCAAGAAGAGAAACGTCAAAAGCATTATGTAAAACTTGCAGAGTAGTATGCTCAAAGTAAAGTTTTGTGCATGGTCCGGAGAAGAAAAACAGAACGCCTTCATGCTTAGTATTTTTGGCATATCGCGTACGTCGTAAAAGAGGTCACGTCTTGTTTAACATGTTCAATGTACATAATACATAAACTCACGCCCGTAATCCCTAATGGAATAGGCAGAGAATCAGAAGACTTGCATTCCTCGCCGGCTATGTTTAAATGTGAGCGACAGAATGGGCGAATTGAAATAGTGCTCAATCATTGCTTTCCTATTAGTATCGTTTAGTGTTTATCACAAAACATTTAGTCCAATGTATTTTAAAAATTAAATTATTTTAATTATCCTGTATTAACTGAAATATTTACGATTACAAATTTCTTCACCGTTACTTCCCTCAAACTTACGACACCAACAACCTATAAGTGAAAAAAATATATCGGCAAATATTAGTTTCAAAGCAAATTTAAAGAGTACATAAGTTCACGATTATTTCCCAGTGGGGTAGTCAGAAATACATCCATCGTAAGTTGAACTAAGTACCCGAGCTTTCTGGTGGACTAATGTGATAGGTGGTGAGCCGTATCGCCGTCTGTAATGGTCAATCTAACTGTGTTAGTGAAAACTGCACTAGATGAAGTTCACTCTCATCAAAATTACCATACAGGCCGGTTTTGAATACAACTCTTGACTTATAGGGGTACTCAGTGGTACAGTCATTACGACGAGTTACGAGCTTAGTTACACCTTTTTGACGTGACTTATTGTAGACTTGTCGCAGATGGCATTAACTACTTGGCCGGACAAATGGGGAGCGCTGAGGGCACTCACCTGATACAGCGTTTAAGACAACAGGCCTGAGGGTGTCCAGTTGGGCGCGAACCTCGGCTCAGTCTGGTCAGGTCTGAGAGGATTATATCTGAAAGAATTAATCGACCCTAGTGGATCGATAGCGATAAGCGCTGAATGAGGGTAAACGTCGACCACGTCGGCGTGGTCGCTATCGGGGTCCTGAAGTGTTTGTTGTCACGAGCTGATTGGTCGCTTCTATGGCTAAAGTGATCGGGTTATCAGCATCGTATATTACGTCTTTCGCCTAAAATCGCCAAAATATTAGATAATTAACTTTATCATCATCTGCAATGGTTGAAGAAGGGTGTCATAAGGAGGGAGCTTTCAAAATTGTGTCCTGTTTTGCCCAGAGAATCCCATGAGTTGAAAGCTAAACTTTCAAGGGGGGGAAAGGAATGTTAACAACGCAAGTTAACACAACTCTAAGAGGTGAGAGGGGCCGGAGATGAGGCGCGGGATGCACCGCGCAGCCACTCACACATTACGACAGACGACGTGCGGAGATGACGCGTAATTCCTTGCTTATTTTTTTTTAAATTGTCCCTACCTAAAACCTTAATTAAAAGTATTCTATTCCTGTAAATCGGTGCCTTATTCCGCCATCATCATCGATTCCTGTTGTAACCAGTAAAAGATTACACTTATTATACTTAATTGTAAGTGCTTAATATTTACTTCATGCCGTGTTAAGGGTTTTTTTTTCTCGAAGCGAAAGGGTTATTTAGTCCTTTTGCAAAAAATCGCGACCTTCCAAGTCGCCGCGTTAAATGGCGTGAGAGTTACGCAATATAAACATAATTTACGGTGTAATAACACTGTTTCCCTACGCAATAAATATCTTTAACGCGCTCACGTCCGTGGTTCGACGGTCGATAATAGATTATTTATTTCCCGCGTAAATGTTGAATTATTGGGGTTATTTGAAAATTTGCGAGATGTTAATATTTTGCATATTTTTTAGGGAATGCTTTCCGCCTGCGAATTGGGTATTTGACTGGACCGCAAGTAAAATTCTGATTAACGTAGTTGTTGTTTAAATTCGTCTTATATAAGGCAGGCAAAGATCTGAGGTCCATACAGCCTTGACTTTAGTAATATACTTTAGTAGTATTATTCGAATTTCACGATAAAAATAGGTCAAAACCTAGTCAAAACCTTGTCTTCAGTTTTAATTCATACAGACAGATCTAAAATTTCAACCAAGGAGAACGTAATTGCATGCAATATTATTCCATTGTTAGTAAAAATACACATTTCAAAAAAGGTTAATATTTTTATTAGTTAATCAATAAAAATTTAATAATAATAAGTCCGACATTTTATTACGTTTTTCTATGACGTCACAGTGTGCTTTTCATACAAATTCCGTAGTATAATACTATCGTGTTTTGACTTTTAGTAATCTTCTCTCTCTTCTATCGTGTGGCTTGTGAGGTGGATTACCAACCTCATCAACCCTGGTGTCAGGGTTACTATTGAGCCGCCTAAGGCCCCATTACTTTTAGTAATGGTTAACACGGTCGTGCCGGCGTGACAAGAGCTGCGGGTTCAAGTCCCGTCGGAGTCACAATTTTTTCGATTAGTTTTCTCTTTCTGGATACCTCATTTGACTAAGTTGTCCATTGATGTATAAGTATAAAACGTTACTAAATTGTCACATAGCCTATTTGCGACGGTCGTTGTTTACCCACCATAATGGTTCCATTAGTTTTTTTCAACATAAAATAAGATACATACCCGCAGACAGTTAAAAACAAAATAAAATGGAAATCCCTAAAGTAAATGAACCTCAGTTGAGTTTATCACGCAATCCTTAGAAAAACTCCGTAAAAAGCAAACAATCTAGTTGGCTAAGTGCGAATCAGGCTTTCACAATTAGGGACCCGTACCTGATAAACTTCAAGAAAAGAGAGAAAGGGGAAGACCAAGAAGAGCTTACATGGAACAGATTAAAGAGAAGGCGAACGTCGTGTCGTATAAGGAATTGGTCTTTGATAGACAAGAATGGAGAATGCTGCACCGACAAGAGCGTGGCTCTTAAATTAGTGATGTAATGACCTGATAAACTTAGAAATCAGAAATGAGAATCAGTTATTCAACATAATTATTATTATCATAGATAAACTTGTCGAAGGTCAATTTAACATTTTTGAATCTACGTATTTCACAAAGTGTTATTTATGGCTGAGGAGAAGAAACGACAAGAAATTGCAAATTAAAACATTTAATTGGTTGAATATTCTTTCAAAGGGAACACTTAAATATCTTTTAACCCTTTCACGGACAGAGACCATGGGTCATTGGTGGTTCATAATAGGTAGTATGACATCTTGGAATCGGAACGTCCGTAGACGTTCTGTCCTTGAAAGTGTTAAGCAGAGTAATTTAACAGACACAAAAATGTTGCTTATCAGTATCTGTATCCCATGAATAATCCGTAGAATACAAACCGACATCAGATTTAGGTTGCTATAAAGAAAGAACAGGTCAAAAGTAATCTTAACCGATGAGCATAATAATAATAATAATAATACGCCGGCTCGGCGTGGTACGGAACCCTAAAACTGCTAAAAACTGGTGACCGTCAATTTACCGTTTCTGTAGCAAACAAGGTGTCGGCTCGGCGTGGTACGGAACCCTAAAACTGCTAAAAACTGGTGACCGTCAATTTACCGTTTCTGTAGCAAACAAGGTGTTATGACTGCCACAAGGGTCTTGCTGTTGTGATTATTAATAAAAAAACGCCTCAAAAAGTGCTAAACAACTTTTTATTGTTCCAACTCACGCGATATCGTGACTTGCCGCACTTTCTTTGTGTATAGAATACGAACACTGTATGTGACCTTAGCAACATCATCGTCATCATCAGCCGTACGACGACCACTGCTGGGCAAAGTCCTACCCCAAGGATCTCCACGACGATCGGTCCGGCGCTGCCCGCATCCAGCGGCTTCCCGCGACCTTCACCAGATCCTCCACCTTGTAGCGGGCCTACCCACTGATCGTCGTCCGACACGTGGTCGCCATATCTTAGCAACATATCATATTCAAATTCAAATTTATCTTTATTCAGTTGGTAACATAGTTACACTTTGAATCGTAATTCTTTACACAACGAACGTCTTATCCGCCTAAAACTACTGCAGCTTCTCACAACCTGTATAGCCAGGGAAAAGAAGCTGCAAGAAAAGCCTCGGCACAGGGCCCTAGGTGTTCTTCAAAACAAAACAAAATATTGTTATATAATTTAGTAATTTGCCTGTTCATCAGTTCCCAGACAGTTAGTACCATGCATTCATATCTTCGAAATAATCACTAAATGTTAATGTTTGGTTTCAAAATAATAATACTTAATAAAAAATATATTGTATGAATTTGAGTACAAAATTTGGTCTTAAAAATAATCTTATGGCGAAAATATTAGTTAAATTAAATCATGACACTTAAAACTAATCAGGTTATTAATAATTAGAACAAAGGCTCAGTCAAAATATAATACAAAGAACATTTTTGGACTTACATTGATCAAATTGGAGATGTCCTTAGAAAAGGTTTAGTACAATCTACTCTGAACCGTCGGCGTGTATGAGGCGATTGATGAACGTGGAGGAAGTAAGGGAAGTGTGTCAGGATCGAAGCAAATGGAATTCTATAGTCTCTGCTTACCCCGGTGGAACATAGGCGTGAGTTTATGTATGTATATGTATGTGGAATTCCACAGTCTCTGCTTACCCCGATGGGAAATAGGCGTGAGTATGTTTATAAAAAGGTTTAAACCAAACAATACCTCGTCCACTTACCACGTTTTCCTACACAACACCTTTAATACAAGTAAGAGTTGCATTCGCTGAACTTTTCATTTGTTTGACTTTATTTCTTTATAAATGAAAAAGCTCTGGAAATCCTTTGTTAGTTTCCTATTGCATGCCTTTATTTCCTTTCTTGTTGTACTTTAGAACCTATACCGCCTAGACACGCCATGTTTTCAATAAAACATGTTGAAAATTTGAGTTAGGTGGGATTTGAGAGAATGCAATCCCAATCTCGCGAGATCCCGTTTAATTTTCCGGGATCAATCCCGAAACATAATATGACGAGATCCCATTCGAGAGTGACGGGATTGGGCGAATCTCCTTGAGTTACATTTTGTGTTTTAGACTGACCTGTAGTGTTTGTGCAATAATTTAAAATGTTTTAATTAATCGTAATTTTCATTTATAAGTGACAAATTGTATTTAAATGCCATAAATAAATAAAAAAAATAATTTGTTATTCCATGGATTAAATAAGTGTTACTTTCACTGTTTTAATAACTCATTAAAACCTATCGATTGACATTGGTGGCTTTGTGATTCGATTTTGGGTTTTACGTCCATAATATATTTTGAGTAATTGGGCAGTTTCCTGGTCAAAGATAAGTTATGAAATTCTGATTACTAAATAAAGACAGATCTAAAGCTGACAAAAATGTTTTCTTTTTACTATTTAACTTATAAGTGAATTTTAATGAAGAAAAAAGTTACTGCATTTGTCACGTTTTTCTATGACGTCATAAGTTCCTGTTTCATACAAATTCCATAGTAGTTTCGTGTTTTGAAGTTTAGTAAAAAGTAAAAAAAAATACTTGTTGGAAACTACCATATTATTTTATTTTATTTATTTATAAAGTACAACCACATCACATATATTAAAACATTTTACATTTATAAGGTTACGGTATTGTGACTAATATATATGACAATTACGGCGTACATAACTAGCGGCGTATCCTCACAGTACAAAAGGTTTAGGCCCTTTATGTTACTTAGGTATGCTTAGGTCCTAAAGCTTAAATGTGAACATCTAGATTTCATTATTTACAGGTCGTATTGACACAAGACAAGATTCAAGACAAATATTGACATACCTATGTCGTGAACAGTGGTTTTCAAACATTAACCCTTTCGACTGCTATTGGTTGGCGACATAGATTCTAAACTTAACTCCTATAAAGTCTAAGACCAAATATCCTTTGAAAATCCAAACCCCATTTGATCAACTATTGTGTTTGGAAATCTTGACCTAAGTATAGAGATTGACTGTTTGAGAGCACATGAGTAGTAGTCTTCTCATCAACCCTGGTGTCAGGTTTACTAACTGAGTCAACAAAGGCCCTAACATGGCTCATGTAACGACTACATACTTATGTAAATAGTAGCCAGGACCCATTGCTGATCTGATCGGGCAATCAGCCTGCACCAACCCACAATATAACAGCGTGGTGGAGTATGCTCCATGCTCTGTCCGTTTTATTGAAGGGAGGCCTGTCCCCAGCACGTATTTATAAAATAATAATAATAAAATGTTTATTTGACCAAAAATTACAAGTCACAGAATTTCTTACATACTAGTGAAGAAATCCTTGGGTGTCGGGACGGTGAAATTGATTTTATGAAATGAAACAGCAGCGTCTTGTCTTGTGTTGTATTGAGAGAAGGGAAGAGCGAAAGCTCCGCGAATGAACGTGATCACAATAGTGTTTCCATATTTAAAAATATTAAAATATATTTTATGTTTTCATCATAACTCCCAACAAGGCAAAAGATAATACTTCGATAATGGACTGTAAGTATATAATTAATAGGTAACTGATTCAAATGTGTGCGATAACTTTTGCATTTGTCAGTGCCATGAAGAACTAGTACTAGACATTTTGACATTACAAAAGATACATTCTGCCTCCTAAACTAGGTTTACCTGTATCTTAGGAAGCAGTGTTCGGCCATGGTAGTCATGTCATAGGTAAGGTGCAAAATGTAACCAGAAATACCAGGGCGTGTGTGTGTGTGTGTGCGCGTGCGTGCGTGCGTGTGTGCGTGCATGTGTGCGTGCGACCGTGCGTGGGTGCGTGCGTGCGTGCGTGAGTGCGTGTGTGTGTGTCTGTGCGCGTGTGTGTGTGTGTGTGTGTGTGCGTTTGGATTTGTCTGGGGTCAACGAGGGTAAAAAACAAACAATAAGCAATAAGGCCATCTATTGTACTCATTATATTTCTCTTTTGTTTTGTATTTTGTTTTTTCCTGTTTGTGCAATAAAGTATTTGTTAAGTATGTAAAAATTTGGAGCAGATGCGTGGTGGGTATAGAGTAATCGTGGTCAGGCAGGCATGATAACAGTGTGTATAACCAGGAAATAAATGTATGTTATGTATGTAGTCTGTTTTATCTATGTGAAGTGGATTACCAACCTAATCAACCGTGATATCAGGGCTATTATTGAACCGCCAAAGTCCCCTGATATGGCTCATGTAAATACTGCATACTGTATGGAGTACTTAATAGGAAAAAGTTATAATAAAAAATAAGTTTTTACATTGAAATTTTAAAATATTTCGGACATAAATCACGCCCATTTAATATTATATACATCTGCTGCTTATTTAATGCTATTTGAGGCAAAAATACGGCAAGTTCCGTAAAAAAAAGCTATCGAGGAAACCCACCAACATAATGTCTCGACGACCCCTCAAGAGATCCCGCTTTAAAAGATAATATACACTTACAGTTCCGGATACAAAAAGAGAGATTGATACTTACGAAAACTTTCGCTAAGTCCCCTTGAAACAGCGTCTACCTCAGTTTGGAAATCCCTGGGATAGATTTGCTCTGAGAAGTTGCTAACAAATATTTGAAAGGGATCGTAGGCTACGCTGTATTCACCGTTACAAAGTTTTCCATCGGATTCTGTACTATATCTTAAAAGCCTTTAGAACCATTTTCCTGTAGGGTGTTTGAATAAAGAGCAAATTGACTAAAGTGTTGATTGTTTTAAACCTTAAAGGTTAAAACTTTGATTATTGAAATGTATTGTTGTTGACATACAAAGATGATTAGCTGAAATAATACCATATACTATATTAAAAAAAAAGCACAACAATAAGCTTGTGTATGAAGCGATTGATGAATGTGAAGGAAGCAAGTTAAGTGTATCAGGATCGAAACAAATGGATTTCTATAGTCTCTGCTTACTCCGGTGGGAAATAGGCGTGAGTTTATGTATGTTTGTATCTATGTAATATCATATACTTTGAATGACGCTTACTACATGGGACTTAAACATATCTGGATCTGGAGTACCTACTCCTACACCTGTACATACCGAACACCGAATCCGTCATCTTGTTCTATCGTGTGGGTTGTGAGGTGGATTACCAACCCCATCAACCCTGGTGTCAGGGTTACTATTGAACCACCAAAGGACTCTGACCTGGCTCATGTAACGACTACTAACTTACATCAGTAAGCAGCAACTGGGATCAACGGCTTAACGTGCCTTCCGAAGCACGGATCATCTTACTTTCGGACAATCGGGTGATCAGCCTGAAATGTCCTAACCAAACTAGGGATCACAAAGTGACTTTTGTGTTTTGTTCCCACCAGGATTCGAACCCGGGACCTCCGGATCGTGAGCCCAACGCTCAACCACTGGACCACGGGGGCCATACGTGTCCGTCATAATCGTCGTTCACTCGTATTTTTTCGGCGTATTTTTAGTTGAAATGGTGTCCAATACATTTGCACCAGACATTTGCTTCTAACGTATTTTAGAAATAGGTTCTGACATGTGCCAATGTAAATTCGGATGTGAATGAAAATAATTATATTCAGAATCTACGACAATCTCGCTGTGGTCTTGGAACTTCATTCATGGTGCGAACTGTAGAGGTATTTTAAACCTGGTTATCTTTCGTGGATAATTTTGGGAAAGAAGGATTCCTAGATCGGGACGAGTGGAAGAAAGTGAGAGAGGCCTTTGTCTGTAATAATAAAAATATATATTTTTTAAAATAAAATAGGCTCACTTCGATCACAATCTCACCTGATGATAAGTGACGATGAGGTCTAGGGTGGCTCACACTTACCTAACAAATCCCTATTCACTCTAGCCTTGAAGACTCCCAGATTATAACGAGTTGGAAAAACAGATGACGGCAGACAGTTCTAGTCCTTTGCTTGCATCAAAAAGGACGAGGCAAAACGTTTAGTGCGGATTGGTGGTATGATTATTCTTATATATTATTCTTATATATTATTCTTATATATTATTCTTATATATTATTTTTATAAATTATTCTTATATCTTTAGTCTTCGTTTTGGTAGGAGATAAGGAGGAAAGCGTCTAAGTTGAGCGTCACTTCATAATATATCATATACGTGAGAGATCCTTCGCTGAGCGCGAAACTACGCGCGGCGCAGTTACAGATAACTACGGAACCAATAAATCACTATATAACCGCCCTATATTCTGTTCAGCACACGCCGCGCCGACGAGCTATCCGAGAGGAAGTAAGATGAACATACCGCTAGGTACGATAAGGTGCAAAAGACCAATCAGTTTTTTGAAAAGTAATAAATTAGCTAGTTGCACTTAAGACCTCCTGCCGGGTCTGCATGACAACTGTGTCGCGGGGCGCGAATTATATTGAGCGCTTCGACTAATAAACGATACGAATGCTATCTACGTAGATGGACGTCAAACGGCTATTGGTCGAAGGCCTCGATATAATTCGCGCCGCGCGCGGTGCGGTTACCGTGCAGAGCCTACTGGTTACATCTCGTTTCTGTAATAGACCAAAAACACCTACAAAAACATAAGTTTTATAATTATCACAACTAATGGTTCATAATTTCACCACTGTTTGCAAATAATTCGCTGGGCTCAGTGACTGCAATTTTGTTCTTTGATTGTACGTACATTGGACAACAGACATTGATTATTTTCAATGTAAAATCATCAGAGAACACTACTGTTTAAAAGGACCACATTGACTATTGGTTTAAAAAAGCAATATTGCTATTTGTTATTTTATTAAACTGTGGTCTTGTGGTTCGAACCCCGGTATCAGAAATGCTCCAATGCGTTATTAATTTCTTTTAAATGCAGTTTTCACTAACACAGTTGGCTCGACCTTTATAGACGGCGATACGGCTACCAATACCTGGCGATACCTTCCACGTTGGTCTAACAGAAATCTTGAGGTGTTGGTGTGGGATTCATCTGACTCGTCATCTCCCTAGCATTATCCCGTTTTTCACAGGGTCCGCTTACCTAACCTGAAAATTTGACAGGTCCGGTCTGACCTTCCAACCCGTGAAGGGAAAACTAGCCCAATACAGGTTAGGTTAGGTTGGGTACATGGATGTGCTCTGACTACCATGAGATATAGTCGTGAACTTATGTTATGTTTAAGAAATAATACTACGTATAGAACGGCAAATGAAAATGCGGTCAGGCGTCGGGGAAGGCCACGAAAAGATGGTGCGTCGAGTTAGACCGTTTTTGAAACGGTGGCACGAACTAGCTGGGGACAGGGAGGAGTGGAAAAAGGGAAGAGAGGCCTTTGCCCTGCAGTGGGACACCGAGGGCTATTAATAATAATAATAGAACGGCAACTCTCCGCTCCCTTGCGCTGAGCTAGGTTTACATCATTCCTAATAATAATAATAATAAAAAAGTTTATTTAGGTAAAATCTACGACACACATATACATTCCTCTCGGTCTTTAGTCTTCAATCGTAAGGGTGTCAGACGTCACACACACAGATGCGCGTATACGATAACGTCAATGTGTAGTGTCTGTGTAAAACGAGGTTTTTTGTGTGAAGTGTCCGGGGTGTGACGGCAGTGTGTCCCGGAGACGATACCTGTGGAACTTTTGCTGATTTTCCAACACATCCCCGGATCGCGAGGTATTACAGCGGATCCTTGCCGCTCTAATCCCGGACTGAACTGGCACATTTTATTTTCTCCATCATCTTTATAAAATGTGAAGGAACATTTATAGTACGTTACCAGGGAAGAGCGTTATCAGCTAGAATGAAATTGTGTTGAAGTTTGTGATGAATTGATTTTTGTACTTTAAGGACAAATCTAATCGAGTAAAATATTTACGAGAGCTACATAAAACACAACATACCTACATATGACAAGAGCGTGGCTCTTAAATTGATGATGATGACATATAACAATGCATAACATATAACACGAGTTGATATCAAGTGGAATTTTCCATCGCAAAAGTATGGAACGGAAAATAATTTAAAAAATCACAAAAAAAATCATGAATTTTCCGACTGACAACTCAGAATCATGGTCTGTATTTATGTCCTTAGTACTCGAAACTAACACCCTGTATATGGTATAAATAGTTTTATAAGTACACATATTTTATCAAAGGTGAGTTTTTTATAGTATTAACTCCGTTGGATAGGGGGTGAAGAATCATAAATATAAAATGCACTGAAACATCATCTCTCTAGCGTTATCGTCTTTTACAGAGTCCGCTTACCTAACCTGAAGAATTTGCCGGACCGGATTTTTACAGAAGCCTCAATGTGAGAGGCAAGGGTTCTACCAACTGGTGGCTGCTCTGGCTCTAAACCATTGAATTCGACTTTATGAGTTAGAATTCATGTTCGGATCGCAGACACCTAATTGATAACACGTGTTTACCAGAATTTGTGTCTGGTTAATGGCAATAGATGGGACTTACAGTCATGAGCAATATAATGTACCCACTTTAGGACTCTGTCGCACTAACATATTTGACATTTAGTGAGACTTATAGTTCAATTTGTCAAAAAAGTTAATGTGACATGGTACTAAAGTGTATACATATTAATGCTCGTGACCGTATATAGCTGGCGAGGAGTGGGTGTATTTACACATGTACACAGGAGAGTTACTGGCGTGATGTTTTGTTGTTGCGATGAAGGAAAACATCGTGAGGAAACTCGCATTCCCTAGAAATACGTTTCGGAGATATGTCACCTAACTTGTGTCGGACTGGTATTCCTATCACAGGTTGGTGGAAAGTCAGACAGGCAGTCGCTTCTGTAAAAACCGGACCTGTCAAATCTTTAGGTTAGGTAAGCGGACCTTGTAAAAACGGGATAATGCTAGAGATGATGGAGGGAGATGATGAGAGGTCGAGCTGGAAACCGTAAAAAGCACATTATTTATGTCCAAACTCCAAAACCTGGGACCACTAATGACAGAATCAGAATAATCCGATCCAAATCTCCTTCAACGAATACGGCCCCAAATAGAGAAACAAGTCTATTAATCGGAATCCTCATTCATTTGAATAGAACTTCATTTTGAAACGTCTGTTGAAACGCTAACGCTGGGCGTAATATCCGGAGCTTCGACTAGACTAAAAAAAATCTATCCCTTTATATTTTTTTTCTTTCCTATTCAAAATTGATTGCGGCCGCCTACATGGTATCAGCTGGGTAGAATCGGGCCGACGAAAATTGAAACTGATTTTATTTGAGAATTCGGTATGTAAGAGAGAAAAAAGTCACATTTAGTGATTTTGCCTAAATGAGCTTTATTTTGGGCTTTCAAATCAGCGGTGTTTATTTTGGCAACTTCATTCAGCCGTAAGATATATTAAAAAAATAATAACTGATTGAAAAGCAAAAATATTCAAATTCGTTTTTTATAATAGCCTACCGTTTCATTCAAAAATAAAAAAAATACCTTCAAAAATACGTTACATACCCAATTGCGAACCGTATTTTATTAGGTTATTGCCAATATTGACACTGAAAATCCATCGAATGGTTAAACAAGTCGGATAATAGTTTTCATTGGAAACCTGGGTTCATCACTGCATAGCAATTTAATAACTAAGTACCACATAATATTACGACTCTATATCCAATATGGTTAGCCAGAGCGCTCCACTGAGCCGTCTGTTAAAGCAACGTGATAGGTGAGCTGTATTGCCGTCTATAATTATGTTGGCTTAGAATAGAATAGAATATAAATTTGTTTATTATAAAAGGACACCACACACAAAGACAAGACAATAACATCACTTAAAATTTTTCACAAAAAAATTACAAAAAAGATAGGAGGATGTTCGTCCGGGAATGTCCTAACCAAACTAGGGATCACAAAGTGATTTTTCCCCTTCGGGATTCGAACCCGGGACCTCGGGATCGTGAGCAGAACGCTCAACAAGTGGACCACGGAGGCCGTTCACAGAGAAAATTTTGTAGTACATACGGTCACGAGCATTAATATGTATACACTTTGGTACCATGTCACATTAACTTTTTTGACAAATTGAACTGTAAGTCTCACTAAATGTCAAATATGTTAATGCGACAGAGTCCTAAAGTGGGTACATTATATTGCTCATGACTGTACATACACAATGCCTAGAAAACTGTACGTCATTATAAAATGTTTCCAAAACCGGGTGATAGATTTTCACTACCGGATTTTGTTATCCGGAATCGGTAGCACCGGGTACTGGACGTTGTCGGATGATAGATGGCTCCGATATTGTTAGGTCAGTTGTGGAATTGGGGTTTCGTGTCCTATATATGTAGTCAGTGATTCTACTTCCCCGAATTTGTGCCCGGTTAATGCCCATAAGCTTGCCCCCTGCTTCATGGGAGTTAAACATAGCTCCCGAGGTGTGGGTGTGTACTATACACATCTTCTTACCCTTTCGAGGATAAGAAATAATCTTCTTCTATCGTGTGGGTTGTGAGGTGAATTACCAACCTCATCAACCCTGGTGTCAGGGTTACTATTGAGCCGCCAAATGCCCCTGACATGACCCATATAACGACTACGTACTTATATCAGTAAGTAGTAACCGGGACCAACGGCTTAACGTGCCTTCCGAAGCACGGATCGTCTTACTTTCGGACAATCAGGTGATAGCCTGTAATGTCCTTACCAAACTAGGGACCACAAAGTAATTTTTGTGATATGTCCCCACCGGGAATCGAACCCAGGACCTCCGGATCGTGAGCCCAACGCTCAACCACTGGACCACGGCGGCCGTTAAGAAATAATAAAAAAAATAAAAAAAAAGTAATGTGATGTATGTGTGAGTTAATGTGAGTAACTGTGTAAGTAACTGTCTGTGTGTCGTCTGTGTATTACATTCATGGATGTGTAGTAATGTTACTATTATAGCGAGTTAAATAAGCGCGCCACCTATTGGTGCTAATCGCGTGCCAAATAAGCGAACTTTGTTCTCGTCCGCTCGTAGTTTATAGTTTTTGTATTCACTGATAGTAATTTACAATGTCCCTTATTTTATGGTTGTAAACCCTTCTCATCTCCCTAGCATTATCCCGTTTTTATTCACAGGGCCCGGTTATCTAAGCTGAAGATTTGACGGGTGTGGTTTTACGCAGAAGCGGCAGGAAAGCTCTTTGAAGCATGAGTACGTAGTTCATCTTTTGATGGATGCTCCTCTAATTCATCATCATCTCCCTAGCGTGATCCCGTTTTTGACAGGGTCCGCTCACCTAACCTGAAGATTTGACAAGTCCGTATTTTTTGCAGAAACGACTGCCTGTCTGACCTTTCAACCCGCGAAGGGAAAACCAGCCCAGTACTTAGGTCACATACCTCCGAAAATGATTTTTTCGTTAATGTCGGTTTTCTCGCGATGTTTTTCTTCACCGCTGAGCACGTGATAATCATTTACTATTCAAACATGAATTCGAAAACAAATTCGACAGTCATTTGTTTAGGACTGTGCTGGATTCGAATCTACGGCCTTGAGAGGCAAGCGTTCTAACCCTAAAACCCTTCTAGACTGAATAATTAAACAAGTGACCAGCGCAAGTGTTTTATTCGAGGGACGGCTATACTATATTGATTGCATAACTATAGGTAGGTACGTATTGGCTGCGCCGATGTTTATATTTATTTTGTAAACTATTATTTATGTATGTATTCGAACACACAACTCAACCACTCACAAACCCTTGCTTATCCGGCGCACGTTTAAAAAAAAGATTATACGAACCTGTCACCTGTCAAATCAGTGTGTGTCGTCAACTGTGTACAAGAGGGTCATCGCGCGCGCATTTGTTTTGACTTCTCAAATATAAACCCATTGAACTATAAAATACATAATGCTAAACGCAGATATAAACCGCAAAAGTGCTGTGTAAAGTGAGTGCAGTGCAAATTTAACAATTCGCTCTTGTTACACAAGTTACCAAGGAGAAACAACCAGCGACCTAAATTAAAATTCTAAGGTAACATGCACCTCCACGTTTGTTCTAAGCAAATACAATGACATTCTCTTCAATTTTACTTCAATAAACTTGTTTGACACTCTGCAATGCAACCCAGTAGTTCAAGTAGCTTTTCACGGATTCAAACTCAAAGTTCGGATTCCGGACAGCGTAACCCGGGCGTTGGACATTGGATGATGGATGGTCTGTGTAGTTGAGGGTAGAATGGAATATATTGAACATATTCACAAAAGATGCGAAAATTATAAAGATTTTGTAATATACGTACATTATACATATACTTAAACCTCATCATCATCTCCCTAGCATCATCCCGTTTTCGACAGGGTCCGCTTACGTAATCTGAAGATTTGACAGGTCCGGTTTCTTACATAAGCGACTGCCTGTCTGACATTCCAACCCGCGAAGGGAAAACCAGCCCATTCAGATTAAGTCACATACCTCTGAAAATGCATTTCTCGGGAATGTGGGTTTCCTTACTATGTTTTCCTTCCCCGTTGAGCACGTGATAATCGTGTTTAGGTCGGTTATGTACTTGAACCTAAACTGTACTACTCAGTACATACGATTAAAGAAGATTGATTTTGAAGTATGATACACCTCCCATAATTAATTCAAGATGGCGGCAGGGGTACATAAACGTAAGTACTGCATAGTACAATTTAGGTACATATTTTTATGTACATGCTCCATTCTGCAGCTCCTCTGTAAAACTTGAAGCCTGTTACCTTTTTGTACTGAGTGAGAGTCTTCAGAGCTTCCTATTTGTCCGGCTAAGTACTGAAATCCGAAATAATGAAGCAGAGAAGCGAACTTAAAAATACTTAGCTATAAAAATAAGCTATGAATTACGTCTAAAAATGTTTTCCATATAAATATCAGACGCGTTTTAAACATATTTCAGCTAGTACGTTTAAATTTGCTATGAATAAAACATTTATGTCGATCCCAGCTGCGTGATATAGGGGCACAGAATAAAGAATAAAACTGCGTTTAGGACGGTAACTCTTCGCCCCGCACCAATTCGTATCGGGCGCCAAGCTAGATTTACCTCACCCCCTCTGGAACTTATTTACGTCTAAATAGGCGTAAATGGATTCTTAAAAGCAGGTAAGTATGTTATTAATAGAGAATAGATAGACTTTCGTGTTTTAAAAGTACTTTAGTATTTTTGTTACGTATATTTCATTAGTTCTAAGTTATATAGGTAATATTTAATATGAACTTTGATCTCATTTCCATGGGAAAGTATTTCAGCACTTAACTTGTATTAAACGAAAATAGGCCTACGATAAACAATAAGTAGGTATAATTTTCTTTGCAAATTTGTGCTTTTGGGACCTTTTCGAATGAGGGAGTAAAGAAAGATGATGAATGAGAAACGGCGGCGTGCGCTTAACCCAAAACCGCACGATACGTCACATAGGGTTTACTAGATGTGTCTTCAACACAGACAGATATTCAAATCATCTATTTAGATTAAGGATAAAATGAAAATTTTAAAAATAACCTATAAAATGTTAAATTGTAAAAAATCTACACCGAATACCACGTAAGCGCCGACGACGACCACGACGACGACGACGACCTGGGATAGACATTTAGGAGTCGCCGTCGCCGGACACGGCTTGGACGCGATGATGAAGCGCCGTGTTAGATAAATCAGATGTGTTTTTTTTAACAAAACCTCGCAATTGGCAAGTACATAGTTGTAAAAAGTAGTAGCCTAAATTTTTACCCGGAATGAAAATTTATTGAAAGAAATCGAGTTTCGTTGAAGAAAGTCACATTAGAATGTGATTTTTTTTTAAAGTAGCTTACCACTTTAAAGTCGTAAATCGCTTGCATGTTGTTCACTATGTAGTCGTAAGACTGAAAGTCCTTTTAAAATGCTAAACTCCATTGTTCAAACTATTGTGTCTACAAATCTCGGCCACAAAAATATAAGTGGACAAAATCCAGAAGACAACGCCCGTTAAATAACAAATCCAACCGAATTTCATTTAGACACATCCAGCACATCTGTAAATCTTGGGTTAAATCGAAGCACATGTTATGTTATTCGCTTTTCCCTTACAAATCCAGTGGACATATTCAATTTCACGGTTAACCAGAGTGTGCCGGTATAAACAGTCGTTCTCTGCTGCTATTTATACCCCGCTTTATAGGCTGTTCGCAAGCTTTTATAAACATTCTTTGGAAATCTGGTTGTGAAGAATGAGTATTGGCTTCTGTGCGGTTTATCATATTAAGACGTTTTATCGCTTTAGGTTTAAATGTATTATCGTATTAGATTTGTGTATTGTACAGGGTTTTAATGACATCGTAACGAAAACTTTGAGCTATGATTCAGACCATGAGTTAATATAAAGTGGAATTTTTCATGTTTTTTTTTTAATTATTTTCAATGGAAAATTCCACTTGATATTAACTCAAAATACTGAGCTGAATCATCCCTCTTATTATTCGTTACGATGTCACTTACACCCTGTACAAATTAGTACAAGTAGCCATACAAGTAGGTATGGGTGTTAGTGACACCGTAACGAATATTGAAGGATGATTCAGACCATCATTCTGAGTTGATATCAAGTGGAATTTACTGTCAGAAAATTAATGAAATTAATGTTTTCTTTCATTATTTTAAGTTACATTGTTTTTCGAAGGAAAAGCCTGAATTATCCCTCAAAGTATTCGTTCCGATGCCACTAACACTCTGTATATATCTTTTATCGGCCCATTAGAGTTGCTTAACTCTTTCAATCATAATCCTTTCAGACGGCGACGACGCCCTGAGCCGAGGTTCGCAGAGTTCGGTTCGTTCCAGGTCAGTGTTCTTAGTGCCTATTTCTCCGGCCTAGTTATTGCGATTTGCGGCAAATGAAATGAAATGAAAATTTATTGTCATAAATGTGGTAGGTATATAGATGGAAGCGATGCTTATAGTGCTCAGCACATTTAGTCATATTGTGAAATACAATAATAATTACATAAGATACTTACAAATAATTACCTACAAATATACTTATCTAGATAAAAAACCCATGTATAAACTTAAAAACTCAAGCTATAAAACTGCTTTCCCTTTAACCAGTTTTTGAGTTGGGATCGAAACTTCAGAAGGGGTAGTTCTTTAATATGGTAAGCAATGGCGTTATAATTATGTTCTCACACACATAGAATGGCAATTTTTATAATAAACTGTAGTTTTAGGAGTAAACTTATGTCTTAGTTTTAAAAAAATAAAAAAATCAACGGCCTCCGTGGTCCAGTGGTTGAGCGTTGGGCTTACGATCCGGAGGTCCCGGGTTCGAAGGTGGGGACATATCACAAAAATCACTTTGTGATCCCTAGTTTGGTTAGGACATTACAGGCTGATCACCTGATTGTCAGAAAAGTAAGATGATCCGTGCTTCCGAAGGCAAGTAAAGCCGTTGGTCTCGGTTACTACTTACTGATGTAAGTAAGTAGTCGTTACATAAGCCATGTCAGGAGCCTTTGGCGGCTCAATATACAACCCTGAGACCAGGGTTGATGAGGTTGGTAATTCACCTCACAAGCCTCACGATAAAAGAAAAAAAAATCAAAATCTATAATAACGTTAGAAAAAAGGTCATGAATCAGTTATAAGTAGACGCTATGCCCCAAAAACCTAATTATCAACATAACGCACCACGTATTACGTCTGTTTCAATTACCAAAATCTCCGATTTAAAATAAGGCAGCTTTATTCCCTAGCTAACGTCGCCACGTTATATAGGAAGAGATTATAATCTAATAATTCCTTTGAATATTTAAGGTAATTATCATGGATATTCAAAACGGCGAGTCTTTATACTGAGCCATAGAAGCGTTTATACGTTAGACGACACGACTATTAATACGTAGGATTATTTTTGTCGATTTGTTTAATTGTATTTTATTAGTCTCATTAAAAAAATACATAATTAAAAAATTTTTTTTTCAATGTATTTATTTATTTATAGGAAAACCAACAGCTACATCAAATAGTATAAACATAAATATAAATCACAAAAGAGCCAATTATATATAGGTTTCCACAGATATTATAGTATTAAATTATGAAATATAGGGTGTTAGTGACGACGTAACGAAAACTTTGAGGGATGATTCAGACCATGATTCTGTCTCAAAAGTACGGAACTGCAAATATAAAAAAAAAACATTAACATTTTCATGAATTTTTCGACAGAAATTTCCACTTGACATCAACTCAGAATCATGATCTGAATCATCCCCCTCGGTATTTGTTACGGAGTCACTAATACCCATACGTACTTGTATGGCTACCTGTACGTACTTATACGGGGTGTAATTGACATCGAAACGATTACTGAAAGAGATTATTCAGATCATTATTCTGAGTTAATATCAAGTGGAATTTTTCATCGCAAAAATATAGAATTTAAAATAGATAATTAAAAAATAAAAAAAAATCACGAATTTTGCGACGGAAAATTTCACTTGATATTAACTCAGAATTATGGGTTGAATCATCACCCTCAGTATTCCTTCCTTACTATATCACTATCAACATGGAAATCAATTGTATTTTTTCTAACATGATGGACTGTTGTGTGAGTATCAGGCTTTTAATTTTGTTATAATATGATCATCATCATAAGGGCAAGATGTATTATTCAATGTCGTAATGTCTGAATTTCATGTATTTGTGTATTCCATCTTAGGACTGCAATACACCCACACTGTAATACGGATTACTATTTAATTTATCATGTTGGTCTAACAGAAAGCTAGGTGAAGGATTGGTACCTACTCAGATTATCTTGCAATGGATGTCCCTTTTAAGGGCTATCTTTCCACGGTGTACGGCCAGAACAAGAATTTTGGGCTCTGATGCAAATAAATTATGTAAAGTATGCGTTCACTCTGGAATAAAAAGCTGTATTTATTGTTTAAGTACACATACCACAATACAACATTTACACACAGCATTATAAAAATAATAATTTGGTATATATGCTTGCCAAAAAATGTGTACACAGCGTTTACTGCAAACGAAAACAAAACTGTGATATAGATACTAAACTATATACTTATTAACAGATTTTTATACAAAAAAGTAGATTGATCAAAAGTGATTCAAATGTCCAGCTTTTTTTTGACGTGACTTATTGTAGATTTGCCGCAGATGGCATTAACTACTTGGCCGGACAAATGGGGAGCGCTGAAGGCTCTCACCCGGTACAACGTTTAAGACAACAGGCCTGAGGGTGCCCAGTTGGGCGCGAACCTCGGCTCAGGGCGTCGTCTGAGAGGAAAAATATTTGAAAGAATTAATCAACCCTAGTGGGTCGATAGCGATAAGCGCTGAATGAGGGAAATCGTCGACCACGCCTATGGGGTCGGTATCGGGGTCCAATATCAAATGTCCCCAGCACTAACGAGACCTAAATACGGAAATAGACCATAAAATACAAAGTAATAAATACCAAACCACAGTCAAAAATATGCTATTAGAAAAAAGTTATGGACAAATGAAAATAGATATCACCACTATTTATATAAAAAAATATATCAAGATATAAATATACAAGTTTATTGCTTAAGTGGAGAACCTAAGTGATTTAGCAGCAACTTGATAAAAAAAATATCGATTAGCATTTTCGCCATCAAATCGGCCTACCATCGTATCGTATAGTATAAAATCAGCTATATAACTTAAGTCGTCTTGGCGTATAATCCTCAGGGATTTGTAAATTCATTACCCTCGATAAAAGTTGTCGGTGAATTAAAACGGAGATAAAAAGTTTAAAGACGGGCTATGAAGCTATAAAGTTGGCGATCAGATATTTTTTATGGGTGTTTCCTTCGAGCATCAGGTTTGTTTTAATAGGAAAATGATGAGTGGTTATTATGACTACTGAATATAGGGCTAGTTTATAGAGGTTCATGTGAATTATACTTATGAGTCTCAACACATTGTTGTGTGTGGAAAAGTCTTTACTTATCACACATTGTATGTTTGGGGGAAATCGGGGTTTCTGAAAGGATGATTAATTTTCTTTGCCGTGTCATTGGCAGAATAATCACATCTGGGACGAGAGGTTCGTGCCTAACTCGGCTGGACCCCGCAGATATCAGCGTCGTGCCTCACGCCAAGGCTTATGCTGAGTGACGTCCATTTATTAAGGATCCACCGCCATCATATATGATCATTTCGACCAGCTTAATTCTTCAATCTTTTTAATTTTTTATTGCCGTTGTGTGCAAATTTTATGGTGGTGGAAAATTATATATCAACCCCTCACGTGCAATGTTATTTTTCGATAAACACATTGGAATTATATAAATTGTATCGTGTTAACATTATAAAACCACTATAATATTAGCACACAACGCAATGCCAAAGTATGTGTGTCATGTGTGTGTGTGTTAAGAAAAAAATTGTCCCACATATAGGACATGCACTTAAGACTTTAATTTTTTTTGCCTTATGTGTGGTTCATACACAGTGAACATGTTATTGTTAAAGTGTGTGGCCACGTTATTTCTTTCTTTCTTTTGTTTATAATCTACTTAGTAATGTAAGTGTCCCATAGTAAGATTGTGATTAGAAAATAAAACTTGACATAATAAGAGTGCACCAAAGCAAAGATATCAGGTGAAAATATCCTCTGATAGACCCGGCGCCTCTTGCGAATTCCCAAAAACATACCACGTGATTGGAGAATTTGTTTATATCAAAGCGACACGACGAAAAAGGTAATCAGCACGTCTCCTTACAAGTAAATAACACGACCCAAGGGTATCAAATGCCCAATCAAACGGCGAAACCTTTTAGCATTTTTTATCGCCGCAAAATCAAGACACCAAGCCCGACAAGATGTAATTCTGCTGAATGTCCCTAAATCAGATAATCTGCATTATCCTATTGTACCAAAATGTACGGTGTGTACCCAAATTGTCCATACATCAAAGGTATGGCTTAGGGCAATCTAATTGTCCAAATATGGGTCAAGTTTCCTCCATAATGTAACCCATTTGCGAAGTCGTTTTTCATACCATAATGACTCTGTAGGGCTTGGTTCGTATTTGTTTTTTTATGGGTCACCTCATTTCATTTTACAGATTTGTGGGTATTTTGGGAATATTGTGTTATTTCCATTGTTATATGAGATGGTTAGGTTACATTTGTATATTGTAAGTATATCGAAAATATATACATATACAGTGTGGCCCAGAAGTTAAGGTTCAAAATGAAAAATTAGATAGAGGGGCTCATTGGCTACCAGAAACACCCCACAGGTTTAGGAGATATGACGTTCGTTCGTTTCTTTTTCTAGATTTTCTACCTTCCTTCAGAAATCATCATTTTGTCGCTAACTCTTTCTTAATATTTATTTTATTTTACTTCATAACTATTCATAATGTGAACTTCTGGGCCACCCACATATATATTATGTATACATATTATATAAACAGGTCAGGTACGGTTCAAACACTTCTTTTATAGTAAATCACACCACCATCGTCTACAATCCGCTATCGTCTATATCTCCCCTCTGCTTCCCTTCTAACTCTCTCACTCATTCACACTTCTTCACGCAGTCTCATTTGTCTATGCATCCCTTCTGTATTATATACCTTCTGTACTACTCACGTCACTCGTCTATTTCTGACACAATCATCTCAACTCACCTATCACTCCATTGGTTTACCTACCACTACCGTAGATACAGCGTTTGATACAAAATGCGGCGAAAACTTAACGCTTGTTTAGCTATATACGTACATTCGTAACGCGGTCGGACAATACTGCGACTCGGATTGACCGGGAGTACTTGTTTTAATGTATTTTAAACTAAAATAATAATTTTGATGGGTGTTACTGCGAAAGATTAAAATCCTTATACTATGATAACATGGACAATGTCATAACTTATTAGAAATAATGATCTTCCATCATTCTTTTTTCGCTTTGAGCTTCTATTTTTGTTTTAACCACGAACTTCCCCGTGTTTCCAGTTCGGCGCCTAGTCGCGCACTGAGGTAAAGTACTGTCAATGTCGCTATATTAACAGTTACTTAGCGTCCCACTTTTGAGCGCTGATGCTCAATATACGGTAGTAGTAAATCGGATCGGAGTTACTTTCGAACAATCGGATGATCAGCCTATAATGTCCTAACCAAACTAGGATCATAAAGTAATGTATGTGATTATGTCCCCACCGGGATTCGAACCCGCGAACCAGATCTCGAGCCCAACGCTCAACCACTGGACCATGGAGGTCGTTAATTGTTTAATAAACTCAAGTCCAGACGCTAAAAAAATCCTATCACGGATCCATAAAGCACAGAACACATGCAATAATCACGATGTATATCTGAGATAAAACTGGAATCATCTCGTTCGCCAGAGGAAATTGAATAACAAATCCTCTGAGGATAAGTGAGGGCCGCACTTTTGATTTACCACGTACCAGCCCGTGTCGGTTCAAGGCCTTTTTCGTAACATATTATATACTGTTACACCGAGCAAAATCAATCGACTAGTTAATACTGGTGATGCTCCTGTGACCGATCTGTTTCGCTCAGATTAGATTTCTCTTAGATTACATTTCGCTTAGACTAGATTAGCTTAGCTTAGCTTATGCTAAGTTTGTTATTGTGTTGTTTATCTTTATGTGTTATGCTAATTTCAGCCAATACTAAACTAATGTGACGTAAATTTTTACGTTTGACAGTTCTTTAGTATTTAAATTCAATAATCGCTTAATCTGTTAATTAGTAAGCTGCTTAAAGGCGACGACTTTACAGTGACCAGGGCGTTAGCCAAGTTGCAAACGATTATGATAATCGACAGATTTATTTTTGACGTGCCTTATTTTAGATTTGTCGCAGATGGCATAAACTACTTGTCCGGACGAATGGGGACGAATGGGCTCTCACCCGGTACAAAATTTAAGACAACAGGCCTGGGTGACAGTGATAAAAATGTATGTTTTGATATGTTACCTTATGTCACTTTGGGCCTTGGCCAAGTAGCAAACGATTATGATAATCGATAGTGACAATGATAGTGAATCCTATCACTGTTACTTTGATTGTAAAAGACGAAAGATATATTTCGAAAGAAAACCGGGTCAATTGTCCAGGGGCCCGTTTAATAAAACTTACAATTGTAAATTACAATGACAATTTGATGTACATTGCGGAGTGTGTGATCACGAATATTATGCAGTTTCATATTAGCTACGTAATGAACATCAAATTGTCGTTGTAATTTACAATTGTAAGTTTTATTAAACAGGCCCCAGGTGAGAGACCACAGCGCTCATCTGCGACAAACCTCCAATAAATCACGTCAAATAAAAAAAAAACAACTGTCAATTGCACAATCGTACGTATTCTGTCTTTTCTAGGATCATTCTGTTCGCATTAACGTAAATCCTTCCAAAGCTGAACAGCGCATCTGCTAAAGGTCTAAGTACAAAGTTGGTTAGTCGTATGCCCCTGTGCTGTGCAGTGTACACGTCCTTTATAAACTTGTACGGACTCCACTCGCAGTTTAGAGAAACTTGTCAAGTTTTTGTGAGGTACAGAGCATGAGTGGGAGAGTTTATTTTGTTGTTATGGGCGATAGGCTGATTCTTGTCACCGTATGGTTCATCATATCTAAGACTTCGTATTAATAGTGGCCGCAAGGTATGCCAGCATGGTGAATCGAATTGGTGACTCACATGGTGAATAAATCTTAGCCACAAATGGCATTAACTACTGCGCTGGGGGTTGTCACCCGAAATATTATGAGTTGAACGTGATATTCCAGTCTTGTTCTTCCATCGTGTGGGTTGTGTGGTGGTGATAATCCAGCTTATCAACCCTGGTGTCAAGGTTATTGAGCCGCCAAAAGTCCCATGTAACGACTGGTTACTTACTGATGTAAAGGTAAAAAGTAAGTAGTAACCGGGACCAACGGCTAAACGTTCCTTGCTTTCGGACAATCAGGTGATCAGTCTGTAACGTCCTTACCAAACTATTTTTGGGATATTTCCTCACCGGGATTCGAACCCGCTACCTCCGGATCGTGACTCTAACGCTCAACCACTCGACCACGGACTTCCAGTTCTAGTAAAACTAACGTTTTCTCTTTCTACTTGTACCAAACACGAGTAAGGTTCAAGAGGGACCGAAGTCTGAGGTCTGATAGCAACGGAAATTGAAAGCAGAGGTCTACTCAAACTCGACCCGATCGGAACTTAGATCTCTGTCGCGGACCATTCAAAAAGTGACTCTTGCCGATATTCCATAGATCATATCTTACAAGTTAATTGGTAAAGTTTTCACATAAATAATAATATTAATAATAAAAAATATTTATTTAGTCATTGGTGTTTATACACCCCAAATAAGTTTAAGTTACTTATACCTGTCATTTTCTTATCCGCCGAAAAGAAAAAGGACGGGTATGCGATAGGCATAAAATTTATGGAATACTTGTCAATTTTAAGCAGAAATTTAAAAATCTCACTCAAAATTTTATATTGGCCTATAACCCGACAGAATTAGGTAGTTTCCCAGGTGAAAGATAAATTATGAAGTTCTGATTAACTATGAAGACAGATGTAAAGGTGATAAAAACTTTTCTGTTTTCTATTTAACTTATTTCTGAATTTTAATACAGAAAAATGTAATAATATTAAGTGCGACTTTTTATTACGTTTTAACCATACACATCTACTTACCCCTTTGGGAATACTGGCGTGATGCTTTGTAATTATGTATAATATTAGATGAACACACCCTTAGACGCTATGTTGTTTTTTTACCGACTTCAAAAATTTTTTTTTGTTCGAAAGGAGATATTACCAAGGTGGTCCCATGTTAAGGAAGTCAGGGTCTGATGATAGCAGACCAGAGAAATCATGGTGAATTTTCAAAAATCGTAGGGGCGACTAGTGCGTTTGTAAGGTCAAATTGGTCGAATCGGTCTCTAGGCCCCGGGAAAACTTCGAGACCTTCGGAAACTGATCAGCATCAGGGAGACACCCTATTCAAAACAATACAGCACAGCGGTCGTTTTATTATAGAATAGCAATTTCTTCCAAGCCACCTTAGGCGAACATAAGCTCTAAAACCACGTGTTCTATACTACGTCCTGACACTTCACACACGTAGGAAGCCGTTCTAAAGCCGTAGAGGACATGAAGCATACTTAACGACAGCTAGTCGATGTGAATTGGAAGTGGCTAGGCTAACAGCTAACTCGATGGCTTAATGGCTACTGACATATTGCCAATAAAGTGGTCTAACGTCGCGCGTCGTGGGGGCTCATGTATGCTAGACATTTTTTTAAGAAAAGACAAAAGAAAAAGAAAAGAATAAATTTATTGCCAGTAACAATTTACATTTGCTATATGAACTAGGTAATTATGAATATTACGAATACGGGAAAAGGAAATGGCTCAGCTTGTATTGCGACGGAACCATGCTATGGCGCCATCCAGCGCTGGTTTTCAGTCATTTCCTCTTCCTGGGATATTGTGCGGAAGTAATTGTCAATAATTTTTAATAAATACATTTATTTCCACACTCAATAAAAATAGGTTATAAATCATTGAGCATACAATGGTGTTAGTGACATCATAACGAAAACTTTGAGGGATGATGACGGTGATTCTGAGTTGATATGAATTGTAACGTTGACAGCGACTTTCCGAACGGCGACCCTCGCTACGGCGAGTCTCTTTACGGCGAGTGGCCTTATTTTCTCTCTACGTCGAGCGAGTATTGACGTTATAGTACAGTTGTGGTAAAAACTTCAGGTGGAAAAGTCATCATTATCATCATCTCCCAAGCTTGAGTTGTGGGTACCTAATTCATCTGACTCGTCATCTCCCTAGCATTATTCCGTTTTTCACAGGGTACCGCTTACCTAACCTGAAGATTTGAGAGGTCCGGTTTTTTACAGAAGCGACTGCCTGTCTGACCCGCGAGGGGAAAACCAGCCCAATACAGGTTAGGTCACATACCTCCGACAATTCATTTCCCGGGAATGTGTATCTGTTACGGTGTTACTAACACCTATAACGAACGGGGATTCGAGCCCATAACATTACGATGTAAGTTGCGCGTTCTCCAAACAGGTTCATAGGTATTCATGTAATAGTGGTTGATGGCTGGTATAAAGTATTTAGCTACTAACAGCAACAAAAATCGATTTTTAATTAAACATTCATATTTCTTTTTTTTTGACGACGCTCAGTAGGTAGGCCCGCTACAAGGTGGACCGACGATCTGGTGAAGGTCGCGGGAAGCCGCTGGATGCGGGCAGCGCAGCACCGATCGTCGTGGAGATCCTTGCGGGAGGCCTATGCCCAGCAGTGGGCGTCGTACGGATAATGATTTCTTTTTGTTATTAGGAGATATATGCCCAGCAGTAGAACGTATGTATGGGTTATTGATGTTTATTTTTTGTCTATCTATTAAAAAAAAACACAACGTCCTTCAGTGTTTCCAATTTCACCCTTTAAAAAAACCTTTTTCTTTTTAATAGCTTTATTATGCAAATTCAATAATAGCATACTGAATTAACCCTTCTAACTTTTATGCATTTTCTTTTAAAGGTGTTAATAAAGGCACCGTCAAACTGGTTTGGTAATCGCGGTAAATCGGTCACGCAGAAGCGTAGCGGCAAGGTTTGCATACTGATCAGGTATTCCGCTCGCGTCATGTGAAGCCTGAAGAAAGACGACTGGGTTTCGAATTTCGCGTCACCTCGTATCACGTTTACATTTTGCGTCATCCTAGTTTGGTCGAAGCTTTATTCACGAAAGTCCTTAACAACGAAGCCTTGAAGTGGCTGACATCCCCTAAAATTAATTTACAGTTAACAGACTAACGGCCTCTGCGGTCCAGTGGTTGAGTGTTGGGCTCACGATCCGGAGCTCCCAGGTTCGAATCCCGGTGGGGACATATCATAAAAATCACTTTGTCATCCCTAGTTTGGTTAGGACATTACAGGCTGATCACCTGATTGTCCAAAATTAAGATGATCTGTGCTTCGGAAGGCACGTTAAGCCGTTGGTCCCGGTTGCTACTTACTGTTGTAAGTGAGTAATCGTTACCTGAGCCATGTCAGGGGCCTTTGGTGGCTCAATAATAACCCTGACACCAGGGTTGCTGAGGTTGGTAATTAACCTCACAACCCACACGATAGAGGAAGAAGTTTACAGACTTACCTGTTGTCTATACAGGGCCAAGTAAGCGAGAAACGCGCGCCATATAAATATGAGCAAATAGTTCATGCTTGAACTTTGCACTCCACTCGTCCGCAAACTTTACGATGCACAGGGCTCTGCTATAGTATATGAAAAGGTCGTCTTGTACATTATAACCTGCAAGGCAAATAATTAAGTATTAAAGAAAGAGGGATCTTTATCACAGGAAAGCTAAAAACTAGGTATGATTGGCTATTTATAAAAAAAAACTTTTTTATGCAGCAAGTATCTTACTAAAAGTAAAGATAAAATTGCAGCTTAGCACATAAAATATACATTTTCGGTAAAGTGGTACCTACTTAAAATGCTACAAATCTGCCTGCAATAACACGCAAAAAAATGGGTTTGTTACAACATTTTCACTTTTGGGCTATAAATGTATTTAATAGATTTTAATACTTATAGATTTCATGCCGCTCTGGTTGTAATACTCGTATGTTTCAATTCAAAGGTTTCTCTCTTCCCCTCTTCTGCATTTTACGCAGGCAATCGGCTAAAAACATACCAAATATTTTCAGCTTTATATTTTAAACGTGATTCCATACCCTATGAACGGCTGTTCAAATCACCCAATTAACCGGTTTACAGCAGATAAAACCGCTTTCAACCGGATATTTCGTACCGTTTTATTGACAATCGTCATGTTCTATTTTATTGCACGCTCTTTAAGCCGTGTCGTCGCGTGTAATACGTACATTTGTTAGGTGCATAGGGCGAGTGAGAGAAAGACGGGGACAGTCGTCTGTTTCAAAGAATTGTGAGCAAATCTCAATCCACACAGCATAACAGAAGCTCAATCAGTCCGAGGTACATCCATCGCAAGATGAACTAACTACCCACACCTCACCGAGTTTCCTGTTAGACCAACGTGATAGGTGGTAAGCCGTATTGCCGTCTATAATGGTCGAGCTAATTGTGTTAGTGAAAACTGCACTTAAGATAAATTAACAACTCATTGGTGCATGTCTGGTACCGGGGTTCGAAATGCGTTTCCTATTTGAGAAGTAAGCCGATCTTCTTCTACTATCGTGTGGGTTTTGAGGCGAATTACTAACCTCATCAACCCTGGTGTCAGGGTTACTATTGAGCCGCCAAAGGCCCCTGACATGACTCATTTATAACGACTACCGTAAGCCGATGTACCAGTGACTATTATATTGTGATTATATATTATATGGCGATTCTCACACTGCTCCGCATGTTGCAGCGTAGCGCGTGGATGCGTGTTCTTCCGTTGCTTGTAAGTATCTCCGTTTGTATAGAAAACACGCACGGTCTAACACACAGAAAATGCATCCACGCGCGTTCATGCGGATCACGCGCATACAAGCGGAGAAACATGCACCCCCGCGCGTAGGTGCACTACTATATGGCACACCGAATCCCGCAGTGCCGCGCGTGATTTCGGAACGGCTTTGAATGAAATGAGAGCCGCCGTGCGTTAATCTACAAAACGCCTCTACGCGCGTGAGTGCGTAAAAACGCACGATGATGCAGATCTGATGACACGCAACATGCAGCATGATGCGGGGCAGTGTGAGAATCGCCTATATCTACACAGAAGCTCGTTCCGGAAACTGGCAACACACAATTGCAAATATGCCAACGATACGACGACATTGACAAATGTCAGATCATTATCATAGAATAAAGAATAAAACTTCGTATAGAACGGTAACCCTTCACCCCGCACCAATTCGACAGAGTTATTATGTTACATAATATTTCTTTTACATTTTCGTTATTGGAGCCTTAATTTAAGCATACAACGCTTGTATTAGAAGACTCCGCTAATCTTTAACAACATGTGCATAAAGTAAGCTAATTGAGAATGTGTATTCGGTCGACTATGTTATTGTAATATCGTACAACAGTCTCCGTCCAAAGACCAAAAATCCTTTGTTTCTCCCAGATAACATAACTCGAACATTTTATATCATTTTCCTTATCGAATATTTCTCGATACAGTTTACCAGAACTATAACACACTAAGTATGCCCGAGTGACTTGGCAGATCGTAACCGATGTTCAAACGAGGCATCTCAGCAAGTAATTCTGGACCACGAATCGCAAGTCATGCATCACTCCGATCAGGATCGGACACGGATTAAACTTTCCGGACAGTCATTGTCGGGTGCGACTGTACTAGGTATAGAGTGTTAGGGTATGACTGTATCGAGCGCTGAAATTTTTGTTCAGGGATTTTTTGCCACTTTTTTATCTTTAGGTACTATGTTGTCGAATTCATGTTTGGATCATGATTATCGCGTGCTCAGCGGTGAAGAAAAACATCGTGAGGAAACTCATATTCCCGAGAAATGTATTGGGCCTGTATTGGGCTGGTTTTCTCTTCGCGGATTCGAAGGTCAGACAGGCAGTCGCTTCTGTAAAAAACCGGACCTGTCAAATCTTCAGGTTAGGTAATCGGACCCTGTGAAAAATATGATAATGCTTAGGGATATGAGGTACTTAATTGTGAAGGAAAACATTGTGAAGGAACCCACATATTCGAGAAATGTGTTTTCAGAGGTTTGTTACCTAACCTGTAATTGACATGGTTTTCCCTTCAGGTTGAAGCAGTCATACTATAGAAAACCTGGCCTGTCGAATCTTCAGGTTAGGTAAGCAAACTCTGTGAAAAAGCGTCATAAGCAAGATGATGTTGTATCGATTCCATGTGAAGTTAATAATGCACGTCTGCAAGCAAATGTGAGTTCACTAACAACTTGGCAAGAGTTTATAGTAAGTAGTAAGTCGAGGCATTTTGGTAAGTGCTACCTACCAAATCACGGATAGCAAATGATGCATCACTCAGATAAATTCGTGTTTGCGTTTATGAGACCATTTTCTGTATGTGGTATATTAGAATTCTAACTTGCCAAAAGTGGTAAGATATTACGTTAAGAATTATGTACTTCGATTGTCCGAAAGTAAGATGATCCGTGCTTTGAAAGACACGTTAAGCCCTTGGTCCCGGTTACTTACTGATGTAAGTATGTAGTCGTTACATGAACCATGTTAGGACCTTTGACGATTCAATAATAACCCTGACACCAGGGTTGATGAGGTTGTTAGTCCACCTCACAACCCACACGATAAGAAGAAGAACGTCAAATTAAGTCTGTCTGTCTGTTACCTTTTAATGCTTGAACTGCTGAACCGATATAGATGAAACTTGAATTCTGTGGTTTAGAGCTCGAGCCTGGATTCGAACCCGTAACACTACGGTGTAAGTCTCGCTTTCTCCGAACAGAGCTATCATGAAACACAGGTCCACTATTTTTTTTTAGTATATTCGTCGTCGTGGTAGTCCGTGAAAGAGATGGTGTGTGGATTTGGACGCTTGCTGGAGGGACCGGCGGAGTCCGCGCAGGATAGCGAAAAATGGAAAGAGGAAGAGGAGGCCTTTGCCCAGCAGTGGGTTCTTGTAGGCTAGATTAGACATTAAATCCATCAATCAATCAATCAATAATACTTTATTGCACAACGACATGTACACAGGACATAAACATACGGATAAAAATAAGCACAATAGGCGGCCTTATTGCTAAACAGCAATTTCTGCCAGGCAAACTTAGGATGAAAGAACATTCGTCTCTTGGTGTGTCACAGTGTGATGGAGGTTTTGCTTGCCGTGATCAGCGCGGGTTAATCAATGAAAATAGGTCACTGGCTTCCGCACTCCTATTGTGTTCACTTGGAGCTTCTATTGATGATTGGGTAGGTCCCTAGGTGAAAGATAAATTATGAAATACTGATTACTAAATAAAAACAGATCTGATACTTGCAAAAAATGTTTTCATTTTTCTATTTATGAATTTAAAAAGAAAATGTAATAATAACTGCGACATTTTGTCACGTTCTTCTATGACGTCACAGGTTGCTTTTTCATACAAATTCCATAGTAATTTCGTGTCTTGACGTTTAGCAAAAAGTAACTAATTTGACTAGTTAGAAACTACCCTATTTCATGAGCTCCATAGATTATGACGAGAGTATATTTCCTGGTTATGGCATACACATATAAGCCGTGGTAGCCCGGTTGGAAGAACGCTTGACTCTCATTGTACGGTCGCAGGTTCAATTCCAGCACGGGCCCAAACCTATGATTTTCGAAATCGTTTTTCGACGTCACGTTTGGATCATAAATATTTATCACATGCGGTGAAGGAAAATATCCCCTCCCCCATATCTTCCCTTATGGTTGTCTGGAAGAAATCGCTTGCCACATGGCAAATGGCGGCATTATCGCTTAAAGCGATTTCTTAATTAAGTACATACTTTTTACAAGTACATACAGTATCTCTTTTTTATTTTGGTGAAATAAAGTGTATTTGTATTGTATTGTATTGTTGTAAAATATCGTGAGGAGACCCACATACCCGAGAAAGATATACTATGTGACCGTTTCGGAGGTATGTGACCTAATCTGTATTGGGCTGGTTTTCCCTTCTCGGGTTGGAATGTCAGACAGGCAGTCGCTTCTGTTAAAAACCGGATCAAATCTTTAGGTTAGGTAAGCGGGACCTGTGAAAACGGGATAATGTCTAGGGAAATTATGATATGGCATACAAATATAGGTAGTGGGTTTTAGTAACTCTAGTATCATAATCAGCAAAAATTTAGTATCGATCGCCATCGACTCGCAAAGAAGAAGAATAATCGGTTAGTGCAGTCAGAGGTACATCCATACCAAGATGAACTCCTTGAAGATGAGTTTCCCTTGTATTTTAAAGGAATAAAGAGTATGAAGGTGGTGGTGGTGGGTGTGGTGAAGGTTTTGGCGGGAAGAAGAGAGGAATGGCGATTACTCCACCGACAAGAGCGCAGCTCTTAAATAGAGAGAGGGAGAAAGAGTATACAAATAAATGAACTTAGTACTCACACCTCACCGAGCTTTGTATTAGAACTGAATGTATCTATGTATGTCACTAACTGGTTACACGCAAATTGGCGGTGGCTAAGACGGGCACGGAATAATAGGGGCGTGTAGCTATTCTGACTCCAGGGATGCATTACTACCATGATCTTGGGGCAATCATCGCCCCTTTCTAATAATAGGAATACACCATAGTCGGACTTCTAGATAACCTAAGTAGCAGTATAGTATAAGCACGAATATATCTCAATTGGGGTAGTAAGAGGTACATCTATCGCAAGGTAAACTAAGTACCCACACCTTACCGGGTTTTCTGTTAGACCAACCTGATAGGTGGCCGTGTTGCCGTCTATAATGGTCGAGCCAACTGTGTTAATCAAAAGTGCACTTAAGATAAATTAATAATAATAACTCATTATAATTATGTATCACAAATTTGTTATTAAAGTTATCGTCGATCATGACATGATTTTGAATCGACTCTTCTTTTCTGATTGGCTGCGCTGATGTATATATTTATTTTTTAAACTATTATTTATATATGTGTAGGAAAGTGTGAATACTATGGAAGGATAATGAATGGGAATTTGATTATTTATGGTATGAATGGAGGATGGTTAGTGAATGGGACGTAAGGCAGTTTTAAAAAGTAAGAAGGCGAGTCGATGGTGCAATGTCTGTCGGGTTAGAGGATAAGGCAAGAAGTTTTTTGGTTTGGTTTAAACTAATTAAAATATAAGGAGTAAAGATATTTAAAATATCCCGTTTTATTTCTATATCCCACAATTTTATTCGAACACACAACTCAACCACCATACTTTTTCCGGCGCACGTTTAAAAAAAAAATACGAACTGTCACCTGTCAAATCAGTGTGTGTCGTCAACTGTGTACGAGAGGGTCATCGCGCGCGCATTTGTTTTGACTTCTCAAATATAAACCCATTGAACTATAAAATACATAACGCAATACGCAAATATAAACCGCAAAAGTGCTGTGTAAAGTGAGTGCAGTGCAATTTTAGCAATTCGCTCTTGTTGGACAAGTTACTAAGGACCAACCAGCGACCTAAAACTTAAAATTCTAAGGTAACGTGCGCCTCCACTGATTCTATATTTTAGTCTTTACTTCGCTACTAGAGAAGTTATTCACAGTTCAAAAGAAGTTATAATGGATGTTACAAGGTGTTACTTAAAAAAAAAACAATCTACATAATATGACAAACTTTGCGGCTACTTAAAGAATATTTAATCCAACACAAAATTACTTTATGAACTAATCTAGAGTTCTGAACTCTAACAACAAGCTCACGTGTCTCAAGCTCAGCGTTGCCAAGTTATATTAATTTATTACTACTTAGTAAACGCCACATTAAATACTTTTTAGTGAATTTGAAAAGTCAATAAATCTGTCGGCGTCACCACCTGGCCGGAGACGTTTTATTAAAAAAGTTGTTCATAGAGGTGGTGGTGTTTGTAACTAGTATGAGTAATTTGAGTATTTAATCACATACTACAACTAAACTGTATACTCAAAGTTGATCAAATAAATAAATAAAAAAAAAACACATACATAAGTTCACGACTATATCTAGTACCCACACCTCACCGAGGTTTCTGTTAGACCAACGTGATAGGTGGTGAGCCGTATTGCCATTTATAGTAGTCGAACTAATTGTGTTATTGAAAACTGCACTGAAGTAAGATAATTTAATAACTCATAATTGTATTCAATCATCTGTGCCTCTCAGGGGTCTTAAAAAGGTCACAACGGTGCTAATTTCTGTACAAACCATCTAATTTTATTTTAAATATTACTGACATTTTCTTATCCGCCGAAAACAAAAGGGACGGAAGATTGACAGCTGTTTTTAATTTGAATAAGTGAATGAATATAATAAGCTGGGCGAGTCAAAAGGTATCATATCGATCAAATAAAAAAATAATTGTTGTTTTTATTCGAACGAAAAATTGATTTAAAGTTAGTATGTTTTTGATTCTGTACAATTAAATACTTGGCGGGACTAAAAGGTATCTAAAAAAAACACGTTTGCGCTGACATTTGTCTATTTGATGGCGCCGTACAAAAAAAAACAAATTTAATAGGATAAGTACACTTATCATGAACAAAAAATCGACTATAAATTTCATATGGCAATGATTTCCTTATGGAAAATCAAAAAGTAATAATTTTAGCAAAAGTAAAAAGGGACCGCACATATCTCGATGCCTTTACTTTATATGCTCTTAAAGAAAATTACATTCGAGCACTGAAATATTTTTATGATGATCTTTACGCATTGCAGTTAAATGAACAAGTTCTTTTTCTATTTATAACACGCTTTTTTTTTTAAATAGAAGAAAGAGATCTTCTTTTCAGTGATTAGCATCATTTATTGAATGTAGTAATGACATTAACTTATGAAAATTTATTTAAGAAGTCAATATAAAAAAAAAATAGGTAGGTAGGTTCAATTTGTTTACGATGGGTCCTTGGTGTCCAGAAGCAAAACTATTTGTTAAGGATTGCGTCTACGTCTTATCTTGGCTTCGGGGGATGCTAGGGCTGGTAGTTTTTTTTTTAATAATTTATTATTAAGTATATAAAAAGCTAAAGATCACTCACTCACTGACTGACTCACTCATCACGAAAACTTAGAAAATAAAGTGCTAGGAGCCTTCAATTTTTCCCGGAGGTTCCTTTTAGAACGCAATTGCTTGCTAAGACGGAATTTTACGAAATTCAACCCCTAAGAGGGTGAAAAGGGGTGTAACCACCCCTTTTGTATGAAAGTTTGTATGAAATTTCTATAGTTCACGTGAAACCCAACGTTTAGTCCAGTTGAGGGGAACAGATAGTACTTGTATATTTAAAATGTAACATCATTTTATATTTATAGTGTACAATGACTTTGTATACACTTTAGAACTTCTCCTTAAGCGTACAGTTTCTTCCTAAGTTGTCTAATATTGCCTGCTTAGGAGTAGTTAAGTAGAAGCCGCGTTTACAACAGCGTTTAGAAACTGTTTATCTTTACAAGTCTCGACTTGCTAACTAGTTAATAATTGTTCTACAATTTCTGAAGGTTGCTTGTAAACTTCTGCATAACCTGTTATTGCAAATGTGGTTGATGTAGTTGCATCATATCTTAGTCATTATCATCTTCCCAGCAGCGATATCCCGTTTTCACATAGTCTGCTTACCTAATCTGAAGGTTTAACAGATTGTTAAGGTTTGGTTTTATTAGTGCACCTTTTTTTTTCTTTGACGTGACTTATTGTAGATTTGCCGCAGATGGCATTTACATGCTTGGCGGGATATTTGTGCACCGTCCCTTAGTTGAGTTTATACTTACACATTAATCATTAATATACAAGGCTTCCCTACAAGTTCGGGGTTTAAAAAGGCCACATTGAACCAATTCATCTAATAAGGCAATATTACAATTTAATTTTTGCGCATATATGTAAAAGTAAGTCAGAGTTGTTGCTTTTTTAGATGAAATGCTTCAATGTGGATTTTTGCCTCAGATTTTTACGCCCTCAGAAAGACAAGACAGAAGTAAATTACGTCGGAAAGAAATGTATTAGGTTTTGTATACCTACGGATAATTTCATATATATATATATTGATATGTCTGGCCGAGTAGTTAATGCTAATTGCTTTGCTGCAAATCTACAATAAAACAAGTAAAAAAAATATGTAAAAATTTTTTATTTCTTACATTATATCGGGTTATTTTCAAGTAGAATTCATTATTTCCTTTCAACTACTTTTTGTCCCATAAATTATTTATGAATTTCAGAACTTGGCTTTCGTTTACGAAAACTCCATACGGGTGTAAGTTACTCAGCTTTACGCGTAGGCACAAATCGTAAATATAAATTTATAGCGGTTTGCCTAACTTGGGAGGAAGTTTTTCCCTCCCTTCAACTTGATAAAACTTATGCCTGCCCCGATCTAACTTATGTTCGATCTTTATCTCGTCTGGATTGGATATTATTGCAACCGGAATTAACTGGAAAAGACTGGATATTTCAAGTTGTTTATTTATGATGGTCACTGTGGTCCTGTGTGGTGCCAGCTTGCTTTTCAAACGCGCGCGGTACCGGACTTCGGGTCGTGTACTAGGTTCAAGATAAATCATGAAATTCTGATTACTAAATAAAAACCGAACTAAAACTAATGAAAAACATTTTGTTTTTTTTTTCTATTTAACTTATTTATAAATTTTAAAGAAAAACCTAAAAAGTCCGACATTTAATCACGTTTTTCTATGACGTCACAGTGTGCTTTTTCATACAAATTCCATAGTATTTTCGTGTTTTGACGTTTATTGAAAGTAACTGATTTGATAAAATAAAAATTAAATATGTAGTTTGAATTATTTCTTTTTCAGCGACAGCGACCATAAAGCCTTCCCTAGAGACGAATATTATCATTGGTAATTTACGGTTCGTACAGTACTCTCGCGGCGCTAATCCGACTTTTAACTGGATTTTACCGGTTTTTTTTGTGCATAACGACGTCTTTTGTGTACAATTTAAATTAATTTTTATGATTTATATACTAATTTATATTATCTTCAGCCAGATAATGATTATAAATTACGGGCGAGAGAGAGATTTTTAATATTTTTATATATAATTACCTAAGAGTATATGCCCTAGTACGGCATGAGTGGAAGAATAGGAGAGAGGCCTTTGCCCTGCAGTGGGATGGTGTGGGCTAGGAATAAAAATAATAGCTAAGAGCCTTAGCTCTTAGCACAGATCATATAATACTAACGTACAGATGCCTCACGTCATACAACGAAACCGTGCCGTTCTAACTCGGGCAATTCTTCGGGCTATTTTTAGTTCTAATAAATGACCACTAGATGCCGCTAAAACGCCCTATTTTTAGCGGCATCTAGTGGTCATTTATTGATGGGATCGAACGAATCGAGCGACATCTAGTGAAATTTCAGCTTACTGAGTGCAAGTTATTGCAAGCACAATATATTTACTTAGAGTTAGAGTAAAATTAAGATAATAGATGGCGCAAACGGTTTTTTTTTTCTCAACGTTGACATGTTAGTATTATAATCTGTGACAATGATCTGTGAAATTGTCAAGGTGACAGCTGTTAGTTGACATGCGATTATTTCTGATGTTTGGTGGGGTTTATTAAGTACCTACGTCTTCATTTTGTATTGGCAAAAATATAATCTCGCAACTCCTGTAAGAACCTAATTAGTTACTAAAACTGGAAGAGAATTAAAAACATAGCTAAGTACCTACCTAGAACGCGATCGTCCTTTATCATGCCGGGCGTGTCGTAAAACCGACTGAGGAGAACCTTTATGAAAGACAAGTCTTTTCTAGCTTGATGAAACATTACATTGGACCACCGGTTAAGCATCTGAGGACTTTGTAAAAAGTGCTTCCAAATTGGTCTCTGCTTACTCGTGGCTCTGCCCAGCCTAATCGAGATTACAGGCGTGAGTATAAATATGTATGTAGTAGATATTTTTTTGTGTAGCTGTCACCTATCTATGTTACAAATCATAATATACTATTTGTTGAAAAAGTTAATTAGATTAGTTAGGCAGTGAGCGTGTTGTGAATTTAAGCCTGTAACTTATTTCACATCTCTAAAGAAGATGATAACCATTGTGAAGAATGACATGCAAAGGCTATTAGAACCACATATCAACAATTTTCTGACCATGACCAAGTGATGAATATGATAAAAGTCTACCTCATGAAAGCCACACTACTTTTCAAAGAAAAATATTTTCTTTGGAGTTGTAGGTATTACAGTGAAAACTTAATCTTGACTTCTGTTCTGCATAAATGAGAATTGCACTATGCCAGGTTTGTATGCTTAAATTATTATCCCATTAACCCATTTCTTTGAGCACAAATATCTAAATGTTCAATAAAGTAGATAAATTTCAAACTCATTGGATTATATGCGTAATAAGTCATCCATGTGTCTAAATGTGAAAAATAGAGCCTACTATTACTACTCCATTCCACCAATCTACTCATTGGTATATGAGAGTATTAACTCACACTTATTCTCCTTCTCAGGGCGGACAAGCAGAGTTTTGGTTTTATTATTTATTATTTGAAAGTTGTGAGGGCCGGACCAAATGCAGCCCGCGGGGTCACTGCGACCTTGACAGATCTATTGTGACCCTAAATGTAATGTAAATGTAAATATGTGAATATGTCAAAACATATTCAAACAGAGTTTTGGTTTAGTAGACAAAGGACTCATTAACAAATGGAAGGGCTCTTTCTTGAAATGCCCTATTCGTTTTTCGCACACACGATGTACATACATTGCAATATACCTACTATTATTATATAGTCACTATTACTCTAATATAAAATAAAATAGGTCATAATGGTATACTTGTTTGCATCTCAAACGGGGAACACCAGTTCAAACCCTGGTACCGGACTTGCATTAATGAGTTATTAATTTATTTTAAACAGTTTACATCTAGCACAGTTGACTCAACCATTATAGGTAGTGTGTAACAGTATACGGCCTATCGTTAGCCTAACAGAAAGCTCGGTGAGGTGTGTGTGCTTGGTTCATCTTGCAATGAATGTTACTTTGACTACCTCAATGGGATGCAGATCTTGCTTATGTTATTATATTATCTGTGATACATAGATAAACTAATGCCTATAATACCTAATGGGTGGTAGAAATGTTTTGTTTTGAATATCATTGCCGATTATAATTAATGTGCTCTTTTAATAACTATTATATTTTCATTTGTAGGTAACATAATGTAGCGAGTACGCTGGTTGAGTCAAGATAATAAATAAGTGGAAAGATAATGTGGCCCAAGTAGTAAAGGAAAGGATGTCCAAACAGCCGAATGTGAATCTGGCAATAATGTGCCTGTTTAAATGAGTTTTAGTTGAGTACCAAATAGTTACTTCGGTTTTCCTGGGAAAAACACTGATCCAGCTTTTCTGATTCAACTGAGTTTTTGTATGGTTTTGAATAAATAACTAAACAATAGAAATGTGTTTTTTTATTTTACTATTCCCTTTCCATTACATAGATAATATCATTTAAAGTAACCATAAAAAAATAATTGTTCATTAGAAATTATAACACAAGTAGTATTAGTATATGAAAATTAAGATACCTACTTGATAATTAAAATTAACAAATTTAATGAAGTTGGATTTTTTTTAAATGACAAATGAAAATACAATAAATATTCAATTAAACTACTTCTTTAATTCAAAAGGTATTACATTTTGTTATTGTTAGATACTTACCTAGCTATTTAGTTAATCAACGATTTAGAATCTCTGAGATAGTAATAAGGCTAGTAGGTAATTATTTAAGTAGGTATATTAAAAAATAGGGCATGGGTACGAAACAAAAGAAAATCTTAAACTAGGGTAGGCCTGTAATCTGGGTAACTAATAGGGGAGCTAGTGCAAATAATACCTCCAGTAACTATGTAGGTCTATTAACATAAAAATAAAACGAAATACCTACTACTAATTAAATATTCTAATGGAATGGAATGGAATATAATAATAAATATAAAATATAATATAATAATAATAATATATATATAATAATATTTATATATATATAATATTTTATGGAATTCTATAGTCTCTGCTTACCCCGGTGGGAAATAGGCGTGAGTTTATGTATGTATGTGTAATTAAATATTCTTTTTCACAGTTTCTAAGGTGTGCGTCAAGCTGGCGGCCTCAAAAAAAAATTAGCACGAAAAAATAATTTGACCATACCAAAAATTAGTACTCTTATTGAAAAAAATAGTACCTGTTGTAAAAAAATTAGTACCATCACGGTTCTGGATTTATAGCCGTTTTTTATCGCACTTGCTAGCTTGACGGTGAGCGAAATTTGGCGAGAGTTAACGACAAGGTCTTTCGCTTTTATTTAAACGCCAAAAAATAGTACCGAAATAGTACTCACCCCCTGCAAAATACCGAAATTAGTACTTCAACGGTTCCAAAGTTATAAAGGCAGTTCTTTGATCCTGCTGGCTTGACGTTTTGAAAATACCTATTATCTGGGGAACGCTTGCATACTTCAGTATGTAACTAATGTCAATAAACTCGTATGAAATAGTACTCCCTACCATCATAATTTGGACCTGATTAGATTAAAAATATGTCAAAAAGTCATTATAACCTATGTCATACATTTATCAAGACAGGTACAGTCGCGAACAAAATTATTACACATGTTCAAGAAGAATGTTGTCAGATTTTAGTATTTTTCCCCATTTTTGGGTAAAAATTGGTGAAGTCCAGGGTTGTCAGATGAAAGTAATATCATTGTTAAAACTCTTTGAGTTATTCTACAAATACTGCAAATTGTTTATTAACAAACACTTCGATCCGTAACAAATTAAACATGAAGGTACTTATAAATTATAAAATAAAACAGCAGATTAAAAATGTATTATGATGTATTAAAATCACAGATTGTTTTCAATACAAACTAGACCCATACAGCCATTTTCTATTTAAATTAGTGCATATGGGTGTATGCAATAGCAATTTTTTGTAATAGCTAACACTCTAAAGTGCAAAGAAATGGTAGGGTAGACCTCCAAAATGGCAATACTGGCGATGGCAATACTTACGAATAAATTGTGAGGTTATGTAATTGTCTACGTGACTGTATCAATAACAAATGTATGGCATAGGTTATGATAATTTTTTAACATATTTCTATAAAGAAAATCGGATTAAAATTATGATGGTGGGGAGTACTATTTCATGCGAGTTTATTGACATTAGTTACATACTGAAGTATGCAAGCGTTCCCCAGATAATAGGTATTTTCAAAACGTCAAGCCAGCGGGATCAAAGAACTGCCTTTATAACTTTGGAACCGGTGAAGTACTAATTTCGGTATTTTGCAGGGGGTGAGTACTATTTCGGTACTATTTTTTGGCGTTTAAATCAAAGCGAAAGACCTTGTCGTTAACTCTCGCCAAATTTCGCTCACCGTCAAGCTAGCAAGTGCAATAAAACATGGCTATAAATCCAGAACCGTGATGGTACTAATTTTTTTACAACAGGTACTATTTTTTTCAATAAGAGTACTAATTTTTGGTATGGTCAAATTATTTTTTCGTGCTCATTTTTTTTTTGAGGCCGCTGGCTTGACGCACACGTTTCTAAGATAGGGGGATATTCATTTAATAAAACAATATTTTTCAGTTTATTTTCAAAAATATTATATCGAACCAATATTGTAAGGAGAAACACGTGTTTTGAAAAATGTTAGATTTTGAATCATGTTTTTTTTGAAGAACATAGCCTGTAAAGTCCCTTATTACCCAGATATATTATTTCGTATTTTCTCTAATCCCCCAAAATTGCGATATAATAACTTAAATACCTTTTCAAAAAACCTTACTACTTATTTGTAGGTACATCCAATGAGCATTGGCCCCGATTCCTGCATACACCGCCTAATTTTATTTTAAGTTATGTCCGTCATTTTCTTATCCATCGAAAAGGAAAGGGACGGATGATTGTTAACAAGTTAATTTTAAAACGAATGAATAACCCGGGCAAATAAAATAGGCATCTCGCTGGTATGGAATCCGTTTGACGCGCTGTCTACTTAACTCTGTCGGGTTATTGGCCGACGTAAAATTTGTAGACGATTGTTTTAGATTTCTGCTTAAAATTGACGTGTAATCCATAAATTTTATCTTACGATTACCCGTCCCTTTCTTTTTCAATGGATAATAAAATGACAGGTATAACTTAAAATAAAATTGTATCCTTGTACTGATGCAAACACAATAGAAAAGAAATTAGCCAAAAACAGTGGAGCCATTTTTAAGCGACGTTCTTAAGTGATGTAATTAATTAAGTGGTCCTTCAGACATGTACCTCGCTATTGATTTTTAAAAATATCTACGATTTATTTAGATACATGCTTATAATTATATTTAATAAAAATCAATAGCCGAGAACTTATAATTATTATAAATAAATCAATGATTAAGATTCACTTATATAATCACCTATTTTGAAGTATTCTCAATTTAGATGTTGATTGCAAAGACTTTTTACGACTTTTACAATAATCATGAATTTTAACCTCTAATAATTTCTTCATCAAAAAATCGAAATGATTCAAATCATGATAATTAGCCGGGACAATTACTTCATTTTTTAATTTTTGCATCAAATCAGACACTAAATTAATTTTAAACAATCCATTAATGTTCTTTTTATAAAAATCTAGTACCATATTTACCAGTTCATATAAGAAATCAGTAGGAGATTTTAACGTGGGTGTGACGATATTGGAATATGTTTTGTTAATCAACAATAATTGTTTTTTGTCAGTTAAATCAACTTGATCTTTAATCAACAATTTCTTGCAATCTTGACAATCAAATTTATCAATACATGATTTACCCAACCATCCAGCAAAATACACAACTGAACAGGTCTCCAATGTAACTTCACCATCGGAAGAACTCCTTCTTTCTGAAGTTGCAGTTACATTGGACCTCAGACTAAGTGGCTCAATTTGCTCTTCACGAGTGCTGTTAACTTCATCGTCTGTAGCACCTTGTTTTTCATCGTCTGCAACACCTTGTTGTATAACAGACGATGAAGTCGAAGGTTGTGGTTCTGAATGTTGTGTATTTTGCTGGATAGACACAAACATTTCTTGGTCTGATTCGCAATTACTCTTATCAAATTTGATTAAACTATTTAACAAATTCGATCGAAACATTGATCTCAATGATTTTGATGTGGGATTTTTATTGCATCCTCCTTTGATTCTATAAATTCCAAACAAATTTTCAATCACATCTTGATTTAATCGATAGGTGATTATAAATTTGACGCCAGTACCTGCAGTTAATTCTTCAGCGGAGAGTTGCCGTATTGCATTGATTGTTTGAATCATCCCGTCAAAGCATGGCGGTCGTGTTAATAGTTTTTGATTACTTTTATTATAAGTGATTTTCTTTAATTTACTAAAAATTTCTTTTCCTTTTATTAATGTTTGATTAACTGCAGTATTTTGATTATTTGTGATTGCACATCTATATGGATTAGAATCAAATTTGTTTTTTGAATTGAGACAATCAAACAAATCATTACATAATTTCACAAAATCAGCTGTATTTTTAGCAGTGCTACTTTTTAACTCTCCACTGTCAACTGCAGTTTTAATTGCCCCTGCCACAGAATTGCTCAACACTTGTGTGGCTAGTTTAACTTTCATTTTTTGGAAGCTGTTTGGATTAATATGTACTGGCGTTAGCTTATTTAAAGATTTACTTTTATTATTTTTATCAATATTGTACACACTGATTATATCATTAAATGAGATTTGATTTCCGTCTAATTCAAAATCATTTTTAATCAAATTATTCCTAACATTTTTAATCAAATGGGGTGCATCAAAAATTGCATATATTTTACGATCATTTATAAAAAAGAATGGAGAATCAACAGTTGCGCCCATGTTTTTGATCATTTTTACATTTGATGTCGCTTGATCACAAATAATTGCTTTTGGCAACAAACCATAATCAAATAATTTATTAATCACAGAATCAATTATAGTTCCTAATTTATCAGAATTAACTGTATTTGACGATAAAAAATATGCCACAGGCATCTTTCAGTTACAGTATAATCCCCTAGCTATAATCACCAACGCACATTTTGCTTCTTTTTGATTACGATCACCACCACCAAAATCTTCAAAGCCTTCTATTAAATCATATTTATTTGTATATTCTAAATCAGTCATAATACTCATTTCATCAAAGCATATAGCACATGCTCTCTCCCTAATTGATTTAGTCGCGAATTTATTTTTAATAGAATCAAATATTTCATCATTAATTCCCGGTAAACAATTTGTTTCTTGAAGCCACCTTTGTATCGTCGATGGAGCGGCTAAAATTATTCCTGAATTAATCATAAATTTGTATGCAGAAGGTGATTTGTAATATAAAGACAAGCAAAATTTTTTCTCCTTATCAGTCCATTGCTTTTTTGATTGTGATTTTCGTAATTGCATTGTTGTAATTAATTTACTTGATTGACTATTGAATTTGTGTTTCGATATATCAATCACATTTTTACCATGAATTCGAGTTTTCATTGATTTATTTTTTGAAATCTCCCGATTAAATTTTTTGGCTGAATCGACTAATTTCTTTTTTAATGCTTTGCATTTTGGCGTGTCTTCAGTGATTGACAAACGTCTTCTCTTAGGCGTGTTGCACTGGTATGCTACTGGTGACGGCTCCACGAGATCTTCAACTTCGCAGTCGCGAAGTCGTTTATTTTTGTACACCTTTTTCGGTGTCAGCACTTTTAAAGTACCTGATGAACCTAAAAAGAAAAATAGTATGTATCAAATAATGTCGTGAATCATATCTTCTTATCGTAGGTGGAATATCAGCCTCATCAACCCTAGTTAGGGTTATGATTGAGTCGCCAAAGGCCCCAAAAGATGAATGTAAAGCAAAGTTGTTGGAGGTAACATACCTAACATAAAGGAAGAAAAGGGCAATTATAACATTCATTAAAGTAGGTAGGTAAATAAAGTATTAACGTGGCCATTTTATAAATATTAAAATGTGTATGATAAGTGATTCCTAAAAGATAGACATAGGTAGGTACTTATAAAATTCCACAATACAAAAAAAACTTCTTGTAAGTCATGACATTGGTGCTAATTCCTGTAAACATCATCTAATTTTATTTTAAGTTATAAGTATCTGTCATTATTATTTTTTTCTTTTGAGTTAGCCGCCAACGAACAGACGAGCGAATGGCGTGGGATCTTTGTTTTATAATATACCTATGATGATTAGATTACTGACTTGTTAAAGGCAACCAGACGAGATAAAGAATGTAAACAAAGTTTCAGGGGTTCAAAACATTTATATTTGAATAAATTATCATAAAGTTCAAATTTTAATCGCTGTCGTCTGTACTAGACAAAGATTCGTCGGAAGAGTAAGAGTCAGCTGTGTTTATGATAAAACTATCTATCGTATTATCAATCATGTTGTCAATACTGTGTTTAAATCAAAAACTACTCACAATACCAGCAAAAATCAAAAATAAAAGTAACAGAAACGGAATACCTAATAAGAACAAAAAACTAAGTAGGTAAATACGGGGACGAAAAAATATGTATCACTTCGAACGCAATCCAAACAGAAATGAACTTGTTCATAAAATGGCGGACCAAATGTTGACAGCTGCGGTACCGACTGCTTTCCTGTACCTACCACGAAACACACAACGACGGCTGTCGTTAACTGACGCCATAACTGCGCGTAACTCAGTACAATACAAATACACTTTATTGCACCAAAATAAAAATAAATAATTACAAAAAGTCTCTTAACTAAGTACATGGCAAATGGTGGCCTTATAGCTAAAAGCGATTTCTTCCAGACAACCATAAGGTGAGGAAAAATGTAAAAAAAATAATTGAAAGATTGCGGGTACAAACTATAAGTACAACTTATTACCAATAAATACATGCAAATAAATATATAACATACTTACAAATATAATTATACAGGGTGTTAGGGACATCGTAACGAAAAAAAAATGGAACGCCTATTTGATTGTACTAAAAACGATGGTGGGTTTTTCTTGTCACATCACACAAAACATCACGCGATTCGGATCAAGCTTACTAAATTCGACTGAGCGGAAGCGCGCGGCGGCGTTAGCGCAAAGCATCAAAGGCGCCGACTAAGGGCGCCGACGACGCGCCGGCCGCGGCCGAGTCGAGCCGACGACTAGAGAGAGAGAGAGAGAGAGAGAAGTATGTTTATGGTGCAAGTGACAGAGAAAGAAATAGTATCTGTTCGTAATGCCTACTTTATTGGCGAGCATTGCCCTTGACCCGTGCGCCGGCTATTCACCTGTGCATAGCTGAAGTTGTAGATACGTTATTATTATTATTGATGACATTGATAAAATTTAATAATTAGTAATTTTTATTTGTTTATTATAAATCTGGGTTCTATGCAGCTTAAAACACAATATGGGACTGAAAAAAAAAATCTAAAATTTTTATGAATTTTTCGACAGGAAATTCCACTTGATATCAACTCAAAGAAATAGTATCTGTTCGTAATGCCTACTTTATTGGCGCGCGTTGCCCTTGATCCGTGTGGCTATTCACGTCCGAGTATCCAACAAGACAGATCAAACAAGCCCTAACTCGGAGGTCTTGCGTCCCAGGATCCTTTAATTATGAGAGAACCTTCTTGGCCTATGTGGTCCAGTGGTTGAGCGATGGGCTCATGATGCGGAGGGTCCGGGTTCGTATTCCGGTGGGGACATATCACAAAAATCTGTTTATAAGGCCGTTGGTTAGGACGTTACAGGCTGATCACCTGATTGTCCGAAAGTAAAATGATCCGTGCTTCGGAAGGTACGTTAAGCCATAGTTTCCGTCTACTACTTTTGTAAGTAGGTACGTAGGCGTTACATGAATATTGTACACAGAACAGGATAGGTTTAATTAGTTCTTTACTGATGATTTAACAATGAGATTTAAAACCACGAATAACTTAGTACTTATTTACCTCGGTACCAACGTGTAACAAGAAAAAATAAAGTCACTCCTCTCGGCCAATTTTTCTTTGAACATGCCGACATTGCCTACGCGGCGGAGTTGCCGAACTATCGATAGATAGGTAGATTATCAATTGTTGAACTTGAAAATTGTCTAAACTATCGAAAATAGTGATAGTACATTTAGATCGATACTAGCGATAGTACCGATAGGTCTTGCTTTGTAACAATAATGGGTATTGATTTAAAGGATCTATCGATAGGTACCTACTATTATTTTTTTTTTAACTAGGTATCGATAGGCAACACTCTGGCGGAGTGTCCGCCCAATTCTAGACGCGATCTCACTCGATTTTTGTGTAGCGAGGTTTTGCGTAGGTACTTACATACTTACTAAGTTGGTGGATGGTTGACGTAGAATGTAACTAATTACCTAATCTGTGGTGGTTGTGTTAGTTGGTTGTTAGTTATTCTAATGACAACAAAGAATACAATTATTTACTGTTTCAACTGTTTTAGGTAGATAATGGCCCCGATTCCTATGAGTAAATGAATGAATAACCCGGCCGAATCAAAATGGTATCCCGCTGGTATGCAAACCGTTTGACGTGTGCTGTCAACTTAATTCTGTCGGTTGTTTTAGATTTCTGCCTAAAATTGACGTGTATTCCATAAATGGTTATCCGTCCATTTAAGAATAAGAATAAATAAATTTATAATTTACGATAGACAGAGAAAGAAATAGGATCGGTTCGTAGTGCCTACTTTGTAGGGCGCGCCGCCGCCGGAGTGCGGAGCGGGGCGTGCGGAGTGGGGCGTACGGAGCGGGGCGTACGGCGCGCGGTGCGTATTGTTTTTTTTATTGAAATTTGGGTTCTATGCAGCTTAAAGCACAATATGGAATTGAAAATAATTAAAAACAAAACTCAAAATTTCATGAATTTTGCGACGGAAAATTCCACTAGATATTAACTCAGAATCATGGTCTGAATCATCCCTCTCAGTATTTGTTACGATGTCACTAACACCCAGTATACCTAACCTATACATTATACATAAATAGTACACACAAAATACCTAATTATAAGCAACTCAAGAGCTTCAGAATATGAGCACTACAACACTTTACTATAAAAACAGAACCATTAACATTCAGTAATGGTCCGTTTGTTTACGTTTTTTATCTCGTCTGGTTGGCCTTACTTTACGTACCTATATGATTTTAGGTAGCTACGCTGCGCTATAGGTACATTCACTCGATTCATCTGCCACACACGATGCATCAGGTCATCGAGTGTACCAATGTAACCTACCTACTTACCTATAAAATGTACCTATGACGAAATCGTGGGTCGCCCACCAATGAACTATTTATTATAATTATAACACTGCCCGAGCCCGCGATCTCGACGCATCGCGTTTGGGTAGTTTAATAACCGCTATAATATAATATACCTATAAGCCCTGTTAGCGCGGTGCACTGTTTTGTACAAGATTGTAAACAACTACGCCTCAAATCCGTGTGTCGAGCAACTATAGACTTTATGTCATTATAAAGATAAGATCCATTCTGGCTTGTAATTTAAGAGTTGTTTATCAAAAACGCTCGTTTTGGTTGACGTTGCGCGAGGTCACGTGTTATTACGATTTTAGGTAAGTAGGTAGGCAGGTACCTACCTACCGGCTGAGTCGCGCAAACGCAAATGATACGATGCGCGGTATGTAGGTAGTGATGTGAGGTATGTAGGTAGGTAGGTAAATCTGCCTGTATGTTTGTTACCTCTTCAGGCTTAAACAACTGGTTACGTTATGGTAGGTTACATTACCTACCTATCTACGACAATCGCCGTCTGCGCTCTGGAGGTCCGCGCCCCTGATTAGGTACCTACCTATAAAGTTGAAAGCGAATAGCTACTTTTTCTACCTATAGCTACCTAACATACCTAGCTAGATACTTACCTATTAAGGTATTAAGTAGGTATTACAGATAGTAGATAGGTATCTATGTAGGTACAATAAAGTTGTAAATTTCTGTTTGCATAATAGTTATTTTACGTCTTTAATTATTTTAAACCCTACAATTTATGTTAATACGGCTTTATCATAGTTTAGTTACTGAAAATGGTTCGGAATCGAGACTTCTATCGAACCTACCTATCATCACACCCCGGGCACTTCATACAAACAACCTTGTTTTATACAGACACCACACTTTAACGTTATCGTAAACTACGTGTACGTACCTATATCGATTGGGTAAACCTAGGTTTACTTTATGAGCTAGCTCCTACTTTAAACATTTAACTAGGTAGGTACCTACATTAACTTGTCTACATCTAAGTAGTAGGTAAGTTGTAATTAGCTAGGTAGGTACCTAACCTTTCAAAAAACTTGTATTTTTTTAATTGGTAAATAAGGTACTGCTTACTAGGTCGGTAGGTATCATTCACGTAATAACTCACTTTACTAAAAACCAATATTATGTAGATATTCAAGCAATAGGTACCTAACCTACAATAAAAATTTGATTGTATTTGTCTTAATTCGGTGGTAGGTAAGTATCTACCTACCCAATTGTAGGTATAATAACTTGACAAATTAATTGTGCTTACCTGGTGAGGAAGTGCTTGAGCGATTTTGAAGGTCTTGAGTCTGATATGGTTCTGGAACTGCACTTCTCCGGAGTCTTTTTCTATGACCAGTCTCATTTCGTACATATTTGATATTGAAATGGTCAATGCATAAATACCTTGACCGCAAATTTTCTGCAGGCAAGTGGGCAATGTTCATATTACCTACAAGAAAACAATATAATTTTCAATAAAACATAAATAGCCTATAGATGTTCCACTGCTGGATCATCTCTACCCTCTACCCTCAAATAACAGGAGGTAATCGTTTTGGTGGTAGCCCGAACCTTTCTGAAGCAAAGCTTACTCTTACTTTTTCGGACAATTAAGTGACTTAGTCCACAATGTCATAACTAAATAAAGATTAATGGTTGGATCTTGGTAGTGGTTGCCTGGAAGAAATTGCTTAAACAGGCCTCCCATTTGTACTGTAGTATGTATGTTTCATAATTTTTTGTATGTTCTAACTGTTTGTGATCATTAAAAATATTTGATTTGTGATGAATAATCTCACAAAGTAATTTTGATAATATCAGGAACGGTACCCGGACCTCCAGATCATAAACCTAATGTTCTAATCAATAATACACAGAGGCAGAATCCACTAAATCAGCAACTTTTGATATGTCTTATTAAGTTATTGTAGGTACCTACCTATACATAATGTATGTATAGAAAGGTGGTCAGGCATGAGCGAGACCAAGATACCAGGTATACCTCATTTGGGTTCCTGGCTTCCGATGTGTGAAATTGGTTTACAACTGTAGGTTTGGTAGATAGTAATTTATCTTAGGTATCTATTAAGATTTTATAAGAAGAAATAAATTAATGTTTTATTATTATTTACTTTCAACTTATATTAAAAATAAATGTGTAAGTAGAGATCTGGGGGGTTAAAATGGCTACATCAAAGCAATTCATCTAAGAAAGCAATATTGCTATTTGACATTTGTTTGCATTGCGCACTTACTTTTATATGCGCAAATGTCAAACTGAAATATTGCTTTCTTAGATGAATTGCTTCGATGTGGCTCTTTTAACCGCCCTGGTCTATAAAATGTTCAATAAAACAGTCCAAAATTCAGAAATAATTATGTACTTGATTGACTTTTTTTTAACTTTTGTCCCTTTTATGCCACAGTTCAATTGGAAATATAAATCCATCGCATGCAGTAGAGCTATATAGTAGGTACTTTACAAGTTTTTGACTATTTCAGTGCTTTAGTAGTTATAGCAATTGGTTCAGAATCTGGAGGCCCTGAGTTCCCAGTAAGAATATGTTAAAAATCACTAATTAAGATTTTCAAGTTTGATTAGTATATGTATATCTATATGCCATGCTAAATTACCGAATTGTACAAAAGTTAATTTAATAATTCCAAATTGACATTGAGCACAATACCTAATTATATTATGTTCTTCAGACAGAAAAAACTGTTCAACTGCTCTAAACTGTTGATCTCAGCTTGATTTTAATTATTACATTAATTATGGTAAACTAAATGGTGACAGATGATAAACCGACCAAAATAATAGTCTCTAGCAAGTAGAGGGAGTGGCAATAACTAGGTACCCACCATGTTAAGTAGGTACTTATTTCTTTTTATTTTATTCCAGTCTTCATTGTCATTGATTCTTTCAAATTGTTTGTTTGATAACTTTTTGCAGTTTAATATTAAAAATAAATAAAAGTAAACATTTAACTACTTACCGCAATTCTCAAGCCATACTTTTAGGCGGTTGACGTCATTCCACGGAAAACGGAACATTGACTTCTGTTCCGAAGAATTTGTACAATTATAATAGGAACAATTGTGTGCAGGCATTTTTTACAACCACTGTTCCTATGCCGCTACGTGAAAGCAGGTTCGCAGTCCTTTTTAACAAGCCGAGTCGTCATTAAAGCAAATTCACAAGTCCGAGAGAGGGATCGCAGATGGTCAATCGCAGAAGGTAGCAGCCGAAGTCCGTGTATCGTGAAAAAGGCGTAGGTTTATGAAGCCAAATCAAAGTCCGATTTCAGTCCAGGGTCAATTTGTAAATCACTATACACAAAACAGAAGGCGCGTTCGACTCGGGATTCAAACGAAAACAAACATTTTCAAACATAGGTAGGTACCTAGTACCTACCTACATTATTTGAAAGTTGCGTTTTTTTGTTCTCAAATTTTGTGTCAAATGATAGTTAGATGTGGTTATAATGTATTATTTTTAAAATTTGATATTGTATCTCCCATAATTTATGGGAACTATAACTAAACATTTAATAAATTCAATAAAATGTATTTTGCAAATAAACACAAACTTTTAAAAACGTAATATTCTATTATCTGTGGCAAAGCTAGATCGATGTTGCAATAATTAACGATAGATGGCGCAACTTTAAGCGAGCTTCTTACACACAATTATAGATGGCGTTGATAAAAACAAGACCGTTCAACCCCTCAACAAGCTCCATACTCGACGTAGTTCCGACGTAAATCCGCTAGAGTAACCACTAAATTTAAAAATATAAAAATCTCCATTAAATGCCAATATCTTTGATTAACTTTTGGTTGGAGTATAACTTTTAAATTATAAAACATAATTTTAGTGCCTATTTATCGATTATTGGCTTTTAAAGAAACTTTAATTCTTTATCGGTACTATTAGCGTCATCTATTGAAATTTTTTTGAACAATGTTTCCTAATGTTCGCGATGAGAACCCATGCTCTTAGTCACCTAACAGCTATTTAGAGTGGCAACGCTGCAAATGTTTTGGGTATGTATAAGGCGTGTCTTTCTTTTTTGTAATGATTTTGTTTTTTTTTAATTAGACTTTAGCATAACATAACAAATACTTTATTGTACAAACAGGTAAAAATAAAATACAAAACAAAAGAGAAATCGAATGAGTACAATACGGCGGCCTTAGACTTTTTACTTTTGTAGGTTATGTTTGTGAAATAAATATTTGTCAATGGAATAGATTAACATAGCAGTGTTGACGGCAGCGGACGCAGCGATTTTCCTTTTGGCGAATAACACAGCTGCACACAGCTCACAAACCCTGGTTGCGCCGTGACATGTGAATTTACAGCGGAATGTCCTCACCGAGTGATTTACTGCACCCTTACAATGCAAACCACTAAGAAACACCACAATTTCGACCGAAACACCATTGTTGTTTGCACGACTGTGTTCAAAACAAAAACAGTAGCTTCTGGTAATAATTTTTATACTATTTGTGGGTATTTGTGGCAAGAGAAGTGTGTAGGGATCGAAGCAAATGGAATTCCATAGTCTCTGCTTATCCTGCTGGGCAACAGACGTGAGTTTATGTATGTATGTATGTATTGTGGTCATTCATTATGGTTAATATCCAATCAGTTCGTACGAAGCGTTTCGTTTCCTCGTTTCTCATACGGTCGGCAAAGGTCTGAAATGCTTTGCGTTCTGTTTCCCATAAAGTACAATGCAATCTGGGCCTCTTCAAGAGAAGAGTGAATAGGCACATTCTAGATAAGCATGTCCCATCCTCGGGCACATAATTATTATCACTTACCTTCTGTGTGGTGTGGATAGTTAGTTCATCTTGCGTTGGATGTATCTCTGACTACCCCAATTGGAATATAGTCGTGAGCTTATGTTATGATAGCAGATCTGCTACACATTTTTTTTTGGTCTCATTTTTATGTGTGGAGGAGTATTAAAGATTTAGAGAAGTTAAGTTTAAAAATATCAAAGTCCTGCTAAATCGTTCTTAAAGCACTAACGGTTATATATTGCCGAAAACTTAACTGGATTTAGACGGAATTACTGTTTCTGGAAGGAACCTAACCATATCTTTCAGCTACAGTTGATGGACGATCTCAGCGCGGTCAGTATCATAGTTATACAAGGCATTACATAAACTGCCTATATACGTCCCACTGCTGGGCACAGGCCTCCCCTCAATCAACCGGAGGGGGTATGGAGCATACTCCACCACGCTGCTCCAATGCGGGTTGGTGGAGGTGATTTTACGGCTAATAGCCGGGACCAACGGCTTAACGTGCCCTCCGAAGCACGGAATCATCTTACATTTTCGGACAATCAGGTGATTCAAGCCTGAAAAGTCCTTACCAAACAAAGGACAGTCTTACAAAGTGATTTCGACAATGTCCCCATCAGGAATCGAACCCGGACCTCCAGATCGTGAGCCTAACGCTCTAACCACTAGACCACGGAGGCTGTTACAAGGCATTATCCATTACTTATTTAAAAAAAAACAGAGTTTTGAAGCTTTCAAAACAAAATTAATTCGAAAAAGTTTATCTCGGACGGAATTTGAACCCGCGGTTCTTGTCAAGCATAGCCAAGATTGCGCAAATGTTTTTTTTATGTCGTCTTATAGATTCCCTAAGCTCGTACAAATGTTTTCCTAAAAAACTAAAATCCACACCAACAAAACAAAGCTAGTGAGAAATTGATATATATAATATACACCTCTGTTTAGAAAAAGGCGTGGTGGCATGTTATGTTAAACAAAAATTCTTCATTATCACCATCTCGTGTGGCTTGTGTCCCCTTCATGTCTGCTGTTAGAGTTTATTATTTTTTATTAGACGTAAAAAACACCTCCACCAGTCCGCAGTGGAGCAGCATGGTGGATGCTCCATCCCCCTCTCCGGTTGAATGGGGGGAGGCCTGTGCCCAGCAGTGGGAAAGGCATAGATGTAGACATAGCTCGCATAGTTGTCAATAAAATTCATTAACATCTACAGAAGAAATTTCGTTATTCATCATCATCTCCTTAGCGTTATCCCGTTTCACAGTCCGATTTCCTTACCTGAAGATTTAACAGTTCCGGTTTTTGATAGAAGCAACTGTCTGTCTAACATTCCAACCTGTACTCCGAAACGTATTTCATTAAAATATTGTGGGTTTTTTCATGATGTTTTCTTTCACCGCTGAGCACGTGATAATCATATAAGATCTAAATAATAATTATGAAAGCGAAAACAAATTCGAAAATTATTGGTTTAGGCAGGTGCAGGGATTCAAACCTGCGATTTTACAGTGAGAGTCAAGCGTTCTTTTGACTGGGCTACCACGGCTCAAACGTAAGAAACTTCATCCATACTAATATTATAAATGCGAAAGTGTGTGAAAATGTGTGTGTCTGTTTGTTTGTTCGTTTTTCACGCCAAAACGGAGCGACGAGTTGACATGATTTTTTAAGTGGAGATATTGAAGTGGTGGAGAGTGGTATGGGCTATTCCTAACTCCCCACTTCCCTAAAATGGGGGGTGCTCCGTACACACTGTACGGAGCATACAGCAACTTTCAAGGTAGAAATCTAAAAATTGGTATGTGGACCATTTGTGACTAACAAATAATCGCGTATCATTTTTTCTTGGGAATTTGCCACCAACCCCTTTAAAGAGAGGGTGAAATTTTATATTGACAAAAGTTTTTATACTAAAGCTATGTTACATAACACACTTAAAGGCTACCACTGCATGCTTATGAGAAACACATTATACATTGTTTGGACAAAATTGTCTACACAGTTTATAAATAAAAAGAAATAAAAAATGTTTTGCATACAACTTAAAAGAAAAACGCAAACAGAAAAGCGTCGTTTCGCAGTTTTCAAGGTAGGAAGTTAGAAATTGGTACATTAGAAAGGGGGAACCGTATTATCCCGAATTTCAAAAGCTTTTATAAAAATGATCATACCACTTCCAGTAACCTCACATAAATCGTCAACTACAAAAATGGGTTTCCAAGGAACGCGGGCTGCTTAAACTGGTATTAGCCGAGCTCCGTATATTACATATAACTGCGTCTGCCCAGATTGGGGTAAATACCCCACGTTTGGGGTAACTGGGCCGCGAATTCGGGAGGTTACGGAGACAGTTTTAAGTAGGAAGATGACAAATTATTTGCAAAGTCTTTCAAAAGTTTTTCAGAAGGTTTGCTTACTTAAAGCAGACTCTGTGAAAAAACGGAATAAGGCTCGGGAGATGAAAACGATGTTATAGAAGGGAAGATAGAAGGAAAGAGAAGAATAGGAGAACAAATTAAAGAGAAGGCGAACGGCGTGTCTTATAAAGAAGTCAAAGAATTGGCCTTTGATAGACAAGAATGGAAAATGCTACATAGACAAGAGCGTGGCTCTTAAATTGATGATGATAATTAAACATAACTTATCGAAGTCTCTGGGTACGAGTATAAGTTTTCTTACTGAATGCAAGTTTTCTTCTAAGTACTTTATTGACTTTGTGGAGGCTACCCCGTTAGGGATTATCATTTAAGTATATCTAAAAATAAACAAAAGTCAGTCTAAGTATTATTATCTCACGAACGAATAGTGTAGATATTTACAGAAATGTCTTCTTTCGAAATAAGGCAAATATCCCGCAAATTAATGTTCTATTTTCGACATCATTCAATTTTACATAATAGATCGATAACTGTGTCAAGCCTAAATTATAATTTTATAATTACCTTGTCTAAAATTACAAGGTCTTTTAAAATGAAAGACGATCTCATTTATCTTTTCGTTTTTGTTTATGAATTTATTAAGTTATTTTTATTAGTAATCTCTAATAACAAAAACAGTTGGTTATCACACATAACATACCATAGCATAAGGCTTGTGGCAGAGGTGCATAGCCGGTATATCACCACTGAATGTGATGTTTTTCAAAAAGACGCTTATGTGGGGTTTTTATATGAAGACCTTTGCCCTTTGGTTTTGGTTTTTATACAAGACCATTAACCCGGCCCCAGGGGGGACAGAGTTATCTTCTCTGCCCTTCTCTGGGGAAATTGATATTCGGCGCGTCCTTGCCGCGGGGGTGGGAACTTACTTCAGTAGGTCGGAGTGAGATTGTGGTTGAGTTCGGATAGGGACCCAGATCTACGGGGTATATCATAGAATACCTTACCCAGGGATACGGGTGAAGACCTCGGTACGGTAATGCAGGACGGAAGGGGCAAGTCACAGTATTTGTCCGAAAATTGACAAGTAGCCAATGTAAGACAACAGGCCTGAGGGTGCTCAGTTGCCCGAAAACAACAAAGGCGATCAATATTCCCAAAACGTCATGGAAAGTGCATAATCTGTCACTGTGGCTTGTAGTTCGGCACATCGGTAACGTATAGTAGTAGCCTGGGGACGCGTGCGTGATCGATGCGGCAACTCCACGGTCACCGCACGATAAGTGAGCTCCCCCACGACACGATGCAATGAAAATGAAATCGACCTATTGCTTCAGTCAGGTGTTGCTATGTTAAGTGTCCTGGAATGACAGTTCTTTGTACTATTTAAGTAATTCAGGTTATCTTCTTCTTCTCATCATGTGGGTTGTGAGGTGGATTACCAACCTCATCAACCCTGGTATCAGGTTTGTTGTTATAAAAATAATGGAGCCGTGTTTCATAATAGCTCTGTTCTTACATCGTAGAGTCATGGGTTTGAATCCAGGCTCGGGCTCTAAACCACGGAGTTCGAATTTCATCTAAATCGGTTCAGCAGTTCAAGCGTTAAAAGGTAACAGGCAGACAGACTTAATTTGACGTTCTTCTTCTTATCGTGTGAGTTGTGAGGTGGAATAACAACCTCTTCAACCCTGGTGTCAGGGTTGTTACTGAGCCGCCAAAGGCCCCTGATATGACTCATGTAACGACTACATACTTACGTCAGTAAGTAGTGACCGGGACCAATGGCTTAACGTGCCTTCCGAAGCAGTCTTACTTTCGGACAGTCGGGTGATCAGCCTGTAATGTCCTAACCAAACTAGGGATAACAAAGTTATTTTTGTGATATGTCTGTTTTTGTGAACCCAGGACCTCCGGATCGTGATCCCAGCGCTCAACTACTGGACCAAGGAGGCCGTAGACCGGATATTGGTAACCGGTACAGTCGATCACGGCAACTTTAACTAAAACCTCACATCAATGAGATATCGTATTGCACTGATATTAGTGGGGAAGCTAACCTGACCTAACCTAAACCCACAGCAAGCCTGACTGCAACGTTACTGTTCTCGCCACTTTAGAAAATAACCTGAAAATGGATGCTTCAATTTGGCGCCGCTAAGATTCACTTACGGGGTGTAGGAAAGGGATTAGACAGCACGTTCACGCAGAGTTTGCTGGAAAAGAGATTTTATCGACATGAGGCCACCTTTGTAAGTATACTTAAACCACATATGAGTCAATCAATTTGAAACTCATACATACGAGCATGTCCCATAGGTGGGGCACATATTTTCTTGCCATAGTGTGTCCATCTTCTTCTATTATGTGGGTTATGAGGTGGATTTCCGTATGTAGGTATTTGTTTTTTTTTGACGTGACTTATTGAAGATTTGCCGCAGATGGCATTAACTACTTGGCCGGACAAATGGGGAGCGCTGAAGGGTCTTACCCGGTACGTTTAAGACAACAGGCCCGAATCCGGTGCCCAGTTGCGCGCGAACTTCGGCTCAGGGCGTCGTCTGAGAGGAAAAATATTTGAAATAATTAATCGACCCTAGTGGGTCGATAGCGATAAGCGCTGATTGAGGAAAATCGTCGACCACGCCGGGATATAGTGGATTACCAACCCCATCACCCTACGTATGTTAACGAGTACTAATATTTATACACTTTGATATCTTATTAAATGTCAAATATGATAGTGCGACAGTGTTCTAAAGTGGGTATATGATATTACTCATGACCGTACATAAATTCCAATGTGTTTATCGAAAAATAACATTGCACATGAGGGGTTGATATCTAATTTTCAGTTACACAGTGAACGTGTTAGTATCAACATTCAGGTGCCATGAGATACCTCTGGTGTCAAGAGCATTAAACAATAAAAACAAACTCAACTGTTATTATTCAATTTCAAATCCTGAAAGCGAAAATAAACAGAGAACCAACCAAATATCGAAATATCCTGGAAATTTCACAGCAATCTGGTCTTTTTCGCGTCGTAATAAAGTTTATAACGGATGAAGGATCCTGTAGTGTTTGGAAAACAATACTTTACCGTCTAGCGCTAGGATTTAATATTTTCAACGAAATCCTTTGAGATTTAGTTTTAAATTTATTGCATTAGCTTCCATGCGGTTGTGCTAGACCTCGATAATAAACAACCACTTCGCTACGCCAATATTTGTGTTGGGATTATTTTCATAAAGATACATACACACATAAACTCACACTTGTTTCTCACCGGGGAAAGCAGAGACTATGGAATTCCATTTGCTTCAGTCCTGAGACACTGCCCTTGCTTCCTCCACATTCATCAATCGTTTCATACACGCACGCCGGCCCAGAGTAGATCGTACTGATTTTTTTCTAAGGACATCTCCAATTTGGTCAATGTACATCTAGATCTTCCTCTACCAGCCCTACCACCAACCTTTGCTTTCTTTACCGCTTTCGTAATCCTGTAAATATATAATTATATTTTTTGATATAAATTGACTTGTGACTATAATGATAGGTACTCATCTGGGCACAGCCCATTATGGTGCTGGAATTCGTGGTCTAGTGACCTTAAAAACCTCCATGGTCTGATGGCTAGAGTGTTAGGTTCGCAATTTGGAGATCCAAATTGGGTTCCACTGTCGAAAATGACTTTTGTGAGACTGACATTTATTTGGCTAGGACATTGCATGCTGAATCACCTGGTTGTCCGAAGCAAAATGATTCCGTGCTTCGGATGGCACGGTAAGTTGTTGATCCTGGGCTACCTGCACTGCAGCAGCGTGGTGGAGTTTGCTCCATACCCCTTCCAACTGATAGGGTAAAGGCCTGTGCTCAGCAGCGAGACGTATATAGGCTATACATTGTTTTAAGTTTACGCGGTTATTATCATAATTAAAACACATAATAACGGGTTCTTACCGCGTTTAAATGGGGATATGAGACAAAGCAGAAATCTGCTATAGCTGAGCATGTACTGCAGTCGGGCCCTAACCACTGGATCGAGTTTAACAATCCACAAATATTATCGACAGAACGTTATTACATCTCCAGACTCGTAAAAGAAGCTATTGAAATCAGTAAACATAAAAATTTCAACAGGGAAGACGGGTTCAAATTATCGACCATGTGGAATCCAGTAGTAGGTGTTGTAAAAAGCTTGAAACGGCCTAATGTGGTGAAAAAACGTGAGGACACAGTGAGTGCGGTTTGTCGTAGTGAGTTTGGTGCGAGTTCAGATGGTTCCGAACATTCCGATATCAAAAACATAAACAAGCGGCAAAGAAAGAGGGTGGACAGATATGTCTGCCCGTAGAAAATTATGGATCTACCTACTCCACTCCAATCTCATCAGTCATCCCGTGATCATGGCACTTGCAACAGTGTCGAAATATCGGGAGTCTCATATCCCCATTTAAACGCGGTAAGAACCCGTTATTATGTGTTTTAATTAGTATATAGGCTATTTATATTATGCTATAGACTCGTAATTCAGATGACAACCCTGCTAATAGACTGTGTAGTCTCTTAGTGAGCGAGCGTCGTCAGCGAGCTCGACCATCATTGTTAAAAGCCAGAGAATCATCATAAATTCCACCACTTAAAGGCAAACAAGTGAACGACGTATTGCAGTCAAAGAAGTTGGAAGCACAGTAACTAGATAACCGGCGGTAGTCTGGTAACGACTCCGCAAACTTCTGCCGACGTTCGCAGCGATTCTTCCACTTGGCTCTGTGTTTCTTTCACTTTTTATACCCATACATACATAAACCTACCTAAGCAAGAATATTTTTTTTTAAGCGAGACATTTCATCATTACTAGCCCATTAACGTCCCCACCGCTGGGGCACGGGCCTTCCTTATGGATGGATAGGGAGATCGGGCCTTAAACCACCACGCGGGCCCAGTGCGGATTGGTGGTTATTAACGACTGCTAATGCAGCCGGGACCAACGGCTTAACGTGCCTTCCGAAGCACGGTGGAGCTTGATATGAAAACTTTTTTTTTGTGGTGACCCATCCTATGATCAGCCTTTGCGAAAGTTGCTTAACTTCAACAATCGCAGACTGAGCGCGTTTACCGCTACGCCACCGAGCTCCTACCTTTGTTTGTGTTGTAAGCGAGACATTTAGTCAGTAATTAAAGCTACAGGCGAGTAGAATGCGTAAAAAAACTTTATTTTCTAAATTTAATACTACATACAACTGTAGCTGTCCGCAATGGAAGCCGAAAAAAGAAATGTGATTTAAATGCAATAAAATGTTTTTGTAAGTACAGCTTTTTTAAGTACAGTTTTTGTAAGTACAGTTTGTATTTTTTTTAAGTACAGTGTAATAAATACGATCACTCCTTGCAAGCTGTGTTTAAGTACTATATACTTTTAAAAGAAAAAAAAAGAGAGAAAGAAAGAAACGTCTTTTCGAGCAAGTTTTCTCCTAATGACAAACCATGAGCCCCAAGCGGAAAGTGCACATTTAGAATGATCTAAGAAAACAACGAGTGTGCTAGTTTGGGAAGTTTCATAATGAAGTCTGGTGTTTCGGCGTCCGCCGATAAATCAGCGGGAAAGAGTAAGCCCGTGAACTGAACACAGCGGGTAGCGTAGAGGAGGCGGCAGCGACTATGGAACAGCGATGCCATGATGGCGCGCTTAATTCTTAGCGATACGTACAGTCATGAGCAATATAATGTACCCACTTTAGGACTCTGTCGCACTAACATAATTATTTGACGTTTAGTGAGACTTACAGTTCAATTTGTCAAAAAGGTAATGTGACATGGTACCAAAGTGTATACATATTAATGCTCGTGACCGTACATAAACTGGCGCCCGTTTCCCATCGTAAGCAGAGACTATGGAATTTCATTTGCTTCGATCCTGATACACTTCGCTTGCTTCCTCCACATTCATCAATCCTTTCATACACGCACGTCGGTTCAGGGTAGATCGTACCAAACCTTTTCTATAAATATATACATATTTATAAATACATATATATCTATATAAATACAAACAAAATGTATACATCTGGTCTGGTTTTGGTCTTGGTAAAACTTGTCATATTTTCCCATTTTCAAAATAAGTGCCGTAGATAATCTGTCGTTTAAATCTCAAAGAACTGGAATATTTTCGAAAGTTAGAGTTTACTGAACGTACGAGTTGATATCAAAATATTCAAATTCAACTCGAGTCGACTTCCGATAACGGAAATTCACTCTACAATTCTTAGAGCGAATGTGATTTCTGCGACGATTTGAAAGTTCTAAAATGTTTGAGGACATAATCCTTGTTGGTTTTTGTTGAGGACATTGAGAAGTTACAAATGCAAGACACACATAATATGACATAAACAGACTATATACGTCATATTGCTGGGCACAGGCCTCACCTTTAGACAATCGGAGGGGGTATGAAGCATACTTCACTACGCTGCTCTACTGCGGGTTCGTGAGGGTGTTTTCAATGAAAGGGAGACATTGAATGTTTCATACTTGTCGTAAATAGCGTAATGGGACATTTTTTTTTGGGTTTTTGGATTTCTTAAATCACTGGTTCGACATTGGTGCTAATTCCTGTAAATACCATCTAATTTTATTTTAAGTTACATCTGTCATTTTCTTATCCGCCGAAAAGGAAAGGGACAGGTAATCGACAAGCATAAAATTTATGGAACACACGTCAATTTTAAGCACAAATCTAAACCAACCGTCTAAAAATTTTGCATCAGTCAATAACCCGACACAGTTAAGTAGGCAGCACGTCAAACGGATTGCATACCAGCGACGTACCTTTTTGATTCGCCCGGGTTATTCATTCATTTGCTCATTCTTCCTAAAATTAAGAGCTGTGAATCATCCGTCCCTTTCCTTTTCGACGGATATGAAAATGACGGATATAACTTAAAATAAAATAAGGCGGTGTCTGCAGGAATCGGGGCCAATACTGGTTTGAATTCATGCTTGGATCATAGATAATTGAAATCACGTAAGTTCCAGGACGTGTGCCCGATTTCTGGCAATAGGCTCGGCCATTATTGAGTGGATTACAAATGTGGATTAGGGTTATATGTGGGTATTGAGTCGCCAAAGACACATGGCTCATATAACAGCTACGTTCCGTTTGATAATCAAAGTTTTTTTAAATGTTAGCATGCAGTGATTACCTAGGCATGACGGCGTTTTCTTTTTTGGCCGGAATACTCGCCAGAATAATCTTAATTAACCAGTTTATTTAGTATGACAACACAAAGTGATTTTTATATTCTCTAGTCGACCGATATCAATCAAATGTCAGTGAACTATTATTTTTTTATTGCACCTTACAAGCCCGGGCGCTACTACTTGACCGGACAAATGGAAAGCACTGAGGGCTCTCACCAAGTGTAGTGGACACAGTGATAACATCCCGAAACCTTCTCTTTTCCGTAAAATAAAGTGCGAAACGTAATACCGGTTTAATGGTTTCTTTAATCTCAGCCGGATTAATATCTTGCAAATTAAGGTGGTACTCTGCTCGCATAAATATTCAAACGCTTCTTTTTAATCTCCATTTTGGTCGGTTTATAGTCTAATATGTTTTTGGAACGATCTGAATTTGAGAAAACGTACTAAGTGTCCAAACACCCTGATAAAATGTCTGCCGAATGTGTGTAAGTAAGTAATGAATATTTTTTTTTATTTATATTAAATATAATATAAAATAAATAATATTAAATATAATATTAATATAAACTCACGCCCGTAATCCCTAATGGGGTGGGCAGAGCCACAAGTAACCAAAGACAACTTGCAGCCACTGTCAATACGATGTCGTAAGCTGGATATGATGAACCTTATTCATAAGGGATTAGCCTATCGCTCATAACATTAGTCCATCATGTTAGAGGACACAATCCCTCTGTCGGTTTTTACGACATGCCCGGGAAGACAAGCAACTGAACGTGTTCTATGTTTTTATTTTATTTATTTATTTATTTTTATTTTATTGAGTACAACTACATCATATATATAAAACATTCACAAGTAATACAATTACTAAAATTAAGACTTATATATATGACAATTACAGTGTACATAGCATCTACAAATTAGTAATTAAATTTAACACAGCAGTCTCTACTTATTTAAATATGAATAAAATATGAAAGTAAAGTAGAATAAAAAAAAATATGAACTTATGAATTTACTTATTACTTACTAAATAGTTTAGAATTTGGACTTAAGTATTTCAGGACATTTCTCACAAATCTTGAATGAGTGTCATGGAACACATCAAGGTTTTCAACGCGACCATTGGCGAAATTGTATTGGTTTAAAATTCTAGTCATCGGTGATTGCAAACCCAAGTTTGTTTTAGACGGAGGGGTGTAAAAGATGTTTTTAATTTTATATCGAGGAAATTTATAGGGAATTTTGAGTGAAACTCTGTTAAGTAGGTGATCGCAGTGAATATGTCCATTGATTAGCTTGTGTAGGAATTTCATGTCCAGTAGAAATCTTCTGTTGGCCAGAGTAAGCATGTCAAACTTATCGAGACGCTGTCCATAAGGATGCCGATGAGAAAAACCTCTGCTACAGTAAGCCAAATGTCTGGTAAAAGCTCTTTGTATGCCCTCAACACGTTGTGAATGAATTGCATAGAATGGACTCCATGACGTACTGGCATATTCGAGATGGCTACGCACAAGAGCATTGTTTACATGTTTTTTGTTTGCTCTCAGAACAGCATAGAAGCAATATAAATTAAAAATATTATAATATAACATAAACAATCTATATACGTCCCACTGCTGAGCATTGGTGTCCCCTCAATCGCCCGGGGGAATAAATAAATAAATATACTCGTACATTTCATCATCATCTTCCTAGCATCATCCCGTTTCTTACTTAATTCTAGCAACCATTATATTCTTTTTTAGTTTTTTTCGTTTTGTAGGTCTCTAAACTTGAGTTTGTGTATGTAGGTATTTCTTTCCAAAAAAACATCATCATCCTAGCATTAACCCGTTTCTCACGGGGTCCGCTTATTTACAGAAGCGATTGCCTGTCTGACCTTCCAATCCACGAAGGGAAAGCCAGCCCAATACAGGTCAGGTCACATACCTCCTAAAATGCATTAAATAAATATACATTTAATAATAATAAATTCATAATAATAAATAATATATTTAATATAATAGTATATTGTTATTTAATCAACCAGGTACTAGAAAACAACTTGTATTCACACTTTATATTGAAGGCCTATCACATAGCATAGTTTCACGCCTATATCCCCGATGTGTATATAATCCACCCACTCCGTTAAAAATTATTGCCATTGACATCAATTTAATGCTAAGTTTACTAACTTAACTTCATTTACCTAGATTTTACCAGGTTTTTACCATGTTTTATCTATTGTGTAGTAAAACTAAAGCTTAAAACAATAAGAGCTAGGAACAGTTCGGTACGGCAACACGAATTCCATTAAGATGTCTGTGCCACTATTTTCTGTTATCTTTTTCTGTTTGCACTTTCATAGTGTTGTGCTAACTGATGTCGAAATCGATAAGTTTTATCGATAAATCTATTATGGCGACGATGATCGTGTTTTTTTTAAATTTCTATGACATTTCATCAAATAGTATGCCGCTAATGATACAAAATAAATTTGTATATACATAATCTATGCGTCTGTCTCAAATATGTCCATCGTCATCTCCCTAGCGTTATCCCGTTTTCACAGGGTCCGCTTACCTAACCTGAGAATTTGACAGATTCGGTTTTTCACAGAAAAAGCTGCCTTTTTGACCTTCCAACTCGCTAAGGGAAAACCAGCCCAATACAGGTTAGGTCACATACCTCCTAAACGCATTTCTCGGGAATGCGGATTTCCTCACGATGCTTTGTTTCACCGCTGAGCACTTGGTATCTATATACCAAGTCTAATTCGATTTAAAGGCGAAAAGCTAACAGATAGACGGAGTTTACTTTCGCATTTATTAATGTGCAATGTGCTAAAATTGTGCATTTTTAATTTCTCTAACGTTTTTCATCTAGAATTTTCACATCTCTAAACACAACAGTAGGTAACTCAGTCCCGGGAGAGTTAAAGTTGTCTCCAAGTTGGCCGAGCTGGATATTTTAAGCGCATCGAAGGTGCCTGGTGCCCGGCAGACACGAACAACATTTGTATTAGACGAGAAATACTGTTCAACATACATTGCGCATAGTTCAACTGAAATTGAATAGTAAACAGTCCAACCTAAGAACTTATTTTACAGCACGCTCGCTCGTGTAAAAGTAGTTTATATTACACCGCTTTTAGGTACATAAAGCAACCTATTAAAACACCATTAATATAAGAACATTAATATAACTCACTCACGCCTTCCAAAAGTCCGGGACTCCATAGGCCCGAGGTATGGAAATGACACACATAATCGAATCTCTTCTTCTGTCGTGTGGGTTGTGAGGTGAATTACCAACCCCATCAACCCTGGTGTCAAGGTTATTAATGAGCCGCCAAAGGCCCCTGACATGGCTCATGTAACGACTACTTACTTACATCAGTAAGCAGTAACCGGGACCAACGGCTTAACGTGCATTCAGAAGCACGGATCATCTTGCTTTTGGACAATCAGGTGATCAGCCTGTAATGTTCTAACCAAACTACGGATCACAAAGTGATTTTTGTGACATGTCCCACCGGGATTCGAACCTGGGACTTCCGGATCGTGAGCCCAACGCTGAGCCACTGGTCCACGGAGGCCATCGATAATAAAATAATATTAAAATTTATTTCCTCAAAAAGTCATTTTACAACGATTTGAAGTTACAAAAAAGTAAGAAGCAAAATACAAAATAATCATTTTAGCTGATGTCTAAAATAGACTCAAGCATGTGCTAGACATCAGCTACTATCTTATTGTTACAATCAGTTATAGATTAAATTAGATTTTGGACACAGATTCGTGAAACATGCTTAGCCTAATGTTTGACAACATTTCGACTGCGAAAGTAAAGTTTCATTACAGCACTAGTGCTTATTACAGTCTTTAACTCACAAAGAGAAAATTAAATCGAAAGAAATCTAACGTGGCCGGGACTTGAACCTGCAACTCTTGTTAATACGGGACGAGCGTGTTAACCATTACAACACCAGGTCGTCCTGTCCGTGCGAAATTTTTCGACCTATTGTCATTAAACTGACGCGGCGCTATCTATCCAGAATATTGAGTACTAATTTTTCTTAGACCGATAAGTCTAAAAGTTACATGTAGATTTCAACTTATCGTAAAGTTATTTAAATTCCAAATATATCATCATCATCATCATCATCATCAGCCCATTAACGTCCCCACTGCTGGGGCACGGGCCTTCCCTATGGATGGATAGGGAGATCGGGCCTTAAACCATCACGCGGGCCCAGTGCGGATTGATGGTTATTAACGACTGCTAATGCAGCCGGGACCAACGGCTTAACGTGCCTTCCGAAGCACGGATGAGGTCGAGATGAAAACTTTTTTTTTAGTGGTCACCCATCCTATTATTATTATTATAATATATATATATATATAACAAAAAATAAAATAAAAAATAATATAATAATATATATATATTAATATATATATATATATAATATATATATATATATTATTCCAAATTAAATTAAATAATTATTTTGAAAATAGTAAACATTACTAATAGACTGTAACAATAGACTCGTAATAATTATTCTACAAAGAATGATAATAATCCTGTATGCATATTATTATTACCCTCTGTTCTGCCTTAAGTTTGTGATACCTATTGTTACTTTTTGTTGTAAAACATTCCGGCACAATGTTTTTTTGTTCAAGGAAAAAATAAATAACTTGTCAAAAATTTCCTAGACTTATCGATTGCTTAATAAACTCTCATTAATTAACCTCACCACGCTTAAACAGTGTTTCTGCCTAAAAGGGCGCCTTATTGCCAAAGTGGGTGAAACAAAAATGTTTGAATATTCATGAGGAAAGGAAGTCTCATTTGCAAAATTAATCCCTAAGCCTTAAGGAATTCCTTATTGTAGGAATAGCTGATTTGTTTCAATGCCGCTTACGACGGCTTCGGATGGGGGTGGCAAAATGAGACAGAATCTTGGAAAATGTTCTGATGGAAAATCGTGGGTTAAAAACCTGGTGAAGAAATCCTTCGGTGTCGGGGTGGTGAAATTGATTTTTACAAATAAAACAGCAGCGTCTTGTTCTTGTGTTGTATTGAGAGAAGAAAGAGCCGAAACTCCGCAAACGAATGAAATTATAAATAAATAAATAAAAAGAGTTTATTTCGGACATGTTCCATAGAGTTAAGTAACAAGCAATAAACAACTTAATTTAGTGTTAGTAACAGAACGATTAAAAAAATATATTATCAAGTGTTTCCATATTTAAAAATCTTAAATATATTTATATGTTTTCAACACTTAGGTCGACAATGGTGCTGATTCCTGTAAACAGCAACTAATTTTATTTTAAGTTATATCTGTCATTTTCTTATCCGTATAAAAGGAAAGGGACGGGTAATCGACAAGCATAAAATTTATGGAACACACGTCAATTTTAAGCACAAATCTAAAACAACCGTCTAAAAATTTTCCATTGGCTAATAACTCGGCAGAATTATGTTGACAGCACACGTCAAACGGTTTGCATACAAGCGAGATACCTTTTTGATTCGTTAATCATTCATTTACTCATTCTTCCTAAAATTAAGAGCTGTCAATCATCCGTCCCTTTCCTTTTCGGCGGATAAGAAAATGACAGGTATAACTTAAAGTAAAATTAGGAGGTGTCTGCAGGAATCGGGGCCATTAATGGTTAATATTTACTTGTAACGGTCGCGCGCTTGTACTAGACTGCTACGGTAAAAATCCTCAAATATCCTGGGAAATCAAAAAACAATATTAAAAAAAAAACTAGTTAACGACAATATTGTCTGTCGGAAAGTTGGCGGCATACTTATTTTAATTTTAAGTCCATAAGAAATCAGAATCAGACGGTGAACAGTAATGGCCGCCATTCCTACAGACCTACTACAGACACAATCTAATTTTATTTTAAGTTACACCTGTCATTTTCTTATCAGCCGATAAGGAAAGGGACAGATAATTGACAGCTGTTAATTTTAAAAGTAATCAGTGGGTGATTGGATAGCCCTGACAAATCAAATAGGTATCTCGCTGGTACGCACACCGTTTGACATGTGCTGTCAACTACATTCTGTCGGGTTATCGGCTAATGTAAAATCTTTAGAAGGTTTGTGCCTAAAATTAACGTGTTCCATAAATTGTATGCCTGTCGATTACCCGTTTCTTTCCTTTTCGGCGGATAAGAAAATGACAGGTATAATTTAAAATAGATGATGTCTACAGGAATTAGCAGCATTTTCAACTCTTTATTATGAACTAAGTACCATTAAGTTTAGGTAAATATGTCGCCGAAATACCGGCTACCCAGCTAAAAGCAGATACTTCTTCCAAACCGTACGCTCTGACAGCATTTTCTGTTTTGCGTGGATTTTTAATCACTATCACAAAACTGATAAGGTACATTTTTATTTTGGTTACTTATTTAAAAAATAAACAAACATTTTGACAGTACGTTCGATTCCAAGAATTCTGATGTGTTTTATCTGCCTCTTAAGGTCGAGATTTACATACATAATAGTTGAACAATGGCGTGTGGGTTTTAAATGGTCATTCAGTCTAACGACTTTAAAGGAATGAAACGCGGTGGGGACATATCACAAAAATCACTTTGAGATCCCTAGTTTGGTTAGGACATTACAGGCTGATCACCTGATTGCCCAAAAAGTAAGATGATCCGTGCTTCGGAAGGCACGTTAAGCCGTTGGTCTCGGTTACTATTTACTGATGTGAGTAAATAGTCATTACTACTGATGTAAGTAAGTAGTCGTTACATGAGCCATGTCAGGGGCCTTTGGCGGCTCAATAGTAACCCTGACACCAGGGTTAATGAGGTTGGTACTCCACCTCACAACCCACACGATAGAAGAAGAGAAGAATGAATGAAACAAGCCCTCAGTCTCCGCTCACTCCTATATGATTACTCAGTTTTATACATACCAGGGTCGTTTACAAAAGGCCTTCAGCAAGTAAGTAAGGTTTATTAAATTTGTGATTGGACTTTTGAATTCGTAACAATTTACTTTGTCGTCGAGGTGATGAATAAACACAAACTTTCTCGTCTTTTCAGACTTAAATAAAGAGATTTGGAGATTTATTCTGAATATGTAATGGTAAGCTTTGTCGTTAAAACAAAATGTCGCTTTTCTATTTCGTAGGATTATAATTATGTAGCAATGAGGAGCTCGATAGCGCAGCGGTTAACGTGCTTGGTCTGCGATTGTTGAAGTTAAGCAACTTTCGCAAAGGCTTTCGTTATAATAAAATGTAACTTTTCTGTTTCGTAGGATTGTATATAGGATGTTTTTTTAAATCTTTATTTTAATATAGGTAAGAATAATATAGGTAAGTCTCGCGGCATCCGAGTTTGGTATCGACAGAATACTCTGGAATATTCCGACATTCGCCTGTGGTATATAGGGTGTTAGTGACATCGTAACGAATACTGAGTGGCATGATTCAGACCACGATTCTGAGTAAATATCGAGTGGAAATTTCCGTCGCAAAAGTACCTATGGAACTGAAAATGATAAAAAAAAAACACAAAAACAGGAGATTACACTTGATATCACTTGAGAATCATGATCTGAATCATCCCCCTCAGTATTCCTTACGATGTCACTAACATCCATACCTACTTGTATGCCTATCTGTAACATGTACTTGCACGGGGTGTTAGTGACATAGGTGGAATTTTCCACCTCAAAAGTATAGAATTAAAAATAATTTTAAAAATCTAAAAAAAAAACCACTTGATATTAACTCAGAATCATGGTCTGAATCATCCCTCTTAGTATTCGTTACGGTGAGAGCGATTTTAGTAAATGAACAACAAAGTAAATTGTACCTAGTTAAGTCTCCTTCGTAACTATTTTCTTTAGGATCAATAGCTTAACGTGCCCTACTTTTTCGGCCAATCAGGTGATTCAAGCCTAACTAGAGATCACAAAGCAATTTTTGTGATATATCTCCACCGGGATTCGAACGCGGGCCCTCCGGATCGTGAGCGGCCACAGAGGCCGTCGACACTGTCCGAACGTGTTATGTGTTTTCCATACTTCCAGTACGTTAGTATTATATTATTATGATCTGTGCTTCCAGTCACACAGATCGGTAGTTAGTGAGCTCTGTTTTCCGCATTTAGACTCTAATATGGCCCATTATGCGTGTGTTAAAATGAATATATGACTAGTATTGTGTATATAAGTTTAGATTAAAGAAATGAATGGAAAAAAGGAAGTGTAAAGTTATATTTACTTTTCTAATAAAAGTATTATATGAAATCAGGGAAAAAACTACTCAAGATGGTACTGGAATGGGCAGATTGTTTATTTAGAGGAAAGAAATGGTAAAAGACACAAATTGAATACAAATATCGTATATTATTTCACACTTTTGCAAACACTCATCATTCATCATCATCATCAGCCGTATGACGCCCACTGCTGGGCATAGGCCTCCCCCAAGGATCTCCACGACGATCGGTCCTGCGCTGCCCGCATCCAGCGGCTTCCCGCGACCTTCACCAGATCGTCGGTCCACCTTGTAGCGGGCCTACCCACTGAGCGTCGTCCGACACGTGGTCGCCACTCCAGAACCTTTCCGCCCCATCGGCCATCGGTTCTCCTCGCTATGTGTCCAAACACTAAGGATACAATTTTATTTGGAACCAAGTAACGTATTATCTCTTTATATTTTTGAAATACAAAATAAAAATAGTACTTAAAATAATACTTAACTCGATCCTTCTAGTACAGCTGACCACCAAGAAGTGAAACCCTACCCTTCCTCGAAAGGGCTTTTATGCTAAACTATCACGTCATGTTGGACCAATCAACGATGAGAATTATAACGTCAACTGTTTCCGATAATTTCGAAATCAAATCATTACATTTTAACATTAACATAATTAAAAGCTAGATTCCTAAATGTTTTCAATATAAATCAGTCTTAATTTATTAATAATTATAATTACAATTAAATTCATCTATTACGTGCTATTGTTGACTACGCAAGCCAACTTAACTCCTTCCAGAAGCTCAGAAGCCTGGGGTTGTCACAGGCTTCGCGGAGCGACCCCATTCCGTTGAGGATTTGTGCCCGTTGTGCTGACACTCCCGGTGTCCAGGATTACATGGGGAGTTTCTTCTGCATCAAGACAGCCTCTACAAAGTGCTTCTACCGATAGGTAGTAAGAGACAACAGTTCAAAAATAGTCCGCTATGCAGCAAACTAGGAACAGTGGGAAATGAGCAGAGTGCGCCATTAAGGTGTCTACGAGCTCGCCAGTCGCCAACACTTGATAGAGATGACGTCAGCTAAATAAAATGTCGATAAAAATACATTTGGATTTAACATTCCTACTGAAAGTATAGGTACCTACCTACAATACATCATTACACCTCGATCTTTGTTGTTGTTGGTACAGCTGGCAGAGGAAGACGTAGAATGTAAAAGGAAACAACATACTATCATACAGTTTAGTTTTAGTAATATGATCCGTGCTTCGGAATCCAAGCCGTTGGCCCCGGTTACTACGTACTGATGTAAGTAATTAGTTGTTACATGAGCCATGTCAGGGGCCTTTGGCGGCTCAATAGTAACCTTGACATCAGGGTTGATGGGGTGGGTAATCCACATCACAACCCACACGATGGAAGAAAACCAACGGAAGACCAACGGCTTAACGTGCCTTCCGAAGCACGGATCATCTCATTTTTTAGACAATCAGGTGATCAGCCTGTAATGTCCTAACCATACCAGGGATCACAAAGTGATTTTTGTGATTTGTCCCCACCGGGAATCGAACCCGAGACCTCTGGGATCGTGAACACTACGACGTAAGTCACGTGTTCTCCGAACTGGGCCGTCAAGGATACATTTATTTAATATCGACATTTTGACAACACTAGGGGTTGCACTAGAGCTCGTGACAATACTGTGGGGTTAGTGTAGGGTAGACTTTCGGTATCTATGTATGCGGCTAACAGGTTAGACGCAAATTGGCGGTGGCTAAGACGGGCACGGAATAACAGGGTGCGTGTAGCTATTTTGACTCGAGGGATGCATTACTACCATGATCTAAGGGCAATATTCGCCCCTTTCCCAGACACCAGATAGTATTTTGAATTCGTCAGAAAATAAGTTTAAAGTTCATGTGAAGAAGTTCCTATATGTAATATCATAGTTTGTATCGATACATAATAATAACGTTGAATAAATATAACTGTTGCATTATATACTATATTATTATAATTTAAAAAGAAATAAAAAGTATAAGATTAATGATAATTAAATGATAAAAATGCCTGGTATTAGGTAAATGTGTTTCTCTAGTTATTGAATAACTTGTAATGTGTACCTACTTTGATTTAACAGATGTGTTACAGTTTTTTGTCATTTCTTCTCCTCAGCCATAACACCTTGTGAAATGACGTAGATTCAAAAATGCTAAATTGATCTTCAACAAGTTTATGTATGATAATTACATACATACATACATAAACTAAAATAAAAAAACTAAAAAAAAAATAACTAAAAAAAATAATATTTATAAGTACTACTCGTAGTAGTGTCCAAACTACTTTACCGACCGAGCTAGAATCGGGGTGCGGCGCGCGCGATAGATAGGTACTAACACAGACAGACTACACAATACACATTCATGGAATTCGTATTTGTTTATATTATTACATTTATTTACTAGTTTTATCTACATGAATAACTTTCTTTTTTATTCTAAACTTAAGTATTTATGTATACATAATTGCGATATTTGTCTATGTACACTCTAATTCTATTAAAATATATATTATAATGTATTTTTAATTTGGTATATATTATAATGTATATACACCATTAACACATGTTTATGGAGCACGATGTTTGTGCGTCACCCGACAGGGTCCACATAATACCAGCGTCGTGGTTCACGCCGCGACTTGTGCTGAGTGAGGCCCTTTTATCTCAGGACGTCCACCACCACCTTATGATCATTTCGACAAATATCCTGCTTTTTTTGTAATTGTTTTAGTGGATAGATATGATGTTGTTGTCTTATTTTTTTTGTATGTGGCGTCCTTTTATAATAAACTTTTTCTATTCTATTCTATTCTATTCTATTCTAAACTCACGCCCGTAATCCCTAATGGGGTGGGCAGAGCCACAAGTAATCAAAGACAACTTGCAGCCACTGTTGATACGATGATAATGATAATTACGTTGAATAAATGATTCTGATTTCTGATTTCTAATAATAAGAATACGCCATAGTTGTATTTGTAGATAAACTAATTAGTAGTTTAGTATAAGCTCACGACTGTATGCCAAATGGGGTAGTCAGAAGTACATCCATCGCAAGATGAACTAAGTACCCACACCTCACCAAGATTTCTGTTAAAGCTACGTGATGGGTGACCTGTATCGCCGTGTATAATGGTCGAGTCAACTGCGTTAGTGAAAAGTGCATCATCATCAGCCCATTAACGTCCCCACTGCTGGGGCACGGGCCTTCCCTATGGATCGGGCCTTAAACCATCACGCGGGCCCAGTGCGGATTGATGGTTATTAACGACTGCTAATGCAGCCGGGACCAACGGCTTAACGTACCTTTCGAAGCACGGAGGAGCTCGAGTAGAAAACTTTTTTTTTGTGGTCACCCATCCTATGACCGGCCTTTGCGAAAGTTGCTTAAATTCAACAATCGCAGACCGAGCGCGTTTACCGCTGCGCCACCGAGCTCCTCATAAGCCATATACAATATAATATACAATTCGAAGACTTTAATACCAGGTTTAAAATATAAGCAAACCGCGCTTCGAAAGAAGTCCCGCATCTATGGCGTTAGCGTCGCTGATTTTGCATAGAATTATTATGGTTTGTAATTTCATCATAGGCCTTTACATCTTGATCAGATGCTTTGAACAGCGTTTTTGTGGCAACGTCTTGTATGACTGAAAAGTCCAATACATGAGCCACGTCAGGGGCTAAAGGTGGCTCTATAATAAACTTGACTTAAGGGTTTGCAAGGTATATAGTAGACCTTACTACCTACACGGGAATAAGAAGAATAGGCACTATTATGCGTGATGCTAAGCAGTTGAACACTTGATCTATTTTTTATTATTTCCAGTCCAGTAGGACAACACGATGCGTTGTAGTCCGTTGTGATATAGAATGACATACATCAACGATACGTTGTGACATCATGGCACTCAAAACATTAGAAATTAAAGCGGTGATCCACGCAATGTTACCGCAAATGCCATGTCTATTTGATAAAAAATATTTAAGTAACGGAAGACATTCAGCCAGAGGGAAATCTTATTCAATTTCTGTTAATAATCTTTCATAAAGAAGAAAGCGAGAATTCAAAAAGCGTTTTCGCGTTGCAATTCGAACCTTAATTACAAAAAAGCCTCACTTCCGAGATTTGAAAATTTATCATCGCGAAGAATTAATTCCTTTCAGGTAAAATATTCAGTGCAAACTTTTGAGGATGTTGCTAGGAAATTACGGTTTCTCGGTGAGACTCATTTAAATTTCAGAAACAGGGGTAGTTAGTTCTGTTGAAGTACGTAGACTTTGAAAGACTGTTGAAAGCTATACGTTCAGGGTTTGATCTTAAGTAGTATGTTATTGGGCATTCTAGACCATCGAAGTGAAGGGATTCGCGAAAATGTTCTTGGGCATTCTAGACCATCTTCGTTCAGTCGGATCGCTCGAGCGCCAACGCGCTATCGCGCGCGCTCTCGCGGATCCCTTCACTTCGATGGTCTAGAATGCCCAAGAACATTTTCGCGAATCCCTTCACTTCGATGGTCTAGAAATACCCAATAACATCGAGTGTGGTTCTTAATATTACGATCAATCGGTTAGCAACTACAACACTCACCAGTATAGCACGAGTCGATTTCATATCACATTTTTTTGAGTCTAGATTTTTGTCCTGGCTTTCTAGACCACTTTATCGTTAAAACACAAAACTTCACTTCGTTCGCTTGCGTTCACTCCGTTCCGTGTGGGATTTTTAACAACCGCGTTGCCCCGCACATATGTGCCTTCTGATGTTACCGCACGTGCACACTCAAGAATCCCTTCACTTCGATGGTCTAGAAATACCCAATAACATCGAGTGTGGTTCTTAAATATTACGATCAATCGGTTAGCAACTACAACACTCACCAGTATAGCACGAGTCGATTTCATATCACAATTTTTTGAGTCTAGATTTTTGTCCTGGATTTCTAGACCACTTTATCGTTAAAACACAAAACTTCACTTCGTTCGCTTGCGCTCACTCCGTTCCGTGTGGGGTTTTAACAATAAACTCGTCTAGAATGTTCAATTTACAAATTGAAAGTAGACCAGGTATATTTACACAACAATAAACTGTTTTAAAATAATTATCTAATCAACAACGCAAAACAGTATTTATTAATCCTTGTATTACCACCGTTTGTGGTTGTCACAATTTCGAATTAGAATGCTCATAACCTACGGGACGGCATATCACATCAATATTTAAGTTTAAATAACATTGCGTCAAGAAATACATTTCATTGCTGTAAAAGCTATAACACGCAATAGACAAATTGTCATCCCTTTATACTTATAATGAAATTTGTGAAACAGAAACATGCTTTGAAACTACCTGAAATCTGTCCTATATCGAGCTCTGACACTCGACGTCATGGAAAACTATTGCCGAATACAATAAGGTGCATTATTTGTGGGCCATCTAATTGCGGCAAAACTAATTTAATGATTGGACTTTTATTGCATAAAAATGGTCTTCGTTATAGAAATTATATGTATATTCCAAGTCTCTTTGTCAACCAAAGTATGAATATTTAGAAAATGTGTTAAAATGGTACCGGGTGTATCATTTTATAAATTTCATGAAAAAGATGAAGTTCTAAGCCCGCAGGAGGCTCGTTCGAATTCTATAATTATATTCGACGACGTCGCCTGTGAAAATCAAAACAACATGCGGGATTATTTTGCTATGGGGAGACATAGAAATATAGATAGCTTTTATTTAAATCAGACCTATACTAAGATTCCTAAACAACTTGTTAGAGATAATTCAAATTTGATAGTATTATTTAAACAGGACGATATCAATCTAAAACATGTATACGATGAACATGTAGGCACAGACATGTCGTGGGCACAATTTAGAGAAATGTGTTCAAAGGTATGGAGTAACAACTATAATTATGTAGTTATAAATAAAGATTGTGGAAAAAATGAAGGGGGTACAGGAAGATGTTTGATACATTTATAGTTTTTGACTAAACTGAAAATTATGTTGTCTATCTCAAGTATGATAGCGTTATTGATTTATGATTTTGTTTCATTTAACGGTTTTCTAGTAAAACAACGAAATTTGAAAAACACATTTTATTTATTAAGTTCATAAAACTGTTTAAAGTACAATAGATAAAAAAAATATATTTTGAAATAACAGTTACCATATTAACTATTTCTACTATATACATTAAATGTTTCCATAGCTTGTAGTACTCTGACATTAGTCAGAGACTTTATTAGCGATGGAATTTACTGTGTTGTGAATACACGAAAATGCGATTCCAACATATTTATGAAATAATCGCATGTTACATATAAATACAAGTACTGTAATTACACAATGTCTTTGAAATATTGTTAATTAATTTTTCAGTCTGTCCCAATATATCATCATAACTATCTTTTACCACATATTGGGCTTTCACTAAAACATCACTTTTTTCTTGATTTTCACTTGTATTTGAAGCACCTAAATCCACTATGCTGATTTTAATTAACTTGGTGGCTTTCTCCGCGTTCCGATTTTGCACAAATGAAGATGACTGCTTCCATTTTCCGCATTTAACTTTAGATTTAATTATCTTCCTCTTCTTATCACTTTTCAGCTTTTGACTCTTGTTATCATGAGGCGCCGTCGATTTTGTGGTAGTCGCTTGAACAGGATACCTTTCATCGAAGTCAGCAAGCGGATCTTGCGCGTAAGGGTAGAATAAATCATCTTCGTTAACGTTTGTTAAATTATTCGACATGTTCTGAAACAATAAAACGTATCACATTAATTTATGTATAAAATAAAAATACAAACATTTGATTTTATTTATAAAATAAACCACAGTACTTACCAAAGTACTTAGCAGGCATCGCTTTTAGTGCTACACCTTCGAAATTATGATGATGATTTTTAACCGTCAACGGTGTCTACGTCTTTCTCCACGAGTAACTGAAAATACAATGACAGATTAGACTATACCCCTCAACACATATAAAATAAAGTAATAGGTAGTTTATGCACACAATAACACAATAAACGAATATTACCTGTTCATACTTATTTACGCTACAAGTTTCAACTTGTTCACCCAGCTCCTTTGACATCAGGTAACACGAGTACAGCGCGGATGCCAGCACTCGATCTTCTTTATCATACGCGCCGTATATACTTCTCACTTATTTTGGTCTGTCCGTGTTCGAATCAAGTTTTTTCCTGTAAGTCAAATTCATTAGCAGATTGCTTCATGTCTCTATACAATTTGCTGTCCTGTCATCCAATACCAGATTGGCTCAACGATCTCCAGAATTATGACATAAAGTGATAATATAATTTGAGACTCACAAAGTACCATACGAAAATATCAGAAATTCTATCCAGATTGGCGCGAGTCGTCATTGAATTCAAGAACAGCTTCGGTCCTATCATTTAATACCAGATTGGCTCAACGATCTCTAGAATTATGACATAAAGTGATAATATAATTGAGACTCACAAAGTGCCATACGAAAATATCAGAAATTCTATCCAGATTGGCGCGAGTCGTCATTGAATTCAGGAACAGCTTCGGTCCTGTCATTCAATACCAGATTGGCTCAACGATCTCTAGAATTATGATATAAAGTGATAATATAATTTGAGACCCACAAAGTACCATACGAAAATATCAGAAATTCTATCCAGATTGGCGCGAGTCGTCATTGAATTCAAGAACAGCTTCGGTCCTGTCATTCAATACCAGATTGGCTCAACGATCTCTAGAATTATGATATAAAGTGACGATACAATGTACGACCCAAAAATTACCACAAGGATGTCAGAAATTCTATCCAGATTGGCGCGAGTCGTCATTGAATTCAAGAACAGCTTCGGTCCTGTCATTCAATGCCATATTGGCTCAACGATCTCTAGAATTAGATATAAAAATGACGATACAATGTGTGACCCAAAAATTACCACATGGGTGTTAGAAATTCTATCCAGATTGGCGCGAGTCGTCATTAAATTCAAGAACAGCTTCGATTCTGTCATTCAATGCCAGATTGGCTCAACGATCTCTAGAATTAGACATAAAAGTGATGATACAATGTGTGACCCAAAAATTACCACATGGGTGTCAGAAATTCTGTCCAAATTGGCGTGAGTCGTAATTAGATTCAAGGACAGCAAATTGTAATAACATAATGAATTTGACTTACATGATATAATTCCCATAGCGGAAGCTTTTTCGTAATAGTGTGATCAATTAATTTAACTATTTATAAAAGAATCAAAATCACTCTCTAGCTCACTTGTCATGCCCGGTCAAGGCAAGAATCTATACTGAATTACATTACACATTGCACAGATTGTGCCTCGTATGCATTGAGGAATGTGGGCTATACTATACCATATATTATATCAATCAGGTATCCTCTGACTCGTGGGAAACTTTTTTATAAACAACTAGTTTCAGTTACTGACTTCGCTTGATAAATTATTTTTATTGCAGGGTACAGGTTTACCTACAATACGTACATTATGAAGAAGGTGAACAAGTTTTCACTTTTGATTCATCATGCAGAATCAATGCTTTGCGTTTACTCAAATATTGTTATGTTTTTGTTCAACTGTAATGATGATGGTGATTATAACGTTCGACTTACTGTTCGATTCAAAGCAGGTTGAAATAAGGTTAATATTATTTAAAATATCAGTATTGAAACGTTGCACTCCTTGTTCAGTACAACTTAGGTACCTACCTAATGTACAACTAGATCGTGATTACATAATCATCACAACCAATATGCAGGTATATTCATGATATTCCTCTTCGTAAGATTATCGTTTATATTCAATGTACATAATGTAGTCAGAAAAAAAAAATGTATGTAGAGAATCGAACTTGTAACATATACCTACATTGAACATCAAACTCTTAACCACTGAGCCATCGTCGTACTGTGTCATCGGAAATAGGTGTAAGTTTACGTCTGTGTAATAAATACCTAATTAATATGAATATGCGGTGTATCATTTTACAAAGTGTTGCGACTAACTCGTTTGTTCGTGAGAATAGCAACTAAGCATTTTAGCGATGACTACGCGTCCAAAATGCTAAAATTTGAAATATGCAATGCATAATCCGTTATTGTCTTGCATTTAAGGTTTTATTTTGCATAATTCAGTTTTGCACGGATTTGTATTGTTTTTCTATAAAATAGGAAAAATCATTAAACTTTACTCATTCCTTTGATCGATTCCCAATTGTCCACAATTGTGGTATCCTCATCCGTGTTATTTTCATCTTCAGTGCTTTTCTTCAAGAAAGTTTGTTAAAATGTTAGTAAGTATTTACATTTACTTTTAGTTCATGTATTGTGTTGGAGTTTTTTACATAATAAATTTACACAACATTTTAAATACCATATACCTAACCGATTTCTTAATTTTCAGGTCTAACTACGAATATTCATCCGGTTCGGACTCCCAACTGCCGCTGGCGCCTACGCCTGCGCCGAAAGTGTTGAAAAAGAAGCCTGCGAGCAAGAGGAAGCCGGCGGAGTCGACCCCAACGCCTACTAGGTAAGATTAACATGATTATCTTTAATCTTGTGTGCTTTTGAGAGAAGTTAATAGTGAGACAGTCGTGCCCATCAGTGGAACATTAAATAGGTACTTTAATATCTATCACTTTACTTTTATTTTATTCGAGATAATTTTACGCTATTTGCAAATACAACTTACATATCCCCTATCTCTACCCTTTTGAGATACATGCAGAATTATATGTTATGTTATGTATCTTGATTAATAGTAACAAAAGTAATATAAAATAATGTAATGGGTATAATGAGCGTTCTAATTGGAAATCGTAGCGCACGGCGGTAACACTTGCATCGTTTCAATATAAACATTATTGTTACAGTTCTAAAAAGAAGTCGCGGTCGAGCGCCAACGACGAGGCAGGCGCGACCGCAACGTATTCATCGAGGTATGTAACAAAACCTAATTTTCTACATATTTTGTCTACATTATTAATTTTATAAATAGGAAAGATTTGATTGTCAAATTGTGTATTTGGATCGAATAGACTCCGAAACTTACTGGATCGATTTGAAAAATTCTTTCACCATTAGAATCTTACATTATTTCTGATGAACATAGGCTACTCGTATACCTATGTATTTTGTCCACCCGAGCACCCGTGCGACGCCGCCGGGGCGGACAGCTGGTTCAATAATTGTGTAGATATCTTTATTACACTCCATAATTCATTATACACATTACGAACAATATTATTATGATGAACATAGTTCAAAATAAGGTGACGAAGACGTTTGTGCAGCTATTCCTTTGTTCCTTTAAACCTATATAAATTATTACTTATTGGTATTTTTCGGTTTCCAGTACTGGCCCTGGAGGACTCTTCGGGTTTGAGACGGGAGCAACTTCGGGGACGTCGAAGTCTGCAGTGCTGCAGACTTATTTGACCAGCCGCGTCCCCAACGGTCGAGTGCGCCGGGAGTTAGAATAGAGTTCCGGGTGTATAACACCGAGAAAGCTGTTGCCTCTAAACCAGATCAGCGGTGGAAAGAGGCTGAAGTTACTCTTAAAGTAAAGTTAGATCGGGGGACTCCGCAGTGGGAGAAAATGCAATCGTTTATGCAGCGGATTCATAATTTATTTGAAGATTGTGAGCCCGTCTTCATAAGCGAATAGTAATAAGTACCTACTACTCAGGTACTTATTACAACCTTTTCTCTCACTGCTGCTGTTAATTGATATAACTTCACTTTAAGATACTTTCCACTGCATTTTCAACCAAATACCTATGAAATTATAATTGCAAATCATACATTCATTGTGTATATTGCAATTTTATGTCGTTAGCGTATGAAAGGCGAGGCATTTTCTTTGTATATTTAAAGTATACTTATCAAAAATGGTGTTTTGTACAGTTTGTAAAGTCTCTGTAGATCGTGTTCATTGGGTGGGGCATTTACGAAGCACTAACCATAAAAATAAAAATATTTCTCCTTTTAGCGACGGGATTGAATTAATTGAGTCCGCATTTCGCAACCGAATAGCTTCATACAGAATATTATCACCAGATTTGGATGGTCATAATTCTTTAGATCGGTTTCTTGATGATATAAAAAATAAAATCAAAACATTAATTGATTTGTCTCTCAAGGAAAATGACTGTATAAAACTCAATTTTGAACATTTTGCTGTTTTTCTTTTAGTAAAAAATGATTCTCAGGAAATAAAGTCTTTTGGAACTAAAAATTATACTCTCTATAAAAATTATGACTTTGATAGTTTAATGAAAAAAGTGAAAATTAGTTTGATGAGAAAAAAATGTGAATTTCAAGAACGTGATAGTGGTTGGACCTTCTTACATAATTCCCATTTAGAATTGAATATTAATAAATATCAACCATTAAGAGGGTCAGGTCACATTGATTTGCCTGCACCAATCAAAGCCAGAAAAGCGTGTGTAAACATAAAAAACGAAGACAGTTTTTGCTTTTTGTGGTCAGTTACAGCTGCTTTATACCCAGTTAAATCTCATCCTGATAGAGTATCGTCATATCCTAATTTCAAAGACGTTTTAAATGTAGAGGATATATCGTTTCCAGTTACTTTTTCAGACATAGCTAAATTTGAAATTAACAACCCTCAAATATGTATTTTTGTTTACGGTTTATTTTATTTCATTTTATTTCAAATTCTTTATTCAGGCAACCAGGCCCATACAATTTGTTACATTTAATAGATTATAATTAAATAAATAAATTGCCTTAAAATTAACATACAATGGTTAGTAATTTCCTATACTTACTCTATGTTAGTTATTTAAATGGGTCATATATACATTTCGGCGCGTGGGCCATACATGCGTGGATGACGTAGGGGCAGTCGAACCGGCTCGCGATCATGCTCAAGATGGAGTTGGAGCTGGCCCGGAGCCGGCGCACCAGAGACGTGCCGCGCTTGCGCATAATAGTGTAAAAGCCATCTACCCGAGCTTCCGCAAACATCCCTGACGCGCTACAGAACCGGGGCAGCCCCATCAACACCCTGAATGCATTGTTATATTGTACACGTAGCGTAGACCACTGTTTCTGAGTATAACTTACCCACAGGCTGCATGTGTAGAATGAAGTGCAATAAGCACGGAACATAGTGACTTTTGCCGCCGCAGAACACTTAACAAACCTGCGGGCAATCATATTGGCTCTCACAGACAGTGCTCTACGCTCTCGTTCTATATCAGCATCGTCTTTAAGGTCAGAGGTTACTAGGTGCCCTAGGTACTTAAATTTCTCCACTACTTTCAATGGACTGCCGTACAACATGACCGGTGGAACATTACTAGGCATCAATGTCTTCCTAGCCCTAAATACCATGCATTCACTCTTTACGATATTGTATCTCAATCCATGTTCATTTGCATATTTCTCGCATATGTTTAGGAGCTTTGTCAGACCACAGACCGAGGCGCTCAGCAGCACCATGTCATTTAAAAGATAATAATACAGTTATCGGCCCTCTTTACAAATCTGAACCATTAAATAAAAAAGTAATTCATCTACTGTACCTACAGGAAGGTAATATGTCACATTACTGTTTAATCAAGGATTTACCGCGACTAGTTAGAAGTCAAATTTCTAAACATCATGGTAAATTGTATTTTTGCGAACATTGTTTGTTATTTTTCAACTCGACCGATCAGTTAAGTTCTCATAGTTGTGGAGGTGTAGCTGCTAAATTACCCCCAAAAGGGTCATTTATAGAGTTCAAAAATTATAACAGAAAACAAAATGTTCCTTTTGTTGTTTATGCAGATTTTGAGTCAATGCTCGTACCCTACGAGACTTGTGAAAATGATCCTATCAAGTCAAGCACAGTGACTCATCAGCAGCACGTGCCCGTAGCTTTTGCTTATCATCTTGTTTGTACTGTAGATGAACGATATAATCACATTACATCGTACCGAGGACAAGATTGTGTTGACAAAGGGTATAGCGAGGTAAGGAAGACGAAATGGCCCCCATGGCCCATGACGGAATTATCATTTGTACTGGTATTGGCACTCTAAAAGAATACGAAATGTAAGGTCGTTGACCCCTGACCTTGACCTGTCTTTGAGATATTCGAGAAAGTTCGTACGCGCGCCGAGTTTTTTCAAAATTTTTTTTCCGAAAAACTATAAAAGCTAGAAGGATGGGACCAATTGCGTATAATTAGGGATACTTTGAAAAATATTCTGAATTTTTTTCAGAGTTCTGGTGAAATGACAACTGTGCAAAATAATTAAACAAAATATAAATATATTTTTTTAGTACTGTTCTATTATGTTTACCGCGCCAAAAAAAATATATAATACTCTTTGATTTATATACTTACACCACACAAAAACTGATTAAAATCAAAGAGGCGCTTCTTGAGTAATTATGAATTTACTTAGTGTGCGTACGGCTGGTAGGAACTAATTAAAGAGGTCGTTTTTAGATTAATTATTATAATTACATGTTAAACATAATTTTAATCATCATCATCACTGTTTTCATTTATTACAACATTGACTGCATCATTTGAAAATATTTTCGACAGAATTTCAGCAGGACGTAAAATGCGAGATAGATATCTCGCATGAGCTAAGTAATATAATTATTACACTTGCGGCATATGAAAATCGACTTGCGAAAATCGTATTTTGGGCAAAAGAAAACCCATTTATGCAAACCGTTTACAATTTGTACTACGAACTAGAGTTTTAAGTTTAGCATCCTGTAGCACTTTCTTCATAATAGTGGCATCATTTTCCGTACCATAAATTGGCCCAGCAAAATCAACTATAAACCCGTTCGTAGTACAGATTGTAAACAGTTTGCATAAATGGGTTTTCTTTTGCCCAAAATACGATTTTCGCAAGTCGATTTTCATATATCGCAAGTGTAATAATTATATTATTTAGCTCATGCGAGATATCTATCTCGCATTTTACGTCCTGCTGAAATTCTGTCGAAAATATTTTCAAATGATGCAATCAATGTTGTAATAAATGAAAATAGTGATGATGATGATTAAAATTCTGTTTAACATGTAATTATAATAATTAATCTAAAAACGACCTCTTTAATTAGTTCCTACCAGCCGTACGCACACTAAGTAAATTCATAATTACTCAAGAAGCGCCTCTTTGATTTTGATCAGTTTTTGTGTGGTGTAAGTATATAAATCAAAGAGTATTATATATTTTTTTTGGCGCGGTAAACATAATAGAACAGTACTAAAAAAATATATTTATATTTTGTTTAATTATTTTGCACAGTTGTCATTTCACCAGAACTCTGAAAAAAATTCAGAATATTTTTCAAAGTATCCCTAATTATACGCAATTGGTCCCATCCTTCTAGCTTTTATAGTTTTTCGGAAAAAAAAATTTGAAAAAACTCGGCGCGCGTACGAACTTTCTCGAATATCTCAAAGACAGGTCAAGGTCAGGGGTCAACGACCTTACATTTCGTATTCTTTTAGAGTGCCAATACCAATACAAATGATAATTCCGTCATGGGCCATGGGGGCCATTTCGTCTTCCTTACCTCGCTATACCCTTTGTTGATTCAATTTGCAACGATGCAAAAAGGATAAGCGCAGTATTAAGTAATAGTGTACCTATGGTTTTTACAGAAAGTGATGCGTTAAACTTTGAAAATGCCGAAACTTGTCACATATGCGAGCGTTTATTGGTTATGGATAAAGTTAGAGACCATTGTCACATAACTGGTAAATACCGCGGTGCGGCTCACAGTCAATGTAATTTGAACTTTCAAGTGCCCAAATTCTTACCTGTTTTCTTTCATAATCTTTCAGGTTATGACTGTCATCTTTTTATTAAGGAGCTTGCTAAAGTTCCTGGACCCATCAAGGTCATACCTAAAACCAAAGAAAATTATATTTCTTTCACGAAATTTGTGTCTATATCCGATACCGATAGCTTTCAGATACGATTTGTAGATTCCTTTAAGTTTTTGGGAACTAGCTTAGAAAAACTAACCCCGACTTTAAAAAACGATGAATTTAGATACTTAAAATCTTACTATCCTGATGAAAAACACTTTAATTTGCTTACTCGAAAGGGCGTATACCCTTACGATTATATGTGTAATTGGGAACGATATAAAGAAAAGTGTTTGCCTCCCAAAGACTGTTTTTACAATTCTCTTACCAATGAACCGATCTCAGATGAGGATTATGAGCACGCTCAATCAGTGTGGTTAAAATTTTCATTAACCAATATGGGTGAATATACTGATTTGTATTTGATAACAGATGTACTTTTGTTGACAGATATCTATGAAAATTTTCGACTTACATGTAAACAATATTACCAACTCGATCCTGCATTCTATCTTACGGCTCCGAGTCTATCATTTGATGCAATGCTCCTTAAAACAGGCGTTCGTTTAGAACTTGTAACTGATTTAGAAATTTACCGTATGATACAGCAAGGTATACGCGGTGGCGTTTGCATGTGTTCTAAACGACGTGTTAAAGCAAATCATAAATATCTGGAAACATTTGATCCATCTCACCCAAGTTCATATATTGTTTACTTTGACTGTAACAATTTATATGGATACAGTATGTGCCAAACATTACCACATTCAAACTTCAGATTTGTGAACGATTCTGAATTAAAAACTTTAGAGTCGAATATTTTAAATATTATGGATGACTCTGAAAATGGTTTTATTCTTGAGGTGGACTTATCGTACCCTTCACATTTACATGATGAACATAATGATTTTCCATTTTATCCTGAAAAAATTATTTCACCCAGAGGAAAATCGAAAAAATTAATACCTAATTTGTATGATAAATACAATTATGTTATTCATTACGTACATCTAAAAAAATGCTTAGAACATGGCTTGGCGTTGAAAAAGATTCATAGAGCTATAACATTTAATCAAAGTAACTTTTTAAAAAAATACATAGATCTCAACACCCAACTTCGCCAGAAAGCACAGTCTACTTTTGAACAAGATTTTTTTAAATTATTAAACAACAGCATATTTGGAAAAACTTTGGAGAACACAGAACAACGAGTAGATGTACGATTGGTTAATAAGTGGTCAGACAAAAATAATCTAACTAAAAAATGTACTGGCGCAGAGACCTTAATAGCAAGTCCCAATTTCCATAGTGCTTCAATTTTCTCTGAGAATTTGGTAGCTATACAGATGAAACATTCACAGATTGTGCTTGACAAACCAATTTATATTGGTTTTGCTGTACTTGAACTCTCAAAAAGTCATATGTACGATTTCCATTACTCAAAAATAAAACCATTTTATGGAAACCGCATTAAGTTGTGCTATACCGATACTGATAGCTTCGTATATAATGTGCATACAGATGACATTTACCAAGATTTGAAGACTAACTTCTTAAAATATTTTGACACAAGCAATTACAACCCAAAAAATGAATTTGGTTTACCTATTGTTAATAAAAAGATTCCTGGTTTATTCAAGGACGAAATGGGTGGACAAATAATTAGAGAGTTTGTAGGATTAAGGTCAAAGCTTTACTGTATTAAAACCTTAAACAAAACAATAAAAAAGGCGAAGGGTACCAAAAAAATGTAATTAATGGTTTGAGCGTATCAGACTATAAACATGTGTTATACAATGGTGATGTTGTTTACAAAAAAAATGTTCTATTTAAATCAATTAAACATGAAATTTTCACTCAAAAAGTAAATAAAATAGCTCTTTCTAGCAACGATGATAAGCGATTGTTAGAATCTGACAAAGTGACTATCCTTGCTTGGGGTCATAAATCAATTTTTGGCTGTACTGCTTAAGGTGATTCTTTCAAGGTCAATTGTTCTTCGCAGTGGGAGGAATTGCAGTCGTTTATGTAGCAGATTCATAATCTATTCGAAGATTGCAAGCTCGTTTTTAAGAGAGAAAAGTAAAAATACCTATGTAACAATTACCCCTGAAAGAATCATCCGTAAAACTCTTTGTTTGTAAATACTTAGGTTAGTGTACTTTATGTTGTAAGTAGGTACCTATAAACATAAAAATATAATACAAGATGATAACGATTGTTATATAAAAAGTTAGCAGCAGTGGAGAAAATAAATAAGAATATGATATACATAATAGTTTCATTTATTCATACCTACCAAACCACCAGACAGGTAACTTAGGCCTTCGTCACACTTGATGGAAATTAAGTCGTGGATCTTCCGCAACGGAACGCCGATACAAATATTTGTACTTATAAAAATTACAAATAGCAGGCACACACAGGCAGGTTATTTACCGCAACGGAAGTTCGGCGTCGGAATTTCCGCCAAGTGTGGCGAAGGTCTTACTGTTTCAACGAGTACCGACATGTTGGATACCTAAGTATACTATATTGTCTTGCACAATCATTGAAATTAATCACCCTAGATTCAAAATTTATAGGATAAAAAGTAGCCTATGCGTTAATGCGGTAGCTATGTGATATATCTAACTACCAAATTTCATCCGTTCAGCTCTTTAGGGGTTTCGCATTTATAACATTAGTGTGATGAAATAAGAACTTAGATAAATACTTCCTTTAATTATAATCGCTAGTCTCCATTTTTCATGTTTAAACTTGTTAACGTGAAATACAACGCGACAATGAAAACCTAAGCGATTTTGAGTGTGCACGTGCGGTAACATCAGAAGGCGCATATGTGCGGGGCAACGCGGTTGTTAAAACCCCACACGGAACGGAGTGAGCGCAAGCAAACGAAGTGAAGTTTTGTGTTTTAACGATAAAGTGGTCTAGAAAGCCAGGACAAAAATCTAGACTCAAAAAATTGTGATATGAAATCGACTCGTGCTATACTGGTGAGTGTTGTAGTTGCTAACCGATTGATCGTAATATTAAGAACCACACTCGATGTTATTGGGTATTTCTAGACCATCGAAGTGAAGGGATTCTTGAGTGTGCACGTGCGGTAACATCAGAAGGCGCATATGTGCGGGGCAACGCGGTTGTTAAAACCCCACACGGAACGGAGTGAACGCAAGCGAACGAAGTGAAGTTTTGTGTTTTAACGATAAAGTGGTCTAGAAAGCCAGGACAAAAATCTAGACTCAAAAAAATGTGATATGAAATCGACTCGTGCTATACTGGTGAGTGTTGTAGTTGCTAACCGATTGATCGTAATATTAAGAACCACACTCGATGTTATTGGGTATTTCTAGACCATCGAAGTGAAGGGATTCGCGAAAATGTTCTTGGGCATTCTAGACCATCGAAGTGAAGTAAGAACCACACTCGATGTTATTGGGTATTTCTAGACCATCGAAGTGAAGGGATTCGCGAAAATGTTCTTGGGCATTCTAGACCATCGAAGTGAAGGGATCCGCGAGAGCGCGCGCGATAGCGCGTTGGCGCTCGAGCGATCCGACTGAACGAAGATGGTCTAGAATGCCCAAGAACATTTTCGCGAATCCCTTCACTTCGATGGTCTAGAATGCCCAATAACATACTACTATCTTAGCTCGTAAGGATAAGTAATTACACAGGTACATACATACATACATAACGTCACAACATTGATCTATACTATATTACGAAGTTGATCAACACGTCACTACAACTTGCAGATACTTTTGATTCGAAGGCCTAAAGCCGCGATCAGGGACACGCGAGGCGTCACACGGCGCCTCAAGCAGCCGCGTCGCCCGCCTTTTCGCCCACTGCGTCACTAACCATTTCGCCCACCGCGTCACCTATGGTACGTCGCATGACGCGTTGCCCGCCGCACTGTCCGCGGCGTCACCTATCGTATGTGACGCTACAATTCAAATTAACACCTGCAAAAACGCTACACCGTGAACGCTCAGTACATTGTCATACGTTCGTGTTTCCGTCAGCCCGCGACGCGGCCTAAGACGCATCACAATAATTTATTACAATATACATAGGTAACAATAATAGTATTGTCGCCATGTTGTGTGGAAACCCCGTAAGTAATAAATGTTTCTTTCTTTCTTTCTTTCTTTCTTTCTAAGTGTGTATAACAAAATTGATGGCCCAGAGGTTGAACGTGTTGAGTGGTTCATCTTCTTCTATCTTGTGAGTTGTGAGGTAAATTATCAACGTCGGTAACCCTGGTGTCAGGGGTGTTACTGAACCGCCTCTGACCTCTGACGTGGCTCATGTCACGACTACGTACTTGCCGAACGGCTTAACGCGCCTTCTGTACTCGTAACACCACCAAGTGAGATAGGACCCTTACAGTTTAATGAATAAGACAACATCCATCTTTTGTTGCTTTTCACGTCACGAAGCCACAATGTAAAGATGTGGAATGTGGATAGGTCCATTCATCTATGAGTGATTCTCAGCCTAAAATCTAAGCAGCTGAAAGCTACAAAGAAACGAGCACAAAAATAACTAATTCCATCCAGATAAAATATTCAAAGTAAAGTTTGAGGATGTTGCAGGAAATTACGGCTTCTCAAACGGGACTCATTTAAATTTTATACAGAAGTTGCATCCGCCTTTATTGGCGACAGCCGCGGAGTTAGGGCTGTCAATAGCACGAAGCTCTAAACAAGAGGAGTTGCCGTATGAATTTAACCCTGGGAATAATCCGGCCCATGACGTCACTAAAAAGCGTGGTTTATGAAATTTTATGTTTCTTTGTGTACTTGATGTCCTTTTCCTAAGCATCATGACATAGCATAGCTAGGTCGATACGAGTATAACCCTCTCAGACTATGCCTTGAGCAGAGACTCGCGCCCAATTGGGCACCCTCAGGCCTGTTGTATCAAATTTTGTACCGGGTGAGAACCCTCCGCGCTCCCCTATTGTCCGGTCAAGGACTTAATGCCAAGTAAGAAATAGATAGAATCACGCATCTATCCTTGAAGCGGTAGGCAGAGGTGTGCCTATAGTAAACCCACTCTACGCCAGCTATGTGAAAACACGTCATAGCCGGCCATTTAAGATTAAAGTAAGACCTAGTGGGGATGAAGTCAGCGCCCGATACAAATAGGCTTGACAACCTATTCAAATGAGATACTTTTTTCGAAACGTTAAAACAATTGTTGTCTATGGAGTTTATATAGAAATACTGTCCTGTAACGCCATCAATAAAAGCGGTCAAACGTCGTACTCATTGTTACTTAATTCATAAATACAATTCGAAAATACGTCTACAAGTAAAATTATTTGATTTTTGATCACGTTAGTCTGGCTTCTATTTCTAGATTAGCATTTTATATATTTTTTTGTCCCAGTCAAATACCCTATTGTTGCGAGGCGGAGAGTTGCCGTTCCTTATTGTTAACGACTTTCAGTATGTTCTATTGTTTTTTAAAATGACAGTTTTTCTTCAATATAAAGATGAGCCCAGCCTTTCGGAGCCCAAGCCAACCTCGCCTGCACGCGGTACATCCTGCTATTCAACGAAAGAGGCTCTGGCGACCCACCAACACGCACTGGACCAGCGCGGTGGGCTTATGGTCCAAACCCCCCCCAATATGACCTCAACACATAAAAAACGGCCCCCAGTCCCCGGCAGCCCCGTTGTCCGTGGCTACGGTAGCGGCTACGGTAACGGCGGGGCAGGGGGTGCGAAGAATCTCCGGGCTGGATTCGGCTACCACCAACGACGACTGTACCTGGCAACATACAACACGTGCACACTGAGGACCGACGAGAAGCTTACCGAGTTGGAAGAATCTATCAGCAAGTTACACTGGGATGTCATCGGGTTGTCTGAAGTCCGAAGAAAGGGCGAGGACACGATAACTCTGGGCTCCGGTAACTTGCTGTACTTCCGGGAGGGCGAGCAACTGTCCATGGGTGGTGTCGGGTTTATCGTCCACAAGTCCCTAGTCAACAACGTGTTGACCATCGGTAGTGTTTCGAGCAGGGTAGCGTACCTGGTACTCAGAATATCATCGCGATATTCGCTGACTGTCATCCTGGTATACGCTCCGACCTCGGGACACCATGATGACGAAGTGGAGACTATGTATGAGGAGATTTCTAAAGCCATGCATAGCCATAAAAGCCACTACACGATTGTGATGGGGGACTTTAATGCACAGTTGGGGAAACGTTGCGGTAACGAGCTGAGAGTGGGGCAATTTGGATTTGGGGTCCGGAACACCAGAGGCGGGATGCTTGCGGACTTTATGGAGAAGGAGAACCTCTATATGATGAACTCCTTCTTCAGGAAGCCCGCGACCCGCAAATGGACCTGGATAAGTCCCAATGGCAGGTATAAAAATGAGATCGATTTTATCATGTCGACGAAAAAGCACATATTCAATGATGTCTCTGTGATCAATGCCGTTAAGACGGGAAGCGATCACCGCATGGTAAGAGGCACATTGAATATCAATATCAAGCTAGAAAGATCGCGACTGATAAAATCCACGCTCCGACCGGCGCCAGCCCAGATCCAAAACCCCGAGCGCTTTCAGCTCGAGCTTCAAAACCGCTTCGAGTACCTTGAGAACTGCGCAGACGTGGACGATATAAACGACCTGATGGTGGATGCTGTCCGTACGGTAGGTTCTAAACACTTTAGAACCCGCCGTACCAAAACGCAGAAACTCTCCGCACACACACTCGAACTCATGGATAAGAGACACGAAATGAGGCTGCAGGACTCAGCGGATGTCTTACGTTATAGACAACTTAATAGACAGATCTCGAAATCTTTGACGAGCGACCTTCGTCAATTTAATACTAAACGTATTAAAGAGGCTATAAAGCGGAACAAGGGCTCCAAGGTGTTCGCAAAAGATCTGTCTATTGGGCAAAGTCAACTAGCGAGACTGAAAACTGAGGACGGCAGAATCATTTCGTCGACTCCTGAAATCCTGAGAGAGATTGAGAGTTTCTATAGACAGCTATATTCCACGAAAACATCAGGCGAAAGCATGGCTCGAGACCCTCGAGCTAAGCTTACCCGACACTACACTGAAGATATCCCGGACGTCAGCCTGTACGAGATTAAGATGGCCCTCAAACAACTCAAAAACAACAAAGCGGCAGGAGATGACGGAATCACAGCAGAACTTCTGAGAGCGGGCGGAACGCCAATACTTAAAGTCCTCCAAAGGCTCTTCAATTCCGTCATATTTCAGGGCAAAACGCCGAGGGCATGGAGCGGAGGCGAGGTGATCTTGTTCTTCAAGAAAGGTGATAAAGCCCTACTGAAGAACTACAGACCTATCTCGCTTCTGAGCCATGTCTACAAGTTGTTTTCGAGGGTCATTACGAATCGTCTCGCTTGCAGGTTTGACGACTTCCAGCCTCCCGAACAAGCCGGTTTCCGGAAAGGCTTTAGCACCATAGACCACATCCATACGCTGCGGCAGGTTATACAGAAGACCGAAGAGTATAATCTGCCACTTTGCTTGGCGTTTGTGGACTATGAGAAAGCCTTTGATTCGATCGAGACCTGGGCTGTGTTGCAGTCTCTTCAGAGGTGCCAAGTGGACCATAGGTACATCGAGGTGCTAAGGGACCTCTACCAAAATGCCACTATGTCAGTTCGAGTACAGAACCAGAGCTCTAATCCGATCCAACTGCAGCGAGGAGTGAGACAGGGAGATGTCATCTCTCCGAAACTGTTCACTGCTGCATTGGAGGATATTTTTAAGCTTCTGGACTGGAAAGGATTTGGCATCAACATCAACGGCGAGTACCTGACGCACCTTCGATTTGCCGATGATATAGTCCTAATGGCTGAGACCCTGGAAGACCTGAACACCATGCTCGAGCATCTCAGTAACGCATCCCAACGAGTGGGTCTTAGCATGAACATGGCAAAGACAAAAATTATGTCCAACGACCATGTCGCACCCACTCCAGTTCAGGTTGGGAACGTTACACTCGAAGTTGTAGACCAGTACATTTACCTAGGACAAATAATCCAGTTAGGTAAGTCCAACTTCGAGAAAGAGATCTCTCGTCGGATCCAACTCGGATGGGCAGCGTTCGGGAAGCTGCGGAATATCTTCTCGTCCAGAATACCTCAGTGTCTCAAGACGAAAGTCTTTGACCAATGCGTGTTGCCAGTGATGACCTACGGCAGTGAGACGTGGCCGCTTACTATGGGTCTCGTGAGGAGGCTCGGTGTCGCTCAGCGGGCAATGGAGAGAGCTATGCTCGGTATTTCCCTGCTGGATCGAATCATAAATGAGGAGATCCGCAGGAGAACTAAAGTCACCGACATAGCTCGGAGAATTGCAAAGCTGAAGTGGCAGTGGGCAGGACACATAGCGAGGAGAACCGATGGCCGATGGGGCGGAAAGGTTCTGGAGTGGCGACCACGTGTCGGACGACGCTCAGTGGGTAGGCCCGCTACAAGGTGGACCGACGATCTGGTGAAGGTCGCGGGAAGCCGCTGGATGCGGGCAGCGCAGGACCGATCGTCGTGGAGATCCTTGGGGGAGGCCTATGCCCAGCAGTGGGCGTCATACGGCTGATGATGATGATAAAAATGAGCACGTAATGAGCAGATGCTTCTATGCTGTTCTGGGAGCAAATAAAAAACATAGAACACGTTCAGCTGCTTGTCTTCCCGGGCATGTCGTAAAAACCGAGAGAGGGATTGTGTCCTCTAACATGATGGACTAATGTTATGGGCGATAGGTTGATCCCTTATCACCATTAGGTTCATCATATCCAGCTTACGACAACGTATCAACAGTGGCTGCAAGTTGTCTTTGATTGCTTGTGGCTCTGCCCACCCCATTAGGAATTACGGGCGTGAATTTATGTATGTATGTATGTAATGAGCAGATGATCGGGCCGTCAGTGCGTTGCATTTAGGATGCTTGCTTTTATTATTACTGTTTTTATGATTTTGGTTTGTTTTTCTTTTGGTTTTGGATTTTTTTTCTGTATACTTATTGCTAAATAAAACTGTAAACTGTATACTTGTTGCGTATTGTTTAATATGGATAAATATCTGAAATAAAATATTTCATTCATTCATTCATTCATTCATTTCCGTGTGGTTTCTGTCCTGTGTTGAATATAATGTACCGTCTGTCTGTGTCTGTGGTGTCCGGAAGTAATAAATGTTTCTTTCTTTCTTTCTTTTAATGTTTTTGCTTTCTCGATCATTTCATATCTATGCTCTCTCAACATTTGAACAACAACAAGAGAAGAACTTTGCTATAGGTGTTGCCATTAGTCGACACTGTTTGCCGCCACGCAGACAGCTGTGGACATTGTAGGCTCTTGCTGCAGTCGCCTCTGTTAACAGCTGCAGTTGCTTCAGCAAAAAGCTGCTCGAACGTATGAGGGCTTAGCGAACTGGCCTAGTCCTCTTTCTTATTACTCCGTGGATAAGTCTAAGTCTGGCTTAAGAACAAGTTTGTTCTAGTTCCAAAATGCAACGTTGTAGTGTCAGGTGGCAGACTTAGGTTTTTGACTGACTTTGTAGGACTTGTTTTGGGGTTATGTATACGTTTTCACAATAAAATATTTTGTATTTGTCAAAAGAGCTTACATTAAGATGAATGATTACCTAAATGATACTTATTAAATCGAAAAATCTAAAGGAAAAAAATCTATTAAATCGGAAGGCACGTTAAGCCGTTGGTCCCGGCTGCATTAGCAGTCGTTAATAACCATCAATCCGCACTGGGCCCGCGTGATGGTTTAAGGCCCGATCTCCCTATCCATTCATAGGGAAGGCCCGTGCCCCAGCAGTGGGGACGTTAATGGGCTGATGATGATGATGACTTATTAAATAAATGTTCTTCTCCATATTGGGGATGTGAGTGTGATGTTGGTGTTTGCTATTTGGGATGGCGAATTGTACACCAATCAATAGTAACTTGATTTATTGTTCACTGAAAACTTGGCGATAAAATGTTACAGCGAAAATGATATGAATTCACGTCCATTACGTAAGATACGGAAAATTACAAGTTAAAGCAAAATACGAGTTAATCGGCGAAATTACGTGTAATAAAATGTTCGATTACATGACTCTACACACATTAATCTAGTTATTAAATAACTTGTAATATATGCCTACTTTATATTTTTTAAATTATATTGAGAGATTACAAAATAATAGTGTTTTAAATAAACGTGTAGACCATTGTCAACCCTCCACAGACCCATTAAGAAGATACAAAGTAGTTTCTTTCTTCGGATATTTTGCATCGTAATTGGTTTAGTGGACTTTCAGGCAGTAGTTCTGTCTGGAATTTGTGTTACCTGGAAGTTTTGTTTGTTCCAACCAGCAGTAGCTCTCTACTAGAATAAAGAATAAACAACGGAATTAAAAAATAAACTGACGACAAAATATGTCTAATAAAAAGTGATAATTTTGACATTGTATTTAGTTAAGCGTACCTAATGAAATTATTTTTAATTATATTCACATTTATATTGACTCACATTATTTTAATATCTTATTGAAATTGTAATTTAAATATATTAGAATTAAAATTGTACACCTAGACTGGTATGCTGCAGTGGATGTATGTAATATTGTTTAAGACCTTCTTGACCTGTAGCAATGCAATAAATACATTTGAATTTGAATTTGAATTTGAGAAATAGATAATATTTTTCGAATAACGACTGTAAACCTATATAACCTATGAAATTTGACAAGCCTATAATGAAGGCCTTTATAGGCTACGTCCCCCCCCCCAAAAAAAAAACGTAAGTAAGTACAATTCCTTACTCGTACTGCGCATGGAAGCTATTGTAAATCTCTGTTTTTATTTAAATATTATCGCTAATTGTATTGAACAGCCTCCGTGATCTAGTGGTTAGAGCGTTTTTTTTTAATTCTTGTACCCCTGCCGCACAGAATAGGCAGGGACTTTTTGTAACTACATATATAGCTTATTTCTGCTAGTGACTTATATAACTATTTGTCCAATAGGGCCCTACACTAGCACACATTCATTCTTGTCCTCTAGGTGGGTTAGAGCGTTAGGCTCACGATCTGGATGTCCGGGTTTGATTCCCGATGGGGACATTATTAATTTTTTTAGAATAGAATAGAATAGAATAGAAATAGTATATTATGATTTCACTTTGTGAGACTGTCCTTTGTTTGGTAAGGACTTTTCAGGCTTGTATCACACCTGATAGTCCGAAAAAGTAAGATGATTCCGTGCTTCGGAGGGCACGTTAAGCCGTTGGTCCCGGCTATTAGCCGTAAAAACACCTCCACCAACCCGCATTGGAGCAGCGTGGTGGAGTATGCTCCATACCCCCTCCGGTTGATTGAGGGGAGGCCTGTGCCCAGTAGTGGGACGTATATAGGCTGTTTATGTATGTATGTACTGAATAAAAAGATATTCACTATTCTCACAAATGTGGGATATAGAAATAACACGGAATATTTTAAATATCTTTGCTTCTTATTAAATATCTTTACTTTTTATATTGTAACAAAATCCTCTAACGCGACCGACATCGCACCAAAGACTCGCCTTTCTTACTTTTTAAAACTGCCTTACGTCCCTATCATTAACCATCCTCCTCTCATACGATAAACAATCAAATTCCCATTCCTTATCCTTCCATAGTATTCTCACTTTCCTACACAAATACGTACTAAACATTGGCGTAGGCTTCAGAATGACAGTTGTAGCCGTTAAAGAGATATGGAAATACTTCGGAGACAAACCATTTAGCGCTCAAAGCTTTTAAGTACAAATCTTCATACTCTAAGCACATTGCAGCACAAAATGCTTACAATCTTTCTGCATTTATTATTATTAAGATATGTGACACATAGGCGGTCCTGAAGTTTACAGTTTTTAGGGTTCCGTAGCCTAATGGCAAAAAACGGAACCCTTATAGATTCGTCATGTCTGTCCGTCCGTCCGTATGTCACAGCCACTTTTATCCGAAACTATAATAGCCATACTGTTGAATGTAATTTTATTTTATACATAATTAATTTATAATTATTATTAGCCATGACATTGTAATTGATTTATTATCTTATGATATTTTGATTTAATTTATTATCTTCTTTGTTGACATTCTTTTATTATCATTTTCGACGATCATATTTATGTTGTTACCGTTTTATATTGTGTCTAAAATGTGTTGTATAACTAAATGTGAAATAAATGAATCTAATCTAATCTGTTGAAACTTGATAAATATGTGTATTCTGTGAACCGCATTAAGATTTTTACGCAATGATAGAAAAAAAAACAATAAATTTTGGGGGTCCCCATACATAGAACTGAAACTCAAAAAAATTTTTTTCATCAAACCCATACGTGTGGGGTATCTATGGATAGGTCTTCCAAAATGGTGTTGAGGTTTCTAATATTATTTTTTTCTAAACTGAATAGTTTGCGCGAGAGACACTTCCAAAGTGGTAAAATGTGTGAAATATATGATGTAGATTTGCATGCAAACTACCAACGAAAATGGGTTTGAACCAGATCTAGTAAGTAGTTTTTTTCTAATACATCATAAAGCGTAAACCGTAATTTACTTTCATAGTTAAAACATCAAAAGTTACTACGAATTAAAAAAGAAACTTTTATATTATGTTACTTGCTGTTACGGAACCCTTCATGGGCGAGTCCGACTCGCACTTGGCCGCTTTTTATGATTGTCAAGATCAACTATCGCTGGTTCGGCAACAGTACAATGATCACAAAGCTAAACCTCGCAGACGTGGTTTAAGTCGAGTACATTTAAAGCTACACGCAGAGCATAGAGACGGGAACTGCCACCAATTTAACTGAACGTCGCGATTGTAGGAGTTTGGATATAGTAAAGCCGACAAGCGTGGAGCGAGTGAAAGGCGAAGCATTTCTCTCTCTCATTATTTAAGAGCTGCGCTCTTGTCGGTGGAGTAATAGCCATTCCTCTCTTCTTCCCGCCAAACCCTTCACCTCCTTCTACGACACCACCTGCACCTTATCTTTTATTTGTTTCATAAATGTTCTCTTAGGTCTACCATTTCCTCTCTTTCCTGCAATTTTCCTACTATGATGTTCAACAAAAAGAAGTACCTCTTATGCAATATAAATCATCAGGAAAAGAGGCCTGAGAGGTGTTACAGGCCTTATGATGATGTAATAGGGTATGGCCTAGGGGCCACACAACCACAGCTATCTCATTCTCCTTCTATCGTGTGGGTTGTGAGGTGAATTACTTATGGATCCGCCAAAGGCTGCTCTCGTAGTGTAATGTGTTGAGGGAGGCACTTCCTAGGGTTTTAGTTAATAAAACGCCGGGGCAGTTATGAAACGATGCACATTGTATTATTGTTGCTCAGGAAGAGAGCTATTACATGTTACCACCATAAAGAATAAAAAGATACAATATTTTGGTTGGTGTTGCCAACACTCCTTGCCCACCTTGGAATAAGTTTATCCTGTAAATATCTTGCAAATTTGTGTCCAATAAAGTGTTTTATTATTATCACTATTCGGAAGATTGTCAGAGACATTTTTTCTTGTTTCATACTTTTCTTACCAATCGTGCCCATTTGTAGCGGCGGCCCCTAGACTATAGCCTATTTTATCATCACACAGAATACGAGTGATCAGCTATTCTGACGTTCGCATTGTTAGTCTTAATTCTTGTGACTTGCACAATAAAATAATAGCGAGCAACTAGTAGACAAGTTAATATTTGTCCTAGCTTTCGGCAAGGGTCTGTTTAGAGGCACCCACAGTTCAGAGCGCCTGTCACTGTGCATTTCCTTTTAATTATGTTTGATGTGAACTCTTGTCTTTATCACTAGGAGTGCAGAAATTGTGGAGCGTAAGTGGAAATTTAGATTAAGTATAAGGAATTAAGTTCTAGAGCTCGGGAAATTTCCGGAGCTCTAGAACTTACCTACACGTCTTCTAGGTAATATTGCTCGTCTAGTAGGTAATATTGTGATATGAAAATTTGTAAAATTGTAAGGCGATTCTCAGACGAATTTTTTTTTTACATGACTTTCGCGACTTAGGTTTGGCTCAGATAGCATTAACGACTTAGCTGGACAAATAAACCTAATGTAATGTACCTGTCTGTCTGTATCTGTGGTGTCCGGGAGTAATAAATGTTTCTTTCTTACAAATGGGGAGCGCCGCCGCCGCAGACGCGGGAAAGCGGATTTTGAAACGGTGTACCACGCGGATGTTTTTTACAATACAAACAATACTTTATTGCACCAAAATAAAAATAAATAATTACAAAAAGTATCTTAACTAAGTATGTGGCAAATGGCGGCCTTATCGCTTAAAGCGATTTCTTCCAGACAACCATAAGGTGAGGAAAAATGTAAAAAAAAAAATAATTGAAAGATTGCGGGTACAAACTATAAGTACAACTTATTACCAATAAATACACATCATCATCAGCCGTATGACGCCCACTGCTGGGCATAGGCCTCCCCCAAGGATCTCCACGACGATCGGTCCTGCGCTGCCCGCATCCAGCGGCTTCCCGCGACCTTCACCAGATCGTCGGTCCACCTTGTAGCGGGCCTACCCACTGAGCGTCGTCCGACACGTGGTCGCCACTCCAGAACCTTTCCGCCTCATCGGCCATCGGTTCTCCTCGCTATGTGTCCTGCCCACTGCCACTTCAGCTTTGCAATTCTCCGAGCTATGTCGGTGACTTTAGTTCTCCTGCGGATCTCCTCATTTCTGATTCGATCCAGCAGGGAAATACCGAGCATAGCTCTCTCCATTGCACGCTGAGCGACACCGAGCCTCCTCACGAGACCCATAGTAAGCGGCCACGTCTCACTGCCGTAGGTCATCACTGGCAACACGCATTGGTCAAAGACTTTCGTCTTGAGACGCTGAGGTATTCTGGACGAGATATACAATAAATACACGCAAATAAATATATAACATACTTGTTTTTTGATCAATATCCGAATCTCGCTACCGGACTTGCACCAATGCAGTGACTTAAAGTAGACTTACGTGCAGTGTTGACTAACACAGTTGGTTTGACCACTATAGTCGGCGATACGGCCCACCACCTATCAAGTTAGTTTAACAAAAAGCTCAGTGAGGTTTGGGTACTTAGTTCACCTTACGATGTACTTCTAACCCAATTGGGATATAGTTCTTGTGTACATATTATTTATCTTACCATATGATCAGAATTAAGTCACAGACGCAGACCGAAGCGGCGACACAGTTCAATCGTGAATCAATCGGCGTGTTCCCACCCTACCTCCGGCAAGCCGGCAACCGAACTACGTCACCACTTCCGTCTAATCCACCGTCCGATATACTGCGTTTTCACATAACGTAGATGTAAATCCATTGTCTCATAATTTATTATAACCAGTATTGTTGTGAAAAGTTTATTAGAGTGCTTTAAATATCATACTTGAGCGTTATCATTTATCGCCACCCAGAAGAAGCCCATACATTCGTGATAACCATACACACATACCTACATCTTCAAGCAAAGAATTCATACAATCATTGTTCAGAGGAAGTCAATCCAGCAGATGGTCAGGATTTAAGGAACCACATCCACCAATCACCATACAATACATATAGTAGACCTCGACGCTAAACGTGATGAGTTGAAGGCCCGTCCCCCTGCCGCTATTCATTATAATTACCAAAACGGTGTGCTCACGTGCCCTCACTGTGCGCGGGGGTTCACTGTAAAGATAGGCTACATAAGCCATCTTCGAGCGCATCAGCGTCGTCTTATAAGTGATTCATGCGGTAAAGCGATTCGTTGTGTGCCAAGCACCTCCAATGCGTGGGTGCCACACTGCATCCAAAGATTTTAGAAACAAGGAGATATGCACTTAGCACAAAATTACACGAGTCCGCATATCCCCTGTTAACTTACGTCGGCATGTAAAGCGACCGCACCAAGAGATTTCTAGCTAGACCGCTACATTGATTTACCCGCCGTTCATTGCGTAGTAAGACAAGCGCTAGTTGAGGTTGAGCGATACCAAAAAAGCAGTGAACGATGTGGATAGTTTTATAACACGATCGTTGCCTCATTTAATATGATCATCATCATCAGTCCATTAACGTCCCCACTGCTGGGGCACGGGATGAATAGGGAGAACTAGCCTTAAACCATCACGCGGGCCCGGTGCGGATTGGTGGTTATTAACGATTGCTGCCAGCCGGGACCAACGGCTTAATGTGCCTTCCGAAGCACAGAGGAGCTCGAGATGAAAACTTTTTTTTGTGGTCACCCATCCTATGACCGGCCTTTGCGAAAGTTGCTTAACTTCAACAATCGCAGACCGAGCGCGTTAACCGCTGTGCCACCGAGCTCCTCATTTAATATGATCATTTTGTGCATATTTCGGTCGAATCGACTATAAACCAGCGGCATATCTCTCGGCCGTTTCTATATATAATGTAAAATGAAATAAGTATCTTTTTTCTGGCGTATTTTCATTTAACAGATGACTGCCCAAATAAGGTATAAAAATTCATAAATGTATTTAAATAATATCGAAGGCCGTCGTGACGCGTCAATCTACGTCTGAAATCTGCGGCATGAAGTCAATGACCTATATTAGACCTACAGTTGTTAATCACCCGTCTCTTTCCTGTTCGGCGAATAATAAAACGACGGGTATAACATAATATAAAATTAGGAGGTGTTTGCAGGAATCGGGGCTATTATATTGATATAATTTTATCAGAGTTATTATAGGCATGAAAGACCCGCCAAAGGCACAGCATAGCTGATTTAATATAATTCAAAGGTTAACCATTTTACCTACTGAATAAACTTGACTATGACTTTGATTATAAAAGTTAGCCTGAAATACGTTTATGAAGTTACCACAGATCTGAGTTTGGCTCACCCAAAACAACCTTTTCTTCCTTTCTCCATCGTTCATCAACTAGCGTCTTGATGGAACTTCCCAGACAGATTAACGGCTGAGTTGTTCTTATTTCAAAGTCTGCCACGTGACACCGACAACATAAATCAGTGGATTGCGCAGTGGACATTGTGGATGTATAGTTGCTGGATGCGCTCAAAACTTCCAACATACATAAACTCACACATATTTCCCACCGGGGTAAGCAGAGACTATGGAATTCCATTTGCTTCATTTGCTTGTAGCACACGCACGCCGGTTCAGAGTACATCTCCAATTTCGTCAATATACGGGCTTTTATGTCTTCCTCTGCCAGCCCTACTGTTAACCTTCGCTTTATATACCGCTTTCGTTATCCTATTATATAAGACTAGACAAGAAACTGTCGTGGTTTTATCAACTACTTACCACTTTTTTTTTTAGTTATTGTTCAGTGCTATTTAAGGTACGCAATTACTTATATAAGTATTCATATTGAAAGAATTTTATTTTTTTTATTGTTTGAGAGTATGTCATATGCGCAAATAATAAACTGCAATATTGCTGTTTTAGATGAATTGTAGCGATGTGGCATTTTAAATACCCCAAAGCACGCAGAGCCACTGCTCTGATGGTGCTTCACTTTTCAAGTTTCACTAAACTTAAGAGGGATTTTCAAAGAATTGATTTCTATTTCACTTTTTGGAAATAATTTTTGAAGAAGAAATATGATGTACTTTTAAAAATTTTCCATCTTCATTTTTCTTCAATTTCTGTCTCATCCAGCACAGAGATGTACCCCCACTCGTCTCTAACAAGCGCACACAATTAGAGGCGCGCAGTCCGTGTCCGCTTGTGTTGTGTTTTATCTCGTTACGCGTCAAGATGCCCAGATTTACGGCGAGAAATATACTTCTATCTTCAGCTCATATTCCGAGTGTGACCCTGTTTTCAGTACCTATATTTTGGTTATACCTATACTTGGAGGCGAATGAACGTTTGGTTATTTAACTATTTCACGGGCAGAGACCATGTGTCATTAATAGTTCATAACAGATAGTATGACACCTTGGAATCGGAACGTCATTAAACGTTCTGTCCTTGAAAGTGTTAAATATGTAATACATTCACGATTTTTTTGATAAATTCGTTAAATATTTTTAAGCTTATCATCATGCCTCTTCACATCGTTTCTTATAAAGAGGTTAAAGAATTGGCTTTGGATAGTCAAGAATCGAGAATGCTTCACCGACAATGATTAAACATACATATTATTATACAGGGTGTTTGTGACATTGTAAGGAAAACTTTGAAGGATGATTCAGACCATAATTCTGAGTTGATATCAAGTGGAATTTTCTATCGCAAAAGTATAGAATTGAAAATAATTAAAAAAAAACTAAAAAAAAAACACGAATTTGCGACGGAAAATTCCACTTGATATTAACTCAGAATCATGGTCTGAATCGTCCCCCTTAGTATTCGTTACGATGTCACTAACACCATGTATACTTATCTAAGTTAGCAGCTTTCGTTGGATACGAAGGTAATATAATGATAAATAGAATGGGGATAAATGTAGTGTATTGATATTGCTATCCTTGTCTCGGGCATATACGTCATCTGAATACAGAGCAAGACAAACTGTCAGTCAATGCAGGACGGTCTGCCTGTACAGAGTGATGGTGTGTTGGCGAGCCGAATCATGACATACAGAAGGTGTAGAAAGTCATTAGCCCATCACTCATAAAATGGTTTATCATGATGAACTATGTTAGAGTATGCTGGATACCTTAGTTGACTTGTACGATACGCTTCTTAAGGTATTTTATGCCATATTTCTTCACTTCTTCTTCTTCTTGTCGTTTCGATGGCATTCAGATTTCTTCAGCCCAGCATTCCGCCACTCGAACAGCATCCTCGGTGGCACTCATCAGCCCCTCTCGCGTGCAGGTATCAGGGCACGCGGGGCAAGTTATCAGATGAGCCATAGTCTGTGGCGTAACACCACACACGCAGCTCAAGTCCGATCCGATGAGAAAACCCCACCGGGACAGGTTACTTCTTCACTGGTTGCTGGTTGGTTTCTTCTTTTTTTCTTCTTTAGGTTATTACTTCACTGTTAGAATTTTATACTACTTGAACAATCCAATGATCGAACGCACTCTGAAACTTGTCTAACTTTTACCAGTGTTTTAGCACACGCTACTAAATACGGGATTTTCGATCTCATACATAAACTTGAGTTTATGGGAGACCATGCGAAGAGCTCTGTTTACTTATGGCACTTTGATAAAGTTTAAACTGTTTGTCGCCGTAAATTTTATCCTTAACCAGTATACATGGACCCTTCGTTGGATGTTAAACTCTGATGTGTACGCTTCTGCCCTGTGCCTGGTGAGAGGATCCGTTGGTGGTAGCCCAGTTGAAGGAACGCTATCTCTATGAGGTCACAGGTTCACATCCCAGCAATTTATTTTCCAATACATGTGTGGTTCGTGGTCATGTGGCATGGAAGAAGCAAGTCACAGGGACTGTAACCTGGAACCTGACAGAGGGTAGCAGTAACTGACAGTACTATTCACAGGCGGAGGACAGGAGTCCTAGTACGGCTTTGAAATAGGCTACTCTGGGCGCCATCCCACTCGCGTCAGACAGAGTACTGCGGGGCGGAAGGTAAGAGGGAAACCACTGCTCTATTTTACTGTTAAAAAGTAGCATGAAGAATGCTACACCGACAAGAGCGTGGCTCTTAAATTAGTGAATAGGTGACCAGTATACGGTTCAGCATGTCCATGTCCAGACCTGTACGAAGCCACTGACAATGCCGTAAGCGTGGCCAATTATTGGTCAGCAAAAATTTAGTTTCGATCGCCATCGACTCGCAAAGAAGAAGAAGCATGTCCATCTCAGGACTTCGTATCAATGGCTGCAAGTTGTATTCTGTTATCAGAATGGCTTTAGCCTCCGTCTCCCTGGAGACGGAGGCTCAGGAAGTCACGCTCGTAATCCCTGGATTACGAGCGTGACTTGTAAAACACTTTTATTTTTAGTTTTAAATTTTTCAGTTGGCAAGTTTTAAAGAGCTGGGTGTAGGACGGCGTGTTAGAGGACAGAGGCTCTCAGATTGTTTGCATCTCAGCGGTTTATGAAGGCAGATAATGGGGGTGTACGAACAGATGGGGCTTGGTTGGGGCCATTAAGCCAGAGCTTATGACAGCTGGCGGCGGACCGAGAGCGGTGGCGATTTTGGAACGTTGTTTTAAGTGTCTTTCGAAACTCGCATTACGCACATTCCGCGCTCTCTACCTCTGTTCATTGTTTCTTTGGGATGCAAAATATTTGTAGTGAAAACCGTTCATAATGTCAAGTCATAAAATTAAATGAAATCAAATACACTTTGTTATAATTAAAACACATAATAACAGGTTCTTACCGCGTTTGAAATAGGGACATGAGACTCACGATATTTCGACACTGTTGCAAGTGCCATGATCACGGGATGACTGATGAGATTGGAGTGGAGTAGGTAGGGATCATGGCACTTGCAACAGTGTCGAAATATCGTGAGTCTCATATCCCTATTTCAAACGCGGTAAGAACCCGTTATTATGTGTTTTAATTATGATAATAATTACCGCGTAAATTTAAAACAATGTGCACTTTATTACACAGAACTTAATTTTAACAATCAGATTTAACATATCAATTCAGTACAACTTGAGTAGAGTGTGTACTCTACGATGCTTGTCAGTAAAGATAAATGTAGCAACTTACGGTTAGATGGCAATAGGTTCGACCCCTATTACATGGGGCTTAAACATAGGCGGCGAGAAGTGGGTGTACTTTACTTATGTAGGTACTTTATATATAGGCAGAGGTGTATAGTATAAACCTTCAGAACGGATACAGGCGTTATGCTATTATTTGTGTTACATAACAAATATTTATTTTTTATTTTATGTTCGTGGCCCCAACTCCCAGCGTCTTGGCGTAGATGAGTCAGCACGAGATATTATTCTGTTGGTCTTTGTTCCAAACTTTCTTGTTTTACTTTACCCCGCCTACCAGCTGAAATGTGAGATTCATGCACATCTTTGTACCGCTTTTATTTTAGAGAAACATTTTATAAGATATCAAATGTCTTTAACGCGAGGCGGAAGACAGGAAACTCTGGAGAATGGGTTGGCTGCTAGTATAAATACCTCCAGGAACCCGCAATGAAGCGGCTTGGTAGATGGTCTTTCTCTGTATAAAAGGATTATGGTAGAGGTTTCCATACCATATTGGTTCATCGAAAGGAAGTACATAGTAGATATATTCACATCACAGAACTAATACCTGTACTGTCTGTTGTCTTTGTATGTTTCTCTCATCTATTCTACTCTGTACAAATAAAATAAATAAATATAATGAGAAACGAATGCCATTGATAAAAATACTAGGGATTCACATCTTACCTTATATCACCTTATGTCATATCCCATTTTTAGCACTGTCAAAGTCGATTGTCATAATCGTTTGCAACTTGGCTTGGCTTGATAAAATTTGGTTAGCTTATGTCAATTCATTACATTTTCATTGCGTTTTGTTCTGTATTGTTTATGATAGTGAAAAGCGTTTTGGCAACAGAGAATAAAACTTTTCATTATAGTGCGATTTGGTATCTACTTTCAATGGCAAAGAAATAAATAAAAAAATATATTTAAAATTATATTTTTATTGTAGTATAAGAAGTATCAGGTATAAAAAAACTGAAAAACTATTTTATAGAGTAAAATATAAAAATATTAGTAGAGCAACACGGGAAAGAGAGTAGACATATACAGGCGTCCCTTTCTGCCAAAGCGTTTGCATCCGCGGTTTGCATATTGTGTATCCCGGCACAGTAACTATCTGTATCCTAGCGACTGATCTTAGTAGCAATCGATAGTGCTTACCGGTTTTTAGATAGTTATCGATAAAAATGTCAAAGAGAGAAGCCATTATATGCAGCCAAGGCTCTCGAGTCTTATAATCATAGTAGAAAGGATATAAATATTAAGTTATTAAAATTTAATCCTTACAGCTATTGTGCGATGTTGGTTATAACAACTACCTTTGTTATCATTTATTTTTAATCTAATTTCCATAAACGAGGTTTCGAGTTTATCGATAAATGCATCTATCGACAATTGGTACAACCACAAAGTGAAGTGTTACCGCAAAAACCGGCAGAAAAATTTGTGTCGAGAACGCTATGGCTACTCCCCTCCAGTCAGTCGGATGCCCACGTTACTCTATGATAGTTGTTTATTGATCACTGTACAAAAAAGAGGCATTCGTTGTATATCTTAGATTAACTTATACACTAAAACGTGTAGTTTTTATTTACATGTGAAATAAAATTAATTTTCGAAACCCAATAAATTAAATTTAGTACAAAAACACTTTATCAGACTACAATTTTCAAATATTTTAGCAAATTTATTTATTATAAACTTATTTTTATTCAGAACTATTTTTTTGTTAGCGTTGCTCTATTCTTAAAATACTATGAAATTCAAAAATGCCTATGCTTATTATAAGTTTGTTTTTACCGCATGTATTGCTCGCCGCGTTGATGGTCCGCCACAGATAGTTACTTATTAAATAAAGCATTTAGCAAAATGTTAATTTAATGTTGACAAACGAATGTATCGAGTAATTTCATAGATGTTTTGTTTACATTATTTTAACTCGTTACAAAACAATAACAATTATTTTCTTGACATCATTTTCATAATTTAATCCTTTATGCTGGCTTTTGTAGTTGCATTTAGGCATTTTATTTTTACTACTATAATATTTTTCTACGTCCAAAGGAAATTTTCATTGATGAAAAGTCAACCATTCTTCTTTAATCATATCTGAACCTTTTTCACCTATCATGATTGTAGGAGCATTTGTATTACCCCTAACTATTAGCGGCATTATCGAGGAATCTATAACTCTCAACTTCTTAATACCATAGACTCTTAATCTGGGGTCTACTACTGCTTCATGATCCCATTTGGGACCCATCTTGCAAGTTCCCACTGGGTGATATATCGTAGACGTATAATGGGTTAACAGACATGCAAAATATTCGTAAGTACCCCAAGGGTACTCAACACAACCCTGAACTGGCACCCTAACGTAACTAGCGCCAGATCTTCTGAAAGCTTCAGTTTCTTCCAAACTAACAGCAAAACGTATCCCCTCTATTAAAGTATCCATGTCTTTCTTCACAGTGAAGAACCTTGGATAAATCAACGGTGGACCAAATACTGGATCAGTGCTGTTCAGTAATATAAAACCTCTGCTTTTTGGAGTCAAGAGCAAAGGTCTGGCTGCTATACCGTCGTAGAAAGATAGAGGGAACATGTTTGCTGCCATGTAAGTAGTAGGATCCGAGTAAAACTCCTGCACGTTACGACCATCAAAATGAAACTGTATATCGGGAACGTCACGGTTTTTAAAACCAGTCTTAATAAACGCGATCGCATTCAAAGTCGCCGTTGTAGCTAAAGGACTATGCTTTTTTGGATGCTGAGAATAGTACTCATAAACTTCATCCATCAGTTCCTGTCCGTCTACCAAAGTAGATGTTTTGTTTGACAATCCCATAATCAATGCATCTGTAGTAACGTGATCTTGAAGATTATAGCCCACTCTCAAATCTGCATGTACTGGGATATTCAGATCTAACAAATGTTCTTTAGGTCCTATACCAGATAACATCAGTATTTTTGGAGAGTTTATCGATCCACTGCTAAGAATAACTTCTTTCCTGGCGTAAACTGAGTAAAAAGCACCGTTCCTTACATAATTTACGCCAATAGCAGTTTTTGTATGAGGATCGATTAGAACTTTAGTTACAAAGGTATCAGGCATAATATGTAAATTTGGTCTTTTGCCTCGAATAGGTCGTATATAAGCAACGTTAGCTGACCATCTGCGACCATCTTTGGATGTTGATTGGCCGATATCAGTTCCAATTTGGTGATGACCATTAAAATCGGTTACGGGTAGACCTCTTTCTTTGAACGATTGAACAAGCATCATAGTATTGACGTCGACGTATGAGAATCTCTCCACGTTGAGGGGTCCACCGACGGCGTGATGATACTTGTCGTGAGCTTCTACATCGCGGTTGTTCTCCGCCTTCTTAAAGTACGGTAACACCTGAAAATTGAACAAAATAAATGTCTAATGGAACAATGAACATTTAAATCCTTTTCTCACTAGTGGAAATGTTTCTTCACATCTGAGTAACAAACGTGAAAACCAAATCTCTTGGTAACTGCAGATGTAATATAATGACGCTATTCGGTATCCTCCAGTAATATGAATCAATATTCTTCTTCTTCTCTCGTGCGATTATGAGATCAATGATTGACCTTATCAACTTTGGTACCAGGGTTACCATGGAGGCGCCTGAGAGAAATATTTGAGTTTACTAAGTGACACAAGTCACATAACATCTAAACATAAAGATAATTAATTATATAGAAACAAGTTTAGGTACCACCTCGGTACCACGAACCATTTAGATGACAGCTAAGCAAAAATTTACCAACGTTTCTGAAAATTGCGAAGATTATAGTAATATGCTAGGCCATGAAACTGTTTAACACAAAGCACATGTCTTGTTATGTATGCACTTACGTCATGATAGCTCCATCCATGGTTACCAAGGTCAGCCCATTCGTCGTAATCCCTCTTGTTACCCCTTATGTACACGAGGAAGTTGACAGCACTCGATCCTCCCATAGTCCTGCCTCTGTAAATAATAACATTATCTTTATTGATAAAATGATTGTAAAATATCTTCTTTTATGATCTGTTCAGAAATGATTTTATATTAACTCCTCAGTCGTTTCAAAAATGTAACTGTTTTACAGTAGACGACTAAAGAAGACAGTGAAATAGCCTGAGTGGAATCATTTGTGAACAGTCACCAATTTTGTTTAGTTCTAATATTACGTGAAAACAACAACTAAAGTAATGGTTGAGAAGCTGCAGTAGTTTTAGGCGGATGAGAGATTCGACAAAAAAAAAATTGACGACTCAAAGTGTAACATTGTTTCATAAAAATTGTTTTAATTCTAAAATTTAATTTGAATGGATAGGCAGAATAAATAAATAACATTAATGATGTCCTCTTTTTGGGCCCAGAGACTAACATACAAAAATAGTAACTCACATGATCTCAATACAATCAACACAATTAATGACTGTGAGAAATAAGTGTAAAATGGGTTAGGTGAGACTATACATGTACTATGTAATACTTGTGCAAAAACGATTTGAATCGAAACACTATTTGATATATCTATCAGCCAGTGACATTGTAATTTTAATTACAGATTTTTTGATTAAAAATATCATCACCCTATTGAAAATTGCAAAATGTTAATGATAAGTAGTGAAGGTCAAAATGAACAATAAGGTACTTTCAAATAAAGTGCTATTAGTTATCGTGTTAAATATTACTTGTGTGCATAATTATGTTTGTGACTGTTAGATTAAAAAAATAATTATCTACTGCAATAGTTTTAAGTATGTATTTAATGTTAATAACGTGATTTCATGGTGTTGTCCAAAAAGTTTGTGTGACTTACCAATTTTGATGTCTGTGGTGTTGCGTATGAGACCTTCATTTGTATTAGTGTTTCTTGATTAATTTGTTTTAGTGAGTAATCTTACAGGGAATCCGAGTGTAATACGGAGAACGAATATGTATAAAGTTCAAATGAAAATTGATAAAGTAAAGGTAGTCAAATTTTATTGACGGGCGACGATGTCAAGGCCAGAACCCTGTCAGATAGAACACATTGTGATAACTATTTATTGTAACGTTGATGCCGAGTGTTATTAGATACGAGACTGCAAAGAATGTGAAAAACGAAAGAAGTTAAGCACGAGAGAAAAGAAGTTGAGGAACCTTTGTGAGTGTTCATTCTGAATAGGAAAGAAAACACGTTGATACCATTTAAAATGTAATAAACCTAAATACACGTAAATATAACAAAATATTTCTATCACAAGATTGTGTTTATTTTGCACAGTTATTGTCCGTACCCACTTCAGTTAAGATAGGTAACTGCACTAATTATTTCTATACATTTGTCCATTCAACTAAGACTCACTACATGGCAAGCAAGGAACTTAAATTTTTCAACTTTATTATATTTATTAGGATCTCAAAGATAATCCTCTTTGATCATATCAGCAGCTTTCTCCCCAATCATAATGACAGGAGCCATAGTATTACCACGAACTATTTTTGGCATAATCGAGGCATCTGCTACTCTTAAGTTCTTCACTCCATACACCTGTAGTCTTGGGTCTACCACCGCATCTTCGTCCCATATAGGTCCCATTTTACACGTTCCTACTGGATGGTATATCGTCGTTGTATATCTAGTAAACAAACAAGCGAAGTATTCAGACGTTCCCCATCTATAATTTGAGCACGCTTCAACGGATCTTCTTATAAACTCTACACCGTTTCTTTTAAATGCCTTGGAATTTTCTAATTTTGTAGCAAAATGTGCTGCTGCCACTAAAGTATCTAAGTCTTTTCTGACGGTGAAAAATCTTGGATATATCAATGGCTGACCGAACACTGGATGAGTACTGTTCAATGTCAAGAAACCTCTGCTTCTTGGTTTTAGGAGAATAGGTCTAACATTAATACTGTTGTAAAAAGAAAACGGCAATGTATTTGTAGCTATATAAGTTGTTGGATCAGAATAAAACTCTTGAAGATTTCGTCCATCAAAATGGAATTGTATATCTGGTGCAGTTTCGTCTTCTGCAAATGGTGTTCTTATGAATGCACTTATATGTGTAACACCAGTGGCAGATAGCGGACCGTTTACTACTGGTCTTTTGCGATAATTTCTTACTCTTTCAATTATATTCTTCAAACTTATAAGAGTCGAAGTTTTGTTTGTAAGACCCACTAAAAATGCATCAGTAGTGGAGTGATCTTGCAAATTGTACCCTACTTTCAAATCTTTGACGACTGGTATATTTAAAGCTTCTAAATAGCATTTCGGCCCTATACCAGACAGCATGAGTAGCTTCGGAGAGTTCAAACCACCAGCACTTATTATTACCTCCTTTCTTGCAAATGATCTGAACCATTTGCCGTTTCGTGTGTACCTTACTCCATAAGCTTTGTCATCACAAAAGAGAATTTTCGTTACTTGAGAATTTGTACGGATTATAAGGTTACGTCTTTTGTTTCTAATGGGTCTTATAAAAGCAGTGTTAGTAGACATTCTTTGTCCATCTCTTGATGTTGTTTGAGTTATCATGGTACCTAATTGATCTTTTCCATTCAAATCCATTCGAGGTAACCCTGCTTCTTGAAAAGCACTTAAAAGCATTTCGATATTTTTGTCCGCATACGGGAATCTTTCGACTGTTAAAGGCCCATCTATACCGTGATATAATGTATTTTTGGATTCCTTATCACGATTATTTTCGGACTTTCTGAAGTACGGTAGTACCTGAAAATTGTAAATAATCATTTTAATAATTTTATTAATATTTCATGTCACATATCGTAAACAAATTCTAGTATACTTCTTCATAACTCCATCCTTCGTTTCCCATCTCTGCCCACTCGTCGTAATCTTTTCTGTTTCCCCTCATATACACTAAATAGTTGATGGCACTTCCTCCTCCCATAACTCGACCACTGTAATCAGTTCATAGAAAAATACAAAAACATTTAAAATTTTAAATAAATGTTCCTTTTTAAGCAAAAAATACATATAATTCTGTTAGTAAAAATTAATAGTTTAAGAAAAGAACATGCAGAGGAAGGGCGGAAAGAAGACAAAACATTAGAAGTAGTAGAAGATGTCGTAAACTGTCACCTTAGAAAGAGATACAAAAAGTAAAATTAACAGACAAGATGATAAAAATATTGTCTATTCAATAAAAAGGCAGGCATGCAAGTGAATTAATTTCACTTTTATCAGAAATAAGGAAGTAAGAATATGCCTGTAAGCTTTAAAATTGAAACATTTAAAACAAAATCCCGTCTACCTTTTCCAGTGGTTGTAAAATGACTCACGTAACAGGGATCAAACTAAACGTAAGCTTCGGATGAATCCTTGATCCCTGAATAAATTGAATTTGAAAATAAACCACGCAACATTAAAATCGATCGGTATTTCAACGGATTATGCATTTCTACGTAATATGATATTATGTCCCTAGATATTACCATAGAATAAATTATAATGCTACGTATATAACGGTAACTCCCCGCCCCTCAAAAATATTGCATCGGGGCCTCACCCCCTCTGGGTTTTACTTTAGTTGGACGTAAGCCACTAAAGAGTAAGGGAAAGAACGCGCAGACAGTATTTCACTCGCATTTACGCGTAAGGCGGCATGGCGTATTTAAAAAAAAAACTTATTTCATAGATTTTTTTTTTCGGTTGCAATCATGAATTTAATGGACGTGTAGAGAAATCTGCTACTATACAAACAGCTTCCGTGCTCTAGTAGTTCGAGCGTTGGGCTCATGATCTGGAGTTCCGGGTTCGATTCATAATCATATTGTCGAAATCACTTTGTAAGTCTATTTGGTGAAGGCATTGCAGGCTGAATCACCTGATTGTCCGTAAAAGTAAGTTGATTCCGTGCTTCGGAAGGCACCGTAGTCCCGGGCTATTTGCCAAAACACCCGCATACCCCCTCCGGTAGATGGAAGAGAGGCTGTTATGTATGTATATATAGGCTGTTTATGTTATGTTATGTATAAATTGTAGATAGTAACGTTCGCGCTTGAATAACCCTGGGTTGGTCACGGTGGTTTTGGTTTCAACTTACCTAATCCAGGGACAAGTTCCTCCCCTATGAGCTCTGCAAGTCAGCTCTTCAGGCTGGGTGTTGTAGTTCCAGTCGATATTGGATCTCGCCAGGGTCGGGGCGAAGGCTGGCACGCTCGTCACATCGGGCTCCTCTGGTCCCGCCTCCAGAAGAAGGATCTGTTGAAGAATAGGGGATTTGCTTAGAGAAGATTTGATGGATCAGTGAATTCTTTCGTAAATGATTAATCATTTTACTTCTATATTGATTTTATAAAAGGTATATAAAACATAAGCAGTCTATATACGTCCCACTTAATCAACCGGAGGGGATTATGGAGCATACTCCGTTGGTTGGTAGAGATGTTTTTTTACGAGACCAACGGCTTAACCTACCCGCCGAAGTACGGAATCATCTTACTTTTTCAGACAATAAAGTGATTCAAGCCTGCAAATTTCTTACCAAACAAAGAACAGTTTCAAAAAAGTGATTTCGACAATGTCCCCATCGGGTATCGAACCCGGACCTCCAGATTGAGAGCCTAACGCTTTAACCACTAGACTACAGAGGCTGTTAAAAAACACACAGCCTAATTATGTTTAAGTGTTAGTTGAATAGACTGAAGTGGGGATTAGACATTATGAGAAGAGAGAAGTAACAACATTACATAACATAACTTCACAACTATATCTCGATTGGGGTAGTTAGAAGTACATGCATCGCAAGATGTACTAAGTACGCCTCACCGCGCTTTATTAATGGTCGAGGCAATTGTGTTAGTGAAAACTGCACTTAAGATAAATCTTCTCCTATCGTGTGGATTATGATGTGGATTACCAACCCCATCAAACTTGGTGTCGGGGTTACTATTGAGCCGCCAAAGGCCCCTGACATGGCTCATGTAACGACTACTAACTTACACCAGTAAGTAGTAACCGGGACCAACGGCTTAACGTGCCTTCCGAAGCACGGGTCATCTTACTTTCGGACAATCTGGTGATCAGCCTGTAATGTCCTAACCAAACTAGTAACCACAAAGTATTTTTTTGTGATATGTTCCCACCGGGAATCGAACCCGGGACCTCCGGATCGTGAGCCCAACGCTCAAACCACTGGACCACAGAGGCCGTTAAATTAATACTCATTACTCATTGGTGCAGTCCGGTACCGGGGTTCAAACCGGAGCTCCCCGTTTGAGAAGCAAGCCGGTGTACCACAGGACCACAATGACTTATTAAATCCACAATCGCTTCGAAACTAGCACAGAACCGTTATAGCGAAATATAAATGAAAATGTGATGAAGTTCCGTCCGGCGCGAGCGCTCGGCAGCAATTAATTACATTGTGATAGTTTAGTTTAGACTCGATCAAACTTTGTGCTGCGCAAGATTACACTGTTTTTTTATTCAAGCTGAACCTAACTACCTTCGAACTAATCTGCAGCTTTTTCATTTATTATCATTCTCTTTGGATGACCTTTAATTTTCGGCCCCGGGGGGAGCAGAGTCATCTTCTCTGCCCTCCACTGGGGCAATTCCTGTTCGGTGCATCCGTACCGCAGGAGTGGGCGCCACATACTTTAGTAGGCTGGAGTGAGATGGTGGCTGAGGTCGGATAGAGACCTCTTGCCCAGGGAGACGGATAAAGACCTCGACGGTTGCATAAGCGGAGATGGGAACCATCGGTACGGTAATGCAGGACGGAAGGGGCAAATCACAGGGACTGTGACCTGGAACCTGACAGAGGGCAGCAGTAACTGTCAGTACTATTCACAGGCACAGGACAGAAGTCCTAGTACGGCTTTGAAATAGACTACTCTGGGCGCCTTCCCACTCGCGTCAGACAGAGTACTGCCCTAATTTTCATGTCAATGATGATGACGCCAAGGACACCCTTTCAAGGTCACGAGCGTAAATTTATACATGTATCGACAACCACGGACAATAATGTATCGACAATAACGGGGTCGAGTACTAGGTTGAAGATAAATTATGAAATTCTGATTACTAAATAAAGACAGATCTAACATTTACAAAACATAACATAACAACTAACGAAAAACATTTTCATTTTTTTATTTTACTTATTTATGAATTTTAATAATGAAAAACGTAATAACGATTCCGTCATTTTATCACGTTTTTCTATTATGTCACAGTATACTTTTTTATACAAATTTGTGTTTTGATGTTTACTAAAAAGTAACTGATTTAACTGGTTGGAACCTAGTATATTTCCCGCTGGTGGTTCATGGTGTCCTAGCGAGGTAGGACTATTACTATAATCTATTACGTTACAATCCAGGTACATAGTAAATACCTCTAAGTCGAACCACGCTCAAGTTGCTAATTGCGCCACCGCAGTTTGATAGTTGTGTTGGACTTGTCTTGATTGTATTGAAATTTATTCCGATACTGACACAACTGGGAACCTATAGACATTCTCCTTTATAATCGTGACTACCTATAGATTACGCAATAACTATTTTAGTTATCTGTACTATAGAGTCACATAATAAACAATAGAAGATACTGACAAAGGACGAGCTGTCTTCTTCTTCTCTCGTGTGGGTTGTGAAGTGGATTACCAACCTCATCAACCCTAGTGGGTTACTATTGAGCCGCCAAGGGCCCCTGACATGACTCATGTAACGACTACTTACATCAGTAATTAGTAACCGGGACCAACGGCTTAACGTGCCTTCCGAAGCACGGATCATCTTACTTTCGGACAATCAGGTAATTAACCTGAGATTGAGGACAAGCTGTATTTTTTTTATTAAATATGGAATCAAAACCTTCAGCGTCGAAGATGTGAGATAAGATATTTATTGCATTCTTAGTGTTAATACAGAGGTCTTAAAATAGAGGCAAGTACATAAAGGAACCCTGTAAGTGTTTACCTTATAAAAATAATAACTATTAATGAAAAACAATACGTACTCTTATTAATTAGTACCTAACAGATTCGTTAAAAAACTTTTGCAGCATATGCAAGTATTTTTTAAAGCTATCTTGAATAGGTATATTTTTCTGTTTCAGTTATGAATTTAGGTAATTTATTGTATATTCTAACGGACATAGAGTGAGGGCAGGAGTCAACAAATTTTAAACAAGGGAGTGGCCAGTGCTTTGCGAACTCTTAAATTATTTCGATGAATATATCGGAGGAACATGTTAATGTTATTCCCAACGAAAATACACATTTCGATTATGTAGAGTGACGTTCAATTTTTTTTTGTTTTTATTCTTCTTTTTAGTAGTATATTTTTTACTGTAAGTGACTGGCTTGGCTGGTGGCTTTAAAATATACTATTTTGAGTGCCATCCCACTCGCGTCAGACAGAGTACTGCGGGGCGGAAGGCAAGAAGGAACCCACTGCCCCATTTTTCCCTAAAGAAGTAGCATGAAGAATCCTATACCGCCAAGAGCGTGGCTTTCAAATATAATAATGAGTCATTAGACCATACAATTCAAGTAGGTACTGCAAATTCTACAAATTTAATCTGTATAAGGTTGTCAGATGAAAGGTATCGATAATGAAATTATTCGCACGCTAGTATTACGATTACGAAGTGCTAATGTGAAAACCTCATGCAATGCAGATTGCATAGTTAGTGTACAATGCAACGGTTGCAGGCAAATATTGAACTTGAGACATTTCGCATATAGTCTAAGAGTATAAAACGTACATGAACTTCGATATTTAATTCTATCTGAGAGGTTAAAAGTCCAAACAAAAAGGCAAGGAAGCCATTCATCTAAAAATGCAATTGGACATTCGCCTTTATAAAAGAAAGTGCGCCATGTTAATAAATGTCAAATATTGCTTTTTAAGATGAATTGCTTCAATGTGGCCTCTTTAGACCCGGGATTGCTCTATGATAACCTGTTTGACTGTTAGTAAGCCTAAATAAATATATATAATATACTTAACATAAGCATACGTTATCATATACCTTACTTACATATTAATCAATATCTGTGCTTCACACTGTTAACTATTTTCCTCTATTTTTTTTTATATTTCGTATTATTTTCTTTATGCTGTTGAGGTCGATCATGTTGTACGACACATTATTGGTTTTACAATCTGGTATAATACTTTATACACTATTAGATGTTATCCTCTATTATGATTGTCAAATGTTGTGCTCGTCTTTTAAATAAATAAATAATAATAAATTCATTTATTCCAGATTAACATATCCATATCTAATAAATTAAATTAATACAATTACAATTATCATTCAAAATAATCAATTTAAAAAAAAAATGAATAAATAAAATAAAATAAAGTAAATTAAATAATAAATTCATTTATTCCAGATGAACATATCCATATCTAATAAATTAAATTAATACAATTACAATTATCATTCAAAATTATCAACTTAAAAAATAAATGAATAAATAAAATAAAATAAAGTAAATTAAATAAACAAGCTTACGACTATATTATTTTTGAACTGTGATAATTAGAGATTTAGCTCACGAAGAACTAAGTACCCATGCGTCATCGAGCTTTCTGTTAGACCAACGTGTTTGGTAGTATCCTATCCATCTATAATGGTCGTGCTATCTGTGTTAATGAAAATTGCTCTTAATGTACATTAATTACTCGTCAATACAAGTCCGGGGATTGAACCGGCGCTCCCGAAAAAATTGGTTGGTCTCAGGTTAATTTCTAAAATAGACATTTCATATAAAGTCTGTAGACCAAAAATGACTGCAACATAGCAATGTGTAAGACGCTAGACGAACCGTGAAATGCCCTATCAGATCGTTACAGCAACGCGGTAATTATTGTTTATCCATTCCCATACATATGTATGTATGCGCCGTGTATATATTGTGTGGGTCGATCAACCACGACTGATCCTAGCTCATACATACCTTGTAACTACACACATGATTCATTCTTATCCTAGTTAATATGCATTAACTACACACATGTAGTTATATATTTATGTATGTGTGTGTCTGTTTGTTTGTCCGTCTTTCACGGCAAAACGGAGCGACGAAGTGACGTAATTTTTTAAGCGGAGATACTTAGTTGAAGTGATGAAGAGTGACATAGGATATTTTTTTTTGTCTCTGTCTAACCCCTCCAGTTCCCTAATATGGGGGGCGGAATTTTGTATGGAGCATTCAGTAATTTTCAAGGTAGAAAGCTAAAAATTTTTATACCGTATATTTGTGATTAACAAAAAAATCGTGCATTATTATTTTTTTGGGATTCTGCCCCTAACCCCTTTAAGGTAGGAAGCTATGAATTGGTACATTAGAAAAGGGGAACCATGTTACCCCGAATTTAACACGAGCGAAGCCTTAAGCAAAAGCTAGTTTTCTTCCGTCGGTTGTGAGGTGGATTACCAACCATCAACCCTGTTGTCAGGGTTAGGGGCAAAAGCTAGTAACATTATACATAGGAACATTACTCAGGCCTTGTTGAACCTGTCACCCTTGATATGAGCCCCATGATCCGCTCATGTGTATGAGATTTTCAAATTCAAATTCAAATTCTTTATTTTCAGACTATTGTCCATAGATGTTAGTAACATAGTACTTAATCCTAATGTTAGTAGACTAATATTTATTTATGAAATCAATTTTTCAAGATTTACATACATTGTGATTTTATAAATAGTAGGTACTTCCCGACATTTTCAAGAGATGGCGTTACTAGCCATATGCAAATGTAAAATAATAATAAAAGAATTTTACCTGAACATTTTATTTTAATTCATTAATATTTTAATTAAATAATGTCGTTAAAAATGTTCTTTCGTTTTTGCAATGTTTATTATACGCCATGGTATTTTTTCTGACGTTTCAAATGAGGGTAGACAAATATGGAAACATTGAAAAGTAAGATTAGTGCTTGGTTAAGGTTAAAAAGAGATAATATAAAAAAAAAACACAAGAGCAGTGACATTCTTATTTAAATAAGTGTTTTCGGTACGAGAAACGTGGTAAGTGATCAAACAGTGATTTTTGGAAGTGGTTTATTTTCTTCTGTCGTGTGGAATGTGAGGTGTTGGATGTGTTGGTAGATTACCAACCTCATCAACCTTGGTGTCAAGGCTATTAGTGAGCCGCCTAAGGCCCCCTACATGGTTCATGTAATGACTACATACTTACATCAGTAAGAAGTAACCGGGACCAACGGCTTAACGTGCTTTCAGAAGAAAGGATGTTCTTACGGACAATCGGGTGATCAACCTCTAATATCTTAACCAAACTGGGGACCACAAAGTGTTTTTTGTGATATGTGGCCACCGGGAGTGGTAATGATCTAGCGTTTATTTACAGTCGTTTTATTATCTAAAAAAACAACTCATAATAAATGTTTTCTTAATCTAAAATCTGCTTTTAAAGCAGTATTTCATTTCGCAAACCAAGGCATCACATACGTCCCACTGCTGGGCAGGCCGCCCCTCAATCAACCAGAGGGGATCTTGCCCCATGTATAAAATTATAATTACTTTTTATTCTTTTTTATCCTAATCTATAAAGAAAGAAAGATTCGTCTACTAACAAAACCATTTGCTTCATTTCGTAACTTTTAAGTATTTCCACCAAGCAAAAACTCTAAAAGCTTGACCCGACTTAAGTCCTAATGAGGTCTGACAAATTGGTCCGTTTAACTCCAAAAGATAGTATCAGACACCATAAATATCAGGCAAAGTGGTTACTGAAGAAAACAGTGAACAGTCAGCTAGAGAAAACAGTGTTGCCAGAGTACAGTCAGACTGCAATTGTAAAACTTTTTCGCTTTGCGACTGGGAGTCATTGTTTTAGTTTTATAGCGGCAAAGATTTAGAGATACTGGAAGGGATTCGTAATTTTTGGTTATTATCCAGTTCTTCCTCCTCCGGTTGATTGAGGGGAGGCTTGTGCCTAGCAGTGGGACGTATATGAGCCATTTGTAATGTTGTTATGGAGGTATGTTACAAAAATATATAACAATTTATGTTATCTAATTCTTCAGATGCCGTGATATCCCAGTTGGAGGAACGCTTGACTCTCGATGTGCGGTCGCAGTTTCGAATCCAGCACAGGTAAGGCCATGATTTTTTGAAATTCACGTTTGGATCATAAACGATTAACAGGTGCGCCGAAGGAAAACATCGTGAGGAAACCCACATTCCTGAGAAATTCATTTCGGGGGAATGTGGCATAACATGTACTGGGATGGTGTTACCCTTCATGTTCGAAGGCCAGACGCATATGTATACATAACATAAACAGCCTATATACGTCCCACTGCTGGGCACAGGCCTCCCTTCAATCAACCGGAGGGGGTATGGAGCATACTCCACCACGCTGCACCACTGCGGCATATGCATATGCTGCATATGTATATTAGTAATAATTATGTCTAAAATAAAATTTATTATTACTCAATGATTGTTAACCTGATTATTTTTTATGAGCTTCGATTTTACGTGCAGGAATGTGTTTAATAAGTTAAATAAGTTATAATTTTTTTCTACTCCTCTACTTTAATCTGGCATTTAAATAACCAAAAAGTCTAATATAAGTACATACATAATTAAACTCTTTGAAAAAGTGTACGCTCTATGGCCTATAAAAGCATTGTTTACAAAGTGTAACTGTACTATAATGTCGCCAAAAAAGCATTGTTGTTGTTTTTTTTTTTGACCTGGAAACTGGCACCTTTACTTTGTTTGGTGCCATAGATATACTATAAAAAAAAAGTATACATTTGCCGCCATTTTCCCGCGCGTTGGAAAATAATTTTTATAAATAAAATTTTTCTTTGTATAATTTTTGTTTCATTTAAAATTACGTCGTCGTAGAAAAAGTATTGTATGCAACGTTGTATAACTAGGTCAAAAAATGCTCGTGGCGTCTCTTATTGCGATGTTCGCCAAGGCTCACATCGCAACTCACGCCACTCGCATTTTTTGACCCTTCTTATACAACTGTTGCATAAAATACTATTACGACTGACCCAATTAATACTTAGGTTTTTATGAGCGCTTTATTAACAAATACTTCTATATATACACATAGCATCATGCCTGTATCTCTGAAGGGGTAGGCAGGGTTGTTTAATATATACACCCACTTCTCGCCAGCTATGTTTAAGTCCCATCTAATAGGGCTAACCTTTTGTTATCAACCAGGAGGAAATCCTGGAAACCACGTAGGAAATGATCTATGATCAAAAAAAAACATATTTAGAAAAATAAATGTGTAAAAAGTGTATGGAAAATAAATTGAGGTGATTTTAGCCTCGCGCCTCTTGACGCTTTGTCCCGTAACGTGTTAAGTAAAGATGCAATGTAATGTGTGATGTATGTAAGTTTGTTAATGTGGCGTCCAATATGGAAGTAAGTAAAATGTTTATTTTTCATAAAAAACATATTTTTCATAAATCTTTCTTTCTGTCTTTCAATGTAAAGATTCCTTCCAGAAACTCTTACTCCGAGCCACATCCAACTTTTTGTAAGGACATACTAATTTAAAGGCGATCCGGATAAGCGATATCTCTGAGGAATAATAGTTTCCTCTGTTATTTGCTATTTCGTTATGAAACTTGGCCGAGTCTCTAGCGTTTTTTGGCGCTGTTGAAGGTATCTTATTATCTTTAAGCTGTTACTTTACTGTTGAGTTAAGTTTTGTCATACAATAGGGAATAATACTACGTATAGAACGGCAACTCTCCCCACCAGCGGCTGAGCAAGATTTATCTCACCCCCTCGGTCTTACGAGTACTTTAGTCTTCAATTGTATGGCGTCAGACGTCACACACACAGATACGCGTGTACGATAACGTCAATGTGAAGTGTTTATGTAAAACGAGGTGATTTGTAAGAAGTGTCCGGGGTGAGGTTTCGGCCTCAGTCTGTTGGAATGGATATCACTTGTTCTGTTAGTGGAATAATTAAGACAACATAAGTTTAAAAAAAAAACTAAAAGAACACGTTTTCTCTTGGACTATAAATTACTTTTTAATTAGTATGGACATTAAGTATCAGAAGCAAATGGAATTCTATAGTCTCTGCTTACCCCGGTGGGAAATAGGCGTGAGTTTATGTATGTATGTATGTATGTATTAAGTATCAGACCAATATGCATCGTTTATATTTGGTATTGGCTATAAATGTCCCTTGTTATTACACGCAGGCGCAACACATCTTCCACCCATTATTATTCTAATAAAAATAAAGAGAAGTAATATAATTATGTATATATCTGATCCAAATCATTTCCCTAGAATTATCCTATTTCTCACAGGATCCGCTTACCTAACTTGAAGATATGACAGGTCCGGTTTTTTATAGAAGCGACTGCATGTCTGATCTTCCAACCCGCGAAGAGAAAACCAAGCCTAATACAGGTTATGTCACATACCTCCGAATATGCTCTTTTATATTCTATTTCTCGGGAATATGGGTTTCCTCACGATGTTTTCCTTCACCGCTGAGCATGTGATAATCATTTATGATCCAAACATGATTTCGAAACAAATTCGACAATCATTGGTTTAGGCCTGTGCTGGATTCGAACCTGCGACCTCAAAGTGAGAGGAATGCGTTCTACCACGGGTCATATCTGATACAATACAAATACACTTTATTGCACCAAAATAAAAAGAAATAATTACAAAAAGACTCTTAACTAAGTAAATTGCAAATGGCGGACTTATCATTTAAAGCGAAATATCCAAATATCAAGCGAAAATAATTATTATATTTGCCTCTATCATTAGCATTACATTATGTTTTTGAATAATTGTATACCCGATCAATCAGAAAATAGGTAAAAAAAACTATACAGCGCCATCTATAATTCTTTGGGGAACGTAGTCTAGAAAGTCCCTCAATACGTTTTAAACGTGTCAGAATAAATTACTCGAAAGTAAAATGGCGTAATCATTCGATAATGAGTTATTTGAAGGGTAAAAAGGGTGGTAATGAACTTAGCCTTGAAAGAAAAAAAGTGCAATGTCGTAAATAGCGAACAAAAAAAAAAAACAAGGCCATGCTATTGACCGATACGGTCTGTTACTGAGCCACAGAAAATAAAATGATTCGGTCGTTATACTGTTGGACTGGCTTCTTTTTTTGTCTGCTTCAGATGACAATCACTACTTGGCCGGATATAGCGGAAAGGCTTAAACTACACTAGACAGCGAAATATAACTGATTAAGTTTCCACACGCACACGCTTCCCTTCAATCAACTTTTTTTTGTATGGACTTATTGTAAGTTTGTCTCAGATGGAAATAACTACTTGACCAGACAAATGGGAAGCGTTGAGGGTTCTGACTTAAGTCTCTTTTGTAACTATATTCAGGGCAGAGTGAACAGGCACCATCTTAGGCCTCGTCATTGCCATCAGGCAAGTCTGGAGCCAAGAGCAAACCCATCAAAGGTAAAAAAAAATATTTTGGAGCAGTAAAATATACTTATTCGTATTTATATCTTTGGATTGCGTTGATTTAGAAGTTTGATTTGTATACAGTTTGAAGGGACTGCAGACATAAATATTAGATTGTTGTAAGTTTACGTGGTTATTATCATAATTAAAACACATAATAACGGGTTTTTACCGCGTTTAAAGCAGTTATCCCGTGATCATGGCACTTGCAACAGTGTCGAAATATCGGGAGTCTCATATCCCTGCTTTAAACGCGGTAAGAACCCGTTATTATGTGTTTTAATTATAAGCATTCGATGTTAATTTCAACTTGATATCTCCACGCGTTCCCGAGAAAAACAATCTTGACAGAGTGACGGACAGACAGACGAACGGACAATGAAGTGATCCTATTAGCGTTGGGTTTTTCCTTTTGTGGTACGGAATCCGAAAAAGTATCAACAGTGGCTGCAAGTTGCTTTTGATTACTTGTGGCTTTGTCCAACCCAACCCATAAAGGATTACGGGCGTGAGTTTATGTAAGTATGTAATCTGCGATAGGCCTTATTTATGAATCACAAGCATTGTGGTCCTATTTTACCTCACAAGGTCACTTTAGATCAAATAAGGTTTCAATTGAGAAATTCGTTCCACTCTATTTGTATCTATATAAAAATGTTGCTGTGTAATCTTTTCCAATCAATACATACAGACAGACATACAAACCTCGGACCCGCAATCGCTATTGGGGTGGGCAGAGCCACAAACAATCTAATACAACTTCCACACTTGACTCGATGTCCTAAGATAGGTACGATGAACCCTATGCTTGCTTATCGTGTGGGTTGTGAGATGGATTACCAACCTCATCAACCCTGGTGTCAGGGTTATGATTGAGCCGCCTAAGGCCCCTGACATGGCTCATGTAACGATTAATCACTTATATCAGTAAATAGTAAACGGGACCCAATGGCTTTAACGTGCCTTCCGAAGCACGCATCATCTTTCGGACAATCAGGTGATCAGCCTGTAATGTCCTAACCAAACTAGGGATCACAAAGTGATTTTTGTGATATGTCCCCACCGGGATTCGCACCCGGGACCTCCGGATCGTGAGTCCCACGCACACGCCCACGCACACGCCCACGCACTTATCTATTTTTTTTCTTTTTGTAGTCTTTTTGTAATTATTTCTTTTCTCGTGCAATAAAGTGTATTTGTATTGTATTGTATTGTAAATTGTGTGTTTAAGTTTAATCACATTTAATTAGTAAATTAGCACTTAGAATGTTATTAAACTGCACGGCATTTTAACATAAAAACCCGACTCTTAAACACAACGTTGTGTTAATAAAAAGGAAACTGTGCTATTAAAAGATTTTCCCATGAAACACTCTCATGAGATAGGAAAACTATTGTTAGTAGTTTCAATAATGCTTAGTACATTGATGAAATAGGGAAATACTTACGTTACTAGGAAATAATTATTCTTGGTTAAGTAAGTATTACGAGTTCTTACGGGGGATACTTTATGTTTATTTTACGTCCTAATTATGGTTCGTGCAAATTAAGCCGCTGTAAAATTAATTTGTAGGTATTTAAGTTTGCTTGTTTTGTGCAAAACTTCTCCCGTGACCAATACTTAAATCAATACTAATAGGTCTATTGTCTAGCAGAGCACTTTGTTTCTATGAACCAACTTCAAAAAGTTCTTAATTCGTCTATATACAGACGTACTTGTATAATATTTTTTTAATGTTTATATTTTTTGGAAAGAAATAACTAAGTTGGTGAAGCCGTGGTAGCTCAGTTGGTAGAACGCTTGCGTCTCACTTTGAGGTCGCAGGTTCGAAACCAGCACAGGAGTAAACCAATACATGTCGAATTTATTTCATAAGTGTTTATCATGTTGTCAGCGGTGAAGGAAAACATCGTGAGGAAACCTACATTCCCGAGAAATGCATTTTCGGAGGTGTGTGACCTAACCTGTATTGGGCTGGTTTTCCGTTTGCGGGTTGGAAGGTCAGACAGGCAGACGCTTCTGTAAAAAACCGGACCTGTCAAATCTTCAGTTTAGGTAAGCGGACCCTGTGAAAAACGGAATAATGCTAGGAAGATGATGTTCTTTGGAAAGAAATACCTACATACTTACATACATAAACTGATGCTAAGAGATCAACAAAACGAAAAAAAAAAAACTAAAAAAGAATATAATTACCAACCATTATGTTCTTTTTTTATTAAGTAATTAAGTAAATAGTTTCATTTACAAGGTCCTTAGTTTCTGTAATTGTGAAAAAGATTTTGTTATGAAGGCTAAATTGTTTCTGGGGACATTTCGGCAAATTGCAAATTCGGTGTACGTGTTACTTTAGTTATAATTTATTTAATAATTTACCATACCCAGGATGACACAGAAACAACAATTCAATTTATCTACAATTGAATAAATATTTTTCTTTATTATTTTCTGTTTAGTTAGGAAATAATAAAAAGAAAGCGGGTAATAAAAATATTATGTTAAACAGCTGTCAATAATAGATACGCTTGTAATAATTAAATCGATTTCTAGACGAGAATATCTAAACCAGAAAAAAAAAACTTCACTCACCTTCCATTTTTTAACTTCCGACAGACGATTAGCCAAAACACATCCAGCGGAACCAGCGCCGACTATTATGAAGTCATATTCCTCAGCTGCTTGTCTCTTTGACCTTTTCTTTCTACTATTCTCTTCCTTTTTCTCCATTGGAGTAGCAGCTGTAACCTTCTTAGAGTCAGCCGCGTCAGTATCATAAAATCCTTTATTCACAAAATTGAAATCGAAAATCGGTCCGGATGTATCAGCTTTCGCAAACGGATTCTTGTACTGAAATTCGAATTTGGATTGCAAGTCTGGTTTCCCGTAAAAATGAGTTTCGACTTTTCCAAATGCTTGATTAGTCAATGGGCCTAAACTAGGGACTGGTTGTGCTGTGGGTCCGAGAGGTACACGCGGTCCAAAAATGCTGGTTTCCACTGGATTCACACTCGAAGTCACACCAAATCCATTGATTCCGTTCGTGAATTCGCCATAGTAACCCTGTCTGGCATCAGGTGATCCTCCAAATAACTGGGTCACTAAAGCTAGGAACATAAATCCTGTTTGCGAACATTGTGTTAGGGGCGCGTTCTGTTCAGCGCATATCGGCGCTATGTCCGGCGGAGTCCAGATAGCCGCCATATTCACAACACAGTTTGGAACTAAGCTCGCAAGGGTCACTTCACTCGCGACATTTGAGGTGAGGTGAGGTTTTGGTGTGGTCTCGTCGAGAACTCGTGAGGGAATGCGATTGTGCTACTGAAAGTGAGTGGGGTGTTGCAGTGTCCTTAACCATTCCGTTAATAAATTACGACGACGTTGCGTAATATAAGCAGCGTTCGCGAGTACGATCGCGTGGAATTGTATAATTATTGCAAATCGATCGCCTTGCTGGTGGTAAAATGGTACCTATTAAAATAATGATAATATGTGGAGAAATCTGTTAATTTTGATAAGATAAAAAAAGAGATAATTAATATTAGGCAAAATGAAATACCGTAGGTACCATACCGTTTAGATCATCTTACGATGGATGTAGTACTCTGACTAGCCCAATATATATATATATAGTGTATAGTATATATATATATATATATATATATATATATATATATATATATAAGCTCACGACTATATAAATATATATATGTCGTGAGCTTATGTTATGTTGAAATACCGAATGAGAGCACTGAAGCGCTCCCTATTTGTCCGTTCAAGAAATTTAAGCCATTTGTATAAATCAAACTTGCCAGCGTGCGTGTATGAAACGATTGATGAATGTGGAAGAGGTGTCAGGCTCGATACAAATGGAATTCCATAATCTCTGCTTAACCCGGTGGGAAATAGGCGAAAGTTTATGTATGTATTCGGTCTTACGACTTTAAGGTTATAAAATCATTTAAATGTACCCATATTTTATGGTATTTCTACCCTTCGATCTTGGATTGGTGCTTAATAGAAAGACTCAATTATTATTTTACTGACACTAAGAATTAAAGGAAAAGACTATTCTCACGTCCACCAATACAATTTTGTTGGTTTTTCCGACGTAACTAGTAGGTACTTGGGAGTGTTGTGGTGTGAAAGAACTTGACGAGAATTGAGAACATCCATGGTTGGATGGTTCGAATATGTAGAGAGAATGAATGAAAGTAGACTTTCGGACAATATTTATGACGCGGATGTAAAAAGTAGAGCTGTTGGAAGAAGAAGTATGCGTGCCTTAAATCCAGGTTTTAATCAAGAGTGTTCTAGTCCCAACACTAAAAAACCCAATTCTAAAATCATAGAAGGAAACAGTGAAGGAAAGAGAGGAAGGGGTAGACCTAGGACAACATTTTATGAAACAAATAAAAGAGAAGGTGCAGGTCGTGTCGTATCAGGAGGTGAAGGATTTGGCGGGAAGAAGAGAGGAATGGCGGATTCCATCGACAAGAGCGCAGCTCTTAAATTACTGTGTTTGCGTTTGCAAAATTTATGTATGTGTACGTGTGTGTATGTATTGTGTTGTGTGTGTAAGCTCTTAAATAAAGAGACTCTAACCCCGAGAGCGGACGAGAGATGTGAGTGGAAGATGCGAAAGTGGAGTATTAGAAACGTAGTACTTACTACGTTAACTTCCACTTGGAAGTTCTGATATTAGGCAGCTAAATTACTCAATTGTATAAAAATATTTTATGTTTATTTTTTTTAAAGAACGTCTAGGGCCCTGTGCCGAGATTTTTCTTGCAGCTTCGTTTCCCCGGCTATACAGGTTGTCAGAAGCTGCAGTAGTTTTAGGCGGATGAGACGTTCGTTATGTAAAAAAGTGTAACTATGTTACCTACTGATTGAAGATATTTTTGAATTTGTATTTGTTCGTGGTCCCATACACACATTCTACACAGACATATACAAATATATTCAATGATTAACAACTATGATTACTCAGTATACTTATACGGAACGTGCGACCAGTAATCATTACACGATCCATCGGACCGTTGAAACTGTTTGAATTTGCTTTCGCTGTTTAGAATCTCAAACCGACAGTGATAGACGGCATAAACGAACATAATTTATTACGGAATATATTGCACGCTATCAATGCGAAATATGAACCCTGAGATATCCTGTTTTATAACAACAGCAATATAACATAGCATCACAAAGCGTTTGTATCTCGAAGAAGACAGAATTATAGTAACCGCGGCTTCACTTGCGTCAAATTCGGGGTAACACGGTTTCCTTTTCCTAATGAAACAATTTTTAGCTGTTTACCTTGTAAAGTGCGAAAAGTCCCATATAAAATTTTACCTTACTCAGACGCTGGTGGGGAGCGGAGAGTTGCCGTTCTATATGTAGTATTATTCCTTATTCTATGCTAGTGACATGATCCGTGCTTCGGAAGGCACGTTAAGCCTTTGGTCCCGGTTACTACTTACTGATGTAAGTATGTAGTTGTTACATGAGGCATGTCAAGGGCATTTGGAGGCTCTTTAATAACCCTGACACCAAGGTTGATGAGGTTGGTTATCCACCTCACAACCCACACGATAAGTAGAAGGGAACCACCAAATGCTACTCCCTCTAGCTATATGTAATAATATATAATAGCAACTAGACACCCTCAGGCCTGGTGTCTTAAATTTGGTCCCAAGCGAGTCTTCAGAGCTCCCCATTTTTCCGGCCAAGTAGTTGCCGTCTGAGGCAAACGAAAAGAAGCTAAACGCGTTATATGGTTTTTATCTGCATCCAGTAGAAGGACTTACCTACAATGACCAAACTGAAGAGGTCCCTAGAAAAGGTTCAGTACGATCTACTCTGAACTGGCGTGCGTGTATGAAGCGATTGATGAATGTGGAAGAAGCAAAAGAAGTGTGTCAGGATCGAAGCAAATTTAATGGAATTCCATAGTCTCTGCTTATCCCAGTGCGAAATAGGTGTGAGTTATCCAATCCAGTATTTTTTGTTTTTGACAAAATAATATTGTAATACATAAATTAAAGCATGAAAGTAATTAAAAAAAAAAAACCAATAGTAAAATTTAAATAAAGCGGAGCAAGAACTTTAATCGGTAATTACGTTAATTAATGCAATATGCAGCTACTCAAAATTAAAATGATTCATACTACAGTCGTATAATGACATATGTATCATGTAATGTGGCTACTTAGGGATGCTGCTTTGAATACTGCTGGCAGAATAAAATTAAATTATGGTAAAAATAAATAAATAAAAAAAATAACAATAAAAAAATCGTAACGCCCACGATGACAAGCTGTTGAACGCGTGCTCGTTTTACGATTCATAATCCAGTAGTAAATTTATATCTATACTACACTAGTTTAAATAATAAAAATTCTAATGTCCTTAGAAAAGCTTCAGTACGAACTACTCTGAACCAGCGTGCGAGTATAAAACGACTAATGAAAGTCTTCTTCTTTATCGTGTGGGTTGTGAGGTGGAGTACCAACCTCAACCCTGGTGTCAGGGTAACTATTGAGCCGCCAAAGGCCCCTGACATGGGCCATGCAACGACTACGTACTTACATCAGTAAGTAGTAAACGGGACCAACGGTTTAAAGTGCCTTCCGAAGCGGGGATCGTCTTACTTTCGGACAATCAGGTGATTAACCTGTAATGTCTTAACCAAACTAGGGATCACAAAGTGATTTTTTGTGATATGACCCACGGGATTTGTACCCGGGACCTGCGGATCGTGAGCCCAACGCTCAACCACTGGACCACGGAGGCAGTTAGCAATGAGAAAATAGGTAATTATCACGTTAGCATAACGCTATCATATATGTTTTTTGGGGAATGGCCTGGAGTCCCTCATTGCCAATGCGTGTAACCGTGTAACAGAAAGATAAATCTGAATATTTTCTGAACAACAATTTCCATTCCATTCTATTCTATAAATTGAAAATTTCCCTTTTTTAACCCCCGACGCAAAAACAAAGGGGTGTTATAAGTTTGACGTGTCTGTGTAAATGTGTATGTGTCTGTCTGTGGCATCGTAGCTCACAAACGGATGGTCCGATTTTAATGCGGTTTTTTTGTTTGAAAGGCATATCAGTCGAGAGTGTTCTTAACTATGTTTGGTGGAAATCGGTTCAGGTCTTCAAGGTCATCAGGTCGTTTGATAAGTGTGATAGGAATGTTACACGCTCAGTTTTCTTGCAAGCATAATTATGCGGGATAAGTTATTTTTTGATTTTTATAAGGTTTAGCATTTTTAACCTTTTGTCATAATAATTGAGTACTTTTTTTTTGGTCGTGGGTTTTTTAATTTTTAATTTAATTTTTTTTTGTTGTCTCCCAATAAAGCGTTGCAGTAAAAATAATGTTCATACAGCCCTGAAACCCATTCATTACACTCGCCTGATTACATACAGTTAAACAAGGTAATTCAACATTCAGCTTTATTTTGCTGTTCGAGAATAATTCGTTTTAAAAATTCAATGAATTGTGTAATTACGCCTTATTTTATCAACATTTGTCTCGTAAAAATAAATTTTGATTGCATGCTTTAAATTATTTTAATTTGAGCGACATGGTGTTAACTTGTTCAATGTGACTGAATTAATTTGAAATTGGAATGTGTATTGAAACTTAACAAAGACAGATTAAAGAATAGGTTAACGTCGTGTCTTATAGGGAAGTCAAGGAATTGGCCTTTGATAGACTGGAATGGAAAATGCTACACCGACAAGAGCGTGGCTCTTAAATTGATGATGATGATTGAAACTTCAAAATCTCAAAGAGCCCATGTAGCCCAGTTAGGTGAACGTTTGACTCTCACTGTGAAGTCGCAGGATCGAATTTAGTACAGGCCTAAACTTATAATTTTAGAAAATGTTTTAGAATAACGTAACAAAGGTGCAAAGGTGCCCATTGGATCCCATGTGAAAGGGGGCGAACTTATTAACTTAACCACAAAACCTGGAGACTAATTTGGATCCCGGCTCGGGGTTTAAATCACTGAACAATCTTCGATATGTTTTTGAACTCATGTTTGGATTTTAAACGATTATCTCATGCTCAGCGATGAAGGAAAACGTGAAAATCTAATTCCCGAGAAATGCGTTTTCGCTGGTTTTCCCTTTGCGGGTTCGAAATTCAGGCAGGCAATCGTTCCTTTGAAAAACCGGACCTGTCGAATCTTAAGGTTAGGTAAGCTGTGAAATCGGGATGATGATGACGTGGCTTTGAACGGCCATGACTTCAGCTGTGCTCTAAAGAGGTACTTAATCAGAATTGTGCGGACAGATAGCACGTGTAAATGTCCACCTTTGTGAAAGGAGTGTTGGTAAATATTTAACTGTCCCAAGGTTTTGGCCTCACTCGATGGTAATCTGTACAAGGTAATCTGAATTTAGCTTTAGAAAAAAATGAATAAATTAATTACTTTAATAAAATACTTATGCCCCGGTTTATTAATTTTATTATACGTCCCTAGTTTTATTTCAAAATCGTCTGTCTCGGGTCTTTTTTTTTAATGTAATACAATTTTATAAAGGTTACTACTTATGTGGTAAGTAATTAAAGTTACTCTGAATACTTTTACTTTTGAGATTTTTTATTTATTGCAGCACTAGTTTTAAAATGTTCTTATAGATATAGACAAAAATCACAAAATTATATTATAGTTCTTCCAATTTATATATCCGTTTTTAGACTTAACATCCATTGTTCTTTTAAAATCCAAAACCGATTGTTTAACTGTAGTGTCAAGAAATCTCGGCCTTAAGAGGATATAGGTACAAATGCATTTTGCCTGTATTTTTCGCAATTAATTTGTTTTACGAGACGTCCCATCTACTGATAAACTAACGAAGTCTACTGGAAATACCAGGTTTTTAGTCCAGGCCACGGAAAAAATTCTATGGCAGTCGTGCGGACGCTATTGCCCCTCCCGTATTGGACTTTTCAGCCATACAAGACGTTGCCACAAAAACGCTGTTCATCATCATCAGCCCATTAACGTCCCTACTGCTGGGGCATGGGCCTTCCCTATGGATGGGTAGGGAGATCGGGCCTTAAACCATCACGCGGGCCCAGTGCGGATTGATGGTTATTAACGACTGCCAATGCAGCGGGACCAACGGCTTAACGTGCCTTCCGAAGCACGGAGGAGCTCGAGATGAAAACTTTTTTTTTTGTGGTCACCCATCCAATGACCGGCCTTTGCGAAAGTTGCTTTACTTCAACAATCGCAGACCGAGTGCGTTAACCGCTGCGCCACCGAGGTCCTTTTCCTTTTCTCTGGATAAGAAAATGACAGTTATAAGATGGTGTGTACGGTCACGAGCACTAATATGTATACACTTTGAAACCATGTCATATTAACTTTTTTGGCAAATGAATTCGTAAGTCTCATTAAATGTCAAATATGATAGTGCGACAGGGTTCTAAAGTGGGTACACGACATTGCTCATGACTGCACTGGATTCAGTACAATTAACTATGCATATTCTAGCGTCTCGTCGAAGCAACGCATGACCCAAGAGCTGGCAGCTACTTTTGTCAAAGTTGGTTTAGCTGTTCAAAGGGGACTGCCAGTCTTTTCTATTTGTAGATAACTTTATGTTGTTTTGTGTTAATATATTTTTTAATTTCATTAAAATATTAGTTCCAACAATACGTCACAAATACAAACATAAAAACTAGTCATAAAATAACCCGCCCCTCACTGTTCCCGGAGCAAAGGTACCCACAACACTAGCCGCATTACCGCGCTGAATGGCAATGGTCAGCCTTTGGACCAGGAACGAGCCGGAGCGGGAGTCACCTGTTTTCTCCCAGAGCCTGAGACCCAATTCTGAAACGAATTGTATAGATTTTTTTCTTAAATAAATTAATATTTTACTATGTACCTAGATTGTAATATTAAAGAAGATAAATAATAAAAATAAACCTCTTGAACCTTCATCATTCCACGAACATCTTCAAAAGGATAATCTTTAAAACCTATAAAGAGATTTACTACTTCGCAGTAAACATACAATCATACACACAAGTATCAAGTTACGTTGTTGCAGTTTTACTGTTTTTACGACGCACTTGTGTTGTTGGTTGTAAAACTTTAAATACTAGAATTCACCTGCAGCTTTCCTTAACGTTTTAATTTGCTTCTTTATTGCTTCTTATTGTATAGAGTTTAAAAAAGGGCATTACCCATACAGGGTTAGCAACAACGAACCAATGAGGATAGAAATTGCCTATTTCTCCCGTCAGATGTCGCTACTGTTGTGTGTTCATAAATTTTGATAGTTCCCGATACTATTTGAGTAAAGTAAAAAATAAATATATTCATTTATTCCAGATTAACATATCCATATCTAATAAATTAAATAAAATACAAAAAAAAAACATAACTAATACTTACTTTTTTTTAAAAATTAAATTAATACAATTAGCATTCAAAATTATGATTATCAATTTAAAAAATAAAATAAATTAAAATAGTTATTTTATCCCAAATGTGGAGGCTTCGCCCCCGAAACCGACCCCGCCGGCCCGACACAGGCCCCGCCGGCGTGGTCGACGATTCCTTCAATCAGTGCTTATCGCTATTGACCCACTAGAGTCGATTAATCCTTTCAAATAGTTTTCCTCTCAGACGACGCCTTGAGCCGAGGTTCGCGCCCAACTGGGCACCCTCAGACTTGTTGTCTTAAACGTTGTACTGGGTGAGAGCTTTCAGCGCTCCCCATTTGTCCGGCCAAGTAGTTAATGCCAGCGGCAAACCTACAATGGAAGCTTCGCCAGAACTCGTGTAACGGACTGGCGGGCCAGTCGCGCACCGCGCACACGCCGACGTTGGTGGAAGCGAGCAGGCGGTGCCTTGCGCCCGCGGCGGCGGGAACCAACAAAAACACACATAACAAACAACATAACATATTATTGTTAACATATTGCTTTGGGTATATTTTTACACTGTGATCCTTTGCGCAGCGTTTAACTACAAAATCGTAGTTTATTTATTCCCGAAGAGAAGAAAATTATAAAAAAATATTTTCAATCAAAACAGCCTTTTTTCAACTGGCTGCTTATTTTTTCGTAACTCATCCTTCAGACGGGATACAATCCACGTTGCTCCACATTTTGTAGCAATTTAGCTGGACAGTATTGGAGTACTGTCAATATTTAGGAACACTCAACAGTGCTGCCGATAGTTTTCTTCATTGCCGATCTAAATCCAACATTTTTTTTTAATAGCCGCAATATGAAAGAGCCCTAATAAAAAAATTGCCTATCCTTGTTGTGAACTAGTTCACTAACGACTATATGTCCCACTGCTGGGCACAGGCCTCCCCTCAATCAACCAGAGGTGATATGGAGCGTACCCCACCACGCTGCTCCATTGCAGGTTGGTGGAGGTATTTTTATGGCTCATAGCCGGGACCAACGGCTTAACATACATTCCGAAGCACAGAATCATCTTACTTTCACTTGTTAGGTGATTCAAGCCTGCAAAGTCCTTGTCAAAGGACAGTCTCACAAAGTGATTTTGACAGTGTCCTCATCGGGAAACAAACCCGGACCTCCAGATCGTGAACCTAACGCTCTAACCAATAGACCACGGAGTTTTCACAATATCTCAATGTAAAAAAAAATACTGTCTACCTAGATGTGTGTACAATAAATGATATAGAATCTAAATCCTATATCTTCGTCACAATCTGGATAACCTACATAAAATGAATCAGCTTTTGTTATGTGAACTTAGTTGGCGTCGAGCTTCGATCACATTACATGTCTCAGTTAAACTTTACATTGTATTTTATAATAATGCTCAGTGAAATTTCGAATATAAAAGTTGTATAATTTTCTTGCAATCTCATTGATACAAGGTGCCCTTAAATTGTATTTATTCCGATGTTATTGAGTGGATTTTAATATAATTTTGTTTAGAATATAGGTGTTTATTTGTTTTTGTCACTAATTAAAGTTTGAATCATCCCCCTAGCATTATTCTGTTTTTTACAGGGTTCGCTTATGTAACCAAAAGATTTGACAGGTCCGGTTTGTTACAGAATCGACTGCTTGTCTGACCTTCCAGCCCGCAAAGGAAAAACCAGCCTAATACAGGTAAGGTCACATGTATTTCTCGGTAATATGGGTTTCCTCACGATGTTTTTCTTCACCGCTGAGCACGTGATAATAATTTATGATCCAAACATGAATTCGAATACAAATTCGACAATCATTAGTTTAGGGCTGTGCTGGGTTCGAACCTGTGATTATCACACGGTTCTTAAAGTTACATTGGTTTGTTAGTAATCCGCTGATGCCTAATAATGCAATACCTTCTCACCGCGCGGACATAGAATAAGGAATAATAAGTATAGGCATCCTCATCCGCTCCCCACTAGCGGCTGAGCTAGGTTTACCTCACCCCCTCGGTCTTACTTTAGTCTTCAACCGCATGGGCGTCAGACGTCACACCCACAGATGCGCGTGTACAATAACGTCAATGTGTAGTGTCTGTGTAAAACGAAGTGTTTTGTATGAGGAGTCCGGGGCGCGGATGAGCGGCGCTCGTGTAGTGTTTGGCATTAGCGGATTACATACAAGTCAACGTGAGTCGCGACATTAGAACCGCATTTCCAACATCCGCGTCGCGCGTCGGTGCGCAGTGCCGTGTGATAATCGCCTTATTTAAATTAAGTACTTAATCCAGAATACGATATGACATTGGTTGATCGACCGTTTTTTTTTAGCTTTCGTTTTGAGTTCCGTACTTCATAATTCATTCATTCGTTTATTTATTAGCATCATGTACATTATACAAAAGCCCTTAACACGTTCACTGTGTATGAACCTTATATGGGGCAATAAATTTGAAACTAATACGTGCATGACCCATATGTGGGGCACATGATTTCTAGCCATAGTGTGTCTATGTACATAGATTCCAATGTTTGTTTTAAAACTAACATTGCACGTGAGGGGTTGATATCTAATTTTCAGTTACACAGTCAAAATGTCGAAATTAATTACAGTATCAGTATATAACTCTAATAGTTTATCGCAAATTGACATCGTGAAAAAAAAGGGCGAATTGAGAACCTCCTCCTTTTTTGAAGTCGGTAAAAATATATATTATGTCATGTAAAGTCAAAACAACTAAACAATACCGTGGAATTCTAAATACTAATACCACCTACACGTCGGTCTAAAGCTCGGTGAAGCGTGGATACTTAGTTCATCTTGCGATGTATTTACTTCTGTCTAGCGTAGTTGGGTATATTGTCGAGAGTAATGCTACTCAATTATACAGCATAATAACTTCCCAACACTCCAATAATCACAACAACTCACGACATTCAAAAGAACAACGCAGCAAATGTTAACATCATACTCCCATTATCTCCAAAACGTAGGCATGTAAATAACATTCGTACGGGTGAATCCATTGTGGCGCGGTACAAAATATCAATTCTCCCGCATCGGTGTATTGGTGACATTTATCTGGTAACACAGGTAAAAGCATAAACGTCAGACTGGACACAATTGCATACAAAAGCGGTTCGAAACAGGAGGGCAACAAGCCACTTTAACGAAAACTATGTCGGATCCATAGGGAGCAACAATGGTGTACCATCGGTTCTCGATTGATACTCACTTTAGTCACTTTTATTAGGAGTGAAATTTTAAAAATATGATAAATTATATGGCAATGGAGTAATTAACATACACAGTTGGCTCGACCATTATAAACAGCGCGGCAATAGGGCTCACCAACTATCACGTTGGTCTAACAGAAAGCTCGGTGAGGTGTGGGTACTTAGTTCATCTTGCGATGGATGTAAGTAATACTGATTACTTCAACTATGGGGATATTGTTGTATCACGATTATGTCCTCATAGTCCATAATAGACCATCATAATAAAACTGGGACTTTGGCCCCGATTCCAGCAGACACCTAATTTTATTTTAAGTTATACCTGTCATTTTCTTATCCGCCTAAAAGAAATGGGATGGATGATTGACAAGTGTCAATTTCAAAATGATTGAATGGGTAGCCCGGGCGAATAAAATAGGTATCTAGCTGATATGCAACCCGTTTGACGTGAGTTGTCAATTTAATTCTGATGCTTTTTCTGCATGAAATTGAAATCATAAAATTTATGCCAGTCTAAATCCCGTCTTTTATTTTTGGCCGATAAGAAAATGACAGGTATAACTTGAAATGAACTTAGATGGTGTGTACTTGAATCCGCGCCAATGCCTTAGTCGATATTTATATGCTCGGATTGATAACCAGATGAGCTGTATCTAGTAAAATAGTTTTTTTTCCGCGGGGACCTTTCTTTCAGTAATTTTTTCTCATTCAGTAGAAATGATGGTAAGGCTGTACTTAATCAGTTAAGAAGTATACCAGGAATTTAGTATAAAATGGTGTGAATGGTGTGTGGTTCCCGATGGGGACATTGTCGAAATCACTTTGTGAGACTGTCCTTTGTTTGGTAAGGACTTTTCAGGCTTGAATCACCTGATTGTCCGAAAAAGTAAGTTGATTCCGTGCTTCGGAGGACAGGTTAAGCCGTTGGTCCCGGCTATTAGCCGTAAAAACACCTACACCAACCCGCAGTGGAGCAGCGTGGTGGAGTATGCTCCATACCCTCTCCGGTTGATTGAGAGGAGGCCTGTGCCCAGCAGTGGGACGTATATAGGCTATTTATGTATGGTGTGAAAGAGATATTATATCCTATCGTAAAATTGTGTCGCGTGATTGGGGCTTTTGACAGGATGTCACATGAATCAAGCTATATTTAACGGAGTATGAATTGGTTTAACGAGTTCGAGTAATTATCGAGTTCACAAAACAAACGGTAGGGGCTATGAGAGCTCGCCGCGAAACCACTTTTCTTTGTCACTATTTTGCAGGTAGCCACTTATTTTCCAAACTGAACATTTTCTCTCTTAGTTTATTTTCGTTATAAAGCGAGAATTCCCTTTGACAGCATATAATATTACATTTTGTAAGTAGTTGCTTTGAGTTTAAACATTAACAAAATTGTGTCATTTATGCTTACACGTTAGCTGAATAGATGAAGTGCCCCATTTCGACAGTATGTTGAGAAATAACAACATAAAATAATCTCACGACTATATCCCAATTGGGGTAGACAGAGGTACACCCATCGCAAGATGAATTAAGTACCCACACCTCACCGAGCTTTCTGTTAGACCAACGTGATAGGTGGTGAGCCGTATCACAGTCTATAACAGTTGAGCCAACTGTGTTAGTGAAAACTACACTTCATCATCATCAGCCCTTTAACGTCCCCACTGCTGGGGCACGGGCCTTCCCTATGGATGGATAGGGAGTTCGAGCCTTAAACCATCACGCGGGCCCAGTGCGGATTGATGGTTATTAACGACTGCTAATGCAGCCGGGACCAACGGCTTAACGTGCCTTCCGAAGCACGGAGGAGCTCGAGATGAAAACTTTTTTTTTTTTTGTGGTCACCCATCCTATGACCGGCCTTCGCGAAAGTTGCTTAACTTCAACAATCGCAGACCGAGCGCGTTGACCGCTGCGCCACCGAACTCCTCAAAACTACACTTAAGATAAATTAATTACTCATTGGTGCAAATCTGGTACTGGGGTTCGAATTAGCACTCCGATCCACTTGAAAAGGAAAGCCGGTGACGATGACGAGAAACGGATATAGAAAACATCGGCGCGTCCATACTGACCTATCTAACTATGGTTTTAATTATTTAACATTCAATTTTAGGATTTGCATAATTATTTCACCAAGTTTGACGCTTGTATCTACTATCGTTTCGACGGGATAGCCAAAATAAAAAAGCTGGAAAATACACGTTTTTTTTTTGTTATTTTACTAACTTAGACTTAATGTGATATTTACTATAATAATACACATACAAATTTTGTGACAATTACAACCGGGTACCTATCAATTAATCGGTTATACGCGTTTCACCCTTTGCGCTATATCTCAAAAACGGATAACAATATTAAAATGTGTTTCAATGCCTAATTTATAGAAAATTTAATTTATAAAATAATGTTATTATATTGTTTACAGTTTTTGAGATATAAGCAATAAAATAATAACAAAAAAAAGGAAAATCTACTAAACCGTTTACTCACTTATGTGTAATTTGTTTCTTCTGAAGTAAGTAATATCGTCGCTGGAAATTTCAATTGCTGTAAGGGACATTTGGCCAATTTTTTTTTATTGCATTATTCGATAGAGCTTGTTTTTCTCCATCGATTGATACATTTGAAATACCAATAGCCCTCATATTTTTTATTTTATTAACGATTGAATTTTCTGATATTTTTGAATAAAACGGCGTAAAGGACCCAGGATTTTGAAAGTATGACGTATATCACAATTTTTTTACTTAAGTGATGTAAGGGTCTTGATTTATAAAAAAGTTATTTAAATTATGACAATGTCTTTTACGACACTAAAGCTAACATGAAATTATAACAAACAATATTGATATAGGGACGTAAGTAACTGTGGTTATTTATTTTGTCATTTATGTCTACACGTATTAACACGACGTAACTAGCAATGAGTCCGCTGTTTTAAAAATCTTGTAGTTTTATATTTACCATACAACCTAAACTGGTATACTAATTATATTATTCTTTCATTTAGAAATAAACAAAGATAGAACTTCGCTTAAGACCTTATTACACTACTCAACTCTTTCGCCGTACATTTTATGCCTACGCCCACGTGTACGTGCACCGAATCTCCTCCACACCCTTTTTTTGACGTGACTTATGTTGATTTGCCGCAGATGGCATTAACTACTTGGCCGGAAAAATGGCGAGCGCTGAAGGCTCTCACCCGGTACAACGTTTAAGAGAACAGGTCTGAGGGTGCCCAGTTGGGCGCGAACCTCGGCTCAGGGCGTCGTCTGAGAGGAAAAATATTTGAAGAAATTAATCGACTCTAGTGGGTCGATAGCGATTAAGCGCTGCTTGAGGGAAGTCGTCGACCACGCCGGTGGGGTCGGTATCGGGGTCCTGAAGTGTTTGGAGTCGCGAGCTGATTGGCTGCAACTATGACTAGAGTAATCGTGTCGTCGGGATCGTATATAACGTCCTTCGGACGCCGATACTTTTCAGTACCGTCCCTAAGCTGGATGTATTCAGAAGCCGCAACTACCAAAGGATTTGGGTGGTGCGGAGCAGAATCGAAAAAAGTTTTGAAGCTAATTTGAGCCATTCGGCAATGGTTGGCAGACCTAGGTCAATGTGCAGATTTTCATTTCGAAGGAACCACGGAGGTCCCGTGGCTTTCCGCATGAAACGATTTTGTATTACCTGTAGGCAGTGGATTTGAGAGAGTCTCGCGTGAGCAAAAACTACCCCTGCATAGGTCATGATCGGAAGGATGCAATTTACTACGCTTGTTAAGGAGACAATGAAGACGGCCCATTACACACGCGGCGCGATCGCGCACACGTTTGATATGGGCCTTGAAAGGAAGACGTCTATCTAAGACTACGCCGAGATATTTGACTTGCTCCTCCCAAGGGATCGGCTTGCCAAACATCTTGATGACTTTAAGTTAACGGCGTGACCGTGGCGTGTTATAATAGCCCTTTGAAAAGTACACCGCTGCACTTTTTTCCGGTTTTACCTCGATTCTCCATTTGCGAAACCACTTGCCCAAGGCCGCGCGTTGGAGAATTCCGGTCATCATAACTCGACCACGGCACGAAGAATAGATGGCTGTATCATCCGCAAATAAAGCTAGTTCGGTCTTAGGGGATTTGGGAATGTCACTAGTATACCTTGAAAATAGTAAAGGAGAGGACGGAGCCTTGTGGCCCTCCCTACCCGTACCCGCTCGCGGGTTCGCGACCCACGGTAATGGCTAGGCTCCTCAGTTGCGTTCACAGTGGTTGTGTTCAAGCGCCATCAGAGTAGGACACGTTTTGTTTAGAATTCAAATCGAAGGGGCGATACTTTTTAATGATGCCGAAAGCTAAAAAGAAAAATGTGTCTGTGAAGTGCGATTCTGTCAATTCTGTTGTATGTTGTTCTCAATCTGATAACCTAAGACTATAGGTAATTTACCTGCATTTCATCAAAACTAGATACAATACGAGTAAGTTTAAAATGACACAAATGTTTAATAAGTATGTGTTTTTTAATTTGCCTATTATTAAAAATCGGCAAACATATTCAAGCACATAGTGTTTAGATGTCTCAAAATAAAATTCAACTATAATTTCAATAAATATAAGTGATTTTAACCAATTGTTGTGAATTTTTACAGACCTTTACTTCAATATTTTACCAAAATATTTAAAAAACTGACCTTTACAACCCAAAAATGCAAAAAAAAATGTTTACCTAATAGTTGTAAGGGAAGTTTTTTAAATAACACAAGGGCGTAAGGGTTAGTAACTTTCTTATTTTGCTAGTTATTAAAGTAATTCTATTTTTAAGTGGTAGACAAGAAAATTATAAGAATTATGGTATTTAACGTCTTTCAATACGTTTACAATGACGAAAGTTATGAGACTTTAAGTATCAAGAAATGTTTTTTGTTTCTCCTGAAAACCTGTCATTTGTCCCTTACGTCAATTGAAATTTCCAGCGACGATATAGAACACGAATAAACAATTGAATAATATCCGCTCAATATCCCAAACGGGTCAAATAGGTACCTACTTATAATAATATAGAGCAACTTTTGATCTAGGTAAATGGAACAATTCAATAGAGGGTAAAAAAAAGATAAATTTCGAATTATCAATTCTGAGCTCATGATATTACAGCGTTCACGATCCGGAGGTCCCGAGATCGAATCCCGGTGGGGACATATCACAAAAATCACTTTTTGATCCCCAGTTTGGTTAGGACATTACAGGCTGATTGTCCAAAAAGTAAGATGACCCGTGCTTCGGAAGGCACGTTAAGCCGTTGGTCCCGGTTACTACTTACTGATGTAAGTAAGCAGTCGTTACATGAGCCATTTCAGGGGCTTTTGACGGCTCAATAATAACCCTGACACCAGGGTTGATGAGGTTGGCCATTCACCTCACAACCCACACGATAGAAGAAGAAGTGATATTATAGTGCAGTTTTTTATATACAAAATATTATTATGATATTTTATTAAAAACCGTGTCATCGATTTTTTGTTATAATAACAATTCTAATACTATCTAGTCAATTTAAAAATAATTATCAAATTGTGTGATGAGTGAGAGGAAGGTACACCGGACACATTTTTACAAAACATTTATTATGAAACGTATTAAAAAAGACATCAACAACATTCCTAACTTACATGTAAATAAACAACGTCCACTTTGTTTGTCCAGCAAAATTTTCGTTCAGATTTTTTCATTCCATGGAATGTTGCTAGCATTAAAATTGTAAAACAAATATCTCAGTGTACGTGCCTGCAGCGGGAACAATATGCATCTTTCATACCAGTGTTGCCAGTAGTTGACGTGTAATTTAAGTTTTTGCATACCGACTTGCCAGAGCGAGTTACAAAAAACTTTATTTTTGATAATGTATTGTATGCAAGAGGCTAAGATATAAGATAAGATTTGGATTGGTTTTAATGTTTACTAGTTATTCTCACTAACATACTTGACTCAACCATTATAGATGAAAAAAAGAAAAGAAAGAAAGAAACATTTATTATTTAGGACACCACAGACACAGATTACATACATACAATACATTATTATGACATCACATCAAAAGACAACGCACACACGAAACGAAATGGCGAGATGGCGATACGGCTCATCACCTATCACGTTAGTCCAACAGAAAGCTCAGTGAGGTGTGGATACTTAGTTCATCTTGCGATGGATGTACCTCTGACTACCAGAATTGGGATATAAGTAGTCGTGAGTTTAAGTGTCATTTTTTTGACGTGACTTTTTGGTACTTGCAATGGGTGGACGAGGGATGACCCTTGTAAGAGTGCTACAAGTCTAGTACTTGGATGATTGACTAAAGGACACTTCATACATGCATAAACTTACGCCCATAAGGTGGGTAGGGAACATCATAGGTTAGTAATCAAAGAAAACTTGCAGCCACTGTTGTTAAGCTGCTCCCTTGTACTCTGTGAACTGTGTCTGTGAAAACTGCACTTAAGATGGATTGATAACTCATTGGTGCAAAAAGATGACAAGATGATAAAATCAGATTTATTTAGGAACGCGCGGTATCCATTGCTTTTCATTGGAGATACTCTCTGGAAATGTAGATCGGTCAAAGGCATACCGTTTACGGCTAACAGTACAACATTTCCAATTCCGAGAATCTTTAAACAAACCGAAACAATATTCAAACCCACGTACGTTTACAAGCGCGTGTCCAATTTGAATATTCATCCAACATGTCGGGCGAAGCGTCAGATGTCCGACCGGATGTCCGCCCGACGGCCTGATCCGTCGGGTTGTCGGATTAGAGGCCAAGTCGACCATAAAATGCTTTGTAACGATATAGAGCAGTTACTGTATATTTTGGGACGCTGTTACAAGTTTTAGATGGAAATTGTTTTAGTTTAACATGGTTGGTCGACTGTCGTTGGGTGAAAATTACGTGATAACTTTTTAACCAACTTAACACGTTCACTGTCTAACTGAAAATTAATACCAACCCCTCATGTGCAATGTAATTTTAAATGATATTGCACACATTTGAATTTATGTACATAGACATACTACACGCACTGGGTCCTCGTGATGGTTTAAGGCCCGATCTCCCTATCCATCCATAGGGAAGGCCCGTGCCCCAGCAGTGGGGACGTTAATGGGCCGATGATGATGATGAGACATACTACGGCAAGAAAAAATGTGCCCCACATATGGGACATGCAAGAATGAGTTTCAAATTTATTGCCTCATACACAGTGAAGGTGTTAACACACACACTGACTACACTAACCCACTCACTCACCTTACTCACTTAACATTTTTTTAGTCTATTGGATTAGGCACTATATCAATATGCTTATCTAACTAGTATAATAATACATGACGTAAACATAACATAAGTAGCCTATATACCGGTCACAGACTTCCCCTCAAGCAACCGGAATCCTCCGGTGCTGTGCGGGTTGGTGGAGGTATTTGGGCTAGCGAACCGGGACCAAAGGCTTATCTTGCTTTCATCTTACTTTTTCAGGCAACCAGGTGATTCAGCCTGCAATATATTAGCCGAATAAAGGACAGTCTCATACAGTAATTTTCGACAGTGTCCTCCAGATTGTGAGCCCAATCCTCTAACCACTAGACCACGGGAGCAGTTAGACCACTGAGACGGCGTTGTAGCCCTTACTTCTATGTAGGTAATCCGCTGATGTCTAACACATAAGCCCGGTACAAAATTCGTGTCGTGTATCCCCTAACATGGTGGAGATGTTTCGTATCTCCTTTGAACTAAGTGTTAGGTGGGGCCAGGGATGCAATCCCCCGATCTCGCGAGATCTCATAATTTTTTTCGGGATTGGGCGAATCTCCTTGAGTTATACTTTTTGATTAGATTATGCTGATTTCCAAAGACCTTAATTATTTAGTTAGTAATATTGAAGAATAAAGGTTTTTGTTTTCTTTCAAAAAAATATTTTGTTTTAATTAACCTAACTATTACAAACAAGCAGTTTTCATCATTTTCAGCCATCTTAACTATACATTTTTTTTATTAATTAGTCGACATACACATACATACATAAACTCACGCCCGTAATCCCTAATGGGGTGGGCAGAGCCACAAGTAATCAAAGACAACTTGCAGCTACTGTTGATACAAAGTTGTTGTTAGTTGTTTGTTGTAACAGCCTCCGTGGTTTAGTGGTTAGAGCGTTAGGCTCACGATCTGGAGGTCCGGGTTCGATTCCCGATGGGGACATTGTCGAAATCACTTTGTGAGACTGTTCTTTGTTTGGTAAGGACTTTTCAGGCTTGAATCACCTGATTGTCAGAAAAAGTAAGATGATTCCGTGCTTCGGAGGGCACGTTAAGCCGTTGGTCCCGGCTATTAGCCGTAAAAACACCTCCACCAACCCGCAGTGGAGCAGTGTGGTGGAGTATGCTCCATACAGCCTCCGGTTGATTGAGGGGAGGCCTGTGCCCAGCAGTAGGACGTTTATAGGCTATTTATGTTATATGTATGTTTGTTGTTGTTGTTGTTGATGAATTAGACGAGATCCCGAAAATTTCGGGATTTCGAGATATTGATATGTTCATTCTCTCAGGATCTCGAATTTGCTATCTCGAGTCGGGATTGCATTCCCTAGGCCTGCATCAAAACTTATGTAGTTACACAATAAATTATACGCAAAATCCTACAAAAAAAAAAATACAACGATGTCCCCGTTTAGTAAACCCCACTGCGTACATTTGTCATAACTTAACTAACATAACAACTTTGCTTATGTAACTCAATGATATTATAAATTAAAATGTACAACTAGATAGGCAATGTAAAAAGACTGAATTTTTCCAATATGACATGTTGTATAGCACTTCCACTACTGACAAAAATCCGTGCCAGAATTTCATCATTCAGTCCAACGCCAAAGGGGATAGTTAATCGTATTAAAAATAAATAGATTACAGGCTTGGTCACATACCTGTATAACCACATTTCTCTCCTTCTATCATTTCTCTCTTTCTGAGTGTTTTCACGATTCCCTGACGAGAGACGACGCAGGCGTTTAAAAATAAGATCAGACGGAGGGACCATATTTTGCGTATCTATAACTGAAGCTCTCTGAGTTTGCTTAACAAAAACAACGCACACTGCAGCTGAGCACAGAGTAATGTATTACAGTATTTCATTTTTACGGTGTCTTCAGCATTACCGTGTTAACCGGAATTAACTTGATATCACTTCCAGGATTTGGTAAAATATACTTCGAGTATCCGTGGGAAAAGTGAATTTTAGTGCTTTATTTTTCTTATTAACCGAGTGTTTGCGTTCGCAAATACTTTATCAGAGTGTAGGTATGTTCTTTAAGACTTCTACGTATTATATCACGAAGAGAAGAAGGTGTTAAGCGTCGTCCTCAGAGACATTTGCGATATTGCGATATCGCACGACGTCGCCTTTCGCTCGAGACTACTTCTCTCTTCAACTATAACAAAGTCGCGAGATAAGATATCGTGCGATGTTGGGCGAAATCGCTGGAGACCACGCTTTATAGAACTAAACTAACAAATATAGCTCAATGGATTAGTACTCTGGAGTGGCAGTGGTATGGTTATGTAAGCCATGAGACCGGTAGAGAAGTGTGTTTTGGAATGGTTATGGCCGATGTCTGAGTGCGTGGAGCGTATATCTGCCGAGGATTTATAAATACTGAATAACAAGAGATACTACTAATGAAAATTCCGCCAATAGCTCTTACGCTATAAAGTGGTGCGTGTGAGAGCAGGACAGAAAGATACAGTCTAGTTACTAGACTGCACTTTAGATTAGGCCCTAGTGCGAAAGAAAATGTACTATTCCAACAGCTGATCTACACACCATATTCAAACGCAACGACAATAATGTGACGACATATAAGAGAGGCAAGCCGGTGGCAGTTAGCACTACAGTAACGGTAAACATATTAGTTCATAGACATTTATATTGACATCCAACATTCATTATACACTTTTATTTGTTTTGATTATCTACCAATTACATGTATTTATTCATTACGACTAATATAATTAAATATCTGTAGTTCAACCACGACCAATCCTTTTCGCGCCCGATCGTCAACTGTCTTCTTTTCTTGCTTTCTTCTTAAAAATGTCCGCCATTATATTTCTTTTAAAATGTACTGGACCATAGAGTTTTGGCCAAATGAGTCTTAACTTCGTTCGGCGACAACATATTCCATAACATTAAAACTACCAAAATTAGGTAAAGAGTATAATATCACGTCTCTGGACCATCATTGGACCGAATAACCTTACATCCGGGCGGTCAACAATACTGTATAATTCGGTACTGAATACTTGATGAGGAAAGAATATGTATGGATGTGTCAAATTAATAGTTGGCTGACTTTTGGTACTACGTTAAAAGACGATGTTAAGATGTTATTGCATTTCACCTTATAATATATCAAAAATGAAAATATTCCTCAAGAAAAGTTAGGCTATAATATAAATGAGAGAAAGAAAGAAAGAAAAATAAGTTTATTATAAAGGGACACCAACAGATAAAATACAAAACACGGAATAACACATAACTTACAATCAAAACACGTAATAAAAACAACTTACTCAAGACAGTACTTTTCTGTCTATTTAGACAGAAAACATTAAGCCAAATTGTAGTTTTGTGAATGGACTGGTTAATAATAATGATGCCTCCTCCAAACCATTTCGTCGATCGTCACTGCGCCTATTCCTTCGCGTACAGATCCCAATTCTGAATATTCATGCGCGAATCCAGATTAGCACCGATATTCAGAGAACTCGGACCATTTATCTGTGAATATCGAAGGTGTACTTAGTCTCGATCACAGCGGGTAAATCATTGTGATGGGTGTCATACCACGCCGCGGTAACCCAGTTGGAAGAACGCTTGACTCTTATTGTTAAGTCGCAGGTTCGTTAAACCAATAACTTTCGAATAAACGATTATCGCGAGATCAGCAATGAAGGAAAACCTCAGAAAACCTCTATTCTTGAGAAACGTGATTTGGACTTCCAAAACGCCTGGTTTTTCCGCCACGGTTGGAAAGTTAGACAGCTTATGCTTATTCAATCTAGTTTTGAAGATTTTAAGATCTTAACGAAAAAGAAACAAAGACAAATCGTTCTTTTTCTTTGCCATTCTTAGTTATTTAGTTTTATATAATATTTATTTAGTAAGTACTCACCTTGTTCCTTCTTAGTTAAAATAACGGCACTAAGTCCGCAGTAAGTGTAATGGATAGAATATCTGCCTTCAAATTATAATGTAAGTAAACGTCTGGTAATTAAAAACAAATATGTAATAGAGCGCTCCACTGAAATAACATTTAATTGGTACAAATTTAGTATTCCATAATATGAATGGTTCATCCATCAATTTTGTATCAAAAGTGCCTTCTGTCGTTGGTTCTAGCTACTAGCTCAAAATATATCCCTAAGGCCGCTTTAGGATCGCGTGGGCATCAGCGGGCGGAGCAGATTTCAACAATCGACATAACACACGGATACACTACAATTTGGGCGGGTTATCCGTGGCTTCCGAAGCACGAAATCAACTTACTCTTTCGCACAATCAGGATATTTAGCCTGCAATGTAGTAGCCAAACAAAGGACAGTTCCACAAAGTTATTTCAACGTACCCATTGGAAGTAAAACCCGAACGCTAACCCCAACGCTCTAACCACAAGACTGTTAATTATAATTATAATGTATATTTATCAGGATGAAAAACAGACCACTCTTTGTCTCAACTACTCACATTTTCCCTCTCACATTAAACATAGATTATACATTGTCCGCGATACAATTCCGTGCAATATGAAATGGACCCAGTTTCCGCCTGATTAATTGTCATTTTTTTTCTCTCATATGCGAGAACAATGAGGGTGGTTTCAATGCAAACTTGTTATTTCGCGGACAATGCTGCACATTCCACTAATGGATGCAAACTGGACTGTACTGAATACAGTATAGTGTGATACGGAAGAGAAAGCGGACTGATACTATCGTACAGTCGTATCGCAGTTCTATCGTACAACAGTAGGTAGGTATTATAAACTTATTTGCAGTTGGTAAACTAATCACGGTCCATGTCTGCTGCATTATGGCAACAAAAATCATAATCAACACTGGATATAAGATCGTGGTGCTTTTGTATCTCTATCGGTCTTTGCAATAATGTTAATGGTAGAATAAACAGTGTTTCGATTCTATAACATACATAAAGTAAGTATAGGTGAAGTATTTTTTTCATGTAAAGTAAGTCTTGTTAACTTGTGTGCAATAAAGTGTTTTATCATTACTATACATACATAAGATCACGCCTATTTCCCGTTAGGGTAGGCAGAGACCGCGGAATTCCACTTACTACGATTCCCATACACCACTTTCGCTACTGCCACTCTCATCAAAGACCCATAAAGCATTAAGTTCGTTTCAATAAGTTTGTGTTTAATTGGAATCGACGAATTACAAGCACGCTTCGCTACAAAGTCGATTTATAGAGGCAATAGTTTTTAAACTTTTTTGCAGTTGGTAAACTAATCGCGACCTATATCCAAACAAAGAATTCGTGATTACGGAGAGAATAGTTTTTCAACGGCAAAGTCAGAGTAAGCATTAGAATCCTTGGTGTACGAATCGGATTCGCATTTGATCGGATTTTTTTTGTGATGGAACAACAAATTTACAATTTTCGGATTTTGTCCATTACTTGTGCTGTAAAATCTTTCCTCTTTGCTAAATATCATGATTCTATGTCTGTAAGAGTGCCCTATAGATCTACAAAGTATTACAAAAAGCTCAAATGGTGATATCTGTAGATTGTGTTGGTTTAGAAGCTTGTTTTTAAGCTATTGCATAGCTTCTATCGCGGACCTTGAGCGTGGAGACCGAATTCAGAAATTACGTAACGAAAATAACCTAACACCCCCCACTCCAAGCGGCACAGCGGTGATACGTTTTATTTTTGCCATCTATCGATGAATAGCAGAACTTATATATATGACTTTTTTGAAATATCACGCTTGTCTCTATAGTTCAGCAACTTGCCTCTAGGTGGCATTGGTTGTAATGGCGTTAAATATTGAATTTGAAAATGAATAATGATCCACAAGAATCCACAACAAAATATGGGACCACCATTGACGTGTTATTTTCCAGATATTTAGAAGATATCAAGTCTCAAACTTATGTTTCTTGTTCCACCATAAACCTATAGTTTCAATGATAAATATTCCTGAATAACCTATGTATTGTATTATAGCTTTAAGGGACCGCAGACAATAGTATTCGATGTTAATTTTAACTTGATACCTTCACGCGTTCCCGAGAAGAAAAAAACATGACACACAGACGGACGGAAACAAAATGATCCTATAAAGGTTTTGTTTCTGCGTTTGTAGTTCGGAACCCTAAAAACATTCTAAGTTGCGAAAGGGTTCTAAAAGTTTATAACTTGTTCTGCACTAAGCGTATAGGAACACCTGCACACGCTTTGAGGTGTAATTGAACGCAGCTGCACTTGTTATTCACCTTCCCGTTTAGTGGCTACCATCCTGTATTGTGGATTACCGACACGAATTTAACTCGAATTAGGTGTACCTGGGTATACCTGTAGCATAGAACAGGGAATAATACTAGGTACAGGACGGCAACTCTACGCTTCCCACCAGCGTCTGATAGGTTTACCTTCCCCTCCCCTCGAACATAGTTTAGTCTTGAGATGTGAAGGCTGCGCGCGGACCGTTGTTTAAATTTTACACATACATACATAAACTCACGCCCGTAATCCCCGAAGGGGTGGGCAGAAATACAAATAATCAAGAAACTATTTACAGCCACTTTTGATACATATTCCTAAGGTGGATAATGATAAACCGTCTGATATGATATGATCCAGATCCTCACAGATGATCCATCATGTTCGACAGGACGCTGTCTCTTTGTCGCCTTTTACGACACGCTCGTAGTTTTGTTTATATTTTAAATTGTTGTTATATTAGCTATTGTATTTGGCAGCCCTACGACGCCACACACACAGATGCGCGCACGATAATGTCAATGTGTAGTGTCAAGTGTCTGTGTAAAACGAGGTTGTTTGTATGAAGTGTCCTGGGTGTGCCTGTAGTATATCGGGAGCGTTGGAACTTTGTAAGTTCTAACATAATTAAACTAGATGCAAGACAAATTACAGCTTATTTGCTACTCTGTGTTCTGTACATCTACATAATACACACATAAACTCACGCCTATTTCCCGCCAAGGTAAGCCATTGAAGGAGAATTTCATTTGCTTGGATTATAAATAGAAACACATACACACAGTCATAACAAAACATGTTTCATGATAAACACAAAAAGGACAGTCATACACTTTGTACATATTTTGTGTGTTGACAACACCCAGAAGAGATTATGTTTATTTAATTTTATACGATAGCAATATTCTTAGTTTTATGCTCATGCAGATTTTTGTACTGTGCCTCGAAATATTGAAATATACCGCGGAATAAATACAGGGTGTTAGTGATACCGCACCAAATACTGAGGAGGATGAATCCGTACATTATTCTGAGTTAATTATCAAGTAGATACGAAACGTGATGAACCGTATCGTAACGTTGCCAATAGGACAAATCTGCCTGTCTTATATATAGAATTTTATCTGAACCATAATGAAACTAGCTATCACTTAAAATGTCCACACTGTGCGGAGCTGGAGTAAATTTAAATAAAATTGCACATAAAAGTTAAATGTGGACTGTATTTAATAGTATTATATTTTATAGTTACATTTTGAATGATTAAGCAAAGAGTTGAAGGGAAAGAGTGAGAATCGCCATCTTGTGGTCGAATTTAAAACTTAAAACTAGTGTTGCCACATTATTTTATGTGAGGATTCGAACACACACAATATGCGAGTTCGACTTAAAATTGGTCAGTTTTCGTACAATCAAAGAGTAAAACTGCAGTCACTGAGCCTAACGAATTATTTGTACAAAGTGGTGAAATTATATACCATTAGTTGTCATAATTATACAATTTATGTTTTTGTAGGTGTTTTTGGTCTATTACAGAAACGACATGTAACCAGGAGGTCTTAAGTGCAACCAGTTATTACTTTGTAAGAAACTGATTGGACTTTTGCACCTTATCGTACCTGGCAATGCATGGAACGCTTCAAAGAAATTGAGAAAGTAAAACACGTTTAGCATTCAATTGTGTTGTGTTGCATATGCTGTAGTCTGATAAAGTGAGAAGAAGCTAAAACAGTTTTAAAATACTTTGTTGTTTTGTCCTAAAACTGTCTCATGCAGTATTGTAAGGCGTAAAATTGGCAACATACGATTTATAATTACTGTCGGAACCGTTGAATTTGAATGCATCTTTCCTGTCACCCACAAGAAGATATTCACGTTAAAAAGGGGTCAGAATATGACGGTGACTTAGTAATTATTCTTAACTAGGTAATTTCAATCTAGATGGTAGATAATCACAAGACAGTTAATTCTGATAATGAAGTCCTAAGATGGATATAACTAGTTTAGATGACAAGTGACCGGCTCATCGCCTATGCTTTATCACGTGTGAGTAACACAATACCTTGAGCATTTTTTATAACTTAACATGTATAAAGAAACTATAAACGTCCCTCTGCTGGGCACAAGTCTCCCTTCAGTTAACCGGAGAGGGTATGGAGCATACTCCACCACACTGTTCCACTGCGGGTTGGTGGTTTCCCTTTTGCCTTCTGCCCCGCTGTACTCTGTCTGACGCGAGTGAGATCGCGCCCAGAGTAACCTATTTCAAAGCCGTGCTAAGACTCCTGTCCTCCACCTCTGAATTGTATTGACAGTTAATGCTGCCCTCTGTCAGGTTCCAGGTTACAGTCTCTTTGACTAATAACCTAACCGGTTGATTACATGGAGTTATGTGCCCAACTGTGGGACATGTATAAGCTATTGACGTTTATGTTATGTACGATATGAATAAAAGAAAAAACGCAGCGTGTCCTCTCCGAATATCGCCCCGTACCGTCCCTGTATCGAATACCTCCGTGTATTCAATGTAATATTACATGTTTATGCGAGCGAGGATAGAATGAGATTGCGAGTCGGAATCGCATAGGATTTCCAGCGCTGCAACCATTATTGTCTGTAGCCCGCTGAATTTAAACTATTCGCACTGTTAAATGTCTTAACACTGATCTGGGATTTAGCTTGGATGTGTAACTTGATTTCAAATTTGGTTGGATACACTATATTTATATATCTATATTATATCTATTTCTTGTGAGACTGTCCTTTGGTAAAGACTTTTCAGGCTTGAATCACCTGATTGTCTGCAAAAGTAAGATGATTTCGGAGACACGTTAAGCCGTTGGTCCCAGATATTAGTCATAAAAACACCACCAACCCGCAGTGGAGCAGCGTGGTGGAGTATGCTCCATACCCCCTCCGTTTGATTGAGGGGAGGTCTTTGCCTAGCAGTGGGACGTATATAGGCTGTTTATGTTATGTACACTATATTATTAGTTTGAATGACTAATGCCGATGAATAGATTACTTTCCAGTGTACTTTTGATGGGTATTCTTATCGCACTGTGCGCGAAAGCGGCCAGTATAATGGGCACATTTGAACCAAGCACGAGAAGGGGCTGTATTTAAGATTGACGTGCATTGTTTTGCAATCTTCTTCTTCTTCTAATCCTTTTATCCCTTTTGGGATGTAGGGCTTCGATAACAGATTTCCACTCCTCGCGATCTTTTGCAGCCTCTGTAGCTTGCTCCTATAATATGCCGATCGTTTTTAACTCTCAATCAACCGAACGTCGCCAGGTCTCTTTGGGCCGCCCCTGTTTCGTTTATGCAATAATTAAAAAAAAAACAGCGAAATTGCTTTCATTTTGACAGGTCCGGTTTTTTACAGACGCGACTGCCTGTCTGACCTTCCCACCCGCGAAAGGTGTCCAATACAGGTTAGGTCACATACCTCCGAAACGTATTTCTCGGAAATGTGGGTTTCCTCACGATGTTTGCCACGCAGACCAAGTTCCAACCGAAAATCTTTTCTTTAATACAGGTTGTTAGTGACACCGTACCGAATACTGAGGGGGATGATTTAGCTCATAATTCTGAGTTAATATCAAGTTGAATTTCTTGTCGGAAAATTCATGAAAAATTTAGTGTTTTTTCCACTTGATATTAACTGAAAATCATATTAAAATAAAAATAAATAATAAAATAAAGGGGAAATAAATTATATAATAAAATAAATATTCTGAATCATTCCTCAAAGTTTCCGTTGCTTGTCTGGTGTCGCTAACACCCTGCATACCTCATCCTCTCCTTTACACATTCCCAAACAAAGGCTTGATTTAGAATTGAACAAGTTATTTTAGATATTTGATACTGTAGTGCAAACCTACCCCTGTTCAAAGGTAGTTCCAACATTATAGCACTTTGAATTCAACCGCATAATACGACCAATATTAATACAATCGATACGGGAAGTCGGATATTCCCACATCCGTTACGTTGACAAAGTGATATTATATGTATAGTTGCAGGGACTGACTTGTTTGTCAATGTTTAGAGAATTGTCTTCAATAATAGTGACAAAGGAACTAAATCTGAAATTATTTCCCATTGGCGATTATTTCCCGTTTTCACAGGGTCCGCTTTCCAAACCTGAAGATTTGACAGGTCCGGTTTTTTTTTATAAAAGCGACTGTATGTCTAAGAATCTCGACTGTTATTCTGTTTACCTGAATACGTGGTCAAAACGTCGTAAGCGCCTTTTTGAAAAATCACATTCACATGGTTTTCTTAATCAAAACGTCGAGTTTATTCAATTCATGCAAATAAAATATAAAAATAAAAAAGTTTATTGCAGTAACATTTAGTACATAGCATCAAATCTGTTTGTATGAAATCAGGGCTGGAACCTCCTTTTAAGTAGGCATAAATGCTTGTATTAGGAGACTCCGCTCTACCGTAAAAGTTTTATATTTCTACCTGTTTCATAAATTACAACTAATACAAAATTTGGCATAATATGGCATGCATTAAAATTTTACGTGAATGTGTGAGTGTTTAAGTGTATGCCCGTGTGTGTGTATTATGTGTTGGCGAATAAGTGTGTGTGTGTGTGTGTGCGTATGTGTTTATGTGTATGCGCGCGCGTGTGTGTGTGTGTGTATGTGTTTTGTGTATGCGCGTGTGTGTGTGTGTGTGTGTATGTGTGTTTATGTGTATGCGCGCGTGTGTGTGTACGTATGTGTATGCGAATGAACTCGTGCGCGCGCGCTTGTGTGTGTGTGTGTGTGTTTATGTGTATGCGCATGTGTGTGTACCTATGTGTATGCGAATGAGCGTGTGTAACATAATCCAGGTAAAAAATTAGTTGTCAAGCACTATTTCGAGTTCAACTTTTAAGCAATAGGCACCAAGTTATCAAGCCTTTTGTCACGAGTTTCATATTGTGTCTAGATTCTAGAATGTAATCTGTCTTACGAGTATTGGCAATGGACTATTGCGTCGAAATTGGCTACGTGATCAATTAGCTTCAACACTGAACGTTATTGTATTGGCGTTGTGGTGATTTGTAGGTAGACATTCATTAATAACACTATAAGTAACTATGAGTAAATACTCATAACCATAAAATATCACGCTGGAGTTATCTCTCTCTCTATTTAAGAGCTGCGTTTTGTCGGTGGAGTAACCGCCATTCCTCTCTTCTTCCCGCCAAAACCTTCACCTCCCGATACGACACGACCTGCACCTTCTCTTTTATTTGTTTCATAAATGTTATCCTAGGTCTACCCCTTCCTCTCTTCCCTTCAATTTTTCTTTCTATAATGTTTGTTATAAATGAATCGTGTCGTATCAGGTGGCCAATCATATTTCCTCTCCGGTTCTCTATAGTCTTCAATATGGTTCTCTTTTCTTCAACTCTTTCCAGCACTTTTTCATTTGACACCATTTCAGCCCAGCTTATACCCTCCATCCTTCGCCAACACCACATCTCAAATGCTAATAGATATCTAATGGAACAAATAGATATATTATTATAATTTATGTAGTATTTGGATAAATGAACGGACTAAATGAAAGTGGAATCAAGCATACACATACCTACAGTAAAGTTGATAACTATCTTAGTAAATTTCATAACGTAAGCTCACGACTATATCCCCCGGTGGTCACGGGTTCGAATCCCGGTGGGGACATATCACGAAAATCACTTTGTGGTTCCTAGTTTGGTTAGCACGTTACAGGCTGATCATCTGATTGTCCGAAAGTAAGATGATCCGTGCTTCGGAAGGCACTTTAAACCGTTGATACTGGGTTGGTTGGTACAGATATAACTTAAAATAAAATTAGGAGGTGTCTGCAGTAAATCTTACTAAAATGTCAATATGTTAGTACAACAGGGTTGTAAAGTACATAAGTACCATGATATTGCTTATGATTTGTATCTTGGAAACATAATAGTAATTATAACTTTAATAACCATAAATATATTTATATAGATGTGAAACGTAGATATAAATTAACCTCAATCTTTTAAATCTAGGCTAAGTTTACGGATGTAGGTACAGTTCGTTCGTAAAAGGTTAACATTCAAGGAGATTGTATCACTTTGGCATTTAATTTTATGTATCTAAGTAGATGAATACTATGTGTATCCTATATTTAAAGGTTGCCTGGAAGAGATTGCTACTTAGCAATAAGGCCGCCTATTGTACTAATTCTATTTCTCTTTTGTTTTGTATTTTGTTTTTTCCTGTTTGTGCAATAAAGTATTTGTTATGTTATGTTATGTTATGTTATGTAACTATTAAAGGAAAAATATAATTAATCTATATTATATTAGTTCATACACATTTATATTGACATCTAACATTCATTTTTATAAGTATCTATTCAACACGGCTAATATAATTAAATATCTGTAGTTCAACCTTGACCAATCCTTTTCGCGCCCGATCGTCAACTGTCTTCTTTCTTGTTTTCTGTGTTTTCTTCTTAAAAATGTCCGCCACTATGTTTCTTTTTAAAGGACTGGACCACAGAGTTTTGGCCAAAGTAGTATTTACTTCGTTCGGCGACAACATAACTAAGTATAAATATTGGTACAGTATACTGTGGTAACCTTTTGAGAACAAAGGAAAACAACGGTGTCCTGTTCATTTATCTTTACTGTCAATCGACTGGCAACCAATTGTCTTTATCCCCACTAACATTACAAATGCGAAAGCAAAACTGTCTGTTTGTCTTTTATGTTTTCACGCCAAAACTACTTAGCTGATTTTAATGAAATTTGTTTGAGATATAGATTAATCGTCAAGAAAATATAGGATAGTTTTTATGTAGGGGTGGAATAAATATACCGCACTTACAAATAAATTCAAAATCTTCAAAAGAATTATTGAAATACAACTTTTTGTACCTGAGAAAAATACATAATACAGACACCTATGACATTTGGCACACGTGTATAGAAGCCCACCTAGTCAAAAATATACGAATATTTTGCAATTCTAACAACATTCATACATACACTATCAAACTGATAACCTTCTTTTTTGTAGTCGGTTAAAAACACTGATTAAAAGCTGTATTTCCGAATGCATATAACCTGGGTGCTTTCAAGGCCAAATTGAACAGGCACCTTCTGAGCGAGCTCGCTCCATCTTAGGCCTCGTCAATGCCTTCGGGAAAATCTGGGACCAAGAGCAAACCCATCAAACGTAAAAAAAAAGCAGCAATAAATAATCTATTAGGAAAATAAGCACTGCTTAGTACCGATAATGCGGTTAAATCTGGGTACAAACGTGGATTTATGGGCACAGGGTGTGATCAGCGCTATGCAAAGTGCATTCATGCTAGATACCCGGTGATTTATTACACCCGCCGAACGTAAATGAATTGAAACCAATGTATAAAGGTACATTTGTGGGAGTTTTGCGCTGATAGGCGGTCACTTACCGCGAACATCATTGATGTACGGTCACGAGCATTAATATGTATACACTTTGGTACCATGTCACATTAACTTTTTTGTCAAATTCAACTGTAAGTCTCACTAAAATGTCAAATATGTTAGTGCGACAGAGTCCTAAAGTGCGTACTTTATATTGCTCATGACTGTACTTAACTATAATATTGAAGTAAATGAAGGACTTTCCAATCGGCGTTCCCCAAAACACGATAGATAGCGTTGTTAAGATTTTTTTCGTTTAAACTTCTAATTTCATGGTCATGGATAACCGATATAATGCATTTTTTGTCTTTGTTTTTGGGTATAAATGATGACCCTTTTTATTACAACAAGGTACCATTCCAACTTCCACCCATTATTATTCTGATCAAAATAAAGAGAAGCAATATAGGTAGCAACATCATTCTATACATAATGTGGTACAAATATCAAGCAATAATTATTTCTATATATTACATTTATATAATTAGCAATTACATTTCATTTTTGAATAATTATGTACTCCAGCAATGAGAAAATAGGTAATTATGACGTTAAAAGTGAACAACGCTATCTATCGTGTGTTTGGGGAACGTCGATTGGAAAGTCCGTTATTGTTTCTACGCTGTTCTGGGAGCAAATATAAATCATAGAACACGTTCAGCTGCTTGTCTTCCCGGGCGTGTCGTAAAATCCGACAGAGGGATTGTGTCGTCTAACATGATGGACTATTGCTATGGGCGATAGGCTGATCCCTTATCAACATAAGGTTCATCATATCCAGTTTACGACATCGTATCAACCGCGGCTGCAAGTTGTCTTTGATTACTTGTGGCTCTGCTCACCCCATTAGAGATTACGGGATGATCCGGGCTGATTGATGATGTAACAAACCATTTTTTTATATCTGGGGGGTTAAAATGTCCACATCGAAGCAATTCATCTAAGAAAGCAATATTGCTAATTGACATTTGTTTGCATTGCGCACTTACTTTTATATGCGCAAATGTCAAATTGCAATATTGCTTTCTTAGATGAATTGCTTCGGTGTTTTAACCCCCCTGTTCTGTTAGATAGGTAATCACGTCTAGCCAGACAGAAAAAAAAAGCAATTGATCATACTATAAAAAAGCAGGTCAAGTACGACTCGCGCACAGAGGGTTCCGTACAAACTGACATAAATTAACAAAGATAATCGAAGGGATGCTTTGACTTTGCCGTTGAAAAAATATTGTCTCTGTACATCGACATAGGTCGCGATTAGCAAACCAACTGAAAATAAGTTTGTAATCGCTAGTACGATAAGCTGCAAAAGTCCAATCAAATTCTTGCAAAGTGATACATTAACTGGTTGTACTTAAGACCTCCTAGTTACATGTCGTTTCTGTAATAGACCAAAAACACCTATAAAAACATAAATTTTATAATTATGACAACTAATGGTTCATAATTTCACCACTGTTTACAAATAATTCGCTAGGCTCAGTGACTGAACTTTAATTGCTCTTTGATTGTACATATTGATATTCCGTTGAAAAACGATTGTATCCATACATTGATATAAGTCGCGATTTTCATACTGCAAATAAGTTTATAATGGCAAAACACTATTTTATGATTGAACAGTCATGAGCAATATAATGTACGCGCTTTAGGACTCTATCGCACTAACATATTTGACATTTAGTGAGACTTACAGTTCAATTTGTCAAAAAAGTTAATGTGACATGATACCAAAGTGAATACAATATACATATTAATGCTCATGACCGAACAACAAATGAACTATGAATAAATTAGTTTTTAATTTCCATTTGATTCCTATTTCCACGCTTTTCTGAAAAGGGGCATTGACAGACAGATGGACGGCCAACGAAGTAATCCTAACAAAGTAATAAGGGTTCCGTTTTTCTATTTGAGGTTCGGAACTCTAATATACTTCATTTTTAAATAAGCACGACTATGGACCAACATAGGAACTAGAATCACAGTGACATTTAGAAATGTAACAAAGTATAAACGTATCTTGCAACTATTTCCTTATAGGTTTAATTATCCAGTATAATAGCTTATTCAGGTCATAGGTACTATGTAAGAAAAGTGTAACGTTAGCACAATAGCTATTGATATAACTTGTGAACTGGATTTTAGGTCGTGAGAATAGTTTTTTCCTCTAATTCTTAGTGTCTGTAAAATAATGATTGAGTCTTTCTGATACGTTAGTTAGGTAGTTACCAATCTTGGACCATGATCGGAAGGTACTAGTACCACAAAATATGGGTAATGGGTGTACTTAAATTACTTTAAGTATAAGCTTAATGTCGTAAGACCGAATACATATTATATAGAGGACATCGTAACGAAAACTTGGAAGGATGATTCAGACTATGATTCTGATTTAATATTAAGTGGAATTTTCGGAGTTAGGTAATTAAAAGTGATAATGGTGCTAATTCCTGTAAATACCATCTAATTTTATTTTAAGTTATATCTGTCATTTTCTTATCCGCCGAAAAGGAAAGGGACGGGTAATCGACAAGCATAAAATTTATGGAACACACGTCAATTTTAAGCACAAATCTAAACCAACCGTCTAAAAATTTTACATCCGTCAATCACCCTGTCGGGATAGTTAATAGACAGCACGTCAAACGGATTGCATACCAGCGACGTACCTTTTGATTCGCCCGGGTTATTCATTCATTTACTCATTCTTCCTAAAATTAAGAGCTGTCATCATCCGTCCCTTTCCTTCTCGACGGATATGAAAATGACGGATATAACTTAAAATAAAATTAGGCGGTGTCTGCAGGAATCGGGGCCAATATCTAACAAAAAATATTTAAGGTACTTTTTTAAACATTAGTGAAAATAAACTTCTATTATTAATTATGAAGAATATTTATAATAAGTAATAATTATATGATACTTTATTCAGTTACGTGTAAACTGATTTGCTCAACATTCTACTTACCTATAATAATAATAACAAACTTTATTGCACAAACAGAGTACAAAGAGGATTTTTTTAAAATGTGCACAATATCATGCATAATTTTACAATGCAAGTAAAACAGCGGCAGTTCAATAGGGGTTGTTAGGGGTTGTTGGTCCCCAACCAACAACTAGGCTGTGCAATTTACATTTTAAGATTAAAACATAGAAAAGTAAGAATATATTATGTTTTTCTACTGAAATGAATTTATCTCTGCGATTACATCTCTTGTTAAGTTAAATAACGACCTACAAAAAAGTTCGCTAGAATGACTACCATTTTCGAGCGCGAGACATTTAAGTCGACATAAAAAAGCCAGTCAAGTGCGAGTCTGACTCGTGCACAGAGGGTTCCGCACAAATTGCCATCTGGTCATTATCAGACCCAGAATGCCAACCACTAACAAACCAACTGCAAATAAGTTTATAATTGAAAAACAATTTGACTTTAAACTATTTGCTCCATATATCTTCTACGTCGGGGTTAACAAATTAACTGCAAATATAAGTTTGTAAATGCAAAAAGAGGCTAAAAATGGTCACATCTTTGGATTGCATTGATTTAGAAGCTTGATTTTTATACATCTTCATAAGTCCGCAGACATAAAGTATTACATGTTAATTTCGACTTGATACCTTTGAGCGTTTCCGAGAAAAATGACAGACAAAAAAGTGATCCTGTAAGGGTTCCGTTTTTCCTTTTGAGGTTCGGAACCCTAAAAATCGGTCGTATTCTGTAAAACTTAAAAGTGTACCATTCTGTCGGAGCAGTGAGTGGGAATGCAAGGGTTGCGTAACTTCACTATCGGTGCGCCCAGTTACTGCCGTTTACACCCGATCGCTTCCAAATTGTAAGCGACAGCGTTTTTTAAAGAAAAAATATATAATAACACCTAGAATTGCTGCATGAGCAATAAGACCGCCTGTTGTGCTTTTCTGTATATATGTTGTCCTTATCTCTGTATTTTGTGCATTGTACTCAATGAAGTATTTTATTATAGTATATATACCTACGTTTGGTTGTTGTAATTTTAAATGCCGTGTGTACGTGTAATTGAGGTACATATATACAAAAATTAACTTAAGACTTAAATTTTATAACTTTAAAATATGTGTACTGTTGGTATACCTATCTAAATAAAATAAAAAATAAAAAACGCTGGTCGAGTGTCAGTCCGACTCTGCCGTTGGAATTTAATTGTTATTTGTTATTGTTGTGTTATTTACTTATGTCATTATTTTAAGACGAAATTTGTAGCTAACCCTATCACAGGCTTCGCTCTTTCTGGGTTGCTACTGTAACACGGCATTGAAAACAATTTATTGCATTAACACGCTCTCTTGTATCTGTTTTGGATAGTGGCGTAAATTAGCTATAAGAACTTGTAATAATAATAAATAAAATAAATAAATAAATGTTATTGTCTCCCTACAGCGAAATAGTTCGCGGTTGTTCTACCAATAGCAAATAAGGTTGCAATTGCCAAAATGCACTTATATTGCTTCTCTTTAATTTGATTAGAATAATAATGGGTGAAAGATGTAATTGTGCCTGGGTGTAATAAACAGGGTCAAAAACAAATATATGTCTGTTATCAATGAAATTAGAAGGTTAAGCGAAGAAAAATCTGTACAGCGCCATCTATATTGTTTTAAGAAACGTAGCGTGGAAAGTCCCTCAACGTAGTCACACATATTAATAATACTACATAGTGGACAGTAAATGGAAATATATAGCAGCTTTAGGTAAAATACAATAAAATTAAAAGACAATTATTGCATCATTGCTTATAGCTCTGCCCACCACATTAGGAAGTACGGGCGTGAGTTTTTGAGTTCGCTTATAACTTGCGCCAACGCCACCGCAATCGACGTGCGCTATGAAGAGCGAATCGATTTAATTATTGCACTTCCGATTTCATGCCTCGATGACGTTCAACTGGTACAGAGTAGTGTACGTAACAGAGCAAGCCAGTCATTATTTGGAATTATAGCGGTTGTGACATTGCGGGTTGCGGCTGCTAAGTGTTTTTTGGCGTGGATTATTTGTATGTGGACGTGGTTTCAGTCTGGATATTAAGTAAATAAATGAACATAGTTTTATAAGATATTGGTGCTAATTCCTGTAAACACCATCTAATAATCGTCTGTAAATCATCATCTGTAAACATAATCTAATTTTATTTTAAGTTATATCTGTCATTTTCTTATCCGCCGAAAAGGAAAGGGACGGATAATCGACAAGCATAAAGTTTATGGAACACACGTCAAATTAAAGCACATATCTAAAACTAATCTAAAGCAACCGTCTAAAATTTTACATTGGCCAATAAAAGGACAGAATTATGTTGACAGCACACGTCATACGGTTTGCATACCAGTGAGATACCATTTTGATTCGCCCGGGTTATTCATTCATTTACTAATTCTTCCTAAAATTAAGAGCTGTGAATCATCCGTCCCTTTCCTTTTCGGCGGATAAGAAAATGACAGATAACTTAAAGTAACATTAGAAGGTGCTGCAGGAATCGGGGCCATTGACGTATTGATCAATGGTAAAGCTCGTAGTTTATTAAAAAGTCTACGGGAACTAACGGGTGTCTTTATGTCTTTATAGATAGCTTTATACAATGATTGAACTTTCTAGAATAAATTGCAAATGACTGATGATACCTACTTATCCTTAATTTATTATGTAGGCACTTAAGTCTAGCGCTTGTGAAAAAATCATATAGATAATACCAGATGTAAAATATAGTCCGCAGGACGAAAGGAATCCGCGGATTTTAATGGAACTAATTGACAAGTTAATATATATAATGCAGAATCTGCAACACTAGTGCCACAGCTGTAGGACTTCTTTCGTGGCGCTGGCTAATTATATCAAACCTGGGGGTTAAAAAGGCCACATCACACATTGTCAATATTCACGCACACATACATTTTCTGTTCGCGCCAAATTTCAATAAATTCTCAACGTTTTATCTAAAATTCTTTACTACTCTGCGCGTTTAAAGAAAAATCAGATCGCTATTACAATCTCGTCAGTGAGTGCATACTTACGAATGCGATACAAAATAAAAGAAAAAATATTGCGAATATCGGAATATTTTTGGCGTAAAATAGCACTAGGCTACGGTATTTATTTTTCGAATGTAAGTGCAGTTACTTGCGACATACATAATTTTTTTCCCACCGGGGTAAGCAGAGATTATGGAATTGTGTCGTGTACTAGGTTAAAGATAAATTATGAATTTCTGATTACTAAATAAAAACAGATCTGAAAATAATGAAAAAACATTTTCTTTTTCTATTTAACTTATTTATGAAGTTTAATCAAGAAAAACGTAATAATAAGTCCGATACTTTATCACTTTTTTCTATGACGTCACAGTGTGATTTTTCATACAAATTCCATAGTAATTTCGTGTTTTGACGTTTAGAAAAAAGTAACTGATTTGACTAGTTGGAAACTAGCCTATCAATTTGCTTCGATCCTGACATATTTCTCTTGCTTCCTGACGTCCTACTTACCTTAGTTATAACAATAAGCGTCGTTATTATAAGTCTGTTCTTGGAAAGTAAGTGGTTTGAATTTAAATCACATCACATATACCTAAGTGTTAAATAACTAAGTAACTGACACAGTCAAGTTCAAAAGTGGTTTAAGTGAGTTCCTGGAAAACACACCGTTTCCGGATTTCTATCTAAGTATTTGTTTAAGTGCTAATTTTCACTCAAATCGGTCCAGAGATTTTGCCTTGAACGGTTAACATTTCGCCCGGTCGACGACGCTCAGAATTAACTTCGGATTTATAACATAAGATACTATTATGATTTACAATATAAGTACAAACGTGATGTTTTTAAAATGATGTCTGTGTTTTAACATCATTTTAAAAACATCACGTTTGTACTTATCTTCCGAAGGGCTAGATCAAATAGTATAAATATACACCCACTCCTTGCCAGCTACGTTTTAAAATACCCATTCAAATTCAAATTCAAAAATATCTTTATTCAGTAGGTAACATAGTTACACTTTGAATCATCAATTTTTATATAACGAACGTCTCATCCGCCTAAAACTACTCCAGCTTCTCACAACCTGTATAGCCGGGGAAAAGAAGCTGCAAGTAAAACTAGGCCCTAGACGTTTTAAAAAAATATACATAAAATATTGTTATACAATTGAGTAATTTAGCTGCCTAATATAAGTTCTCAGACAGTTAATCCCATGCACTCATATCTTCTAAATAATCACTAAGTTTATAATAACCTTTTTATGCAAAGTTTCTGTTTGACTACTGTATTAAAAAAGTTGAAAGGCAAATTCTGAATGTCAATGAGAATCTTATTGTAAAATCGTATATATTGGCCCTTACATACATTTTAATAGCGAGTATAAATCAAGATTTATCATTTAAGAAACCTGTGTTTAAGTCCCTATGTCCGAGAAGATATGAAGGCATAAAGTATAATTTATCATAAGATTGGCCTTGATTCCTGCAGACACCTCCTAATTTTTCCCACCGAAAAGGTAAGGGAGACGGGAGATTGACAACTGTTAATTTTAAAATGAATGAATAACCTGGACGAATTATATAGGCATCCCGCTGTTATGCTACCCGTTTCACGTGTGCAAAATTTTGGGAGGGTATTTTGTATTTCTGGCTAAAATTGACGTGTGTTCCATAAATTTTATGCCTGTCGATTTCCCGTCCCTTTCCTTTTCGGTGGATAAGAAAATGATAGGTATAACTTAAAAGAAAATTAGATGGTGTGTACTGAAATTAACGCCATTATAATTTATTGCATAGAGTTATAAAAAATGCACAACTACTATCTTACACGATTTCAAGTAATAGAGCAACATATTTTTTTTTTATATTTTCCATAATGGGGTGCAATACGAGAGAAATGTTCATAAAGACCGTAAAATAGAGACCGCGAAAAGTGTCACGAATACTTTTGAGTCGTTTTGTATGGGACAGCGGGAGCAGTCACAAAAGAAAATAGGGATGCGCTATTTTTATGTAAAGGTATGAAAATATCGTTTCATTATTTATTACAATTTATATTATTAAAGTGAGTAGTTGTATGTTTGCCTTGGACGTAGGCTGAGCATAATATTAGGTATTTGTTTTGGACTCCGGTCCACGGAGGTCCGTGTTGCTCTATGGTATTAGGCTTTCACTCAACAATAGAAATCAGAATCATTTATTCAACGTAATTATCATGGATAAACTTGTTGGAGGTCAATGTAACATTTTTGAATTTACGTAGGTGTTATGGCTGAGGAGAACAAATGACAAGAAACTGCAACAGCAACACATCTTTTAAAAACCAATGAGGGTATACATTACAAGTTATTTAATAACTAGAGGAACACATTCAATACCAGACATTTTTAGCGTAGGTGGTCATTAATCTTATAATAAGCTTTTTACATAAAGTAAGCTTCACATGACCTTTAAATTTATTTTCTGACAAATTTAAAATATTATATGGTATTTTATTGTATAAACGTATACATAACCCCAAAAAAGATGAATTTAATTTACTTAATCTAGAATTTTGTATAGCAATAATTAAAAGTAATTTAAAGACAATTAATTATATAAGACCCCGGCCACTTCATACAAACAACCTCGTTTTACACAGACACCACACATTGACGTTATCGTACACGCGCATCTATGTGTGTGACGTCTGACGCCATGCCATGGTGGGGAGCGTTTCCGTTCTACGTAGTATTATTATTCCTTATTCTATTCCTGGGGCCTTATTTTTGATAGGCTCGCCTTCAAGTCACGTTCAAAAATATACCCATTTCACGTATCACATAAGAATTTGTCATTTGCAAGATGAGACAAGATTTAAAAATAGGGCCCCTGATTGAGGGGTAAACGGTATTTTAGTCGTTCTGTCTAAATATTAAAGGTAAGTAGGTATGGAATTACATCCTAAAACAATTATGATCAAAATAATAATGTATTAGAATACAGAATATTTACAAAGTATAAACCACGTCACTATCTGAACAGTGGCACTTCAGCAGACTCGTATTTACTGCAGTGGAAAATCGAAATCGAAAATTGTTTACGCTCGCAGGCTGTTGATCCCACTTCAAATGTTTTAAGTGTTTTAAGCGAAGTGTTGATCACTGCTTTGTTTTTAAATTGCTTTGGACTTAAAATCGGATGCTTGAAATTTAAATTTTGGTTTTGGAACGTGGAATGAGAGATTGATTAAAGTAATACTTTGCATGGAGTATTTATAATCACTCATGTCATATAAAGTCTTCGTTATAGATTGTTGTACTATTATAATATTATAGACGTTAAAAAAGTAAGTTTTACGCTCCAGTGCTCGCTTCATTGTACATAGATTACAGCAACCTATTTTAGTGTTCCGTAAGAAAATACCTACCTATATAATTAATTAAACTAGTGGAATATTCATAAATGGTGATGCAAAAAAAAAACGGGGTTAGGTGAGGCACGTCTGTAACTCCGGCAGTTCTCGGTTCGAATCTTAAATCAAGTTCAAAATACGTAAAACAATTAAAGGCCATTTGTTTGACAACTTTTTATCGTTTACTTGAAGACCTTACCTGAAATAATAAGCATAATCTCCCAAGCGTTATTCCGTTTTTCACTGGACCCGCGTACGAAACCTAAAGATTTGACAGATCCAGTTTTTTAGGGTTCCGTAGCCTAATGGCAAAAAACGGAACCCTTATAGATTCGTCATGTCTGTCCGTCCGTCCGTCCGTATGTCACAGCCACTTTTCTCCGAAACTATAATAGCTATACTGTTGAAACTTGATAAAAATGTGTATTCTGTGAACCGCATTAAGATTTTTACGCAGTGATAGAAAAAAAAAACAATAAATTTTGGGGGTCCCCATACATAGAACCCCGCCTATTGTACTTATGTTTTTATTCGTATGTTTATGTCCTTTGTATATGTCGTTGTGCAATAAAGTATTATTGATTGATTGATTGATTGATAGAACTGAAACTCAAAAAAATTTTTTTCATCAAACCCATACGTGTGGGATAGGTCTTTCAAAATGGTATTGAGGTTTCTAATATATTTTTTTTCTAAACTGAATAGTTTGCGCGAGAGACACTTCCAAAGTGGTAAAATGTGTCCCCCACCCCCTGGAACTTCCAAAATAAGAGGAGGATAAAACTAAAAAATATATATGATGTAAGTAGATAAGCATGCAAACTACCAACGAAAATTGGTTTGAACCAGATCTAGTAAGTAGTTGTTTTCTAATACATCATAAATCGTAAACTGTAATTTAGTTTCATAGTTAAAACATCAAAAGTTACTACGAACTAAAAAAAAACTTTTATATTATGTTACTTGCTGTTACGGAACCCTTCATGGGCGAGTCCGACTCGCACTTGGCCGCTTTTTTTTATAGAAGCAACTGCCTGTCTGACCTTCCAAGTCGCGAAAGAAAAGCCAATATTAATGAGCAAATAATATGAGGAGCGGGTACTTAATTCATTTTGTGATGGACGTACCTCTAATTTCCCCATTTGGAATAGGTATAATCGTGAGCTTATTTCTTCTTTATCTATCGTGTGGGTTGCGAGGTGGATTACCAACCAACCTCTTCAACCCACCAGGGTTATTATAGAGCCGCTAAAGGCCCGTGACATGTCTGATGTAACAACTTCTTACTTAACGCGTCCGCTTATGTTATATGTTTTATGTAACAAAAACCTGGGATAAAAAGCGTCATGGATTGTTCTGGATGGCCAACCGGATTTCAAAGATTATTTGATCAAAATCTGTCGACCCGTTAGATAATTACTAAATCAATATCTCGCATTTGTTCTATTTGTAAAACGATATAAATCAAAGACAACGGAATTCATTTTGTCTACTCTAGAACAGTTAGTTGATAGGTATTGATTTATAGAATTGAATGCAGGAGAAAATGCTATTTGGTCGCTGAGGAAGCACTAACTTTCAAACGATAGAGATTTCCGTTTCAGACTGCAAAACTACGGCAGCTCCATGTGATTTTAGAAGCTGTTCAGTTCTCCTAGTGGACTGCAGTTGATTGATGAGAGTCGAGGGTTCTTTTTCCAATCAAGCGCAAACACCAGTTTTGTTCTGTATCTTTTTTACATACACATACATACATAAACTCACGACTATTTCCCACCGGGGTAAGCAGAGACTATAGAATGCCATTTGCTTCGGTCCTGACACACTTCTCTTGCTTCCTCCACATTCAACAATCGTTTCACACACTGGGAAAGAGGCGTGAGTATATGTATGTGTATGTACATACATACACACACATATGTATGTGTATGTACATACATACACACTCAGATGTGTGTGTATGTGTGTGTGATGTGTGTGTGTGTGTGTACATAAACTCACGCCTATCAGATACATATATAATACATATGTATCTGACAGCGGCCCCGTACTGCGCCGTACTTTAGCGGTACCGGCTTTAAAATAAAAATCAAGGTAGTGTATTTGAAGTTATCCACGCATTACCTTGAACGAACTTAGTGGTTCAAAACAATGAAAACTAAGTTCTGATACTTTGGCTCTATTCAAGAGTGAATAACCGCAGGTGAAAGGAGTTTAAAACGTTACTTTAAACACGATTACGCTACTTTTTTTGCTTCAACTATTTGGCCTGACAAATGGGGAGCGCTAAGGATTCTCATTCGATAAAATTTAAGACGATGGGCCTGAGGGCGTCCAGTTGGGCGCGAGTCTCGACCTAGGGCGTCGTCTGAGAAGTTTATAGAAATAATTAATCGACTCTAGTGGGTATCTATAAGCGCTAAAAGAGGGAAATTGTCACCCACAGTGGGGGGAACGGTATGTTGTCGCGAGCTGATTACCTGCCTATCTCTAAACTAATCGGGTCGTCAGGATCATATCGGGCGCCGATATTCTTCAGTACCGTCCCTAACCTGAATGTATTCAAAATCCGCGACAAACAAATAGGAACATACATACATAAACTCACGCCTATTTACATACATAAACTCACGCCTTTTTCCCACCGGGGTAAGTAGAGACTATAGAATTCCATTTGCTTCGATCCTGGCACACTTATCTTGCTTCCTCCACATACATCAATCGCTTCATACACGCACGCCGGTTCGGAGTAGATCTTACTAAACCTTTTCTAAAGACATCTCCAATATGGTCAATGTAAGTCCTTCTAGATCTTCCTCTGCCATCTTTCGCTTTATATACCGCTTTCGCAATTCTATTATCCTTCATTAGCTCTACGTGACTAACTAGTAGGAACTGTTTGGGAAACATTACTTTCTGATAGGTATCCACGACACAACCATGAGTCGTATCTATCTTCTGATAAGCAGTCTGATAGAAATTAAAATTGTTTTAAGCAGAGGCTCAGTACAAATGTATGTCTTTAATTTAATTCCAGGCAAGCAGACGTAACGACGCATTAGGCGCTCAAAATCTGACACATCCCGATAATTGCGTTTTGAGTAACTTGTGTAAAAGCAAAACATTGCTTAGTCACAACTCCTGAGAGAAGTCGATAAGGAAGTATATGATACGAGGAACACGAACTGAACTTACCCCGGTCTCATTCACGCGCCGATTTATCGCGTTTCGGAATTCAAGGTTTGAGTACACGAGGTGATTTTGTATGGACTCTTATTATAATTATAACATAACGTAAGCTCACCACTATATCCCGATTGGGGTAGTCAAGAGATATATCCATCGCAAGGTGAACTAAGCACCCACGTCTCATTGAACTTTCTGTTTCTGCTTTGTGTTTCTGACATCGGTTCATTACACATTCATATAAAGCAAGAAGAGTTTTCTGTTAGACCAACGTGATATGTGGTGAACCGCGTCGCTTTTTATGTTATCATGGTCGAGCCAACTGTGTTAGTGAAAACTGCACTTAAGGCACAAGTAATCATTACTGAAGACAACCAACAGCCACCCTGATATTTCTGATGGATAATTATGATGATGAAATACTTATCTTGCTTTCTCCACATTCATCAATCATTTCATACACATTTAGTGCGCGGCAACGCGGCCTGTATAATGGGCACCTTTGAACCAGGTACGAGAGGGGGCGGTATTTTAGACTGACCTGCAGTGTTTGTGCAATAATTTAAAATGTTTCATACACGCACGCCGGTTCAGAGTAGATCGTACTAAACATTTTCTAAAGACATCTCCAATTTGGTCAATATACGTCCTTCGAGGTTTTCTGCCAGTTCTACCAACAACGTTTGCTTTATATAGGGCTGTCGTAATCATAATTATCCTTCATCCGCTCTGTGTCCTAACCAAATTGACATTAGGGAATGTTATTGAATAATATTTAAGAAAACATTTATTTACTTTCACACTCAAAACTAATGATAAAATCAAAAGTTAGAGCTTACCATCGTACCAAATACGACAGTGTGTACAATCACGGAAACTCTTGAAACTTGAGAGAGAGAGAACGCGTAAATTTAATTTTAATATTCCTGGAATTTCAATAGAGTTATACTAAAGAGCTGTTTGAAATTTCTTGTTTGTGAATTAAGTGCTCAATAGTGTGGGAGTTCAGTAGCTGAGGTATTTATAGTATATGAAAAAATATCAAAATAAATTGATAACGACAATATAACACCACGCCTGTATCCCCGAAGGGGTAGGCAGAGGTGTACACGTGAGGCATATCCCTTTCCACCCGATATGATACGATTGTGAGTTTTAACAGAGTGTTAGTGACATCGTAACGAATACTAAAGGGAATACTAAATGATTCAGACCATCGTTCTGAGTTAATATCAGGTGGAATTTTTCGTCGCAAAATTAATGTTTTTTTAAGTTTTATACATTATTTTCAATTCTATACTTTTTACGATAGAAAATTTCACTTGGTATTAAATCAGAATAATGAGCTTAATCATTCCTCTCAGTATTCGTTACGATGTCACTAACACCCGAAGCGAAGGCGAAGCAAAAAAGATTAATTTCTTTAAATATGTAGAGGTACATTCATCGCACGATGAACTAAGTCACTAACACGATGATGGATAAAAGAACTCCCACCTTTTCACACATTTTGTACAACGCAACCAAAAGAGATTACTTATGCTGAAAACAAAAATACAGTTTCTTCAGAATCCTACGCGCATGTGATTATAATCACCACAGAACAGATAATGTAAGAATTGGTGCGTAACGTAAAACTGTACATACGCTGACATCCGAATTTTCCAAAATAAACAAAACAAAAATTGTTGACCTCTTGGTGTTGAGTTGAGTTGGTCTTGTTGTTGATGAGGTTGAGTTGAAAAGATCTGGGATTTACATGTTACTTTTTGTCAATCCCAAAGATTTTTGTAGTTTTGGTTTTCCCCGAAGGGCAAGGCAAAGGGAACTATGCCAATTCAGTCATGTCTTTTTTTTTCTTGATGATGATTAATGAAATGATGAAAGGTGATGACGGTGAATTATGAAACCTAAGCCCCCACCGTCGCAGCAAACTCCTACTCCGAACCTCAAACGAATTAACTCAAAAGTCCGCATAAACTTTCGAGTTATGAAGCGGCTTGTTGGCACGAAGCGAAAATAGATAGGTACACTGTTCTTATTGAATATTTCGATATAATAATAATATCGCAAATATTTTCCGATTAACCACAAAACAGATTATTACCACCGTCACTGTCGATTATCATAATCGTTTGCAACTTTACTAAGGCTTCATATCTGTTTTGTAATAGTGATTACGAATCCATACCAAACAGACAAATCTCACAGCGGGTACGATTCGGAAGAATCCTTATGTGTTTTCAGCCTTAATTCCTTTTTTATTGATGTGTTTTTTTGTAGATACACTGCCTGCGGTCCTTTATATCACGGGTGAATAGGCATTTTCTGGGTAAGCTCGTTCCAACGTCGATCTCTTCTTTTCCTCGTGGAAGAACGAAGTCAAGAGCAAACCCATTTTAATTAAAAAAAAGTCATTAAATACTTCGCCTTCCTTAGTTCCCAATCCCGAAGTATAAGAACTTATGTTTAAAACCCTAAGTAAGTCCACGTGTGTTGCTGTGACTACCTCAACCTTTATATTCTAGAACCCTTAAACCCAGAAAACCTGTGCAATACAAATCCGCAGTAGTAAAAAGCGGTGTTAATACGTAGTGGTGGGACACGCCGCTCCCGAGGGAAGATAAAATATTTAACAATCGCAACGCAAGGCGTAAGCGTTTTATTTCTCGGTTTCGTCGCATTGCGGGCGGGTCAAAGTGCGGAAAGTCTTTTTAGTTACATGGATGAGTGATTTGTAACAGTGATGAACCGTCCCCGGGTATCTTCCCAAATTCGGAGCTGGCTTCGTCTTTTTAAATTGCTCTTTCTTGTACTCCGATCAAATTTGTGTAAAGGCTAGGTAATAAAGCCCTTTTTACATAACTTTTGCACATTTTTACTGCTGGGAATGTCACATTAATGCTTTTAATCGTATGCCCCACTTGCCTACTCCAGTAGTAATTGCAATTCGGGGCAAGCTACTCGTATGTACTTACTAAACTTTTCACCAAAATGACAAAATCATCAGTAGAAAAAACTACTCTCTTGAAACTGGTGTTAAGATGTAGAATCGCTTGAAAAAAAAAAAAAAAAAAAACAGATAGTAGAACATTTATGACGCTTTCAATTCGAATAAAATATCACCCTTCACATTACCAACCATAATAAATCCGCGTCCAAAATGAGCATTAAAACAATATGGGGTTATTATTTGGCGGAAACATTATTATTTCTCGCCAATCAAACAAATTGAAACGTTGGACATTATGGATTCCGTTCCGAACACGATTACCATATCGATAAAATTTATCGCGCGCCCGTTGTATGACAATGAGTGGAATTAACGAATTCGCGTTATGGTTAACCGTGCGGCTGGATGTACTGACAAATTGACATTGGAACGTTTGCAGAAGAAATATTGACAGAATAAGAATAATTTATTATAAAAAAAAACACATGCTTACTTAGCCTATTACCCACCGGGATAGGCAAAGACTATGGAATTATTGCCACACTTCTCTTGCTTCTTGTTCAGCGTGTGCCAGCCCTACCAACAACCTTCAAGTGCGTTTTTCAACAGAGATGTGGTTTAACACTTTCAAGGACAGAAGTCTAATGACGTTTCGATTCCAAGGTGTCATAATTACCTGTTATGAACCATCAATGACCCATAATCTCTGCCCGAGAAAGGGTTAATAATCATTTTACATATATACATTCAGGTCCGCAGTGTGCCGCCTAACGCGGAAGTTCTTGGCCGGACATTTGGGGAGCGCTGAAGGCTCTCACCCGATCGCGGGGCGGAGAGAGAGCTTGCCTATCTTTCATAAAAAATAAACAGAAACACGACTTTCCTCTGATTCCGTTTCCTACTTATGTAGTGACAGACTGTTCATCCTACTGGGTTCACCACGTGCATGAGAGTGTGTAACGGTGTGTGTGTAATAACAATAATTTTGGGCATTTTTTGCTGACGTTATTCGGAACTGCGTAAATAATGTATCTGCCATTGACTTTGCGGGACGCCCTGTGCACAATTTATGTACCCATCGAACGGTTTCTAATTAAACTCAAAGGAATTTACATGATATAGGAGGTGGGACAAAATTGGGGTTATAAGTGGATTTTACGCGACCGGGACGTTATGCTGCTTATGGATAAATTCTTGTCCGTGTTGGGGTTAAAACGATAACCTGTCGCTACATAGTTCATCATTGGTGCTGATTCCAGCTCACATTTTTTATTTTTATTTTAAATTATATTTTGTCATCTTCTTATCAGCTTAGAGTGAAGGGGATGGGTAGTCGATAGGATAAAAAATATGGAACACAAGTAAGTTTTTGCAATTTTATTACATGAAACTTAAACATGACTGGCATCCTCGCTCCACCTCTGTAGGATGTACTATACACCTCCGCCTACTAACTAGTATCACAGTGTACGTGTGTGTGTGTGTGTTTGTGTGTGTCTGTGGGTGCGTGCGTGCGACTCGTGCGAGCGTGCAAGCGAGCGTGCGTGCTTGTGTACGTGCGTGCTTGTGTACGTGCGTGCGTGTGTGTGTGTGTGTGTGTGTGTTTTAATCTTGCACAGAATACGTGTATCGAGTTTCATGATTCAACCTACCTGTCAACAATAATAGAGCATAACAATCTGTTAAGTTGTTTTCCTCTTCCGAAACTACACTGACATAACCAATCTCTCTCATAACAATAACAAGATCACAATTTACACACACAAGGGTAATAATTTCTGAGCTTCACTGTGAGTTAAGAGACGTAGAATAAGTCCAGCTGCGTTTATCATCTCAGTGTGAGACTCACGGCCTTTAGCCAAGTAGCAAGCGATTGTTGCTATTTGGCGACAAGGCCACCGATTCTTCTTCTGTTGTCAAAAAAAAAATCAAAATCAAAAGAGATTTATTGCAATTGTACAGTACAAAAAAGTTGTCATAGTTACATTATAAAAAGACAAAATACAGTTATTAGGTACAATTTAACCCAATCGGGCGTGCAATATTACAATCCACCTCACAACCCACACGAATACAAATTATTATGTAGTATAGTTTTAACGCCTTTCCAAAAATAACCGCACCCCTACCCCTCAACTAATGTCATGAATGAATGTGGTTATGTTGATATATTTTTACAGTATTTAAGTACCTACATTACATTATGCCGGTATTTTTTTCTGTTAACAAAACCATATGTGACCCTCAAAGTAGAAAGGAAGGTTTATAAAACCTATCGTATTGTTTGGTTCTGAATGTTCGGCAACAAAGGAGAGACGCGAATATTACGAATATAAATCTCTCAAGTTGAATAAATTTGTTAAAACTGTCATCTTCGGCACGTGTAAAACAACTCTGTAGGTAATTTAACACGTTACGTTCAATGTTACACGTGGGTCACGAGAGAATACTCATTCATGCCGAAGTAAAATCATGGCTTCCGTAATTCTTTATAATGTTGTGTAATTGTCGTAATTGCTGAGAAATGTGTTTATTTAGTTAACTAATAATTAAAATCTATGGTTCATTTGCGACAGAAACATCAAAATTGATAACGTGGCACACGGGTGTCCCCCGTGGCTTCAGCGGAAAGAAAAGCGATATTTCTTCTGCGGAAGCCGCGGGGGTCATATTTCGGCCCACCCCACGCACTTCATTTTCGCCCGCTAGCTAGTGAACATAGACACAAACGCAGTTTTTATTTTAATTGGTTAGGTTTTTTTATGTAAGTATACAGGGTGTTAGTGACATCGTAACGAAAACTTTGAGGGATGATTCAGACCATGATTCTAAGTTGATATCAAGTGGAATTTCCCGTCGCAAAATTCATGAATAGTGTTTTTTTTTTAATTATTTTAAATTCCATAATTTTGCGATGGAAAATTTCACTTGATATCAACTCAGAATCATGGTCTGAATCATCTTTCAAAGTTTTCGTTAGGATGTCACTACAACATTTGTATCTATATTATATTTCGGGTCGGTTTGAAGCAACCAGTAATAATGCGGCAAGTTTCGTACAATGCTGTTGCAACCAATTTTGCATGTAATGAACGGTTCTAACGGTGGCCTGTAAATCGTCCTTAAATCAAAACCCTCTCGTGGCTCACGGGTGACCCTCATGGCCTATTTTGCGTGGCGTTGAACGTGTTAAGTTTAAGAACTTAAACAGTTCTTGGTGCTTAAATGTTTGGATAAAACTTGTAACTACCGTAAGTTAGATTAGATCCTGGGAATCCTCTAGAGGCGTAAACAAATTTCGAAATACGATAAAATGAAATAACAATTGAATGTAAATCTTTGAATCTAAGCTATCGCATTTACATGAATAAAATTAGGTACGATTATAAGCGATAAGGTTGAGTTTACCATACCAAGCATCTCATAGAAATCTTTACTTAACTGTCTTACTTGTCACTTCATCGAATAATGTAGATATGTATGGCCCAACTAGCCAACTTTTGCTTTTGTTTTTTCTTCTTCTATCGTGTGGGTTATGAGGTGGAATACCAACCTCATCAACCCTGGTGACAGGGTTACTATTGAGCCGCCAAAGCCCCTGACATGACTCACGTAACGATTACTTACATCAGTAAGTAGTAACCGGGACCAAAGGTTTAATGTGCCTTCCAAAGCACGGCTCATCTTACTTTCGGACAATCTGGTGATCAGCCAGTAATGTCCTTACCAGACTAGGGACCACAAAGTAATTTTTGTGATATGTCCCCACCGGGAATCGAACTCGGGATCTCAACGCTCAACCACTGGACCACGGTGGTCGTTATGTCATGACTTATTCAAATACATTAGCTTCGTATGGCACCACTTGGCCAGACAAATAAAGCGATTCCGTAGTAGACCAACCGTTGCTCTTCATACCGCGTTGCGATTAACACATGAAATCCCTTCTGACTTTAATCACTCGTACGCTTTTAAGACTTACCTAAGCTGTTTTAGAGAATGTTCACTTTGATTTACGGCTTCTGAATATGTTTACGTTTATCAACATTGAACTTCGTAACAAATTGTGATGTTTTGACTAAAATGAGACGTAAATATTTATTTATTTCACATAAACAGAAACACACAGATAGACAGAGCACTCTTAAATTAGTGATGGTCCGCAAACTTTAAGATGCATGTCGTCTTGCGCATTGTAACCTGCAGGGTAAAAAAAAAACAAATGAAAATGAAAATAAAAATGAAAAATGTTTTTATTACCAGAAAACAATACAATGAGGCACATAAAATACGATGAGTACTTATATTAAAAATATATCCAAATGAACAGAGGTTCCCAAATTAGGCGGAGCCTATATCTTGGGAAACCGTAAAAAAATGGGTACATGTGATGTTGGCGCACAGTTTGCCAAATGAAACTTAAAATGAAACTTACATCTAAGTATTAAAGCGAAGGGTGTGTGTGTTAAGTAGCAATATGAATGTGTAAGTATAAATATTGATTAACATGCTCTCCTTTTCCCGGAAAAGCTAAAAACCATATTATGATCGGGTATTTATCAAAAATTACTTTTGTATGTTACAAAGTAATGATAACATTGCAGCCTATCACGTGAAATATACATACATTGCCGGTAAAGTGGCCATGGAATTCAAGAACTAGTGGAGCTATCGTAGTTATCTGCTTGCACGAGTAGCAGTAAAAGAGAGTGGGGTTGAACCGACGACAGCGGTTCTCAAACAAAATGCGAGTTAGGGCCTTCCTAACCTCTTTTTCTGTTTCGTTGAAGTCCTCGATGTATTTCGCGCCATACGAACTGTATGGCGAATGAAATCAGCCCGTTGTCCATTCAATGTTCCAAGTTAGAGTGAATACATATTTTTCCTTGAAAACTTTTAAATTGTTTCTCTTTTACACATTAAAAAAAACATTTATGCGAATCACAAAAAAGTTTTGTTAATTAATTCAGTTGGCTTAAACAATAGCATTGGTTTTATTTTTACTTTTGATATATTGTAAGTTGCTCACTCAGCCGTGCTGGAACATTTTACAATGAAATTTTTTTCAACAATTTTGGGTGAGATTTCTGTAGTCGTTGAACTTATATTTACATTACTTATTTATTAAAAAATATCTTTATTCAGTAGGTAACATAGTTACACTTTGAATCGTCAATTTTTACATAACGAACGTTTCATCCGTCTAAAACTACTGCAGCTTCACACAACCTATATATATTGTAAAATGATCTCTACAGTGAGAAAATAAAAGCCACAAAAATGCGTTCAGCTGCTTATCACGACATGACATTCATCATCATAATTCTGTAGTGTTTGTCCCATTTGTCACAGGATCCGCTATCTTAACCTGAAGATTTGACAGGTCCGGTTTCCGACCTGTTTGACCTTCTAACCCGCGAAGGGAAAACTACTTAACTTATTATAGATTTGCCGCAAATAGCACTAACTACATGGCCCGACAAATGGAGAGCGCTGAGGGCTCTCACCCGGTAGCCCAATACTGGTTAGGTCACGTACATATGTGGGTTTCCTTACGATGTTATCCTTTACCCCTGAGCACGTGATTATATAACTTCTGACTTCCCTTAATCAGCGCTTATCGCTATCGACTCCCTAGGGTCGAATAATTCTTTCAAATATTTTTCCTCTCAGACGATGTCCTGAGCCGAGGTTCGCGCCCAACAACGAGGAGCACCCTCGGGCCTGTTGTCTTAAACGTTGTTCCGGGTGAGAGCCTTCAGCGCTCCCAATTTGTCCGACCAAGTAGTTAATGCCATCTGCGGCAAATCTACAATAAGTAACGTCAAAAAAATATATGACTTGAATACATAATGTGTAAACCAGGAGAAAGCTATGATGGCCGTTTTGACATAATGAAGTACAATTTGCTCCGTCAATGTAGTAAACTTGATGCACACAATAAAGTACAGCTATTTGTTTCTTTAGCGTTGTTATGAATTATACTAAACTTGATGAGCGGGAAAAACGTTCAAACGGCCATCTTAGCGTGTTGTTAGTTTAGTCGTTCAAAGGGCGTGAGTTTTTCTCACAATTGAATTACATAATATTTACACAATTCAATCATTTCAATTTGCGGTCTTTGACTATAGACAAACGTATGAATTGTCTTGACACACTGTATAGAAAAACTAAGTACCCATTTAACAATGAGAACCGAAAGACAATGATAAGGTTAGGAAATACTCATTGAAGTTTTGTACAAAAGATTTCTAATCAGCAACACATACATTACCATAGAATAAACATAAAATGCTATGTTTAGAAGGGACAATCTCCGCCCCGCACCGACAAGAGCTTGGATCGAGCTTGATTTACCTGGTGGTCTGACTATACTACGTAAAGAAGGGACATTCTCCACCCCGCAAGAAATTCGAGCTTGGAGCGAGCTTGATTTACCTGGTGGCCTAACTATACTACGTAAAGAAGGGACATTCTCCACCCCGCTGGAAATTCGAGCTTGGAGCTAGCTTGATTTACCTGGTGGCCTAACTATACTACGTAAAGAAGGGACATTCTCCAATGCGCAGGAAATTCGAGCTTGGAGCTAGCTTGATTTACCTGGTGGCCTAACTATACTACGTTTAGAAAGGTCACTCTCCGACCCGCAGGCAATTTGAGCTTGGAGCTGGCCTGGTGGCTTGAGTATACTACGTATAGAAAGGAAATTGTCTTAAATCTTATCTGGCCCCTATAAAACTAATCACGCCACAACATTGACATGCTAAATGTTGCGAAGACGAGATCATATCCATCGGAATGTCAAAAAGTTATCCCAAACCAAGCTTCTAACTCTACAAGCCCTAACAATACAAGCTCTAAGTTCACAAACTCTACACGTTAGGCAAAACATAGGGCTTGCATTTTTCGTTGCAGCAATAATTATACCTAGAAAAGCAGAGCAATGAACAGTCAATAAATTTGTTACATTATGCCCATGGTGACAGAAGCGAAATAGTTTTTTCACCTTACGCTCATTTGAAGGTAGCGAAACGGGCAAGCCACATGTTTTGCCTAACGTGTACAGTTTGTAACCACATAAAGCTAGCTTATATTATAAGAAATAATAAATTAAACTGCAACACAATAAAGGAATACTCGTAAATCATGCGTTCCAGTTTCCAAATATAAATACGCAGGTACTTATAAGCGGAACGAAATTCAATAAAAAAATATAATAACCAATAGAGCTTGTAAAAAGGTTATTGTATTTATTGTGTAATTAAGTTTTCTCTTTTTTGTGTATTATAAAAAATACAATACTTAGTTGGTATTATGTAATTGGGATTATTTTTTGTACTATCGATGGATTTGATTGCTTTAAAATTGTATTGTGCTGATAAACGTAATAATACAATTTAAGTTAAAAAAGAGACAAGTTTACAGTTGTTATGTCTGTTATTTTTGACGCGACTTATTGTAGATTTTCTTTAACTACTTGGCCGGACAAAATGAAGCACTGAGGGCTCTCACTCGGTATAATTTAAGACGACAGATCTGAGGGTGACAGGTTGGGTGCGAATCTAGATTCAGGGCGTCGTCGTGAGAGGATTATATTAAGTAGGCCGATAGTGATTAAGCGCTGGGGGAAATCGTCGACCACGCCGGCGGGGTCGGTATCGGGGTGGGTCCTGAAGTGTGTTCTGTTTATAAAAACTATAAACTCGCTCCCTTCTTAGTCGATGGCGTAGGGATTGTTACGGTTGCCTCTTACTATAAAATTATCTCCCCAGCATTATCCCGTTTCTCACAGGGTCCTTCACCGCTTAGCATGTCATAAATCATTGTTTTAGACCTGTGCTGGACTCGAACCTGCGACCTCAAAGTGAGACGTAAGCGTTCTACCAACTGTGCTACCACGGTTTCACCTCTTACTATAACAAGGAAGTAAATACCTACGCCTTATATCAAAATATCTTACAAATTATGTACAAATAGACCTAATTGGCCTGAGTAACAGGCTCCAAACCCCAAACATAATATTATTATTTTTGCCTCTTGCCTCGATAATTGTTCGTCGAACCTTCAAACACAAACCTGACAACAACACTATAATAACGAACCCTTATCAAAAACGTTTCCAAAAAAAACTATCGAAGACAAGGAAAAGACCTCAATTATAGGCGAATGTACCTATTCTAGAGGCTACACCGGAGGTTCTTAAACTTTTTCGTTACAAAGTGCACTTTAAACCTTACAGCGCGATTCGATATCTCATTGCTCCGCGATATTAGGGTAAAGGTACCAGTATTGGACCACATGTATTGTAACTAATAATTATGACGTTTCACTATTTTTGATGATGTCACAACTCATTCATAAACACTATTTTTCATACAAACGTCATAAACACGTTGTGACGTTTCATAAAAAGTACGTTTACATCTAGGTCCCTACCCTATATTCAAAATCTCAGAGAAATTAGAAGACTGGAGCTGGCTTTGAGCTAACTTCACACTGAAATTTTTCTACCATTTTCTCGTGGTTTCGTGAGGCATATACAAAACCGTCACACAAAAAGAAAACATAGACGATTGTTCATGTACTTTCGGTAGAAAAGAATGCGTGCGCTTGGCAACTCCAGTCTATAATTTCTCTGAGTTTTTGATACCACGCGAATAGCGTGGCACTGCTGTGAGAAGGTCCCTAAACCACAACTTCATACAAAACTCCTCGTTTGACGCAGACACTGCACGTTGACGTTTTCGTACACGCGCATCTGTGTGTTACGTTTAACGCCAGACGCCTGACGATTCAAGACTAAGACCGATTGAAGTAAACCTAGCTGAGCCGTTTGGTGGGGAACGGAGAGTTACCGTTCTATACGTTCCTTATTCTTTGCCCAAACATACACCCCAAACTTTGGGAACCTCTGGGCTAAACTTTTCCAGAATTCTTATGAAAATAATTCAGACAAGGACTTTTCAGTCTCAACGGATTTTTTCGGGCTTTCAATCTAATTTAGTATTCTATTGAGGAAAGTTAGTCGATAATCAAATTTATTGTTAGGTAAGTAAGTAAGTTTTCTATCGGTTATCACAATAAAATTTTCTTTAAGTCGAAGAAAATGATTATCATTGGCGTATGGGAGTAAAATTGAGTTTTAGCTATAGAAAACTTATTGAGATTAAAACTGTTTGTGAACTAAAATCTTTGTTCGCAGCATAATTATATTTTCTACAGTCGAAGTAATGAATAGCAAATCTACTTAACAAAAGGCCCCCGGCCAATTTGAACCTGCAGTAGAGCAGCGTGGTGGAGTATGCTCCGTACTTTCTCCGGTTGATTGAGGGGAGGCCTGTGCTCAGTAGTGGGACGTATATAGGCTGTTTGTGTGTTATGTTCATTGTTTGTTTGTATACTCTTTATTGCTTTAAAATACAAAGGACATTTATATAAATATGATTTATCGTTACATAAAGCATAGGCGAGCTTATCCCTAATTGTGATTTCTTCCAACTAACCTTGGACAGCCTGAAAGAAACTTAGTGGGGCGGTGTTAACACGCAATAAATGAGTTGATAACTATGAGTTACAAGTAAACTAAATGTATACTTATTATGTACTAATATTACTAATTCACGTACGTAGACTTTTTGGTAACTATTTGAATGATTTGCACTGACGCAGAGATGAGCGGAGAACAGCGGAGATGTGTGGATTTGACCAGTCACAGCTTCGAGAGAGCGAAAAACGAAGACGCTCTGTCACTCTCTCTCTCGCGGTGAATGGTCGATACCTGCACATCTCCGCTCCTCTCCGCCTAGCTCCGCATCAATGGAAACACAGCCTTAACCAAGCTTATATCTCTTAACACGTTCATTCACCAAGGTCGATTTGATCGGTTGATCTCTCAGACCGCACGAGTGAAGAAGATCCAGACTTATAAAATAGTGTTCATAATTTCCAAAACATTCTTACTCCCTAGAGTGTACTACGTTTACCATAATAGATTGATGATTGTACCGAGCATGGTGATTGAGTATACGAGTACCAAGGGGATCATTGCTCATTTTAGTTCGGAAGTTTGGACAGTTGACAGATTTTGGTGCTGGCATTTAAAGGCAATTCACCCTTGGGCACTCAATGAATATACATCATCATCTCCCTAGAATTATCCCGTTTTTCACAGAGTTCGTTTACCTATCTTGAAGATTTGACAGGTCCGGTTTTATACAGAAGCGACTACAACAACACCAGCCCAATACAAGTTAGGTCACATACCTCCGAAAATGAATTTCTTGGGAATGTGGGTTTCCTCACGATGTTTTTCTTCACCGCTGAGCACGTGATATCCAAGCATGAATTAAAAAAAAATCGACGATCATTGGTTTATGCTTGATTCGAATCTGCGATCTCAAAGTGACAGGCAAGCGTTCTACCAACTGGGCTACCTCGGCTTACCTAAGTAAGCGGACCCTGTGAAAATCGGGATAATGTTAGGGAAGTGACGTAACGTACCTAATAATGAAAATTTAAAAATGATATAAAACGTAATACTACGGAACCGTTTCTGAGTGTAAAACAGAACTCATCAATTGAAAGCCAGCTAAAGTTTTAAAGAAGAGCGATTGTACGGAGCAGTGATGTGCCGTACCCGGGAATTTTCCCAGAATGGGAATGTTCCCGTTGTAAAAACTCTTTAATAGACACTGGCTGCTTTTCTTTTTCGAATTGTTCTTTCTTGTACTTTGATCTGAACACTCTATACAAAACACTTCATTTTATACAGACACTACACATTGACGTTATCATACACGCGCATCTGTGTGTGACGTCTGACGCTCATAAGATTGAAAACTAAAGTAAGACCGAGGGGGTGAGGTAAGCTTAGCTCAGCCGTTGGGAGCGGAGAGTTGCCGTTCTATACGTAGATTATATTCTTTATTTTAAGGTTCTCCTCGCTATGTGTCCTGTCCACTGCCACTTCAGCTTTGCGATTCTCCGAGCTATGTCGGTGACTTTAGTTCTCCTGCGGATCTCCTCATTTCTGATTCGAGCAGGGAAATACCGAGCATAGCTCTCTCCATTGCCCGCTGAGCGACACCGAGCCTCCTCACGAGACCCATAGTAAGCGGCCACGTCTCACTGCCGTAGGTCATCACTGGCAACGCGCACTGGTCAAAGTCTTGAGACACTTTGGACGAGAAGATAATCCGCAGCAGCGATTTTAAGGTTAGGTAATAAAGCTCTTTTTACCAAAAATTTCGCGCTCGTTTACTGCCGGGGACGACCCAAAGTGGGAATATTCTCGCGAACGGCTCATCACTGGAACAGAGAAATGTACAACATGTGCGCCTTTCCTTTCCAGTCACGAAGGCACATGCGATCGGAGAAGGCTGCAGGTTCAAATTAAATGAATTAGAGGCTCCCAAATAAAAGATGCCGAAAGGATTCCGGAGATGGTGAATTTTTAAAGTTCCTCTGAGCTTGTTGCGGGTTCGGGTTGGGGATTTTGGGCGTGTTGTGAGAGGTCAAGGTTATCTCGTGAATAAAAGCACTCAAAGTTCTCATTTAAAAATTCTCATTCTTACTGTGTCTCGCCTAATTCCTTGATCACACCTACCGAGTGGACGGCCGAGCGCTCGGCCGAGTTATTTGGCGAGATAGCTACTCGACCCCTGTTCTATATGCTAGGCCGAGTATCCACCCCCGCGCTTCCCCGCACTGTCTTGCCCGTTCATTCGGTAGGTGTGATCAAGCTATAACGCGTAAGTGCGAGCGTGACAAACATTCCGTGCGCTCCTCCAAAGCGGCTTGCGGTTTATGACTAAAGTAAAACCCAGAGGGGGTGAAGTCGACGCCCTGTATGAATTGGTGCGGGACGGAGAATGACCGTTTTATACCCGCTAATATTCTATGCAGTAAGACTACATACATAAACTCTCGGCTGTTCTTCTATCGTGTGGGTTGTTAGGTAGTTTATCAACCCCATCAACACTGGTGTCAGGGTTGCTATTGAGCCGCGAAAGGCCCCTAATATCTTTCATCAGTAAGTAGTAACCGGGAACAATGGCTTGACGTGCCTTTGAAGCACGGATCATTTTACTTTCATACAATCAGGTGATCAGCCTGTAATGTCCTAACCAAACTAGGTATCTTTGTAATCCTGGTGGAGACACCAGGATTCGGACCCGGGATCTTCGGATTGTGAGTCCACCGCTCAATCACTGGCTGTAATCCCTAATGAATTGAGCAGAGGCTGATCAACCATTAGGTGATTCCAATATGTTAGGTTACGCTCCTTCTGTCGGCTATGACATACCTGGGAGCATAATCAGTTTAAAAATTATGTTGTAGTATATAATTTGATTGCAGTAGGTCAATTGTAGGACCAATTAGAGTAAAATGAACAATATTGAATGAATGAATGAAATATTTATTTCAGATATTTATTCACATATCTATAATATTATTTTTCTTGTATATATTTATCTTTATTTACTTGAATATTATTAATTGCTCAGCGAAAATATATGTTCAGTTTAATTTGACAAAGGACCTACTAGAGAGAAAGACTACTAAGCAAAGCATTATTGAAAGTGGTTAGGACCCTGTTTAACTGAAAGATAAATCATCCTGAACCAATTTTCGCATACCCTGTCGACGTTACTTGTCCATGTGAAGCAGTATAGGCGTAATATTAGTATATATGATCAGTGCAGTAGCCACAGAAGTGACCGATTTGCTCATGACAACTAAGTTCCTTAAAGACGCGCTATATCGATCCCTAACACAAAAAATGTTTTTTATCTTTATTTATTTGAAGATTTTTAGCCTATTTGTCATACGAGTATCAATATATTTTTTTACCCAGATTAAAAACATTGCATTTAAATAACCAGGATAAGCAATTAAACTGAATGAAATAGGCGTAAAAAAGTTTGGAAATAAGGTTTGGAGGTATTTTTAAAAAAGGAAAAGTATATTCTCAAGCCTGAGTACAAACCCGTTTCTACCTTTGTACGTGCCTATTACTTTACAGATCGTAACGGAACAGGCTAAGAATCATTAAGTAAGCAGGTTGTTATGACAAGTCCTAGTATTTCGACTCCGAGTTACAAATTATAATTTCACTCCAAGTATTGTTATTCAGCAACTTTGACAGAATATCTGCGATCAGTTTATTATATAGAATTTTGATTTCGATTTAACGCATTGTGATTTATTTATTTATATTATGTAGACCGGCGAACTGTCACCATTTAAGCGCGCATATAAGTTGGGTACACTGATTACCGAATACTAATTAAAGACATTTCTAAATGTATGGAAAAACATTTTTTTTTCCATGAAACTTATTTATCAGTTTTAACCAATAAAAACGTGATATTTTGTAACGTATGTCTATGACGTCACAGTGTGCTTTTTCATACAAATCCATAGTAATTTCGTGTTTTGACGTTTAGTAAAAACTAAATGATTTGACTAGTTCCAAACTAAAGAAAGAAAGATACTTTTTATTCTTTTTTTTGTCGTTTTTGTTGTTAACAATACAACTAGAAAGCTCAAATTTAGGCGACAGTACTATTGAGTGTTCCTAAATTTAGACAGTTCTCCATACTATCCAGCTTAAATTCGTGATAAATTGCTATGAAATGTGGAGAAACATGGAGTGTATTTTGAAGGATGAGTTACGAAAAAATAAAAATAGCCAGTTGAAAAATAAGTTTTTCATGTTTTCTTCTTTCACAATAAATATAACACTATGATTTTGCAGTTAAACGCCGTGCAAAGGGTTATTGTGTAAAAATATAACCAAAACAGTACGTGTGTTTACTCAAATAGTAAGTAAAGAGAACTGTCAAAACTTTATAACACTAAAAAGTAGCGACACCTGACGGGAGAAATAGGCAGTCTCATTGTTAGTACCTAGTTAGTTATGCTACTGGTTCTATACAGATACGCCCGGGTCGTTACGTAGCGTAGCCTTTCCGTCACCACCACATGTCGCGCGTACAAATGTGCGTCCATCGACATTTCCTAATTGGATTTGTTAGAGTATCAGTTGCTAATGAAGCTCGAAGCATTATTGGAACCGACGCATTTTCTTCGTAATCTGTATTAAGGCTACTGTGTCAATATATTATATTAATATTACTTCTCTTGTTATATCGTGTATTCGTATAGGTTGTGAAGTTAATGCATCCGGTTCCCGTCAACCCTGGTGTCAGTGTTAATATTGAGCATGGGTCGTGTAACGAATATAATAGTTACTGAAAACGACGCGCTAACACATTTTTTTTTAAGATTTTGTACTTTTTAGATATTATACAGTGTTAGTGACACAGTGACGAATACTGAGGAGGATGATTCAGAATGGAATTTCCTACCGGAAAATACGTGAAAAGTCCATAATTTTGCGACGGAAAATTCCACTTGACATCAAATCAAAATCATGGTCTGAATCATTTCTCGAAGAAAACTCTGTACAATCTTCTTAGTGTGGAAAAATTACTGTTTTATTCCTCTGCATTTGTCCGCATGCCATTAATGTCTTTAGCCTTTTTTTCTTCTACTCAATGTTGCTCACGCTAAAAACGGTCCTTGTATTTTTTATTTTTTGTATTTCAATTTTCCATTTATTATTTATTAAGTAAATAGCGTCATACGAATAGTTTTATTATATTTTACACTAACAAAGCAGGGGCCTGTTTAATAAAACTTACAATTGTAAAATACAACGACAATTTGATGTTCATTACGTAGCTAATATGAAACTGCAAAATATTCGTGATCACACACTCCGCAATATACATCAAATTGTCATTGAAATTTACAATTATAAGTTTTATTAAACAGGCCCCAGGTGTAAACGTGACTTTCGAGGCACAGCTCGTTTGACATTTAGATGATCAGCCTGGAATGTTCTTACCAAACTAAGGATTACTAAATTTCTGATTATCAAAAGTGCCTGTTTTGACTTCTAAGACATCTAAACGTGGTTCTGCCTACCCTATTGTAAATGTCTAATAAAGATGATAATAATTAAGTAGGTACTAAATGAAATGCCTTCACACAAAGGCTTAAAGTTTCGCACTAAAATGCAATGTTTTGTTTAATTAATTAAGACAGGCATTAACTTAAGCAATTTCCTTGTATGTTTGCGTAGAAGATTTCCTCTTAAATATATGTGGGGATTAGAGAAGTTTCTTTAAGGATTTTATTGCTCTATGAAAGAAAACGTCGTAAGGAAAATTGGTGCTGGAATTGCGTTTTGTAATTGAGTTTTATGTAGAAATGGATTAGAATATTAATTGGACCTTATTTTTGGGTTTTATTACATTTCATAGTAACCCATATAAAAACCGAGCTTGTCAAATCTTCATGTTTAATACGCGGAACCTGTAAAAAAGGAGATATTGGTGATGATAATAAGAGACCTCCCATACAAGCGTCTTTCGAGCGGCGTCGTCGTGCCAGCGTCCGCGCAACGCACGTCTACGCGACGTCTACGCGACGTGAACGCCGCGGCGACGCGACGCCAGCGCTGGCTGGCTGCCGAACGACGACCGTGCGCGGCGCTGGCGTCGCGTAGCCGCAGCGCCAGTTCAAAATTTTTTGCGAACAAGTACAATGCACAACACAATGTCATGCTTTCTTACAATAGAGTGGTCGAGTTTTCTTCCAGATCTGAAATCCGTTTTTCGATAATTCATCTACACATAAACAGCCTATATACGTCCCACTGCTGGGCACAGGCTTCCCCTCAATCAACCGGAGGGGGTAGTTCATCTAATGCCAAAATATATTAATGGGTAAAATCGTTTGCTAACGAACAAAAACATTTATAAGTACAATTTAAAAAGAATATAACCTAATATAATATATAAATGCGAACGTCTGTCTGTTACCAATTCATCCCTAAAACACTGACTGCACCGATTTGCATAAACTGCATATAAATGGATACAGCAAAACCTGTGGAAAAACATTGTTCTAACATTTTTCATAATTCAATATGGCTAACGGCTAGGGTCGATAAATTCTTCAAATATAATCCTCTCAGACGATGCCCTGAGCCGAGGTTCGCGCCCAACTGGGCACCCTCAGGCCTGTTGCTTTTAATTTTGTACCGCGTGAGAGCCCTCAGCACTCCTAATGTGTCCGGATAGTTAATATAATTTGTGGCAAATCTACAATAAGTCATGCCAAAAAAAAAAAAAATCTACCTTCGGAGTGTTTGTCGACGACAGTCTCGGTTAGCGCCATGATGGCTAGCGTTCGTCCTGCGAAGTAATTATTTTAATCGTCGATTTGACTTGTGAACTTGAGCCTAATAATTGTGCCTATGTGAACTTTTAAGTGTTTGCTTAAAGCCCTATTAAGGATAGACAGATCTATGCAGTTTTGGTGAAGTTATCGGCGAATAATTTCGGCGGTCACACGTTGACTGTATTCTTATGCCAGCAAGTCAAGGTGAGTTATGTACTTACCTCTTAAGGTTTTATATAACAACATAACATAACATGTTAAATGCTCGATAAACCTTGCGAGTACAACCGAAGCTCATCACCATTAATTTAAGAGCCACGCTCTTGTCGGTGTAGCATTCTCCATGCTACTTTTTTAGAGAAAAATAGGGCAGTAGATTCCGTCTTGTCTTCCGCCTCGAAGTATTCCGTATGTCGCCTGTACCACTGTAATTTTGCTCTATAGTATTCTATTGAGTACTTCAGTTTTACTTTTCTCCGATAGCGTACTAAAATTATCAGTATAATGTTGTTTTAAAAATTGCAACTTTGTTTTTAAAAACATTAATATCGAAAAACCTATTAAAAAGGCAAAAAGTGTATAAACTTGATCCGCGTTTCGGTTTTATCGGCGAACTTAATGGACCAAGAGTTGTTTTTACTTTAACGTCTTTGAAAGGCTCTTGATCACCATAAAACGTGTTATTGCTCACTTCCATAATGCAAAATGAAATACTGTTTTTACCCGAATGCGGCGAAACAAAAGAGAGGGTTATGTGTTTGACCGCTATGTATGTATATGTGTGTAGTATGTATGACATAAAATACTTTAATCCACATACAGAAAATACAAAAATAAGTAATATAGAAAGATTACAATAAGCGGCTTTATTCCTAAGTAACTATGAATTTGGAGGAAGCAAGAGCAATGTGTCAGGGTCGAAGTGAACGGAATTCCATAGTATCTGCTTACCCCGGTGGGATATATGCGTTTTTATGGTTTAGCGTTATACTTTCTTTCTTTAATTATTTTCTTTTTTATTGTATTGTACCGTATTATTGTTAACATGTAAATAGCTATTATTTTTTTCTACAAATATTAATAAAACTCAATCACTACACAGCCCTAATCATTATGCCTGGCTTTTTTGTAGGACCATTTAAGATAAACATTTCCATAATATTATACATTACATTATGTGTAACGGTTTTGTCAGCGCACGCCAGAATTACTCGCAGGTATTTGACAATTCACACTTATCTAAAAATTGTAGCCTATGTGTTATTCTGATTATTGTAAAGTTAAGCTACATTTTTGTAAAGTTTCATTAAAATCCATTCAGTAGTTTTTGTTTGAAAGAGTAACAAACATCCATACTCACAAACTTTCACATTTATAATATTAGTAAGAAGTAAGATTGTAGCATTTTTTTACATGTAAGGGTAAGTTGAGGTCCCATTTCGCCGTCAATTTTTTTTTAAATATAATACAATACAAAACTCATACAAATTCTCTTTTTTAAAATATATTTAAAAAACAAAAAGGTATTATTAATTAATACTCTGATTGACGAGATACTTATCTAGTTGAAAGCAATCTTGATTTAAATTTTGCCTTTGAACCTGTGCTGATCAGACTATCAATCAATTAGTTAGGTATTGGAAAGTAAATCGTGCATGATTATACGGTAAACTGACCTAAACAACCTTTACTGAAGCTGAAAAATTAGTGAACTCTGGTGTTTCTAAGGGCCATAATATGTTAACCGTGAATCCGTGATTACCCTGGGGGGTTACACAAGCTACCTCGAAGCTATTCATCTAAAAAAACAATAATTGCAATTTGACATTTATTGCGCAATGCAAACAAATGTGAAAATAATATAGCTTTGATATGGCCTTTTTGACCCTCCTGTTTGGTTAACGCGTGGTTTACATGTTAGTGTGACGGGTTTGAATACCGGTTGGGGCTCTTAACCACTAAATTCGACTTTGTAAGTTTGTATTCATGTTAGGTCAGGCGCGCATTTCGAGTTTTTCGCCGCGCGGCAGAAAAGAGCAGCGGCATAATGTCGCACTGTAATACTGCGTCGCTGCGGTGGCTCTGCCGTTAAGTGCGCGCAATACAATTTAAAACTGTTTGGTACAGTGTTCAGTGCGACATTATGCCGCTGCTTTTTTCTGCCGCGCGGCGAATAACTCGTAGTGCGCACCTGGCCTTAAGGTGGGTACTGACCGGTGTTACGAGGCGTATTGTACCATTCGCAGCGAGCATGATATGTTACGTAATGTGCTTAAAATCAGTGTCGAGGCTCGCTACGAGCGCCTTATTTCCTTGTACTGACAGCCCGAACGCTCGCTGTGTAACAAATTACATTATGCGTCGTAACACCAGTCAGTACCCACCTTTAGGATCATAAATAATTATTGATTTTCTTTTTCTTGATTTGTGAAAATTCTAAATGTTTCTCTGTGTGGCGTCCTTTTATAATAAACAAATTTTATTTCAGGGTTTTCAGGATTTGTGTCCGTTTTAACGGCAATGGGACTTTAACGTTACAACAACGTGGCAACATGTGACTGTATATAGGTACTATTTACTTCTAAGACGTAGATTTTCAGACACAATAGTCAACCCTTTCACGGGCAGAGACTATGGGTCTTAGATGGTTCATAATAGATAGTGTGACACCTTGGAATCGGAACGTCATTAGACGTTCTGTCCTTGAAAGTGTTAAGCAATTAAATTAGGATTTTAAAAGAACGTTCGGTCTTATGACTATTCGGTATTACGAGCTCGTCTACCTCTTTGTGGCTACAGGCGCGATGCGAAATTTTCTACGATTCAAATATGAATTGAAACTCCCAAAGTCGAATTCAGTGGTTTAAATAGTATATTTGTGTTGTATTTAAATAAAATAGTAAAATGGTTTTCCCGAAAATCATCTCCCTCTCCCAGTTTTTTTTTCCAATGGCAACACAGTAAGTATGTCAACCAGGCACCGAGGCACTCTAACTCACAAACTCTACAATCACTGGGCTTTTTGGCGGGAAACGGGAACGGGACAGTTGCTTTCTTCATTGAGTAATCTAAATAATTAATACGAAGTGGTGTTTTGTGGTTAATGATCGCATTAAGTTAGTCGGAAGACATTCACGAGTGTTATTATATTGGAGTATTCAATAAACAAAGTGTATCTGCCTATTTTCGCTTCGTGTCAGGAAGCCGCTTCATAACTCAAAAGTTTATGCGGACTTTTGAGTTAATTCGTTTGGGGTTCGGAGTAGGAGTCTACTCCAAGGGTGGGGGCTTAGGTTTCATCATCATCACCTTTCATCATTTCATTAATCATCAAGAAAAAAAATACGTCAGACATGGCTGTATGGGCATAGTTCCCTTTGCCTTACCCTTCGGGGAAAACCAAAACAAAAAAAAAAAAAATCTACAATCACTGTCAACTTACAGTGAACACTAGATTCATTGACGTTGACGTATAAGCTTTTAGGGTTACCACCTGAAAAATACTGGAGAATTTCCCTTTTCAAAATATTTTAAAATAAATGAAATAATTCAAAATAAAATTGAATAAGATGGGATTTGGTAAAGCTGGCTTGAGTCGATCGGTGTTTTAAAAAAATAATATCAAGACATTGTTTTGCAGAAATGTATTAAAAAAGAACTGTAACCGATAGGTATCCTCTCAGAATTCGGTGGGAAAAATGAAATATCACTTTCTTTTTACCCGATCTTGATTTTTTCCTCGCGGTAAAAATATTCGGACTATTACATAAGTACATAGATTGCTACAACTTCTCATCAATAAAATGGAAACACGTCATAATTTTATGTTTTATAAGGATTATCAAAAATCATTATAACATAATTAATTATATATACGATTACTTGGAATGTAAAATGTAATTTAACAGCGGGTATTATGAGCGAGTATTATGCATGAGGTTAATAACTCTTGATGTTACTGTTCCAAATTCAAAATTTAAAAAATAATAATTATGCTCGTGTTTTCATGAACACAAATTATTGTGGCCAGAGTTAAGATTTTTTGAAGGGAAATTTTAAAACGCATTTTGGCTTAGTCACTTTCGAAACTTTTTCCTTTTTTTTGTCGTTTTTACTTTGCCGCAGTTAAAACACCCTCTTCACATTACGATGCCATAGCAGATTGAGCATTGGCTCTTGAAAAGCATCCGGAAAAAGCCTACTTTGAAATAAATGGATTAACTGTTGAATAAAGGAAAACGCAATGAAGCCCGGAACCCATATCACTCCGTTGACTGGTAATTTGTTAAGTTAAATATTGACCGAAAAGTGGGTAGTTGAGTAACTTAACTCTAGATGAGTGTAGAACATTAGTGCCTGTCTTTTTGACTAACTGGACGTCAGTAGTTGAATTTGCCAGGCTTTTTTATGTAAAAAAGCTTATTATAAGATTAATGATTACCTACCTAAATGATAAAAATCTCTGGTATTAAATGTGTTCCTCTAGTTATTAAATAACTTGTAATGTATACACTCATTGTTTTAAAAGATGTGTTGCTGTGCAGTTTCTTGTCATTTCTTCTCCTCAGTCATAACACCTTGCGAAATGACGTTTTAAAAAATGTTACATTGATTGACCTTCAACAAGTTAATCCATGATAATTACGTTGAATAAATGATTCTGATTTCTGAGTAGTCAACGGAACAACGGAAAGATACAATAAGTTAAAATATATTTATTATTCAAGAACGCCACACTATAATATCTGTCCTAAGAGTTTGCTTACCACAGCATGCTGGTACGACCACGGTTATCTTTTCAATGGCCCCGATTCCTGCAGACACTTCCTAATTTTACTTTAAGTTGTACCTGTCATTTTCTTATCCGCCGAAAAGGAAAGGGACGGATGATTGACAGCTCTTAATTTTAGGACGAATGAGTAAATGAATGAATAACCCGGGAGAATCAAAAAGGTATCTTGCTGGTATACAAAATGTTTGACGTGTGCTGTCAACATAATTCTCGCAGGTTATTGGCCAATGTAAAATTTTTAGACGGTTGTTTTAGATTTGTGCTTAAAATTGACGTGTGTTCCATAAATTTTATGCTTGTCGATTACCCGTCCCTTTCCTTTTCGGCGGATAAGAAAATGACAGATATAACTTATAATAAAATTAGATGGTGTTTACAGGAATTAGAACCAATATCACACTATTCGGAAGAATTTTAGAGAAATACACCTATTTTCTTGTTTCATACTTGTTGGAGCGTTATTTTTCCGTAGTCGTGTTTTAAGTTTTTAGACTTATATTTTTATTTATATCAATCTGTGTTCTCTAAACAGAGCTACTTGTATGAAGAACTGCAGGCATTTGCTAAGTAAGCGTGGCACCCCAAAACCACATAGACACTTACCATCAGTTGACATTATGGTCGAAAGCGAGCCTATATTATTAAAAAAAAAAAAACAGAACGCGTGACTAACAGCGTAGTGTTACGTATTTGAATACCGGCTTAGGCTCTGAACCACTAAATTCCACTCTATGAGTTTGAATTCCAATTTTAATCACACGATTAGATAATTGATATCACGTAGTTTTTAGGTTTTGTGCCCGATTAATGTCAATATTTACAGCCTCTGTGGTCTAGTGGTTAGAGCGTTAGGCTCACGATCTGGAGGTCCGGGTTCGATTCCCGATGGGGACATTGTCGAAATCACTTTGTGAGACTGTCCTTTGTTTGGTAAAGACTTTTCAGGCTTGAATCACCTGATTGTACGAAAAAGTAAGATGATTCCGTGCTTCGGAGGGCACGTTAAGCCGTTGGTCCCGGCTATTAGCCGTAAAAACACCTCCACCAACCCGCATTGGAGCAGCGTGGTGGAGTATGCTCCATACCCCCTCCGGTTGATTGAGGGGAGGCCTGTGCCCAGCAGTGGGACGTATATAGGCTGTTGATGATGATGATGATGAATGTCAATATGCTCGCCCCCTATTACTTAAGCATAGCTGTCGAGAATTGGTGAATCCTATGCGGGCTGGTAGACTTTTTTTTTTTTTAATTAGTACACACAGTGATTATGCTAACTAGCATCGTTAAACCATGGTTTGTGTCGATGCTAGGTATCTACGATGTCCGTCTTACATTATACATAGATAAGTAGGTAACAAAAACTTGTGGGTAAGCAATAGGTAAACAAACATTTTGTGCAGTTTGTGTATCGGCTACATATCGCAGAGCGCAAGCAAGTGATATGATAACTACATAGTTACAATTGTACCTATAAAACTTATGCCTACTGGCCGATGCGCATAGCAACACGGTAATGGTGGTGGCTGCGCTCACTGCTAAGCCGGACCCTCCCGCCTTCACCTCAGCCGCCGCGTACTCAGAACCGACGTCACAGCCTAGCCCACAACGATATCGCTGAAGTCTCTTTCAAAGAATCACGTAGCTGAGCGAAATGTCCTGCGTATTAACTCAGGGTCCAAAGGAGTCCTTCCAAGTGATTTACGAAATGATTCATTACGCTCCCAATCTCAGTGATTGATTGTCGATTCAGTTTATTTATGGCATTGTCAAAAGACATAATTAGTTCAAGCAACCCTACATAAAGGAAAATCGTTGCCTAAACATAATTTTGGAATGTCGTTATTCATGTAATTTCCTCGCAGGTGACTCGTTAACGCTTGACGGGAATAAAATTACGGTTGGAGCTCACGAGATTGACATGTTTGCTTAATGAGTCGTATCGGGTTCCGGAAAATTATATGGAAAGGTAACGTGAGGTCTGCCTACGCTAAATGACTTGAATGGCTTCGAAAACTGGCTAAATATCCTCTTTCGAAAGGGTCATCTGACATACTGGGACTTTGTCATATTTCCTTTTAAATTATTCAATTTCAGCCGAGAAGTGAGAGAAGAAATTAAATTTTACATGTGTACGCGTAGGAATAACATACGGACACCTTTGTGTTTGTGATGTGGGCGTGATGCGATCATCACGCCTGTGTCCCCGAAGGGCTAGGTAGAAGAGTACAGTATACCCACTTGCCAGTTATTTTTTAGGTCCCATATAACAGGGGTCGCGCCCATGGCCATTAACCGGGCACTAAACAAACATAGGAATATCATTTGTAGCTAAACCTGTTTCGCTTTGAAATATAAGTTCATGTTTTAGGGTTCTGTACATTCAAACGATTGTCCCACCAGCCTTAGAGGTTTAGGTAAAGTCTACAGGAAAAATAAAATGTTTAAAACACATAATAACGGGTACCACGGGTAGGTACGGGTAGAACCCGTTATTATGTTATTGTGTGAGGTGGATTACCAACCCCATCAACCTTGGTGTCAGGGTTACTATTGAGCCGCCAAAGGCCTCTGACATGGCTCATGTAACGACTACTAACTTGCATCAGTAAGTAGTAACAGGGGCCAACGGCTTAACGTGCCTTCCGAAGCACGGATCATCTTACTTTCGGACAATCCGGTGATACTGGGATCACAAAGTGATTTTCGTGATATGTCCCCGGGACCCGGGACCTCTGGATCGTGAGCCGAACGCTCAAACCACTGGACCACGGAGGCCGTTAAAAAGAACAGATTGATAAGAAAGGACGAGCGCGGTCGAGTTTCAATTATTTAAATTGACGCTTTAAACTTGAAAGTGTTGCCCAGAGCGTTTGCACAATCTTGGACAATTAAATTTTATTGAAATTCATGGCTGAACTCATTGATTATGGAGCTTTATTAAAAGGATCTTTTTAATTAACGCCTGCGGTTAAAATTTTACAAAAAGTATTGCTTTAAGTAGGCTGGCGTTGAAAAGGAATAAAAAAATCTTTTTGAACAATTATAAAAGTAGAGATATTTTAAGATTAGTTTCATTTTATTTTATTTATTATAGACAACTTACAAGCTACACTCTGCACATGCAAAGTTACAAACAATAAAAAAAAGATAAAAGTTAGCTCAATTACAAGTAGTCACAGCATGCACAATCAAGTGAACAACAAAAACAAGATATAAACTATGTTGGAAAATTAATAGAAATAATTTGACAAAAAACACCTAGTGTAATGTATTTATATGTATTTAAATGCATAGTCATGTCAAGATCATGATATCTGGCCAAAATATTGTACAATCTACGCAGTCTGGAAATAGTAGCATAATAATATTGACTTAAATCAGTTCTGAATGGTGGAGTTACAAAAAGATTAACAGGGTTGTAAGTTGAATTTCATCATGAGGTCCATAGTCTTGTCATTAAAAGACGCAATTTACATCAATTACATACACACAAACACACACACACACACACACACGCACGCACGCACGCACGCATGCACGCACGCAAGCACGCACATAAAGCAGATTATACAGAAAGCTCTTTGAGGTGTGGATATTTACGAGTAGTTCCTCTTGCGATGGTTGTTCCTCTTACTACCACAACAGGCTAGCTTCCAACTAAACGTCAAAACACGAAATTACAATGGAATTTGTCGTCCTAAAAAACGTGATAAAATGTCGAAATTATCATTACGTTTTACCTGATTAAAATAAATAAATAAGTTAAATAGAAGAAAGAAATTGTTTTTCTTTAGTTTATCTGTCTAAATTTAGTAGTCAGAATTTCATAATTTATTTTAAACCTAGTATACGAACTAATTGGGATATTGTCGTGAAATTATGTGTATGTGTGTGTTGATATAGATTACAATATAAATAATTACCCTGACACCACGGTTGATGGGGTTGGTAATTTAACTCACAATTCATACGTTAAGAATAAGAACAATATAAATATTAGTTTCAAATGCCTTAGCCAAGTTGCAAACGGGTTACGGGCATTTCGGACTAAAGTAAGACTCAGAGGGGGTGAGGTCGATGCCTGATAGCAATTGGTGCGGGGCGGGGTGTTACCGTTCTATAATTCTTTATTCTATGGCACGACGCTGTTACACACGGTGAAAATGTAATGTATGTAATGTGGTGGCCTCCGTGGTCCAGTAGTTGAACGTTGTGCTCACGGTCCGGAAGTTCCGGGTTCGAATCCCGGTGGGGACAAATCACAAAAATCACTTTGTGATCCCTAGTTTGGTTAGGACGTTACATTCTGATCACCTGATTGTCCAAAAAGTAAAAAGATCCGTGCTACGGAAGGCACACTAAGCCGTTGGTCCAAGTTATTACTTACTGATGTAAGTACGTAGTCGTTACATGAGCCATGTCAGGGGCCTATGGCGGCTCAGTAATAACCCTGTCACCAGGGTTGATGGGGTTGGTAAATGGTAATTCACCTCACAATCCACACGATAGAAGAAGAGAAGAAGAAAAAAATATTTATTATGATTCGCAGGTGACGTAACATACTGAAATATTGTGATATAGAGTATAAATAAACAAAGGAAAAACGCAGCTAAAATTACCTGATTCGTAAAACAAAGGTCAGAAATAAGGAAATCTCTAAAGACCCCATGCTCTGATTACTGTCTCATCGGATCAACTTTATTATTTTCACGTGTCTTTGTCCGGCTGTATCCCAATGCGCAGGTAATTTGAGAAACAATAGTAACTTAAGATAGTCTTCATATTTTTTCTGGTAGGACTATAAAATAATACAACCAATAGAACGGTTGCTCTCGGCCCCGCACAAATTCGTATTGGGCATCTACCTCACTCCTTCTGAGCTTTACCAGGAGTGGACCAGGTCAAGCAGGTGGCAGGGGACCCTATACAAAGAGCTCTACATATGGTACAGGACCGAACCCAGTGGAGGAAAATAACATACAATCACGATCCTTAGCAGTGAGGAAACGACAAGAAAGAAGAAAGAACTCAAAACCAGCTAAATAAACAGCATCGGGGACCAAGGGCTTTACGAGTCTTCCAGAGTTTGTTAAAAACATGTCAGTTCGTAATATCCTTTACCAAAATAAGATCTGATGATTTCACGGGCGTTATTCAAGTTGATAATGTTGATCAACACTGCTGAGGATTATGATTGTATGTAATTTTCCTCCTCTGGGTTCGGTCCTGTGCCATGTACAGCTCTTTGTATAGGCCCCCATGCCACCTGCTTGACCTGGTCCACTCACCTAATTGGTGCTCTTCCTATAGCACGCTTACTGTCAATCTGGCCCAGAATAATGTGTTTCTCTAGACAGTACAATGGGGATCGCGTTATGTGCCCAAAGAAACTCAGGACTCTCTCCTGGCATGCGGTGAGCAGACGCTAGGTGACCTTAATCTGATTGAGAATGGAGACGTTTGTTCTCATAGCTGTCCAAAGAATGCGTAGCAGCTTTCTCCAACGCCACATTTTAAAAGCTTGGGTTTTGAGTTAGCTATTATAATCGTTCGAAATTTGTCTAAGGCACCAGTTTATTACATTTTGTTTGGGACATGCCCAAGTACTGCATCCACGTGGGACTTTCCGATATTACCGTGTCGGATTCAATAATCTTTTTGATTTCCTATGAACCCTGAGATTTCTTAACCCTGACACAACATGCTGCGAATACCCTTATTTATATTATCATCTTAATATCGTGTTCACGGCTTTGGTCAGAATAATACATTTTTACAACCTTCGCAAGGTTATTTGTGGACAGCAATATGGTTTTTGACTAAGGGATCGTGGCCTACCCAATATGACAGTTATTACGGGCTTCGGACCACGATTAAAATATCTTCGGATAACAATACTACAAAAAATGCTGCTTCGTCGTAAAAACATAGATTAGCAGGAACTAGGCAATATTTTCAGTTTTCTCTTTGTGAGTTTCCCTAAGCACGGAAAGTGCTATAAAACAAAAATCAACAAAAAAGAAAAAAATGCATCTAAACCTGTTTCGTGTCTTATGCTTGACTTTTATTTTGTTTATTTTGATATTAATTAGTTATATATTAATGACGTGCTTAAGTAAGAAAAGTAAGAACTACTTTGGTTAGGTACCTATTTATTACGTACGTACGCATCATCTTCAACAGTTTGTTAAAAAATAATTAAGTCCGCTGATCTATGTAGGAATAACAGGCTTGAGTGTTTATTAATAATTGTACGTCATTTATGACGTATTAATAAAATTATTAAGATATATTATAGTCGTACTATATTTTTTCGTTTATTCTAATCATTTGACTAGAAATACAATACAATACAATACAAATACACTTTATTGCACCAAAATAAAAAGAAATAATTACAAAAAGTCTCTTAAAAATTAGGAGTACCAAAGCTAAGTTTTGTTTAAGTGCCAGACTAGACGTCTTGAAGTCGTTTTCTCATATAAAACGGTCTTAAATGACGCAAAGATAATTTCATTTCACGTTCGCAAGGGATTTCAGATAGTTTAGCAGAGCTTAAGATGATTGATGCGCACTCTTACAACCATTTATTGTAAACTATTTACAGTATTTCGTTTTTTATAAAATATTTGGTACTTATAATAAAATATAATATATTAGAGAAACTGTGAAAGGCATACTTACAATACAATGAATAAAAATAAAATTGCTATTCAGAATTCTAGATTAAGTAAATTAAATTCATTTTTTGGGGTTATGTATACCTTTTTACAACAAAATACCAGATAATATTTTGAATTAGTTAAAAAATAAATTTAAAGCTCATGTGAAGCTTAAGTACTTAATGTAAAAAAGCTTATTATGAGATTACTGTTTACCTGAATGATAAAAATGCCTAGTATTCAATGTGTTTTTTAGTTATTAAATAACATGTAATGTATGTATACATACATTGATTTAAAAGATAATATGTGTTGCTGTTGTAGTTTCCTGTCATTTCTTCTCCTCAGCCATAACACCTTGCGTAATGACGTAAATTCAAAAATGTTTAATTGACCTTCAACAAATTTATCCATGATAATTACATTGAATAAATTATTTTGATTTCGGATTTTGATTTCTGATATTTTTCATCTTTAATCATTCATACACACAGGGCAAGAATCAATGTATTAGGTACTAAAAAGAAGGGATTTAATAAAAAAATATCCTTCAAAAAATCGTTCATTAAAATTTATGTTGTTTTGATGTGAAACAAAATACTGGGTGTTAGTGACGTCGTAACGACTACTGGGAGGGATGATTCAGATCATGATTCTGAGTTAATATCAAGTGGAATTTTCCGTCGGTACTCACGGTAAAAAATAAAACTTTTCAAATATTATTATTATATTTTATAGAATTAGCCGTTTTTGAAAACGTTACTGTGACATACATAGCCATACGACAAGATACGACCACAAAGTTCATAATACACTACTACTCATAACTGAAGCCCCAAACAAACAAACAATAAAACACGTTTTATCTCCCTTACAATCACTTGGCTAATAAAAACAAGAAACTTTTTATGTTTACCAAGGCGCCCTGGGGGGTGAGCAGAATAATTTGGAAAAACATGTAGTAATAGGCAAAGTTTCGTTGGAAAATATTGGCCAGTCGCAGTTTTCTCGAATTGGGATTTGGGACGTGACTTACTGTGGCGATTGTTGATAGCATAACGTAGTCATTATAATCCCGTCTTCTTCTATCGTGTGGGTTGTGAGGTGGAGTACCAACCTCATCAACCCTGGTGTCAAGGTTACTATCGAGCCGCCAAAGGCCCCTGCTGTTTAAACGGGGAGCGCCGGTCGTAATTCCGGCACCGGACATGCACCAATGAGTTATTAATTTATCTTAAATGCAGTTTTCACTAACACAGTTATATCGATCATTAATATAGACGGGGAATACGGCTCACCACCTGTCACGTTGGTCTATCAGAAGGCTCAGTGAGGTGTGGGTACGTAGTTCATCTTACGATGGATGTACAATCAAATAGCAAAGTTCAGTCACTGAGCCCAGCGAACTATTTGTAAACAGTGGTGAAATTATGAACCATTAGTTGTCATAAGTAATTATAAAATTTATGTTTTTGTAGGTGTTTTTGGTCTATTACAGAAACGACATGTAACCAGGAGATCTTAAGTGCAATCAGTTAATTTATTACATTGCGAGAAACTGATTGTACTTTTGCAGCTTATCGTACCTCTGACTATCCCAATTCGTTGTGGGGAAGGTGACTAAGGCAGCAGGTGCACTTTGGTTGGGGATTTAGCGAAGAGGAATGAGGCATTATGAAGTGATATCACTTCTCTAGGTATTCTGTCTGCTTGCGAGACGGAAGTATAATCTGAGAGAACTAGATAAATGTCTTTGGCTTATACATACAATGGTGCTGATTCTTCTTCTTCAGCACCCCGCCCCCATTTGTCCGGCCAAGTTTATGCCATATGCGGCAAACCTATAGATAAGTCACGTCAAGACAAATATTAGGATTCCCAGGCGTAATATATGGTAGGTATTTGTATTAGGATATAGACTATATATCTCCTTGATTTCAACATAAAGATATATATATATATACATAAACTCACGCCTATTTCCCACCGAGGTAATAGAGACTATGGAATTCCATTTGCTTCGATCCTGACACACTTCTTTTGCTTCCTCCACATTGATCAACCATTTCATACACGCACACCCCTTCAAATTGTACCGATACTTTTATAGAATAGAAGAAGAATAGAAAAGAAATAGTTTCTTATTAAGACACTACACACGATAACAAGACAATAACATCATCACAAAACAATTACAAAAAAGTAAAAAGAATGTTCGTCGAAATAATCATACGGTGGTGGACGTCCTTTCCCTTTTTTTCAATCCAATTTGATCAATGTATGTATATGTAATGTACCTACGCCCTTAGTTTCGAGACAAAAAATATTCTAGAACCTCAAGATTTCATAGTAAACAACCTCATAAACATGGTACATACCTAATTTATGCCCAAAGTAATATTCCCATACAAAGTACGTAACATCTGCCTTTTTACGATGTGTCCTTCAGAATATTATATGATTTGATGCCCCTGTGATGGAGGCGGCAAATGAGATCCCATGATAGAGACGTCCCGTCTTAGCCAGTCATGGTGAAATGCGTAATATGGATAGGGTTTTCTAAGCAGCCGGTAAAAAATACCAATAATGAATTGAAAAATATTTTTTTTATAAGTGTATATTTTCTTTAGCCATAACGAAAAGTAGTTGTCCATTAGAACCTAATTAAAAAGATTATGTTCATGTATCAGACACTCCTGCTTCGTACTCTTTCCTATCACCTGGCGACGCTCATTCATTCAACGAACACGCTCACTCTTTCCGAATCATTCATTCAATTCGTTCAACAAACGTGCGTGAGAGTGCGGGCCGGCTAAACAAAATTCATTAATCAGAAATCAGAACCATTTATTCAACATAATTTTCATAAATAAACTTCTTAAATGTCAAATTAACATTTTTAAATCCACGTCATTTCGCAAAGTGTTATGGCTGAGGAGAAGAAATGACAAGAAACTGCAACAGTAACGCATCTTTTAAATCAATGTAGGTATATATTACAAGTTATAATAACTAGAGGAACACAATTAATACCAGGCATTTCTATCAATTAGGTGCATCATAAAAGTGCACGCAGCCATTTGAATCTTCCTCTCCGAGGGCCAAAGGTGTCCCTGGAGACGTAGATCTTCATTCTGCCTTTTTTTGGTAAGTTTTTCCCACCTTCCCTCTGTTACTTGTATGTAGGATATTTTTGCTATCCGCCCTTTTTGCTCAAACAACCAACGCCACCTATGTTTACGTACACCATGGAGCTATCGAAGCTATCTTAATCACAACACAAACAAATTATTCGTTTTTTATTCCTAGCAGACTTCTTTTCGTTTTTTATTCCTTCCTGTAGACACCGTCTAATTTTATTTTAAGTCATAACTGCCATTTTCTTATGCGCCGAAAGGGACGGGTAATCGACGATCGAAATTTATAGAACGCACGTCAATTTTAGGCAGTAGTTTTCAAAACCCTCCCAAATTTATATATTGGCCAATAACTCGACAGAATTAAGTTGACAACACACGTGAAACGGGTTACATACCAGGGAGATGCCTATTTAGTTCGCCCAGGTTATTCATTCATTTCAAAATGAATAGTTGTCATTCGTCCGTTCCTTTCCTTTTAGATGGATAAGAAAATGACGGGTATAACTTAAAATAAAATTAGAAGGTGTCTGCAGGAATCGGGGCTAATATCTTCTTCGCAAAATGTCAAAAATTGACACAAAGCCGCCATTTAAACGGGTGTTCACAGATGCAAGTCAAAATCCATTTGAGTCAGACCTAAAAGCCTTTGAATTTTTTTGGTAGAAATCTCGCGTAACATTCATAGAACAGTAATAAAAGAACCGGCCAAGTGTGAGTCCGACTCGTACAGCTAAGGTTCCGTACCAACAAAAAATACAATATTTTGTTATGTATAGAAAAATAATGTTAGTTTTCATTTAGTTCAGGATCTTTACTCGTAGCAAAAGTCTGACTTTTACTTGACCGGCAATATAAGCTTACTTTTGATTTTGCACTAAGTATAACCTAAATAAACTTTTTTTTATTTATTATTTTTTATAATAACAAAAATCAAGACTTAACACTTAATAAATCGTCTGAAACAGACGTATAAGGCCAATGATGATGATGATGGTATGTACCAACAACAATAAAATCCTGAAAATATATCTCAGTTTTTGTATATATATCTCAGTTTGGGTCTTTTAATTTTTTTATCATAATAGAACGTCATCATAATTAAAAGGTATGTTTGAAAGAGTATTTTTTTATATGCGTCACATATTGTAGATTTGCCACAGATGGCATTAACTACTATGCCAGACAAATGGGTCTCACTCTAGGTTTTGAGGAAGATCGTCTAAACAGACAGACACACAGACAAAGTGTAAGTTTAGCACGCTACGGAACCCCAAAAGAAAGCTTTGAATTTTGGCAGGTATCACTGCATACACGGGAACTTGGAAGAGTGTAAAGCCGATATTCACAGTGACTGGTTAAAAAAAGATCACGTTTGGTCTTTGTTTTTTTTTATTCATATCTCTTTCGAGTTTTCTTTTTGGAGTTGCTGTACATACTGGCCGAATAAATGTTGCATGAAAAACTGTTCCAGAGTTTGTGGAAAGAAAGTGACCTATATTTATTAATAATCACCGTGGTACATACACACATACATACATAAACTCTAGCCTATTTCCCACCGGGGTAAGCAGAGACTATAGAATTCCATTTGCTTCGATCCTGACACACTTCTCTTGCTTCCTCCACATTCATCAACCGTTTCATAAACGCACGCCGGTTTAGAGTAGATCGTACTGAACCTTTTCTAAGCGCATCTCCAATTTAGTCAATGTACAATCATGAGCAATATAATGTACCCATTTTAGGACTCTGTAGTACTAACATATTTGACATTTAGTGAGACTTACAGTTCAATTTGTCACAAAAGTTAATGTGACATGGTACCATAGTGTATACATATTAATGCTCGTGACCGTAAGTCCTTCTAGGTCTATCACCGTGGTACTTAATGTTAATAATAAATAAAAGTTAATATTAATAATAATGAGGAGCTCGGTGGCGCAGCGGTTAACGCGCTCGGCCTGCGATTGTTGAAGTAAAGCAACTTTCGCAAATGCCGGTCATAGGATGGGTGACCACAAAAAAAAAAGTTTTCATCTCGAGCTCCTCCGTGCTTCGGAAGGCACGTTAAGCCGTTGGTCCCGGCTGCATTAGCAGTCGTTAATAACCATCAATCCGCACTGGGCCCGCGTGATGGTTTAAGGCCCGATCTCCCTATCCATCCATAGGGAAGGCCCGTGCCCCAGCAGTGGGGACGTTAATGGGCTGATGATGATTAATAATAATAGTCACCGTCCTGTGGTACACCGGGTTTGCTTCTCAATCGAGTAGCGCAGGTTCGAATCTCGATACCGGACTTCCCCATATGAGTTTTTCACTAACGCAGTTCGTTCGACCATTATAAACGGCGAAAAGGCTCACAATCACTTAGTTCATTTTGCGATGTATGTACCTCTGACTACCCCAATTGGGATATAGTCGTGAGCTCATGTTATGTATAATAAGTCAGTAGGTAAATAATTCTTGTAAATATAAAACTTGTTATTTTGTTCCAGACTTTAAATTAAACACCTATTTCTATGCTTAAAGAGACAAGAAAATAATTTGTAAACTTTTAATAGTACTTTGAAATGATCAAAGCTAATAATTTAAGTAATACGCGTTTTTAGATAAAAAGCTTGTTTATATCAAAGTAAGTTACTTTTTTTTTTACGCATATTCCGAAAAAATACAACTTAAAACAGTAGGTAAATGTCGTGAATGTCAACGTATCGCATAATATCTTAATTAAATATACATATTATGCTGAACGATTTTACGAATTATGTGCTGAAATGTGCTAAGACAATGATTATTTGTACTTAAAAATAAAAGTTTAAAAACTGAAACCCGACTACGGAAAAATCGCCCTCTAAAAAGTATAAAACAAAAAGTTGGTATATTTCTCCGAAATTCTTTCGAATAGTGGTGTGTGGAAAATACCCGTCATATATGTTAGTTATATTTATGTAGATTCCTTTTATTTATTTTTAAGTAATCTGCAACTAATTGCTCCTATTGTTTCCTGTGCCCTAGCAGGGCGTCTCATGTACGTATATTTACCTTGTATATCTTGTGGCTTGCAAGAAACTTCTATTCTATTCCATGCCGTGAAAGCAAACTCTTAGGTCAAATAGGCTAGTTTCCAATTTGTCAAAATAGTTACTTTTTACTTAAAACGTCAAAATGCGAAATTACCGTGGAATTTATATGAAAAATGTCTGATTTATTATTACGTTTTTCTTTGTTTTAAGTTAACGCGTCCTCATATCCCTGCTTTAAACGCGGTAAGAACTCGTTATGTGTTTTAATTACGTTTTTCTTGATGAAAATGCGTAAATAAGTTAAATAGAAAAAAGAAAATGTTTTTCGTTAGTTTTAGATCTGTCTTTATTTAGTAATCAGAATTTCATTATTTATTTTGAACCTATATCACCGATTGAGAAATTGGTCGGTGTACTGCGGAACGGAAGGCGATTGGGGCAACCACCGTTCTACACGCCCTATCTATGGAGTAATGGCGATTACTCCATCGACAAGAGCGCAGCTCTTAAATAAAGAGAGAGATCTTAAACCTAGTACACGACTCAAGTGGCATACGACCACGGCTATCTTCTAGTTAGAAGATAGATATATAATCAAAGTTTATTTATAATAATAAAATTAATAATCTTTATTGAACATAGACTTACAATTTTACATTTGTAAAAATACAAACAACTATAATATGACCAATTACTCTAGATATGCGGCGGTCCCTGCACTAAGCTCAGCTTGTATCGCAGGGGCCAGAGTACGATTTCCTATGTTAGAATTTACAAAATGGACACACGGACAGAATCCAGAGCACTATGAAAAATTATAACTGCTTATATCAAAAGACACAATAATGAAACATAATTTTAAGTGCAATGTTTTTGTATTGTACTGTATTGTAAGGTGCCCCGATTTGAATTTGAATCATGTTACTATGGTGTTTTACGTTTACGCGGTTATTTTCATAATTAAAACACATAATAACGGGTTCTTACCGCGTTTAAATGCCCATTTAAACGCGGTAAGAACCCGTTATGATGTGCTTTAATTATGTTACTATGGTGTTGCGTCTCATACGCATCAAGTTTTAGGTACCTTTTTTAAGCTGCGTGAGGGCTCTGCAGGACTTATTTTGTTGATTATATCACTGTTATCAATGAGATCTATTGTGATCGCCACTTCATGCTATACTTACCTTCTAGCCCCACACTTCTACGTAGTGAAGTATTTTAGGGGTAACAACTTTTAAGCGTCTCTGGATTATTAGCTATAGGTACCTGCTTACGCAAATAGTATGTACAAGACTGTTTCCGACTACTCATACATAATCACATGATACTGGCATCCCCACTAATGTTATTATGTCGTCTGAAAGCAATTTTCCTCCACGCGTGTGTTCTTTCCGCTACCTACTGCTCAAACACGTCACTGTAGATTGGTCACTAACTAGCGGCTTGCTACGATGACCTTTAACTTAATACAGTGAAACCTGGATAACTGGGTTATTTTTTTTTATATTTTTATTTCTCTTTTGTTTTGTATTTTGTTTTTTCCTGTTTGTGCAATAAAGTATTTGTTATGTTATGTTGTTGTTATATTTAGTTGACTTTTGTCAGATGTCATAGAATCTGTCAGAAGCAAACAAAGATGTCAAAATTAGAATCTAATTAAAACACATATTAACGGGTTCTTACCGCGTTTAAAGCAGGGATATGACACGGTACGTGTAATGTGGTAATAACCCGTTATTTTGTAAAAAAAACAAAACAATGTAAAATTTGAATCTGTCAAAAAATCAACTAAACGAACTATTTTTAGAACTTTTTTATTTTTATTTTTTTAAAGAACGTCTAGGGCCCTGTGCCGAGGTTTTTCTTGCAGCTTCTTTTCCCCGGCTATACAGGTTGTGAGAAGCTGCAGTAGTTTTAGGCGGATGAGACGTTCGTTATGTAAAAATTGACGATTCAAAGTGTAACTATGTTACCTACTGATTAAAGATATTTTTGAATTTGAATTTGACTGGGATTCGAATTGAGAAGGAAGTTTTTGGCACCGAGTGTCTCAGATATGCGGGTTTAAAAAAAATAATAAGTACCTGTAAATAACAGAGGGAGGGGGGTGGGGGGGTGTAGATGTCACCTCAGAATCATGGCCTGAATCATCCCTCAAAGTTTTCATTACGATGTCACTAACACCCTATAAATGGGAGCCGTATCGCCGTCTGCATTCGCCGAGCCAACTGTGTTAGTGAAAACTGCACTTAAGAAATTGGTAACTCATTCGTGCAAGTCCAGTACCGGGGTTCAAACCAGCGCTCTCCGATTGAGAAGTTCCGGCCAAGTAGTTAATGCCATCTGCGGCAAATCTACAATACGTCACGTCAAAAAAAAAATAGATTGAGAAGCAAGCCGGCGTACCGCACAACCACAGGGACTGTTTCGTATCTGTTATGCCAGGTTAAAGTGTTTTTGATGTCTGTTTGCCTTTCCTAAACACCCACTAGGGTCAATTAATTCTTTCAAATATTTTTCCTCTCAGACGACGCCCTGAGCCGAGGTTCGCGCCTAACTGGGCACCTTCAGGCCCGTTGTCTTAAACGTTGTACCGGGTGAGAGCCTTCAGCGCTCCCCATTTGTCCGGCCAAGTAGTTAATGCTATCTGCGGCAAATCTACAATCTATAAGTCACGTCAAAAAAAAAAAGAAAAAAAAATTAAACAAAATCCTAATTTTACACGTTTTAAGTAGGTAACCATGTTTTTCATTACAATCTGTAAATTCATCGTGTTATTGTAACGAGGAATGTTCTGAGAATTTAGTTAAGATTGTACTGTAATCTTAGTTATGAATATTAAGGCAAAATGTATTTTGAGTAAGATTTAGTAACAAGATAATGTTAGGCATCCTAAACCTCAAATCTAGTTTAGACTTATACCTTAAGCTCTAGATTTAGATACTAAGAATTAGTTAGACATGAAATGCGGTTTCATTAAATCAAGGGTTCTATAACTAAGCATTTATTTAATGACGGAATTTCCAATCGGCTTTGCCCAAAAACACGATAGATGGCGTTGTTAAGCTTTTTCTTCGATTAAACTTTTAATTTCATAGATAACAGACATATATTATTCATCTTTTATCTTTGTTTTTGGGTACAAATGATGACTTACTACTAAAACGTACAATTACAACTTCTCACCCATTATTATTCTGATCAAAATAAAGAGAAGCAATATAGGCAGCAACATCATTCTATACATAATATGATCCAAATATCAAGTAACAATTAGTTTTATATACTTCTGCCATTACATTACATTTTTGAATAATTACATATGTACCCCAGCAATGAGAAAATAGGTAAATATCACGTTAACAGTGAACAACGCCATCTAACGTGTGTTTAGGGAACGTCGATTGGAAAGTCTCTCATTGAGTTCAATCTTTTGTCGGTTGATCTTGAACTAAGGAGACTGCATACGAAGTATATAGATGGATATATGAACTGTATTATTTATAAGAGTCAGTCCATTCTATTAAAGATTTAGCATGTTAAATACGTGCTTGTAAAGACAAGTAGCTAATCGCGATCGTTCTATAAATGTTTAATAGGTGATTGTAGCCTGATTGAAAGTAAGATGAGTACGTTAAGCATTCGACACTGTTTAAGAGGGTAGTTTCAAACTAGTAAAAATACGTTACTAACGTCAAAACACGAAATTACTATGGAATCTGTATGAATAAGCAACCTGTGACGTCATAGATAAACGTGACGAAATGTCGCACTTTTTATTACATTTTCCTTTATTAAAATTTATAAATAAGTTAAATAGAAAAAAGAAAACGTTTTTGACACCTTTAGATCTGTCTTTATTTAGTAATCAGAATTTAATAATTTATTTTTGACCTAGGAAACTACCCAGTTAAATGAGTTTGTAGTCGTTACATGAGCCGTGTGTTACAGGTACCTTTGGCGGCTCAATGGTAACCCTGACACCAAGGTTGATGACGTCGGTCGGTCGTAACACAAAGAAGAAGATTGGCACCGAAACCATCATAGAAGTTTACAATTTCTTTAGGTAAGTGTTTTTTATTCATTGATTTTATTATAAGTTTCACAGTTTCTTTTACTTACAGCCAAAGCCAATTCAAACGCGCTTAACTATACTAGTAACAGACCTTGTCCTTACATAAACTTTAAAACGCATCTATGTTGTAGTTTAAAATATAATCCTTTCACTATGAGATAAAATTTTGCGCGATAGCCCTGGGGATATACGTCCTTTGACTACTAACCGTTTAAGTTTGAAAAGGGTATGTTTTTAAAGTGAATTATTTTAAACTAAGGTACTCTTCCGTATTGGTAGGTCAATATTTGTACGGTCTTGTGGACATTGTAGATGGTTCCGGTGTGTTTTTAGTGTGTTTAATGTGGGAACGGGACAGATTGTTTTCTACTGATGTTTTGTCATCGTCGCCTTATGTGCAAAAACCACGTAAGCGCCTTTATCAAAAATTCGATTCAGATGTGATTTTTGTTACCAAAACCTCGCAATGGACAAGCAAATGTCACTGGTATGGGCGATTATTACTATGGGTGATCACTATGGGCGATTATTATGGGCGGTTACAATGGTCGATTACTAAGGGCGAATACTATGGGCGATTTGTATGGGCGATAACTAGGGCGATAACTATGGGCGATAACTATGGGCGGTAACTATGGGCGATAACCATGGGCGATAACTATGGGCGATAACTATGGGTGGTAACTATGGGCGATAACTATGGGCGATCGGTGCTTTTTGTTATACGAACAATAGTTTACATCACAAAGGAGGGTTATGTGTTTGACGAAGCACAAAGGAGGGTTATGTGTTTGAGCGCCATGTATGTATGTGTGTATGCACGTCTGTTGCCTCGTAACTCCTAAACCAGTTATCAGAATTTAACAAAATGAGGTTGTAAATAAACTCTTAGGTCAGATTGGCATACGTTCATGATTCTGTTTATAATCGAAATCACGCATGTACAGTCATGAGCAATATTATGTACCCACTGTAGAACCCTGTCGCACTATCATAATAGACATTTAATGAGACTTACGGTTAAATTTGTTAAAAAAGTTAATGTGACATGGTTTCAAAGTGTATAAATATTAGTATTCGTGACCGTAATACCGCGCAGTTTACCTTCAACAGAATACGTAATCTTGGGACTAAATTTTTCTTCTTTTTTCATGTGAGTTCGTAAGCTCACCACACCTGCTCTCACAAGCTCTGATTCTGATCTGATTATTTAGCTGTAATGTCTCATTATATCCCTCATTCAACGTTTATCACATCACACTGACATTTTCACCATAAACAAAACAGTTACTTACAGAACATAAATAAAATTATCAAACAAAACATTAAAAAAAATAAAACTAAAACTAATATATTTTACTGGCTTTTGCCCGCGACTTCGTCCGCGTGGCGTGTTATAAAAGAGAGATCTATGTATGTGTGTGGGAGTGCATATCAAATTTCAAGCATCTAACTTATGCAGTTTAGACTTTTTCATATATCTTTTTTCCCGCTAACTTCCATTTTTCAAAATACAGCCATAACTAAACTTTATATTTACTAAGGTATGCATGCATGCTAGATTGAAAACACATCTTACGCGGTTTCTATTTTTTTATACAAATGTTTTTAACCGCTAACTCCCGTTTCCGTGGGAATTTTGCAATATCCTGTTGCAACTAAGCTTTAAGTTAACTAAGGTACCTGCAAGTCAAATTTCAAGCGTCTAACTTAAGCGGTTTAGATTTTTCATACAAAAGGATTTTCCCGCTAATTCTCGTTCCCGTGGGAATTCCGGGAATTCCTTTCTTAGTGCACCTCTACGGTACCTAAGCTACGTCCCTTCCAAATTTCAAGTGCCTACGTGTAGCCGTTTAGACTGTGCGTTGATATGTCAGTCAGTCAGTTTCTCCTTTTATATATTTAGATATTCATTGCTATCAGGCTACTGGGATCGATAAGTTATTTCAAATATATTACTCTTAGATGACGCCGTGAGCCGAGGTTCGCGCCCAACTAGGCACCCTTTTGTTTAAAAATGTGTACCGGGTATGAGTCTTCAGCGCTCCCCATTTATGCAGCAAAGTAGTTAATGCCATTTGCGGCAAAACTAAAATTAATGACGTCAAAAACGAAATGGCTCATTATAGGACTTATTTAAGTAAAGTAAGTAAATTCTAGATTAAGTAAATTAAATTCATCTTTTTTGGGGTTATGTATACGTTTTCACAATAAAATACCAGATAATATTTTTGTCAGAAAATAAATTTAAAGCTCATATGAAGCTTACTTTATATAAAAAGGGTATTATAAGATTAACGACTACCTAAATGATAAAAATGTGTTCCTCTAGTTATTAAATAACTTGTAATGTATACCCTCATTGATTTTTAAAAGATGTGTTACTGTTGCAGTTTCTTGTCATTTCTTCTCCTCAGCCATAACACCTTGCGAAATGACGTAAATTCAAAAATGTTACATTGACCTTCAACAAGTCTATCCATGATAATTACGTTGAATAAATGATTTAAATGATTCTGATTTGATTTGATTTAAAGAGTAAGTAAAGTAGAGAGACTAATAGATAGGAGTTAAGGTTATAAAGGTTTGATAAGTGTGTAAGTATCGTAGCAAATGAAATTCAATAGTCTCTGCTTACCTCCTGTGGAAAAAGGCGTGAGCATGTTTGTATGTGTTAATATTTATGCATTTATGGCAAATAAAGAATCTTATCTTATCTTATCTTATCTTATCTTATTAGAACCTACAAACATAATGTACTCGCATATTTACTTTGGTAATACATATTATTATTCGCTCTACACACGAATCACACGAAGCCAAGGCGGTTCGCTAGAATATAACATGTTATATATTATTATACAAATAAATAAATTATATTATTGTCACGCATTTCCAAACATTTTGTCTACAAAAATAGCTCCAACAATCAACAATAAAACATGTTAACACTGTCGTAGAATTCACAATTCATAATCATACTAGTACGTCGGTACAACAGTTTACCCTAGTCATACTAGTGTTGTCCACGGTGTGGTAAGCAAACTCATAGGACAGATTGGCATTCGACCACGGTCATCTGCTGAACATCACTATTCGGAAGAATTTCCGACACATGACATAAACATAAATAGCCTATATACGTCCCACTGCCGGGCATAGGCCTCCCCTCAATCAACCGGAGGGGGTATGGAGCATACTCCACGCTGCTTCACTGCGGGTTGGTGGAGGTATTTTTACGGCTAATAGCCGGGACCCACGGCTTAACGTGCCCTCCGAAGCACGGAATCAACTTTTTTTTGCAGAAAATCAGGTGATTCAAGCCTGTAAAGTCCTTACCAAACAAAGGACAGTCTCACAACGGACCTCCAGATCGTGAGCCTAACGCTCTAACCACTAGACCACGAAGGCTGTTATTTCCGAGAAAAGAAGATAATAATATCTTGTCATACTTTTTAGAGTGTGATTTTTCTGTAGTCGGGTTTTAGTTTTCAAACTTATATTTTTATTCAATAGGGAAATAAGGAAATAAGGCCTCTTGAGAATTACCCACTGGTTTCGAACATAATTCAAGTGTACATCTAAAGCCGCTGCTATTTCAAAGACATTTTAATTGTATGATCTAGTGGTTAGAGCGTTGGACTCACGAGCTGGAGGTCCGAGTTTGATTTTCGATGGGGATTTTGTCGAAATCACTTTGTGAGATTGTTAAATTCTTTGTTTGGCTAGGATATAGGCTGAATTACCTGATTGTCCGATAAATAAAGATGTGTGGGGCGCAGCATGGTGGAGTATGCTCTATAACCTTTCTAGCTAATTAATGGGAAGCCTGTGTCCAGCGACTCCTCAGGTGGTGGTAAAGCACGACGAAGACTTTTTTGCTTCAGGTTTTCCAACCAGTCATCGTCATGTCTTGAAGTCCCGACGTTAATATCATGGCGCCATTCAGGTCTCATTTCGGCGCGCTTCTCCCACCCATCCGTCTGAATACCGAAGCTGTTCATGTCCCGCTTGCAGGAGTCGCGTTTTGAGTGCGAACGATGTGGCAAGACATGCCGCGCTGCTATAGGGCTCTATAGCCATCGGCGGCGCTGCGGGAACCCGTTGACTCACAAGTGCTGCAAGAATCATCTACGATAGATGCTGTGGCCAATGATATGTGTGTCCAGCAGTGGGACGTATGCAGGTTATTTAAGTATAAAACAAAATTTAGTTCCAACTTAAAGCCTTTATGTCTCGCAATTTTACGAAATATTGTAACTGGCAACACTATTCCGTTCCTAATTCCGCGGCACCGTACGTTTCGGTTCAGGTGAAGATAAATAGACTTGTCAGGGAAACAGGGGAATGCGGTTACTCTACTAACGAATAGCGCGATAAGCGGTTGCTGCGATAAATCTATACCCTTGACTATAGACTGGTCACACTGAGCTCAAACATTTAATCATTGGAAAACGTTAAAAGTCTATGCGTTGCTATGACACGACGGATAATATGTCCTAAATTAAATGAATATTGCTTTGAATCAGAATCATTTATTCGACGAAATTAACTTGTTGAAGGTCAATTTAACATTTTTGAATCTACGTCATTTCGCAAGGTGTTATGGCTGGGGAGAAGAAATGACAAGAAAATGCAACAGCAACACATCTTTTAAATCAATTTAGGTAGACAAGAGCGTGGTTCTTAAATTAGTGATGATAAGTAATGCTGTTATAAGCCACACTTGGACTCTGTGGTTTTCAACACCTTATTAAAAGCTCTAATTGTAACCCCATCCTTAAAATAATGTAGCACCGCGAACATACAAGCTATTTCCCGCTATTCCGAGAAAGTAAGCCTTTAAACGAACTGCGAACTTATTACTTGAGTCGTAATTAAGGAGAATTATACTAATGTAATATATTATGTGTATTCTGTGTCGAAGTTACTGCGCAGAGCGAATACGTTTAAAACTTACTGGTATCCGTTCAGTTAATAAACGGATCACCTTACTTTCGGACACTCAGGTGATCAGCCTGTAATGTTCTAGCCGAACTAATGATCACGATGGGAATTTTGTGATATGTCCCCACCGAGATTCGAACCCGGGAGCTCCGGATCGTGAGCACGGAGTTCATGTAGGGAAGTGATGATGAGTACTCTAACCCGGCGGGCATGCATGAAGTCTTTGACGAGAGTGGAAGAAGCGAAAGTGGTGTGTCAGAAATCAGACATTAGAAATCATTTATTCGCTTAATAATTCTTACTATAAAAACTATTAGTAATTAGCCATTCGCGTAATTTAAAAGTCAAAACTATAGTGGGTCCGTTTTTAAATTTATCAGGTATCTTATTGTGGTCTAGTGGTTAGAGCGTTAGGCTCACGATCTGGAGGTCCGGGTTCGATTCCCGATGGGGACATTGTCGGAATCACTTTGTGAGACTGTCCTTTGTTTGGTAAGGACTTTTCAGGCTTGAATCAACTGAATTGTCCGAAAAAGTAAGATGATTCCGTGTTTCGGAGGGCCCGTTAACCCCTTAAACGCCGGAACGCGGATCTCGACCAGACACAATGTAAAATCTATTGTGTCTGGTATCTCGGCATATGAGAGGTTAAGCCGTTGGTCCCGGCTATTAGCCGTAAAAACACCTCCACCAACCCGCATTGGAGCAGCGTGGTGGAGTATGCTCCATACCCCCTCCGGTTGATTGACGGGAGGCCTGTGCCCAGCAGTGGGACGTATATAGGCTATTTATGTTATGTATCTTATTGTATACTTTTATGCACATGTTATGAGGACTTTCTAAACAATCAGGATCGTAGTAGATGGAATACCGTAGTTTCTGCCTACGGGTTTCTGCAAACGGGACATAGTCGTGAGCTTGTGTGTGTGTGTGTGTGTGTGTGTGTATGTAACAAATACAAGTAAGAAATAATAAAGTAAGAAATAAATAAGTAAGTCTCCTTCCTATCGATGAGGAGATACATGTGCCTAGCAGTGGGTCTTTCAATCAATCAATAATACTTTATTGCACAACAACATGTACAAAGGACATAAACATACGAATAAAACATACGCATAATAGGCGGCCTTATTGCTAAACAGCAAATTCTGCCAGGCAACCTTAGGGTCTTAGGGGGGGTAGGGTCTTTAGTCGTTACGGACCGCAGGTTCGAACCGCGGTACGAATTGACTAAGAACATAGAATATGGAATAGTACTACGTACAGAACGGCAACTCTTCGCCCCCCACCAGCGTCCGTGCAAGTATTACCTCGACTCCCCTCGAACATAGTTTAGACTTGAATCGTGAAGGCTGCGCGCGAACCGTTGTTTTTATCTTTTATCAGTTTAGTTTATATGTTCGAATTTTGAAATTGGACGCTAATGTTCTTTCGTGGATTCGAATATTAAATTTAATTTCATAGTAATTGCCCGCGCCGGTACGCCTATAAATATTTATTTTTCATGGTGATTGTTCATCAAAACGTTAGTTCAATTCCCTCCTACTACATACAGCGATGCGAAACGAACCATTAAAAAAGAATAGTAGTCGATTCGCATCTTAGTCCGAACCGCTTGTGGTCCGAAACGACTAAAATCCCAGCTGTGGGACGAATGGTTTACGTAATGTGTAAGACAATTATTGCGTGACTACCAAATTGATGAAGATTTCATGAACACTTACAACCTTGAAACTTTCAAAAGGTAATCAACACAATTACCTAGACTACCAGAACTTTCACAATCATTAATTATTAAAGCAAAACTTAGCTGTTAGGTGGGACTCAAGTGATAAATAGCCGAAACTTAGTCTTCGTTACGATTTAACATTAATTTCTCCCTCAAACGGAATCCTAAATAAAAAAAATGTTCAGTAACCGAGATTAATAGATCTATTTATCAATTTCATGGATTTAGTACCTATCGCTTAAAAGGTTCTGTGAAAAATATGCGCTCATACTTTCAGTGTGGGAGTGAATTATTATTGAGTAGCTGTAAATAAATGTTATTGATATTTTTGATAGTTTAAAAATGTAATATAGAAAGTATTTAAACGTTCTAAATATTTGGTTTTTAAAAAAGATCAAATAAAATAAATCTCGGTTGTATATTTGTTGATATTGTTTTTACATCCATAGTTGGTAGTAAATATCTTATTAACTATGTTAGTAACATCAAAGGACAAATAAACAATTATACACATATCCAATAAATCCTCAGAAGTGTGTTTTGATTGGCTTATTTGTCTATTACGTAAATACTATTACGTAGAACCCTTGCCCAGGGTTACGGACCTCAACGGTTGCAGAGGCGGAGATGGGAGCCACCGGTACGGCAATGCAGGACGGAAGGGGCGCGTCACAGGGACAGTAACCTGGAACCTGACAGAGAGTAGCAGTAACTGTCAGCACTATTCAGAGGCGGAGAACAAGAGTCCTAGTACGGCTTTGAAATGGACTACTCTGGGCGCCATCGCACTCGCGTCAGACAGAGTACTGCTGGAAGGAAGGCAAGAGGGAAACGACTGCCCTATTTTTCTCTAAAAAGTAGCATGGAGAATGCTACACCGACAAGACCGTGGCTATTAATTTAGTGATGATGAAATATTATTACAAAAACAAATTAAACAGAGTACATAACAACCTAATAAACGTATCTGATTTGCAGAGCAACGTACATAATGTTTTCGGTTTCCACTCAACCCTTATTTGAATAGCTTTTCAAAGTCTGTAAATACAGGCTTAATGTTAACTTGAACCTGATTGAAAAGGACTAATTGGCAACAGCGTGGTAATCAATGATGCTACCTTAGACCAAAGATAAAACAGACTTGACAAGTAAATGGATACGTACTAACGTCGAGTGCTGTAAAATTTAAATTCTGTGCTTTAATAAGCGCATCACCAGTATTTTTTCTAAGAGTCTGAGTGAGTTTTGCGTCTTGACAGAGCTCAAAATAGCGTCACAAAGAGTTCGAGACGACCTAACCTAACCTAACCAACCAATGATTGACGAATTTGTTTTTTAATTCACGTTTGGACCATATATCAAGCGCTCAGCCGTGAAAGAAAACATCATGAGGAAACCCACATTTCCGAGAAATGCGTTTTCGGAGGTAAGTGACCTAACCTGTATTGGGCTGGTTTTCCCTTCGCAGGTTGGATGATCAGACAGGCAGTCACTTCTGTAAAAAACCAGACCTGTCGAATCTTCAGGTTAGGTAAGCGGACCGTGTGAGAAATGGGATAATGCTAGGGAGATGATAAAAGATAACTCGATGATATTTATCCGTTAGGGACCGTGTAGGTTCGGCCACTTACCGACTTACGATAACAATAATATAAATACTAAGGTAAATTGTTTCGACCTGAAAAAACGTATTCATAGGATTATTTGCCCAAATTACGAAACAGTAGCCTTCATAATTTGGGCAGTTAATGCTATGAATATGTAGTTTTTCCTTCTAGCATTTCGCTACTATGTTCTCTAGTGGCATTATTATAATTTATGTTTGACGTGTATACGCTCGTAGCAAGTCTATTTAATCCCACGTCTATGGCCGCTGCAAAATTCTATGGTTCTGCGACTGACTTAGTAATTGACGTTAATAATATTATAAATAATAAGGTAAATTTTTTCGACCTGCAAATACGTATTTAGACGATTAACTGTCCAAATTACAAAGCAGTAGCCTTCATAATTTGGGCAGTTAATGCTATGTGTCGCACACAGATGTTGTTGTGCTCTGCCTGGTGTGTATAAGATGGTAAATAATACAGCGACTTTGAGTTGACCACGTTGTTTTATTAAATAATTAGGCACACACAATTTACGTTATTACACTGTTCGTTGATCGTAGAAGAAGAAGGAAAAAAGTATTGCTATTTTATAGATTAAAAAAGTAAAAAATAATAATTTGTTGGATGTTGCCAACACTATGAATATGTCTTTTTTTCCTGCTAGCAATTCGCTACTATGTTCTCTAGTGGCATTATTATAATTTATGTTTGACGTGTATACGCTCGTAGCAAGTCTATTTAATCCCACGTCTATGGCCGCTGCAAAATTCTATGGTTCTGCGACTGACTTAGTAATTGACGTTAATAATATTATAAATACTAAGGTAATTTTTTCGACCTGAATAAACGTATTCATAGGATTAACTGCCCAAATTACGAAGCAGTAGCCTTCGTAATTTGGGCAGTTAATGCCCCTACTGTGTTCTCTAGTGGCATTATTATAATTTATGTTTGACGTGTGTACGCTCGTTGCAACTCTATTTAATCCCACGTCTATGGCCGCTTCGAAATGCGTCAATTGATGACACGGTGTAGCGTCACAAGGTACAGCTTAGCACGCTTTTAGCTACGCACTAATTGGTAATTCCGTAATATTTTGTACCGTTATTATCTTCTATGCTGTACTGGACAAAAATCTCATGTGCTGCCTAACGTGTAAGTGGAAGCGAGACACGCGCGCGCTCTCTCCCTTACTCTTTAGAAGCGTGCGGCTATTTAAGTCTAAAAAGTAAGACCCAGAGAAGGCGAACTTGGCGACCGATACGAATTGGTGCCGGACGGAGAGTTATCGTTATATAAGTAGTCGTTTGGCCCCGATTCCTGCAGATACATCCTTTTAAGTTACACCTGTCATTTTCTTATGTACCGAAAAGGAAAGGGACGGGTAACGGTTGTATCGGTCGACAACCTCCGCTTACCTAACCTGAAGATTTGAGAGGTCCGGTTTTTACAGAAGCGACTGTCTGTCTGACCTTTCCGTGAAGGGAAAACCAGCCCAGCACAGGTTAGGTCACATACCTCCAAAAATGCATTTCTTGATAATGTGGGTTTCTTCACGATTTTTTCCTTCGCCGCTGAGCGCGTGATTATCGTCGTTATATAAGTAGTAATTATTCTTTATTCTATGCTTAGGGTGAAAAAAAAAATGTTTAGGTATTTTCTCTGAGCTTCGTTCTGCATTATAATTATTTTTACTTATTCGCAGTGACTGCCAGTCTTTGATTAACTGAACCGAACCGGCAACCGGATCCCGAATAATTTCCCACTGGGGCCGCAACCAGTGAGAAACCAGTGAGTTGTGAGATAAACTAATAAGGTAAACATATAAGGGGGGGGGGGAAGGGAGGATAAGGTCCTGACATTTTCTCTCTCTCTCTCTCTCTCTAAACTTTCTATGTGATATAATTCACTTAAGAGACATAACATAACACATACTTTTCTTTTAGTAGTTGATACCATCTGCGCCAAATCTACAAAAAGTCACGTCACAAAAACAAATTCTTAACCTATTACACTTATTATGTTTACGTGACTTAATTCTTCTTCTCGAAGCTAACGACTGTATCCCACTGGGGTTGTCGTGAACCATACATAATCATGTAAGGTCACGAATTATCTGAATTCTGAATGAACCACATTCGAAATTTGAAATGTGTCATAGTTACATGAATACCTATGGGGCAAAATACCCACAAATGGACAACGTGCTCATAGCTGTCTAAATATAGGGTAAAAAACCCACGATGTTAGAATATGGGGTGAAACCCCGCGAATGGCCTCCAACCGCCCCTTACAGCCATCCCTGTCCACCTGATTGAATTGATAAATTCATCTGATTACCTGATAAACCACCACAACAATATTACCTACTGCAATGTTTTACTGTTTGTTTTACTATCCGTTTTACTGTTTACTGTATGTAGTTCTCTTTATCGATTTGTATCGGATAATACAAATATAGTATAACTGATATCTAAGTAATTAGGAAAATATATAAGTATTAAAGACTTAACTGAATATTCTTCCTGCGCATCGACAGGAAGTCTGATAAAACTGTTGTTGATTGTTATATCTGAAAACACACTGTTATTTCTCCTCTGATCTGTTTCTGAATAATCTGAATATGGACTGATTCCCGTTCTCTCCTCTTAATGCACTTTCATTTGTTCTCTGAAAATTATTTTATTTTTTCGTAATGACAGCCTGCCAAAAGCATGAACTTTTTTCTGGCCAGTGTTGTTATGACATAAATAACCTACAAATCGATTACTCACTCGAGTAAAAATAAAATCGATATGATGCATTTTAATATTATCATAAATTTGATTATTTAAATTCGAGAACTGATTACAGTTTGAGACAGGGGTCGGAGGTACATACATCTTAAGATGAACTAAGTACCCACACCACACCGAGCTTTCTATTCAAGGTGAAAGGTTAGGAAAGCATCGCCGTCTATAATGGTCAAGCCAACTGTGTTTTAAGATTCCCATATCCCATGATATCGTGACCTATTTCACTGAACATTAGATACCTACATAATTCTTATCTAGTTTGTGTCCGCAATGCGTACTGTTTTCGTATTAAGTTGCCAAAGGACATTTAAATACCACCCTTTTCCCAAAAAACAGCGTTGAAGAAATCCAATAGCTTTTCAAACACAATACTAGTTCGATTTCTTTGAATCGAACTCGGGTTGAGTCCCCAAAGCATAGGATACAATGTACCCTTTTGTGACCCCTACAATAGGTAGGTGACAGGGAATTATCGTATAACTCCCCCTTAAACCCGTTCCAAAATTGCTACAATAGATTTACCAACCTTTCACAGTAAGTAAGTAAACTTGGGTAGCGAATTTACCGAATTCAAAAGAAAATAATAATATCACACCTTGTACCTATTATCGTGAAACATATTTTAATCAAAGCAATCGGAAAACCATACATCAAAACTTTCGTATGGAGTATTGCCCTTTATGGATGTGAAACTTGAGCACTGAAACAGAAAGACAGAGAGAGACTCGAGGCCTTTGAAATGTGGTCTTGGAGGAGGATGGACAGGATGAGTTGGAACAGAAAGGGTTACTAGAGGAAGTGCTAGTTAGAGTAACGGAAAAGAGGCAAAATATTGAGAGTTATTGAGGACAGACGAGGCAAGATGATTCAATATGGTCACCTTTGAATTTATTAAAACATCATAGAACGGAAGCTACAGGGAAAGAGAGAAAGGGAAACACCAAGAAGAGCTTACATGGAACATATTAAAGAGAAGGCGAGAGTCGTGTCTTATAAGGAAGTGAAAAAATTGGCAGTCACATTCTGACATCAATAAATTCCACTTGATATTAACTCAGAATATTCAGCTGAATCATGCCCCTCGGTATTCGTTACGATGTCACTTACACCCCGTACAAGTACATTCAGGTAGCCATCCGAGTCAGTATGGGTGTCAGTGACTTCGTAACAAATACTATACTGATTCAGGATGATTCAGACCATGATTCTGAGTTGATATCAAGTGGAATTTCCTGTCGGAAAATTCACTAAAATTGTAGTGTATTTATAATTGTTTTCAAGTCTGTTGTCTTAAATTTAGTACCGGGTGAGAGCCCTCAGCGTTCCCCATTTGTCCGGCCAAGTGGTTAATGCAATTTACGGCAAATCCACGATAACGCCTGGACCCAGCTCATTAGGCATTACAACCGTATGTTTATGCATATGTCTGTTAAGATTTCTTACTAAAATAATCTTCTTATTCTCTCGTGTAGCTTGTGTTAGAAAGAGAAAAACGATCAATAACGATATAATGGAAACATAATGAAAGTCACAACACTGGCTTCTGTACTTTGACAGATGTAACTCGTACCACCTCTCATTGAAGCATTTGTAAAACTATATAATATATTACAATATTATTATCACTAATTGTACTGAGCTAGAAGTTATGTTTAATAGTTGCGAGGTCACTGACCTACCTCAACAAACCTGGTGTCAGGGTTACCTACTAAAGGGCCGCCAAAAGCTCATATTATGACGACTACAAGCAATAAATCTACCAAACCAGCCAATGTACCGACCGACTTTTATTATCATTTTCAATTAATCCAAAAACATTTTCACATTCGTATCTTACCATCCCCTCACCGTAACCATTGCCTTACCCTAAGTCTTACCAATGAGGGTGACAATTCTTTGCAGGTCTTACAGGACATTTTATTCAGTTAACCAAACATTAATTCTAATTAGTGACCATTGTGACTTATCGCCTATCTCTACCTTCAGTAGTTTAGAGATGGGACATGGTACATATGGTTAGAGTATTTTTGGATATACAGGGTGACATCGTATCGAAAACTTTGAAGGATGATAATTGGAAGTATGGACCTAAAAAGAATAAAATAAGCACTAAAATTTTCACGAATTTTCCGACAGAAAGTTCCACTTGATATCAACTCAGAGTCATGGTCTGAATCATCCCCCTCAATATTCATTACGGTGTCTCTACTCTGTATTTGGATTTTCAATACTTACAAAACTATACATACTTAATTATATTGCACCGCACAAGAAAATAACAGTTTACAAGTAAAATTAAATATTGATAAAATCCTTGAAAAACAAAATGCAATAGAATTAGTAAGACTTTCATTCTCAAAAATTCGACAGTGTGTTCGTACTTTTTCATGACAAAGTAAAAAAAAATAGCCATCATAAATTTAATGTTTGATAGAACATTTTTTAACAAAAACAAGTAGAAAACACATAAAAACAGGTTCTTACCGCGTTTAAATCGGGGGTATGAATATCGGGAGTCTCATGTCCCTGATATAAACGCAGTAAAAACCCGTTATTATGTGTTTTAATTATGATAATAATCGCGTAAACCTAAAACAATGTATAATACAAGTAGAATCTCAAAATCGAATAACATAACATATTGTTATGACATAACAAATACTTTATTGCACACACAGGAAATAAAAAATAAACTAAAATTAGTTTATTTATTAATTTAATAATTGATTGTACACAGAAACACGACATGAACTTGTATACATAGAGAAATTTCGTCTAGTAGGCACGTGTTAGTTTTGGTAGGTACCAAAATATTTGCTCACAAAATACTAGCATTGACCAACAAATGTCTCCGGCCTAATCTTGCAATAAATATAGCTAAACATACCGTCTCATCCATAGGCATGTATGTTAACAGAGGCACGACCTTATCGACTAGGTACTTTGCTGAATTAACTTCTTGCTTCGTTCGTCCTTTCTTCATTTTTCCCCGGTACTTATTGGCTGGGCAGGGGTGTCGAAAACTTAGTTTCGGAAATTGTTTAGGTTATTTAGTAGAATTTGAAGAGCGACACTTTTGTGACACCCTGGACACTCGTACAAAAATCTTGTTAAGTATAACTTTGTTCCGCCTAATGAGTAAGTGCGAATGAGACAGATGGTGCGCGCTCTCCCACTTACTCCTTAGCGGTTTACGGTCTAAAGGCCTAGATTAAAGTAAGACCCCAGAGGTGATGTTGGCCTACGATATGTATTGGTGCGGGGCGGGGCGTAGGGGGGGGGGGGGGGGTTACTTACCTTTCTATTTTGTAGTATTATTTTTTATTCTATGATTTTGACTAAGATTATTATAAACGTCATGTGAATGAAGTGAAGCTTATGAACGTGTCCTGAGGGGGTGTGAGAGGGAGAGAGTGGAAGGGGAAGGAAGATGGCGGGGTTAGAGATTGGAAGCGAGTGTTCTGGATTATAATTTCTATGTAGAAAAAACATATGTAAGGAAACGGTGAATATTACGAGTGATTTTATTTTTACTCCACCACCCTACATTAAACCGTTAACAAAACATAATTTACATAATCCAAATAAATATACATAGTTGTTTTTAAATATCCGAATTTAAAAAAGATGAGACTTTTATTGTTTCACAATTTTTGATGTAGCAATGAATACAACTACTCTAAGCGCCATCCCAATCGCGTCAGACAGAGTACTGCGGGGCGGAAGGCAATAGGGAAACCACTGCCCTATTTTTCCCTAAAAAGTAGCATGGAGAATGCTACACTGCTATGCTATGCTGCTATTGGGCTTGCCTGTAATGGTGATGTGTTTGTACTATTAGATATAAGTATAAATAAATAAATAAATAAATACACCGACAAGAGCATGGCTCTTAAACTAGTGATGAGAATGAATTCGTCAATTAATCACGTTTATTGATTTCCATACCAATTCTCTAAAACTTCTTGAGTTTCGTAAGAAGTATCTCATTTAAATATGATATAATTTTCTTTTTAATGAAACATTTCTTTATTATTATTATTTTTGTATATTTGTACGCCTGCATGCAGGCCTACTCTACTACTACATCACAATATTGTTATTTTAATAATTTTACCAACTTTTTGTATTTTATGTGTTCTCGCAAATAAATAAACAATTTATTTGATTTGATGTGCTGTCTGTCCTCTCTATCTATCCTATTCTATAGCGGTGGCAACCCTAATCACCTAACGAGTCGTTCAGTAGAGTAGAAAGCCGGGGAGTGAAAAAAGTAATCTATTTGCTCATCTATACACAAACTGACTATATTTAGATACAATATTGAAATGTATTGGAATGTCTATTCTTATAGGACACCCACTAAAGTTATTATTTGTGGAATAATATTGAGGAATAACATCACGCCTATATCTCCGAAGGGTTAGGCAGAGTATGCGCAGACCGACGGTTTCCACGCCATCATCAGGAGACGTTACGCGTCTTCCCTTCAGAGGCTGACATCCCTAACAGCATCCTGAGTACGTTGGCTACGCGGTAGGACTCCCCCATGCTAGCGCGATGTTTTATACTCCACACCCCTAATAACAAATGTATAATGTTAGTAACTTTAAGTTACTAACAACAACCTCCGTGGTCTAGTGGTTAGAGCGTTAGGCTCATGATCTGGAGGTCCGGGTTCGATTCCCAATGGGGACATTGCCGAAATCACATTGTGAGACTGTCCTTTGTTTGGTAAGGAATTTCAGGATTGAATCACCTGATTGTCTGGAAAAAGTAAGAAAATTCCGTGCTTCGGAGGGCTTCCTACGTTTCCTTTGGAGATATGTTACGAACACAATATTGACTCTTGGCTGAAATAAAGATCTATTATTATTGTTGTTATACACCCACTCCTTGCCAGCTCTGTTTAGGTACCATGCAATAGGAGGCGAGCCGTGGTAGCCCAGTTGGTAGAACGTTTGCCTCTCACTTCGAGGTCGCAGGTTCGAATCCAGCACAGACCTAAACTAATGATTGCCGAATTTGTTCATAAAATTAAATTATTGTCACGTGCTTAGCTCTGAAAACAATGATTATTAAATGAATCTGCAATACGACAAGAAGTTATTCTATGAATCTGCGACACTTGTGTATCGGCCGCGGGAACTCTTTAGTAGCGCGTACTATATTATTATTTAAAAGTTTATTATAGTCTTTAGATGGAATTTAAGCAGGCCGCGGTAGCGTGGTAGTTGTTAGAGCGCTTGCCTCTCACTTTGAGGTCGTAGGTTCAAAACTAAACCAATGATAACCAAATTTGTTTTTGAATTCATGTTTGGATCATAAATGATTATCACGTGCTCAGCGGTGAAGTAAAACATCGTGAGGAAACACACTTTCCCGAGAAATGCATTCAGAGGTAAGTGACTTAACTTGAATCGGGCTGGTTTTTCCTTCGCGGGTTGGAAGGTCAGACAGGTAGTCGCATCTGTATAAAACTGGACCTGTCAAATCTATAGGTTAGGTAAGCGGACCAGACGGGATAATGCTCGGGAAATGATGTAATAGGAGGCGAGCTTATTGCTATAAACCGGGCACATATCTTGGAAACCACTTGATATCTAACTTTATACTTATTTCATAATTATGTTATACACATCTACTTGTCATATATTGTTTTTGAATCTCTCTCGTTATCTGTTTATCTGTGGCTTTTATTTTACACATCTGTTTATTTGTCTATCTATTATGTATACTTTAACCCCTTGGCATACTATCTACCTTTGACTAATACTTTCATATTTTTCGTAATCCCTTAATTCATATATTTTCTTCATAATTATATTTGCTTATTTTCTTATTTATTGTAAGTAAATCCCGACACTTTTTGTTGGCACGATAGTTCAAAGTATTTATAAGCGTAACTTAGGTACTGGCAGAATATCAGTGTTGCTAAGAGTGGTATTTCTACTATCCTTCGCAACAACATGCTGAGTCAGTCCCTTTTCCCTGGCAGTGTATTTTTGATTTGTATACTTATCTTTATCTTCTCTACTATTGTACTGCACTGTTTTGGGAATAAAGTTATTCTATTCTATTCTATTCTATATCAAAATTATCTATAATTCAAACATGGATTGAATAATAATAATAGAGTATATAAACAATATTGTTGATTGACAGTCATCATTCGATGCAGACACAGCTGAATTTCTCCCAAATTGCTTCATTACGTTTGCCGAATTTCGTCGACGAAAGCTATAACTTATGCTTCGTCTATTTCACGACTACTAAAACTTAACACCACTGACATAACTACGCAAATACAAAACTATAAAAGGTAATAAAGAAAATTGGAGTATAAAAGATGTAGACTTAAATAAACTCTTTGTTTTTATGCAGATCTATGGTTAGCATGTTTTTCTACATACATACATACATAAAGTCACGAATATTTCCCACCGGGGCAAGCAGAGACTATAGTATTCCATTTGCTTCGATCCTGAAACACTTCTCTTGCTTCCTCCACATTCGTCAATCGCTTCATACACACAGGCGGGTTCAGAGTAGATCGTACTAAATCTTTTCTAAGGACGTCTCCAATTTGCTCAATGTAAGTACTTCTAGGTCTTCCTCTGCCAGCCCTACCATCAACTTTCGCTTTATATACCGCTTTTGCAATTCTATTATCCTTCATCCGCTCTACGTGTCCAAACCAAACTAACATTCCCTTCTCAATCTTAGTCACTATGTCGTCTTAGCGTCTTATCGTTTAGGGTATGCAGAGGCTACGGAATTCCACTTACTACGATCCTGTTGACTTTCGTTTTTTTCACTCTCATCAAATTTTTTGGACTAGGAGCGGACGAAAAAAATAGAAAGCGTTCAGCTGCCTAGCTACCCCAGGATTATGGGATTAAGAAATCGAGGGCTTTCTAACCTGATGAATGTTTTTTTTTGTCTTTATATGGGCGATGGTCTGATCATCTACACACCATAATTATGATCATAGGATCGACTTTGTATCTTCTTTTATCGTGTGAGTTGTGAGGTGAATTACCAACCTCATCAACTCTGGTGTCAGGGTTATTGTTGAGCTGCTAAAGGCCCCTGATATGGCTCATGTAACGATAACTCACATCAGTAAGTAGTAAACGGCTTAACGTGCCTTCCGAAGCACGAATCATCTTACTTTTTGGACATGCAGGTGATCAGCCTGCGTCCTATCCAAACTAGGGATCACAAAGTAATTTTTGTGATATGTCCCTACCGGGATTCGAGAATTTGTGTCAAAAGTTGTCTTCGGATTACCCGTGGCTCTGCTCGCCCTATTAGGAATCATGGACGTGAATATTGTGTATTGGTACAAGCTATAACAGTAAGATCACAGCTTAGACGAGGCTCTGTTCTGAGGCTTGTACCAAACTGATCTACAAACCTCTAGAAACTGTATTAGATTTGGTATCGGGTGGGCTCAGTTCCGGTCAAGTAGTTTCTGGCTAAGTACTTAATGCCACCTGCGGCAAATCTACAATAAGTCCCGTCAAAGAAAGAAGAAAGGTGAAAAAAGAAAAAGGTGAAAAAAGAGAAAGGCTATCCACTTGTCCGGCTTATAAGTTAGTGACATATTATTACATGGGAGCATGAAAATAGCTACATTTATGAGACCATAGCCTTTTATATGAAAATGTATGAGTGGCTTAGTTACGTAAGAAAGGAATTTCGTTTGAACCCAACTAAGCAGAATCATAATAGAAAACAGACGGGTCATCGGCAAAAGAAATGAGGGGAAGCCGAACAGAATCAAAGTTGGACTGGTTTTTCCATTAGAACTTTAACACGCAAGCCAAGGATTACTCTGTGATATTGTTTTTCTGCGGATTGATAATAATTTTTCACTAGCTTCTTTTCATTTTGGGACTACATTTTTGCCGCCGTACTCTAGCCATAGAGGCAGCCAATCAGCTCGCGACCTCAAACACTTCAGGACCCCGATACCGACCCCGCCGGCGTGGTCGACGATTTCCCTCAATCAGTGCTTATCGCTATCGACCCATTAGACAACGCCCTGAGCCGAGGTTCGCGCCCAAATGGGCAACCTCCGGCCTGTTGTCTTAAACGTTGTACCGGGTGAAGCCTTCAGCGCTCTCCATTTGTCCGGCCAAGTAATTATTGTCATCTGCGGCAAATCTACAATAAGTCACGTTAAAAAAAATGTCGCCGTATTACAAAACGAAGACTAAAGGTAAGTAATACTTACCAGGTTTATAATAAAGCCCGCGCTACTCGTACCTAAGAAATCCACGGATTTTAGTGGAAGTAATTGATAAGTCACAAATTATTCTATGAATCTGCGACACTTGTGTACCACCCGCGGGAATTCTATAGCGGCGCGGACTTTATTTCAAAATTTTATTTAGTCTTAAGATGGAATTTAAGTAGGCCGTGGTAGCGTGGTAGTTGTAAGAGCGCTTGCCTCTCACTTTGAGGTCGCAGGTTCGAATCCAGCACAGGCCTAAACCAATGATAACCGAATTTGTTTTCGAATTCATGTTTGGATCATAAAATGATTATCACGTGCTCAGCGATGATGGAAAGCATCGTGAGGAAACACCCATACCCAAGAAATGCATTTTCGCAGGTATGTGACCTAACCTTTATTGGGCTAGTTTTCCGTTCGCGGGTTGGAAGGTCAGACAGGCAGTCGCTTCTGTATAAAAACCTGACCTGTCAAATTTTCAGGTTAGGTAAGCGGACCCTGTGAGAGACGATGAAATGAAACTCACGGGATACAGGCTTGATGCTAACTTATATTTACCAAGTACTATCCTAAATACTAATTTGTTATCGAGTCACTCTCCTACCGTGCTCACGTGAAAATCCGACCACGCTCGAAAAAGGCACGAAATACATTGCGCGCTAAAAGTGCATGCCGGCTGCACAGAATTTCATATCCTGAACGGAAACTCAATCTCATTGTGTGCTTTAACCGACAGCGGAATAAAAGAGGGTGCTCTTTCTATATCACCGGTGGAAATAAACGATTGAGTTTGTTTGATACCTGGTGTTGGTAGAGACGGAAAATACTTTTGATGTTCTTTTTATACGGAAAGCAGCATAAACAATGATGAAAAGAGGAAAAGTCGACTAATTGAGATCTTTTTCATTCAACTGTGGATAATATCATTAAGTTTTCCAAAAGTGAGATGATCCGTGCTTCGGAAGGCATGTTAAGCCATTGGTCACGGTTACTACTTACTGTTGTAAGTACGTAGTTGTTACATGCGTTACGTCAGGGGTCTTTGGCGGCTCAATAGTAACCCTGACAGCAGGGTTGATGAGGTTGGTAATCCACCTCACAACCCATACGATAGAAGAAGAGCGATATAGCAGATCACCTAGCGTGAAAAAGATGTGTGATATATCACTAGAATTGATGATGATGATGATCTCCGACTAATTTCGGCTATGGCGACCACTTTGACTCTTAGTCGGCACGACGCTGATGCGAAGATGGCTTATGTATTTGTATTTTTTTTACTGTTACGTCGACCACGAATTAAGTGGTGCGATGGCAGCCGCGGTTACTACCACCATTCAAGTGGGGACGACCATTTCTGTAGGGCACCTTTTCTAGCCCTGTTTCCGACTGAGCTGTGAAAGCAGTAGCAGATTATATCACTATAATCATGCTACGTTTTAAGTTACGGTATTCTTAACAAACATGTAATAGGAATTATTTATCTCCGTTTGATCTGTTTATTGTAAACAAAATACTTACGATAGAATCTGTTATAAAGAGACTTTACCGTGTTCTGTAATAAGAAAAGGGAACAGGATATCCTAGTTCTTAAAGTATATACTTTAATTAATTCACGAGTATCTTGATTTGATTTTCTTAACAAAAGGAAAGGAATTATTTCACGTCCTTTAGAAGTTATATGAATCTGAAGGAGCTATCTGAAGGTTTGCGATTTCGTTATTTTGATACGTCTAATGAAGCAGGAAAGATAATAATAAATAGATAAATACAAAGTTAATTCATTCCTAAAGAGACGAGCGGAGCCATTAGTCGATAAGATAGCCTTGGCCTAAGGTGATTGAGATATTGTGATGAAAAAAACAGTACTATACTATCTACACTAATATTAAAAATGCGAAGGTAACTCTGTCTGTACCTCTATATAGTTAAACTGATGAACCGATTTTATGAAATTTGATACGTGGCCGTTTTAGAACAAACCGTTAAAAATAGCTCACTAAGGTACGCTGAGACAATTTTGTTTTCATCATTAGACTTGATTCAGTTGCTACGGACAGCTCAAATCTGCCTTATACCTACTCCTAAATATTCAATCACAGAGTCCGAGATTTTTTAGAGAGATTCCGCGAAATCATAACCGTTGGGACATACATGCACAAAACGATCATATTTTATAAAGAAACAATTGTCATCATTATCTCCCTAGCATAATCCCGTTTATCACAGGGTCCGCTTACTTAACCTGAAGATTAGACAGGTCCAGTTTTTTCTACAGAAGGGACTGCCTGTCTGACTTTTCAACCCGCGAAGGGAAAACCAGCCCGATACAGGAAGGAAACGATTGTATTTTGAGTACTTCCACAACATTCATTACTTCTTTAGTATCGCGCATCTACAACAAGCTTCTGTGTTACTACGCAATGAACGGCGGGTAAATCTATTTAGTGATCCAGTCAGAAATGTCTTGGTGCGACTGTTTCACATGCTGACGCGGGTTAACAGGCGACATGCGGATTCATGTTATTTAGTGCTGAGGGCATATCTCCCTAGCTTCTCAGATCTATGGGTTTAATAGATCTTGAGATAACCCTACAAACCCCGAAGTGGTGTTAAATTGGCCAAATTATAATGAAGCACATAGTTCCTTGCTAAAGTTAGGGTGGGCAATACAACCCTTAATTATATTGGGCCTTTGGCGTTATGGGAACATCCCAATCGGCGAAGCAGAAAAATAACTTGTACTGAATAAGGGTCTTATCCTATCTTACCTTATTTAGCCTATTCGATCCCACCACCTATATACTCGTAGTACCATATAACTTTATACAATATATGCAGAAAGATTGTACGCATTTTGAGCTAAAATGTGCTAAGATTATAAAGATTCGTACTTAAAAGCTTTGAACGCTAAATGGTATGTCTCATACACCGGCCATAATGACGTCAGGACGCGCGGGTGTATTTATATCTTGTTATTTTGACTACTCCTGGTCTATAGTGTAATCTATTTCGATCAAACTTAGCTTCCTGTTAATGACATAATCCCATTCCATATGCCAGTTTCAGACAGCAATATCAGCCGAAGGCGTAATTATATCAAAATTGAAGCAATATTGAATAGGTTAGGATCTAATACAAATGCATCGACAGACTATCGATCTTATGTCAGTCTCTGCACTCCAACTCTATACCATAGAATAAGGAATAATAATATATGTATAGAATGGCAACTCTCCGCTCCTAGCGGCTAAGTTAGATTTACCTCATCCCCCGTTGGGTCTTTCTTTAGTCTTCAATAATATGGGCGTCAGACGTCACAGACACCGATGCGCGTAAGCGATAACGTCAATGTGTAATGTCTATACAAAACTAGGTTTTTTGTATGAAATGTCTGGTGTGTGTCGATGTACGAATCATAAATATAGGGTTGCCATCTGTACGGTTATATCGAGACAAATTCGCGTTGAAGACCGATTTTACTCTACGTATTTCACTAGGACACAAACATGCAACATTCTATATAATAAAAAAAATATATTTGTGTGTGTGTGTGTTTGCGTCTGCGTGTGTGTGCGTGTGTGTTTGTGCGTGCGTGCGTGCGTGCTTGCGCGTGCGTGCGTGCGTGTGTGTGTGCGTGTGTGTGTGTGTGTTTGTGTGTGTGTGTGTGTGTGTGTGTGTGTGTGTGTGTGTGTGTGTGTGTGTGTGTGTGTGTGTGTGTGTGTGGGTATGTGTGTGTGTGTGTGTGTGTGTGTGTGTGAGTGTTGTATTTCGCATTTCCAAATCCATCCTAAAATCCTCAGCGCGTATATAAGAAACACTAATCCAAAGTTTATCGTACCAGTCTCCGTTGCTCCCTACAAAAACATCTCGAGGGGATTAATCATGAAATCGGGCGGTTATATCAATCGCTCCCCTAGGTAGGTATTTGGATAATTTGCAATATGAAGAAATTTGTGATTGCGAGCGATTAGCGGGCTAATCAGCTTGCTCTAGTAAATAAATCCCGCCAAAAACATTTTTATGAAATTGCTCGCACGCAAAACGCTATCAGATCTCATGTAGAGCCAAGCTTGTAACTCTATAAGCTGTTACTCTATACGCGCTAATTATACACGCCCTAACTCTACAAGCAGTAAATTCACAAACTAAAAATAAAAGCATGTGGCCCGGCCACTTTGTCACATGGGCGTAACTTGAATGAAAATATTCAGTTCATTACTTTTCTTCTGCATTTTTTTCAATAAAGATTACTAAGCTCCTTCCGAAGTTGTCTTATGATTACTTAAGTTTATGTTTCAATCATAATCCATTAATTCTAGAATGAGAAAATTTTAATTTGAATCTCCATTATTTTAGACTTGTAATCCGATCTTAACACTTTCACTGTATATGAACCACATATGAGACAATAGTTTTGAAACCCATACGTCTATATCCCATAATGTGGAGCACATTTTTTCTTGCGATAGTGTATTTATGTAAGTACATAAATCATAAATATCAATTTGTTTGTCGAAAAAAAAAACATTGCACGTGAGGGGTTGATATCTAATTTTCAATTACACAGTGAACGTGTTAACACCGTGTTAATACTCGTAAGTAACTGATTGTGTGTTATTTAAAAAATATGGGCACTCATTGTCTTCAATTATTATTTTGTAACATACAAAAAATGTTTATAAATCTGTCTGTAACCCAGAAAAAAAACCGTGTTATCGCTAACACTGAAAAGTACAGTACCCTAGCAACGGAACGAATAATATTTTACTTCGCCCAGCTAGCCTTAGGTGTGCAACTCAATTTACTGTATCGACCGTCTACCCGGACAGAATTCCTAATGCGGATGTATGTGACAAGAAGGGGGGAAATTATACTCATATTTTCAAACTAGGGTATTTGAAATCAATCAGTCTTCGATTCTAGAATAAATTTGAAATCCGTTCTAATTTTAAAAAGCTTTCCTTTGTGTGTATTTCGGTTATATAGCGTTTGGTATTACTTATTCTTTTCAAAATAAATATTCTGAATGTAAGCGACGCACCACTACAATCTAGATATATTTTAATTATAAGTAGGTACTTTGTAGTGTGAATGAAAATTTAATAGAAGTGTAAGAAAACGTCTCTGCCTGCCCTGATGGGAAATAGGCGTCATCTTGTGTATTTTGTCACCTTTATAGCTTCACATCATTATTTTCTTATAATAAAGTCTATGAGCACACACGGAAAGCAATTACACGTACAGACGTAGGTTTTTTGTATGAGTACCTATCTTGGGCCCTCGCGCCGCACGGCGGCGGCGCGGTAGTAGTAGCTGCATACACGCGCGTGCGCTCGGTTGCTTGTCGGATGTGCTCACATATCGCAAACATCTCATACTGAATTTTATTTATCTACTTATGTCTTAATTCAAATTGGTTTTGGATATGTATATAATATATTTTCATTAGCATTTAATATATTCGCACGGTTGTTTTGGATATGTTATTTACAAAGGTTCACTTTGACGTAACTTGTAGATTTTTCCCAAATATCACTCCTTATGTGCAGAAGCTGTCATTTGCCAAAGTTTCAGATTGGCTATACGTACAACTATAAGATCTTTGAGTTTGACTTAGCTAACAGTCACTGTAACATTGTAAATCGTGTGAGATTATAAACTGTAGAAAATTGTGATCAGATTATAAAATTAACGAAATGACTTATCATAATTTGATAGCTTATGATTTATCTCTGGCTAGCTGGATAGATTATAAACTATTTTTTTTTGTGGCTAGCAAAATTGTAAACAAACTCGCGCCGTACAGACTTCTTCTCTCGTGTTGTGAAATTAAAGACCAAATAACGGAAGAGGAAGACCAAGAAGAGCTTACATATAACATTATGAAAGAGAAAGCAAGCGTCGTGTCTTATAAAGTTAAAGAATCCGCCTTCGATAAACAAGAATGAATAATGCTACACTGACAAAAGCGTGTCTGTTAGATTAATGATGATTATGATAATCTCACTTGATTTATGATAAACTAATCGCTTACAATTTAACATTAACATTTATATATATATTATATATATATATTTGCGATTAGTTTATCATAAATCAACATTAATTTTGTGCTACTCTACTGAAATATATTTAAGGTGTAATTATCCGGTACAGTCGCTTCTTATTTACACCAATCATAGTATTGGTGCATTGGGAGTGGATACAAAAATATTTCTCCCGGTATTTTGCGCCCCTAATACGGTGCTATTATTCGATCGGACACAATGCCTCGCTGGAAGAATTTTTGGATTCCACATGCTTTCAACCGGTCCTGAGAGAATTTATTGGTACTACATATTTTATACGTTTTCGTAATGTTGTCGGGGATAGATTTGTTGGAGGTTTTTAAATGCAATATGATGGATGTTATTTTGTATAATACCTCTGTTAACACGTCGACGTGAGTCTAGTTCTTGGATCAATTTGGCAGGTCCTTATATGTATTCCTCTTCCATCGCTGTCATCTTTACAAACATAAATATCCTTCTTTACACAAACCATCTACACTTTTTTGGGTCATCCACACCTCTATCGCCTGGAGACTACGCCGTACTATTTCCACTATCGACAAACCTTCGTCCCGTCGATCAATAGGCTAGTTTCCAACTAGTCAAATCAGTTACTTTTTACTAAACGTCAAAACTTGAAATTTCTATGCAATTTGTATGAAAAAGCACACTGTGACGTCATAGAAAATAGTGATAAAATTTCTGACTTATTTTACACGAATAAGTTTAATTAAAAAAGGAAAACGTTTTTTGTCACCTTTAGATCTGTCTTTATTTAGAAACCAGAATTTCATAATTTATCTTGAACCTAGTACACGACCCAATTTATAAAGTAACATACAAAAATAAATATAATATAGCCATACAGTAACTGTTGTGGACTGTATGATCAGGAACAGGGTCTTGAAATGAAAAGCTCGATCAAATTCCAAATCGTAAAACGAACGTATTTATTTCATACAATCGACCACCTTAAGTACTATTTTCAGTATCCCAACTAGTGGGGTATTACGTGCTAATCGTATGTCTGTCTCGCTCTTATAATATCGCCGTCTCGTTCCGACGCCGCTTCCTCATGCTGTCCCTTTTTAGCGGCGCCGTCTCGCTCTAGCGGTGGCGTCCGCTACAGTAACTTAATATGTTGTTTTTATTTTTTATTATCAGTTTAGTTTTATAATGTTCGAATTTTGAAATTGGACGCCGATGTTCTTTTGTCTGATTTGAATATTTTGATTTCACAGTAATTGTCCAAAATATTTCACAGTAAATATTTATTTTTCATGGTGATTGTTCATCAAAACAAGCCAATAATTTGCAATAAAATTGAACCTAGACTAAGTGCTTAATGTAAAAATAATGTGACGCCAATTAATTAGTTCAGTGTTTTTTTAAGTCAAGTGTAAAGCCTATTTATTTATTTGTGAACCTTCATTGTTCCAAATTCCTTGTTTGTGATTTCTGTCACAAATAAATAAATAAATATTAACTGATTATTATAAAGGCACCTCTTGTAAGTAGTGCCACCTACCGATAAGTAATGACGGTTAAATTAGGTATTGTAATTGGCAGCCCTCAGTGGTCACACACACAGTTGCGCGTGTTGATAATGTCAATATGTAGTGTCTGTGTAAAACGAGGTTGTTTGGTGGGCATGGGTGAAGTACATTAGGAGAACATTTTATGTCCATCTGTCTATCAATTCCACAGCACCCTTAGTAACAGAATTCACCTCAACCAACAAAACCATTAATGCAATAACATAAACCCGTAAGGCAATAGAACAAAAAGTCGACCGTAGAATAACTTATCCGATAAAAGGTTAGTAAGAAAGGCAGTTCCGAAGATAAATGTCGACAATCGCGATAGCGATCGTAACCCATACTCGCAGGTAGAACGAACGCGATAAGCTGTGATTTCCACTGTATACGACCACTATAATGGTCTCGTAAAGATTTTACTTTGTCTTTTTTTGAAAATCTTATAGGTACTGTCAGTACTATTCAGAGGCGGAGGACAGAAGTCCTAGTATGGCTTTGTAATAGACTACCCTGGGCGCCATCCCACTTGCGTCAGACAGAGTACTGCGGGGCGGAAGGCAAGAGGGAAACCACTGCCTTATTTATTCCTAAAAATTTTGCATGGAAAATGCTGCACCGACAAGGGCGTGGCTCTTAAATTGATGATGATGATAATCATTACGAATAGATAAAGTCGTTGTTAGCCGAAAAAATCGGATGCCTTAAAGAGATGTGATTTCCACGTAAGTAATACCTAAAGGCGATAAACAAAACTGCGATGACTGTATGCGACCAGTATAATGGTCTCGTAAAAAAATATTTTATTCTTTTTTTGTAATTATCAAAAAAAAAAGAATTCCAGTCTTTGATGAGATTGGAAGAAGCAAAAGTGGTGTGTCAGGATCGTAGTAAATGGAATTCCGTGGTCTGCATACCCCAACAGGAAATAGGCGTGATCTTATGTACGTATGTGTAGGAAATACACCAACCCGCAGTATAGCAGCTCATCCCAAAATACTCCATACCCCTTGCGGTTGAATGAGGGGAGGCTTGTACCCAGTAGTGGGATACCTACTGTTTATAGGAAATCCGAGATAGCACTCAAATTCAAATTCAAATCTTTATTCAGTAGGTAGGTACAGTTTGAATTGTCAATTTTTACATAACGAACGTCTCATCCGCCTAAAACTACTGCAGCTTCTCACAACTTGTATAGCCGGAGAAAAGAAGCTGCAAGAAAAACCTCGGCACAGGGCCCTAGACGTTCTTTGTTTTAAAAAAAATATTTATAATATTATAAATATTTGTAAAAAATATATACAATTGAGTTATTTAGCTGCCTAATATCAGTTCTCAGACAGTTAATCCCATGCATTCATATCTTCTAAATAATCACTAACCTTTTTTTGCAAAGTTTCTGTTTAACTACTATCTTAAAACAGTTGAAAGGCAAATTCTGAATGTCAATGGGAATCTTATTGTAAAAACCTATACATTGCCCCTTAAAAGATTTAGTGATCTTTTCGGTGAATGCCTGACTGACGTCTTAGTTAACCATTGAATATGACATTTTTTCGCGCTAAAATTTATGTTTGGGTCGTAGATAATTGATACAACGTGCTTTTCAGGATTTGTGCCCGGGCCAATAGGCTAGGCCTCTTTTACATGAGACTTAAACATAGCTGGCGAGAATTGGGTGTATATACTATATTATATAATAATACACTTCTGCCTACATCTTCGGGGATACAGGCGTGATGCTTGTGCTGTTGTAGGAAATTGACTTAAGATCTTTTTACTTATTTGCGGGAGCGAATACAAAACCTAGAACGCGTCCAGCTACTAATCTTCCCGGGAATATCGTAAAAACCGACAGAGAGATTGTGTCTTTTTTAGCATGATGGTCCATTGTAATGGATGGGATGGACTAAACTCAAATAACTATGCGGTTTACTACATCCGACTGAAGGTGCTAGTTATTCAAAACTCTTATACGTACGCGCCATCAGAATTTTCATTTTTATTTATTTATTTATTTACATTTCACGACTTTACAGTACAGAGGCGCCAATGCGCCGTGAAACTTTAAATATAAACAATAATATAATTAAACAATATGAAAATTACGTGTAAACAATATAAAAACATATTATTAAATTTTCACACATCATTCATCTTCTCGCAGAACCTCATACACTCGCGACACACATACGTCCACTCACTCACAAACAGATCACACTCTGACAATATAGACTTTATATGGAATTATAATCGATTTCGTGTCAATAAAGTCTTCGGCGTGAGTTTGTGTGTGTTTATCGAATAAATTATAATAAATTAAGCAAAAATTTCTGAAATTTTAGCTTTTGTCGCATTTCAACGTTATAAAGAAATCCCAGAAGAAATAATGAGAGTAAAACTTAAAAAGCAAACCAAAATGAGATCTTTAATGTGTGGTCTTTTACTTTAAATTCAGTTGAAGCGAGCACATAAAAGTGCTATAAGCGAAAACAAATAAAAAGTCAGGTAAAAGTGATTAAATTGAGCGCTCTCAAAAATTACCTTTGGTATTCAGACAACGCTGGGTGCGAAATTAGCTTTAAGGCAATCTAGCAGGCCCGGTTACTGAAATATTGGGGCCTACTTTGAAAAATATCGGGGCCCTACTCTTTGGGGCCGTGAAGGGTTGAAAGAGGAAGGAGAACCCTTTATTGAGCAATTGGACAATATAGACTTCATTAGAACTAGACTTTTTGGGGCATCTTACTCCGAAAAATATTGGGTACGATTACTCGAACTTTGGGACCCCTAATTTGCACACCATATTTTTCATCTAAGATGACCTGGAATAACCATAGTAAAGGATTATCCCGTTTTATCCGTGTCTGTGGTGTTCTAAATAATAAATGTTTCTTTCTTTCTTTCTTTTTCACAGGGTCCGCTTACCTAACTTAACTTGAAGATTCGGCAGGTTCTGTTTTTCACAGAAGTGACTGTCTGGCTAACCTTTGAACTCGAGAAGGGAAAACCAGTCCAATACAGGTTAGGTTTCCGAAACGCATTTCTTGGGAATGTTGATTTTCACACGATTTTCACGGAAAATGAAACGTGAAAACACGGCAAATCTACAATGAGCAGAAAAAATAGCTTCTCAGAGAGCTTTATGGTTCCAAAAATTTCAGCGCCCTTTACAACTATTCTCACCTAACCTTAGTCCGTCTCTGTCGCCGAACCAGCAATCTAGCACAAATTAGGATCTGGCCGTAGTCCAGAATGCTGACGCTTCATGTCTTCAAATATAGTTTTTCTCGGACAAATATCTTTGGGTCAGTTTCAGTAGGTAGTTCGATCCTTGTTCAGGTGAACATTTGACATCTTATTCGAAATTGGTGACCTAACAAACCATGTTCTGAACTTTAGTTTGTGTAGGTTTCGGGTTATTTAATAATAGCTACATGGTTTCAAGAGATCTTGGGTGTTATACTGAAACTAACTTATTGCAATACGATTCGTAGTTTCCGACCGTAGAGAAACACCTTTAATACTACACCTTTAATAATATACCTTTGAAAGTCACACGTGTATACACCACCACCCACATAAACTAACATACTTAATACGAATATTGTGCAATTTCAACTACTTTACATACATACGAATCGAATTGACAACCGCAGCATTTCGACCGTTAATGTTTATCTATCTGTGAAATTTTAATATTTCAATACAGGACACGGTTTTATTAATATCAACCAGACGACTCTTCTATCATGGGGGATGTGAGATGGATTACGAACCTCATCAACCTACCAATACCAGGCGACTAATAGTAGCTAATATTTTGTAAGTTCCTATTTACCCAGTACCAACTAAAATAAAGATAAAAAAACACTCCAAAATACAAAAATGAATTTAGATCCACACTATAAAATTTGTGGAATTTCTATCTACATCATGCTCGCGTGAGAATAGTCCGGGATTCCGAAACATTTAAATTTTATGCGCACTTTCAACAAAATGGCGGATCGGCATTACCGATGCCGGTCGACGCGGGTGTCCGAACGCTAAAATTGAGTTGCAGGCCCCGGGCTACTACGATACGAATGTTACGTGCGTGACTGCCGTTTGTTCACCACAAATAGGTATGAAATTACCCTTTCCTTTCTCGCGTTATTTAACTATTGCATAACATAACATAAACTCATGACTATATCCCAATTGGTTAGTAGTAGTCAGGGACATGTCCATCACAAGATGAACTAAGTATTATACCACACCGAGCTTTCCGTTAGACCAACGTCGAGACCCATATCGCTGTCTGTAATGGTCGAGCCCACTACTGAAAACTGCACTTAAGAGGAATTAATTAATCATTCGTGCAAGTTTGCTACCGGGATTCGAACCGGCGCTCCCCGTTTGAGAAGCCAGCCGGTGAACCACAGGACCACAGCTATTTGCCTGGGATGGCATTATCTTGATGGCCAATAGGTACCTACGCTGCTTGACTCAGATTAGTATTAACCTCATGCGTTTGTTTCAGACCATTTATGACATTTTTGTCGCGAAGTGTTGCAATTTTATCATGGCTTTATTTTTTTATTTTGGACTGAGAATTATAACAATTCGGTAGGTATCTATGTGGGATATAGCAATAACACAGGATATATTTTACTCCTTTTATTTTACACACACCTTATATTAAAACCAAAATCCTCTCAGTTGACCGACATCGCACCAAAGACTCCCCTTTCTTACTTTTTAAAACTGCCTTACGTACCATTCATTAACCATCCTCCTTTCATACCATAAACAATCAAATTCCCATTCATTATCCTTACATAGCATTCTCACTTTCCTACATCTATTTGGACAAAGGAGTGGTCACCGGCCATCATGCATTTTTCATTCCATAAAGTTCATCATTTCCATTCTAGGATTGAAAAGTGGATGATTACGAGCTTGAGCAAATTTCATCTGCACGATCTGGCTAAGACAAAAACAGCTGATGGTTTAATATTTTTTTTACCGAGAAAGTATTCATCATCATCATCACCAGCCCATTAACGTCCCTACTGCTGGGGCACGGGCCTTCCCTATGGATGGATAGAGAGATCGGGCCTTAAACCATCACGCGGGCCCAGTGCAGTAGGAGCTCGGTGGCGTAGCGGTAAACGAGCTCGGTCTGCCATTGTTGAAGTTAAGCAACTTTCGCAAAGGCCGGTCATAGGATGAGTGACCACAAAAAAAAGTTTTCATCTCGAGCTCCTCCGTGCTTCGGAAGGCACGGTAAGCCGTTGGTCCCGGCTGCATTAGCAGTCGTTAATAACCATCGAGAAAGTATTATTAAAAAGAAAAACTGGACTTGGATTATTAAAAAGTAAAAAGTAAAGTGGACAGACTGCCGCCACGTTCATAAGGATTCGTATGGCAATACCTACAGTGAACAGTAAATAGTTGAAACTTGAATACGCTTCCAAAGGTGAATGTGATTTAAAGTGTAATATTGAGTTTCTGAACATTTACCCTCGGACGTAAAATGGAAGCAATGTGCAACTTCCTAACTTATACACTGTATACATGAGAAAGAGTTTATTCTTCTATGGCGTGGGTCGTGAGCGAATAACCAACCACATCAACACTGGTGTCAGGGTTACTATAGAGCCGCCAAAACCCCTAATCTTGCTCATGTAACGACTACTTACTTACATCAGTAAGCAGTAACCGGGGCCAACGGCTTAACGTGCCTCGTGCACGGACCATCTTACTTTCAGACAATGAGGTGATCAGCCTGTAAGGTTCTTATGAAACTAGGGATCACAAAGTGATATATTGAATGAATATATAAGAGGTAAATATGATATTGACGATGCTAGATTTATTTTCTGTTGACGACGACTTATTGTTTTGGGGAGTACTGAATAAACTATCATTGCTTACCTACAAGTGTATACGCAACCGTGGTGGCGCTGTTAATAAATATGTAAGCAGTTGTATAAAGTTGGTTCTGACAAGGTTGCACAACCAATTTGTTGCAGCTATCGAGTCCCGAATAATTTCCCTCTCGTGGCACAAACGTGGTATCCTTGTAAGAAAGGGTTAGTAAACACGCGAAATTTCAGCAGGGATGTAACTTTTGTAAAATTACAATTTCTGTACGAAACCTGTAATACATCAAATCAAATCAAATACACATAAATTACACACATAAATACAATAAACACAAACACATCAAAGTCAGAATGCGGTCACAACTCTTTAGCTGGCTGGCAATCCTTCAGTCGGTTTTTCCGACATATCCGGTAAGATAAGCAGCTGAAACTATGTTTTTATTCACTCGAAATCAGAAAAAGTATCATCATCAACTCCCTAGAGTTATCTCGTTTTCACATGGTCCACTTACCTAACCTGAAGATTTGATAGGATTTTCTTACAGAATTGACCTCCTCTCTGACCTTTTAACCCGCGAAGGGACAATCAGCCTAATACAGGTTAGGTCAAATACCTCCGAAACGCATTTCTCGGGAATTGGAACGGTATTTTCCTTCACATCTTAGTACGTGATAATCATGTATGAATCAAAAGGTAACAATGATTAATCGGTGAAATATAAATGTTAAAAAGCGAACTATAAAACGGCCGTGTAAACGACGACCGTAAGCTGTCTTCGTTTAGAAATGCAGACATAAACAAGATTCAAAGGTTAAAGTTTGGCAGTTAGAAAACTGCATTGCATAGAACTTATATACTCTAGGGGCCATACATCATGCTTAGGCCAAATCGCCCACTGAGGTCGTGCCAGGGGCGGACCCAGGATCAAGACTTATGGTCCACTGTAATTGGAGGCCTCAACGGTTGCGCAGGCGGAGATGGGAGCCATCGGCTCAGCAATGCAGGGCGGAAGAGACGAATCACAGGGACTGTAACCTAGAATCTGACAGAGGGCAGTGATAATGGTCAGTACTATTCAGAGGCGGACAGGGTTTCTGGTTCCGGCCCTGAGTGGTCCTAAGGAGATTTCAGGCCTAGCCTGTTTGACTTCGACCCATCTGTTTTGAAACTTGGTAATGTGAGTAACCGACTTAGAAATAGGTGTTTGTACTGTTGTTCAAGCTTAGTCAGACAGGACTATTACATTTCGTCCCTAGTTCTGGTAGTGATAATACTTTGTTTAAGAACCTATTAAGTCATTTCGTCACTTTGAGACATTTTCTCTGATTAGATCATCATCAGTTGGAAATCGTATACTGCTGGACATGAGCCTCTCCAAAGCTCTTCACAATGACTGATCCTCTGCTGCCCGCAGCATTTTCCCGCGACCTTGAAGGTCATCGGTCCATATTGTGAGCCTGTGGCTCTGAATAGGACACAGCAGACTGAAATTACCTAGATGATGATGGTGTGGGTACTTATTTAATCATGCTATGAATGTACTTCTGACAACCCCAATTGGGAGTATAGTCGTAAGCTTTTGTTATGGTGTTATGTAAAAGAAAAAAATGTATCAAAATGGTTTTCTTTTAGTTTCATACGAACTAAATACATACAACATACATTACATTTACATTACATTTTTGTAAAAATAAAATATACTATATCATAATTTTATTGTAGACCTTAAATCGGGTCTTTAGTACCTATTTCCTTATTTATAGTAATATAATCCAAAAATAGTAGATAGATTCTTGTAAGTACCAAATATTTTCTAATTTCTTTTTGACACCCCAAAACATTTTTATTGCTTTTAAGGCGAATATAATTGTGACTCTAAATAACACAGTGGTCCCCCTTGCCACACCCTAGTCATAATAAAATAATAATATTAGTAGAACATGCACAGTGCATTAGGGGGTTCGCATTCGACATTTTGACAGCATTAGCTGTCAAACAAATTATTTTTGTGTTTCTTGAAGCAAAGAAAGAAAAAAGTTTATTCAGTACAACAAACAAGTAAGTAACAATTATAAATAAGGCCCTGGCTCCTAAACTAGTATAACTGTATTTCAGGAGCCAGTGCCTTCCCAAATTGACATACTTCATTATTATTTGAGATACAATAATATACTTTTTACTTAATAACAAATAAAAGAAATATTCATTTTTTTCTTTTTAATTTCTTTCAATAAGGTACATTACCAGAACTAACACAACTTGTTGTTTAACTTTTTTTTTGACGTTACTTATTGTAAATTTGCCGCAGATGGCATTAACTACTTGGCCGGACAAATACTATTTATACAATTATTATCGGAAAATAATATGACAAAACCGGTCAAGATATAGCAATATACAAAGTAACTAAATAAATATTTTATTATGTCGTAAGAAACACAGATGATGATGAGTTATCACATCATTGATGATCATGTTTATTCGGAAGAATTTCAAAGAAATATTTACTCATACTTTTTAGAGTGTGAATTTTATATAGTCGAGTTTTTTTTTCGAGTTTTTAAATTTATATTTTTATTTAATCTCTACCGGTTTTCCTTTACAAGGAATAGGAATGACCGAAAAAATAAAAAGTCAATTTACTTTGATAATTTTTCCCAATTATTAAATAGAAATAATTCTAAATAAAAAGGTGAAAAAATGCTACATTTATTTTATAATAAATTAGGTAGATTCCAAGATTGCCGTTCCTTAGAGACACGTCAAAAAATCATTTTAATAAAATATATCAAATCTTTGGCTGATGAAAGATGACTTGATATAAATAAAGTTAGGAAAATAATTGGCTTCTTGACAGTTATAACAATAAAATATGAAATATGTCGGATGTGGTACCTAGTTTATCATTTAACAATAATTCAATAATAATTCAATCCAATAGTCTTTTTTAAGATAATTTTTAATATTTTATTTTTACAAAATAAGTACACATTTTCACAATAAAAGTAAATTAATTTACACTCGAATATAAGCTTATTTAATTCATCATCAGCCGTATGACGCCCACTGCTGGGCATAGGCCTCCCCCAAGGATCTCCACGACGATAATTAGCCACTGATAATAAAAGAGTCTTTATTCATATTTCCATTCGTTTTACTGAGTAATCATAATATTAAAACGAATGCCAAAGATATTTCCCTAGAGGTTTAAATTTTCGTGATATTGCGTTTCTGTGTATTATTTTCAATGGTTATTTATTATATATATTTTATATATGAACAAATATTTAATGTAATCATGTAATCACTTAGTATATTTTCCAAAATGATAAGTTTTTAAAACATTAAACACGACGTTATGAAAAGAATAATGGACTTTTATCAAATTGTGCCATAAATTTCGTCCCCTTTCTTGTACCGTAAAGCTAAATGCCTCGTGCACAACCAAATTCTCAATTTTCTATAAATTATAGACCAAAACCTCCTTCAAGACAAATATTGCTATTTTGTTTGTTAATTGAATTCAAAACGTCAGATGAATATTTCAGTAATTGCAAAATCAACCGTATTTGAACGTGCTAGAGTAAATTTTGGAGTAATGTATTTCTGAGAATGAAGAGGCCCAGTCACTTTAGGGTTGTGGTTGAATTGAATCGATTCAAATCATTTTATTTTTGGAATTAGAAATTCAAAATAGCATCCTGCCTGGATGTGAACAGTGGAAGAAGAAATGTGAGGCCTTTCGCCATTTAATTATTTTTATAATAAATATTAGTATATTATAATAAATTTATTAAATCTTTTATTTTTTTTAAATAAAATACAAGTAATCAGAAGACAACTAAAGGCCACTGTTGTTATAAATAGTAAGTTGAATATGATGAACCTAACGTTGACAAAGGGCCAACCATCATGTGAGAAAGGATAATAATGAATAATAAACTATTATTATTTTTAAACTTTACTTTCTAAAAGACCAGTGGCGAATCAACTCTAAAAATGGCTCTACTCAGTGCAACAGCTCTAAAAGTGACCCTTTCTAAAGTAACCCAATCAGGAGAAATTAGGGACTTATGACGAGGGTCAGATCTGTCTTAGAATAATATTGTTGTACTCGCTCGGCTTGTTATTATTTGCTATGAAGGAGTGTGATGGAAAACGTATTTTCTGAACGTGACTCCTTCACGCTCTGTAGGGGTAGGGTACGGGGTTGTAGAGTTGTCTCGGATGGCAGTTGCTTACCCGGAAGTTATTGTATTGGGAAGTCATTATGTAGTTCTGAGAATTGGGGAGGATTAATGATGGGGTCCATTCTGGGTGACGTAAAATGATCAAGAAATACACGTACACAAGATCACGCCTATTTCCCGTTGGGGTGCTCAGCGACCACGGAATTTCACTTATGTAATAGAAGTACCTAATTGAGAATAAATGTTATTCTATTTTTCTATTTTATTTATGACCTTACCTATTAAAAAGTTAAAAAGGCCACATCGAAGCCATTCATCTAAAAAAGCAATATTGCAATTTAACATTTGCGCCTGTATAAAAGTAAGTGCGCAATGGTAACAAAATGTCAAATAGCTATAGGTATTCCTTTTTAGGTGAATTGCTTTGTGGCCTTATTAACCCCCTATACCTAAAAGTCGCCAGGATGAAATTACTATTTTAGCAATAAGGCTGTCTTTTACTATTTTCACGTTCTTGTTTGTATATCTATATTTATTTATGTTAATCTTCTTTTGTGTGAAATAGAGTTTTTGTATTGTATTAACAAAACATAAGCTCACAACTATATTCCAATTGGGGTAGTCAGAGGTACATCCATCGCGAGATAAACTAAGTATTATATATACCCACACATCACCGAGCTTTTTGTTAGATCGGTTTGTATCTATCGTATCGTGAGAAAAATGTGTGAAATACTTTATCTTCACCTTTGTATTGGATGAGTATGAGAAAAAATATTTTTTTATGAGAAATGGAATATTCGCAATATTCATAATTAAGTACTTAGTTTATATAGCAAATGTAAATTGTTACTGGCAATAAATTTATTTTATTCTTTATTCTTCTTCTTCTTCTTCTTTTGTTGCATCGTGTCCTTTCTACGAGTATTTGTTATTGTTCAAATTCTTTATTGCACACAAACAAAACCTACAAATATTTGCAAAACATTTAGCAACAGTACAGATGGGCGGCCTTATTGCTGTGAAGCAATTTCTTCCAGGCAACCACTACCAGAAATCAGCCATAAAAAACTGAATATACAAAAACTGTATTATATTGTTCTGAATATACAAGTCTAACTAAATTAATTTGTCCCCTAAGTAATTCCATAAGGATGAATAATGTTTTATTTAGAATTAACATTGCAAATGTTTCAAATAAATGTTACTCAATTTGTGTGAACGGCGCTTAAATATTACAGTTATGTTTTATTACAAGTCATATCTTTTGTTGGAATGTTTCAAGAAATTGGTTGTAAATTCTGTACAGCTTTCAATATTAAGTACATTATTATATTTTAAGAGTAAACCGCAGTTCATACCCCGGTACAGGGGGGTTAAAATCGCCACATCGCAGCAATTCATCTAAGAAAACAATATTGCAATTTGACATTTCCGCATATAAAAGTAAGTGCGCAATGCAAACAAATGACAAATAGCAATATTGCTTTCTTAGATAAATTGCTTCGATGTGGCCATTTTAACCCCCCAGAAAAAATATGAAATATGTCGGACACGGTACTTTAAAATTTAACGATAATTATCAAATAGTTTTTTTAATAAGAACATTTTTAAATATTTTATTTTTACAAAATAAGAATGAGATATATTTTATCTGTGTATTACCAGACTCGAAACACGGGCGGCCTTGATTGAGCTTCATGTGACGACATATTACACAAAATAAACAAAAACTATCTGTCAGGTTTCAAGATATAATGTTTGACAGTTTCTTTGTTTGTTGAAATGTGACGTAACTGGGCAAAATGTCACATGACCAATCGATTTCGCGCGAAATATTTAAAATTTAAAAATAGTTGAAGAAATATGCGTTTTTTTTCTATTATGTATAAAGTTTTTTCGAAAAAATAAAACATTTTAAGAGGTATAAAATAATCAATTGTACTTAATTTTGAAAATACTTATCCAAAAACTGTCAAGTAGACAATTCGACCGTTATAGTCGGCGAAATGGCTCACCAGCTATCATGTAGGGCTTACATAACATAACATAACATAAACTGCCTATATACGTCCCACTGCTGGGCACAGGCCTCCCCTCAATCAACCGGAGGGGGTATGGAGCATACTCCACCACGCTGCTCCACTACGGGTTGGTGGAGGTGTTTTTACGGCTAATAGCCGGGACCAACGGCTTAACGTGCCCTCCGAAGCACGGAATCATCTTACTTTTTTGGACAATCAGGTGATTCAAGCCTGAAAAGTCCTTACCAAACAAAGGACAGTCTCACAAAGTGATTTCGACAATGTCCCCATCGGGAATCGAACCCGGACCTCCAGATCGTGAGCCTAACGCTCTAACCACTAGACCACGGAGGCTGTCAATGTAGGGTTTAAACTTAAAAATTATAAATTTAAAATTATAAATTTAAAAATTATAGGCTGCTCATCTGTTACCAAAATTGATCTTAAGACTTTGTATTAAGAGTGTTTTCATGTTGTCTCCTGATTGTTCGGGTTTATGTATGTGGGTATGAATATATTATTTAAGTGGAATGTAAAGAAGAGGCTGGTTATAAATTCGGTACAGATTTCAATATTACGTTTGATCGAGAAATGTACATTAATTCTGTGAAATATTTTATTACGATCTCCCGACGATACGGACCGTTTATCATTTGTATTTTTCTTTTATATCTGAAATAAAAATAATATTTTGAGTACGTATGTTATTATGATTAAATACGTACATATACGTACATAAAATAGGCATGTATAGATAATTGGCCTCTATGGTCCAGTGGTTGAGCGATATGCTCACGGTCCCGAGGTCCCGGGTTCGAATACCGGTGGGGAAATATCTCAAAAAATACTTTGTGATCTCTAGTTTGGTTATGACATTACAGGCTGATCACCTGATTGTCCGAAAGTAAGATGATCCGTGCTTACAGTCGTTACATGAGTTATGTCAGGGGCCTTTGGCGGCTCAATAGTAACCATGACCCCAGGGTTGATGAGGTTAGTAATCCATCTCACAACCCACACGAGAGGAGAAGATAAATAATTCGATTTCTTACGACCAAGGCTCTGTTTATCATAACTTACAAAACCTGTATTACAAGAAATTTTCGCGTAAAAATTTTCATTATCACATGAATGTCTTTATCAAAACTACACACGTAAATTACATGTTACAAGTGTCAATATTTATTTCACAAGTATATTTTACAATCCCTCTACTTTTTTTGATAAACGTAATTTACACGTACTTGTGAGTAACTTGTAGCTTGTGAATTTGTGGACTTGTAAGTTTTGATAAACACGGCGAACGTAAGCAAACTTTTAGGACAGATTTGATTAGAAATTATTACGACCACATTAGTTTATGATGCTAATAAATATGTAATCATGTATGAATCTACGATCTGGGCGGTTAAAAACGCCACATCGAAGCAGTTCATCTAACAAAGCAATATTGCTATTTGACATTTGGTTGCGTTTTGTATGCGCAAATGTCAATTTACAATATTGCATTTTAGATGTGGACTTTTTAACCCCCTTGAAACTACTAGGAAGTAAGCAATATTAACTTTTCTAGCACAAATTTTCAGTTACCTACTACAAATTCTAATGAATTAATTTTCCGTTACTTTTTACTTCGGACGCATTTTGTGTTATTTGTAAATAAAAAAACGCTTCCGTTCCGTCATATTTGCCTGGGGTAGGCCTGATGACATTATAATACGTTTTTGATGTCCTTGTGTTTGTTGTGGTTTTATTTGGACACGGCTTTTGTGGACTATGTGCTAGCGTGAATTCACTTACAGATTCTTTATCTACAATACAGCTTCTTAACCGACTTCAACAAAAGGAGTAGGTGTTTTTTTTGTGATGATGTGTTGTAATATTGTTGGAATTGCGGAATAATTCAAATTCAAAACTATTTTTATTCAGCATATCAGAATCGTCATTATTTACATAACGAACGTCTCATCTACCTAAATTTACTGCAGCGTCTCACAACCTATATACTCGGGAAAAAGAATGTGCAAGATAAGTCTCGGCTAATAATATTCGTATTCGTTAGTCTAGGTGGGCTTTTAAACAAGTATGCCTTTTGTGTGTATGTCTTTCTTAGAAACTACCAGGCATTTTTGTCCAGGCATTTCTCAGAAACTAAAACCTATACAATTAAATCTTACCTACTTATAAACAACAATAATAATGTAACCTAATAGTGTAAACTTATAAATATATTGTTAATTATATTGTTTGATGACTTATGTACCATTCTTTGTTATATCAGGTGTTAGGGGCTCTAACCGGGCATCTTGTAGAAATTCATACTCGTGGTAATCGTACTGTCCGGTCGCCGCGACACAAGCTGTTCTTAGTGCGGCGACCGCTGGTTTTCTACCCACATTAACGATGCTACAAAATGTATTTGCCTAGATTGATATCAACTTTAATGTATTTGTTTTGCATGTTTGGTAAATAACGAATTATTATTATTATTAAATCAAGTGTATTCTAAGTATTCATCATTAATTTAAGAGCCACGCTCTTGTCGGTGTAGCATTCTCCATTCTTGTCTATCAAATACCAATTTCTCCACCTCCTTATAAGACACGACGTTCGCCTTCTCTTTAATGTTCCGTGTTCCGTGTAAGCTCTTCTTAGTCTTCCCCTTGCTCTCCCTCCTTGTAGCTTCCCTTCTATGATGTTTTAAATAAATTCGTCGTGTCTTATTAAGTGTCCAATCATCTTGCCTCTTCTGTCCTCAATAACTCTCAATATTTGCCTCTATTCCCTTACTCTTACTAGCACTTTCAGTACAACTTATTCTAAGTATTATTGGTTTGTATTTAAAATCCTTGAAAAAAAAAAATGAGAATTGCAAAGATGAAGTGGCAGTGGGCAGGACACATAGCGAGGAGAACCGATGGCCACTGGGGCGGAAGGGTTCTGGAGTGGCGACCACGTGTCGGACGACGCTCAGTGGGTAGGCCCGCTACAAGGTGGACCGACGATCTGGTGAAGGTCGCGGGAAGCCGCTGGATGCGGGCAGCGCAGGACCGATCGTCGTGGAGATCCTTGGGGGAGGCCTATGCCCAGCAGTGGGCGTCGTACGGCTGATGATGATGATTTAAAATCCCTTAAATTAAATAGTTTTAGTACTTAGCTATATAATAAGGAACTAATTAAATAAACTATTAATATAAACACATTGTTTTCTTTCTGTATGAAATGGCTATTTAGATATAAAACAATTAAGTGATGTGCTCACTTTTGGAGCGTTGATAGAATGTTACCATTTTCTGTTAAAACACTGTACTAACAGTGTAGTAGTAGCAGTGTATCAGTGTATGCTTGTTGTTTAAGGCCAGAGTCACCACTCTTATGCTTTAACACACTGGCCTAATGCATGGAAACATGTGCACTAGCTCCTATACGCCTCTAGTATAAGCCATAGGCATAAAAACTCAAGTGTACTTAATAGGTAGGTACCTATAAATAAGTAAGCACTTATGTACAATTTTAATATCGAATCTTTTCACTTACCTTTGAAATAGGGCTTATATCACACCGAGACACTGGCAGATAGAGTTCTTATTCACTCATTAACATGCCTTTTTAGCCCCCCTGAGCATAACACGCGTGTTACGAAAAAAAATCTTATCAATTTTGACAAAATTGGTTGAATCGATTGATAATTTTATCCCGTTGCGCATGTTAGCCCTGCCGGGCTATCACTGATTTCTGAGTAAACTGAGATCCATACTTTATGTCCTAAATCTATTCTTCACGGGTTTAGTTGAATCCTTGACCTCCGAGATTGGGGTGACGTAATAGGTGACATTTTCGTATGTATTCGTGATTTTGACACGGGTCTTTACTGAAATGTTCTCAACAGATCTCTTGTCATTTTCCAGTCCGGTTATATCCGTTTTGGAAACTTAGGTAACTTCAACATTACTAACTAAAATTTTCATACTTACATATTTTTTACTACAAGAAATTACTGTGGAATTTGTACAAAAACCTACACTCTGAAGTCAAAGAAAAACGTGATAAAATGTCGGACTTATTATTGCGTATTTTTAATTAAAATTCATAAATAAGTTAAATGAAAAAATGTTCTTTTTTCGTTACTTTTAGATTTGTGTTTATTTAGTATTCAGAATTTCATAATTTATCTGTGACCACACCCCGGACACTTCATACAAGGACTTTTATCAGATGTAAAATACTTTGTGCCGCTGTATTATGTTGAACTCCGAATTCGTGATCGTGATGATGTGATTTCTTCTATGAACTTGGCGTGAAGCGAACGTTACTCTGCCTAATTTTTGAACAAAACGTCAAACGATAAAAACTAAGTAGTATGTAAAATTAATAACAGGTTTAAAAGGCTACTAAGCCAAAGCCGTTAAACACTTTCCAAAAAAAATAATCATACAAAACACCTCGTCCTACACAGACACTTCACGTTGACGTTATCGTACATGCGAATCTATGTGTGTGACGTCTGACGCACACCGAAGGGTAAGGCAAAGGGAACTATGCCCATACAGCCATGTCTGACGTATTTTTTTTCTTGATGATTAATGAAATGATGAATGGTGATGATTATGAAACCTAAGCCCCCACCCTCGGAGTAGACTCCTACTCCGAACCCCAAACGAATTAACTGAAAAGTCCGCATAAACTTTTGAGTTATGAAGCGGCTTCCTGACACGAAGCGAAAATAGGCAGATACACTTTGTTTATTGAATAGTCCAATATAATAATACTCGCGAATGTCTTCCGACTAACTTAATGCGATCAATAACCACAAAACACCACTTCGTATTAATTATTTAGATTATTCAATGAAGAAAGCAACTGTCCCGTTCCCGTTTCCCGCCAAAAAGCCCTGACGCACATACGATTGAAGACTAACGTAAGACCGAGGCGGCGGTGAGGTGAACCTAGCTCAGCCGCTGGTGGGAAGCCGGGAATTGCCGTTCTATACGTACTATTATTCCTTACTCTATGCTGAGACCTAAGACACTACCTACCTAATTTCCATTTCTCTAAAACCAGCCTAAATCTGGTAATTTAAAGGACACCTATCTATAGATACTATGTGAATAGGGTCGGTAACGACGTCTTAAGTAATCTGAGAAGAACCGAATGACTTTCCTTTCAACAGACGACGCCCTAAGGCGTATGGTCTAAGATGCTGCTGTTAAGCGGATAGCAATCATAGAAAAAGATATTTGAACTGCTGTAAGGAGAAAAACACAATACAAAAAAACTTGATTTTTGTTTTTACAGCACTCCCTACTGCTTAGGGAGACTCACAAAGAGAAAATTGAATCAAAAAATATCGGAGTCGGACAGGCCTTGACTTAATGACGTTACGTACATTGAAAAAAAATCACATGGTCTGGAGGAGGACCCGGTGGTGTAATGGTTAACACACTCGTCCCGGCTTGACAAGAGCTGCAGGTTCAAGTCGTGTCCGAGTCAGATATTTTTCGTTTTAAAGAGAAACCACAATGAAAAGTATATTTTATCAAGCTGGAACAAAAAACTTGTACAAAATTAGCTATATTTGAATAGCAAGTGATTGTTATGCCTAGAAATACCTACATTTATCATCAGTGTAATTTTCACTAATTTTCCGGCCAAGTAGTTCGGCATATGCAAATGCACCATTGTAGACGGCGACACGGCTCACCTATCACGATGGCGTAAAAGAAAGCTCGGTGAGGTGTGGGTACTTCGCTCATTTTGCGATGGATGTACCTCTGACTATCACATTTAGGCCTTTGGCGGTTCAGTAGTAACCTTGAGAGTTGATGTGCTCAGTCATTGATCTCACAACCCACACGATAGAGGAATATGTTAAGGTAACTAGGTAGGAATAATTCGAAAATATTTTATGACAAATTATTCAACGTTTTGAAAAAAGATTATGTATGCTTTGTATTATGTTTGTCTTGAAAATTTGAATATATTCACAGGTTCGAATTATTTTTTTTTAACTTAGACTAAGCCCCGTTTTCCTTTTCCTTTTAGTAAATTTTTATCTCAACGCCCCGGATTATTTCGTCGCAGTTTTAAAAAGTAATTACTGGACTTATTTTTGAGTTAATTAGTAATTATTCTTCGTACGTTCCTTTTGTTTCTACCTGACCACGTTTAGATACGCTTTTGTAATGTTCAATTTTGAATAAACCGGATGAAAGCATTAGGTACGAGTATGTTGAGATGTGTTCGTCCTTTTCCTTGAGATATACCTACTTTTTAAGAACAACGTTCGTAATTTTTGTTTTTATAGCACTCACTCATGCTTAGGGAAACTCACAAAGAGAATATTAAATCGAAAAACTTTCGATTCCGACGGGACTTGAACCCGCAGCTCTTGTCAAGCCAGACGAGCGTGTTATCCATTACACCACCGGACACTCCTCTTTTCCATGTGAAGTTATTCAATCTATGTATCGTCATTAAGTCGACACGGTGCCATCTATCTATAGAACTGAAGAATTAAGATCAAATGTCTCGGTCGGGACCTGCAGCCCTATACGTTGTAGAATCCCAGGGATATGCCCTTGAAATACCTTAAAAATATACGTAGTTAAGGCTAATTGCCTTCTAACCGGGTTCGATTCCCGATGGGGACATTGTCGAAATCACTTTGTGAGACTGTCCTTTGTTTGGTAAGGACTTTTCAGGCTTGAATCACCAGATTGTCCGAAAAAGTAAGATAATTCCGTGCTTCGGAGGGCACGTTAAGCTGTTGGTTCCGGCTATTAGCCGTAAAAACGCCTCCACCAACCCGCAGTGGAGCAGCGTGGTGGAGTATGCTCCATACCCCCTCCGGTTGATTGAGGGGAGGCCTATGTCCAGCAGTGGGACGTATATAAGCAGTTTATGTATGTATGTTATGTGCCTTCTAACCTCCAGCTTGTAGTATGTTTTCTTCTTCTTCGTCGTTCCCTTACTGCTGAGGATCGCGACCACAGATTATAGTTTTCCACTCGTGGACCGCCTTCTGCATGCTACCGCCCACCGTCTTCTTCACGATGTCAGACCACCTCGTAGGCGCCATTCCTCGCCCGCTTGCCATCCATTTGCCCAACGATGATCTGCTTCTCCAGACTGTGCTTCGGTAGAATGTAGTACGGGTAGTATGTTTTACCAATAAATCATTTAAGTGGTACTACGTATATCCTCCTAAGACCGAATGTTCTTTATAAATCCAAACCCCATTGTTTAACTATTGTGTCTGGAAATCTCGGTCTTAAGAGGATATAACGGACACTTTCCCCCCCGCTCCAATTCGTATCGGTGCCGAGCTCGATTTACCTCACCCACCCAGAGACTCACTTTAGTCTAAACGGCCGTAAGCCAGGAGTAAGGGAGCGCGCACGAACTGTCTGTCTTCCTCGCACGTAAGTAAGGCGACACACTGTGAGAGACTTTTGCACGAAGTGTTTTATTTATTTATTTATTTATTTATCATAGATACAATTTAATGCTACATTTTAAATAGTTAACATCGGAAAACCCTAAAAGGGTTTGTCCCGACATTAATCCCACATATTATTATACTAGTACATCTTATACTAAAGACAAGTACAATCAAATTGCGACACCCAACGAAGTTGCTCGCGCAGCATAGACCGCTTGTTTTTACAAACACCATGTTTATAGCGATATACCAAAGCGGCAATCTACACCGCAACGAACTATACCTCCGCTGGATATCACAATATCTTCAGTGTCCAGGGTGATATCGTGTGGGTTCCAGAATTTATCTTTATCTTTGTAATTTCTTGCCATGCTCTTGTTGAAGCAGCATTTTCCATGCTACTTGTTTAGGTAAAAATAGGGAAGTGGTTACCCTCTTGCCTTCCGCCCCGCAGTACCTACTCTGTCTGACGCAAGTGGGATGGCGCCCAGAGTAGTCTATTACAAAGCCATACTAGGACTAATCATACTAGGTTTGTAATCTATTCACTGATTATTTGTACATTAACACGTTGAACGCCATGACGGAGCGTATTAAGGTTGGTTGGAATACTACCTATTCATGCTACGATATGTTCTGATGATAAAACATTCCTCTAAAACGAACGACCAACCCCAACATATTTTATCAAAGTTAAAACGCTTTCTGTTTCCCTAAACCGAATTCCTCACAATGATCACAATTTGGTATGGAATAGGAAATTCCTTGAAAAATTGCATTCTTCAAAACACAATTACATTGCAAGGGACAAAAGATTTCGATACATTCCGCGCGTGCAACAATGTTGCGACGCGGTTTTTAGGGTTCAGTGGGGGAATGGAATACGAATTTAAAGGTATTAGTTTCAATTTTGTTGTAAAAATATAATTCAATTCATATTTTCTATTCATTCAATTCATATAAGTTTGTACCAGCAATCTTTCAATTTCAATTCTTACAATTTTCCTCAACTTATGGTTGTCTGGAAGAAATCGCTTTAAGCGATAAGGCCACCATTTGCCATGTACCTAGTTAAGTCTTTTTGTAATTATTTCTTTTTATATTGGTGCAATAAAGTATATAAATTTGTATTTGTATATTTTTTTTAGGAATTAAAAAGTAGCAGTAAGCTATAAAAATATTAAAAAGTAAGCAAGTAGGTTGTCTGGAACAGATTGCTACTTGGCAATAAGGCCGCTTATTGTACTCTTTCTATTTCTGTTTCGTTTTGTATTTTGTATTTCCTGTGTGTGCAATAAAGTATTTAATTTTGTGGTCCAGTGGTTGAGCGTTGGGCTCACGATCTGGAGATCCTGGGTTAGATTCCCGGTGGGGACATATTACAAAATTACTTTGTGGTCCCTAGTTTGGTTAGGACATTACAGGCTGATCACCTGATTGTCTGAAAGTAAGACGATCCGTGCTTCGGAAGGCACGTTAAGCCGTTGGTCCCGGTTACTACTTACTGATGTAAGTACGTAGTCGTTATATGAGTTATGTCAGGGGCCTTTGGCGGCTCAATAGTAACCCTGACACCAGGTTTGATGAGGTTGGTAATTCACCTCACAACCCACACGATAGAAGAAGAAGTACCTACCTAATGTGATAATATAAGTATTCCCGTTACGTTACTCTAACATTCTTGTCCGGCCAAGTAGGTAAAGCCATTTGCGGCAAATCTAAATACAAGTAAATCACGTCAAAAATATAATGTAAACTCCTGCAGTTCACTTTTATTTGGATGTTTTACTAATAGTTGACTTTCAATGCAAATATGCTCAGAATTGGATAAGAATATAATTTTATGAACATTGAGTAAAATAGTCAGTTTGTTTAGGTCTCAGTTCGGGGCGCCTGCGCGGTGTGACTGGCTCGTTCTCGCAAACGCCTATTTCGTGAGAGATTAGTCTTCCCGACCAGAAAAGTTATATGAGAACCTTTGCATTTGATCTAGACGCACTTTCAATCTCCATTGCTGTCGATTTTAGTATTACCTCGTTCTGACGTCCTTTTCGCGACCTAACACGGACTAACAGTGGCTGCAAGTTGTCTTTGATTACTTGTGGCTCTGCCCACCCCATTTGGGATTACGGGCGTGAGTTTATGTATGTATGTAACACGGACTAACTACATACGGAACCCAAAGTTTCACACACGACTCGTTCTTACACCGATTTTTGTGCAGAACCGCCAGAATTGGCCTCCCGATTCCAGGATATTATGCGGGAGTATGATTTATATTTCTGCGGCGCACTTTTATGGCAATAGCCTTATATTGCGTTTCAGTCCCAAATGTAGAGAATTTGAAAATGTAAATTCTTTTCTGTGGGTATTGTGGAGTCGTGTTGCGGTAGGTGCAATTTGAATTGTACGCAATAGTGTTGTTTTATGCTTTGTTCACACTCCTCTTGAGTGATTGGGGGGGGGGGGGGGGGGGGTAAGACCAGCAGTTGGACGCATCTAGTCTATTTGTGTTATACAAATTATTATTTTTATAATGCTGTCTGTAAAAGTTTGTATGTGTACCTACCTAAATAAATAAATAATAATACTGAACCTTTGTTTAACATGGTAGTCACACATAACGCATTATGCGTGCTTATTTTTTTTGCGTCTCCTCTCCGCGATGTTGGAATCGACACCACAATGTGATGTGTTCCCTGATAGATGGTGGAGTGTATGGAGAGAGTGTTTTAGTGCAATTTTATTTTTATTCCTTGTATTCTAACTATGCCTTTCACAGTTCAAACCTGTGGTAGTCACTTAGATATTAACATTATTTTTGCTTAGTTTTATTTATTCTAATATATTTACGTAGCATTTCGTACATAACCGTCGACTTTGTGTAGTGCGTAGATAAACATAGATAGTATAACAGCCTATATAACGTGATTCTGCTGAACATATACAGAGTGTTAGTAATATCATAACCAATACTGAGGGGGATGACTCAGACCATGATACTGAATTACACATTGTTTGAGGTTCACGCGGTTCTTATCATAAATTAAAACACATAGTAACGAGTTCTTATTAAAACCCGGTATCATAGTGTTTTAATTATAATTCTGAGTTAATATCGAGTGGAATTTTCCATCGCAGAATTCATGATTCTTTTTCTTTTTCTTTTTTGTCCTTTAAAATTACATTCTATTATAATACTTTTGCGATGAAAAATTCCACTCGACTTAAACTCATAATAATTAGCTCAAGCATCCCACTCAGACTTAGAATATACGGGAAAAACGGGATAATGCTAGGGAGATGATACCCCTTAGAATTCGTTACGATTACCCGTATAAGTACGTACGTACGTACATTTGGATATTAAGACACCGTAATGAATACTGAGAGGTATCATTAAAAGTAAAACACAAATAATGAATTTTCCGACACGAAATTCTATTGGATATCAATTCAGAATTATGGTCTGAATCATCCCTCTACCTTTTATGTACAGTCATGAGCAATATAATGTACCCACTTTAGGACTCTGTCGCACTAACATATTTGACATTTAGTGAGACTTACAGTTCAATTTGTCAAAAAAGTTAATGTGACATGGTACCAAAGTGTGTGTAAAGTATACATATTAATGCTGGTGTTACTTACACCCTGAATTAATCTAAAATAAGAAAATCTTCAAGGCATCTTCTTCTGGCCTGTCTAACGCGCAGAATGTCTAATAGCTCGGAACAAGCTTCTAAGTGGTGAGCCCACATTTTATTTACGGGTCACGGACTCAAAACGCGGCGGCCATTTTTCTCAACCATTAAAGGTCTACGATTTTCAAGAAAATGTTAAAGTAGATTAGTTTTTTCTTTATAACCATGATGAGAGCAATCTTGTTAACCTTAAAGTAAAAGGAGATGTGGGCAAATTGTTTTTTTACAGACTAACATAAGATTATGTTTATTATATAGATTAACCTGAAAATTTGACAGGTCCGGTTTTTACAGAAGCGACTGCCTGTCTGACCTTCCAACTCGCAGAGGGAAAACCAGCCCAATACAGGTTAAGGCACATACTTCCGAATCGCAGTTCTCGGGTGTGTAGATTTCCTCACGATGTTTTCTTCACCGCTAAGCAACGTGACGATCATTTATGATCTGAACATGAATTCGAAAGCAAATTCAACAATCATTGGTTTAAGCCTGTGCTGGATTCGAACCTGCGACCTCAATGTGAGTGGCAAGCGTTCTACCAACTGGGGTATCACGGCTCCCACGACAATAGGAAACGATCGTTTATCTTTCTTCTTCTTCTAAGTATGTGGATTTCCTCACGATGTTTTCTTCACCGCTGAGCAACGTGATAATCATTTATGATCCAAACATGAATTCGAAATGAATTTAAATAAAAATTCACTCATTATACAGGGTGTTAGTGACATCGTAACGAAAACTTTGAGGGGTGGTTCAGGCCATGATTCTGAGTTGATATCAAGTAGAAATTTCCGTCGCAAAAGTATGGATTGGAAAATAATTAAAAAGAAAAGAAAAATTTTCATGAATTTTTTGACACGAAATTCCACTTGATATCAATTCAGAATCATGGTCTGAACCATCCTCCTCAGTATTCGTTACGGTGTCACTAACACCCATACCTACTTATATGGCTACCGTATGTACTTGTACGGGGTGTAAGTGTCATCGTAACGAATACTGAGAGGGATGATTCATCTGATTATTCTGAGTTAATATCAAGTGGAATTTTCCATCACAAAAGTATAGAATTGAAAATAAAAAAAAAAACTAAAAAAAAATGAATTTTGCGACGGAAAATTCCACTTGATTTTAACTCAGAATCATGGTCTGAATCAACCCCCTCAGTATTCGTTACGATGTCACTAACACCCAGTATATACATAGTATACTAGTTTTAACGGATCGATAAGTGACTAAATGTTAAATAAATAAAAAAATAAAGTGAGCTACCAACAACTTCGCAGTGACCATGGTATAAGAACACCAGGTATGCTCAATCCTATGACAACCCGTCATTACTAGCCCTTTGATAGCGGAAGTTTTACCACTGTGTTACCATTAAATTGGTATCTCCAACATTCCAAGGACGTAAATTTCATTACTGAAAATTAAGTGAATTACTAACTAATGTAGTTAATTACTATTACTTGTCACACGTATAATAATTATTAAAAGTAAGTAAATCTTTTACTAAAAGTTCAAAATTTCCTTTCAAAATAAATATAAAAACATTGATCGTGGGTAATTTATTTTTTACAAAATGGCAACAAAGGGCGGGATGACGTCAGCTGGGCTTAACTTGAAATGTTAGCTGTCACTTTTGAAGATACCTGCTTTTCTTATACAATGACAGTGAAAACCACTCGTCACAACTTCATTCGATGTCAACGATCACCAACGCGCAACGCGGCCGAAACGACGGGAAAAACAAATAAACAATAGTAGTCATCTTTATTATAACATCACATGGTTCATTTTGTTAGTAAAGCAATGACTTCAGAACATAACGTGAGTGTGAGTGTTAGTGTTGGAATTTTAAAAAAGATCCCGACAAATTGAGAACCTCCTTGTTTGAAGTCGGTTAAATAAAAGAAGACATTGTACCTAAATCAAAACGACGATCTGTAGACTTACCAGAACGTGTATAAAGTGCTGGAACATGGAAATAAAAAGAGGTAGGTAATTGTTTTTTTTATACTAATCTAATCTGGTCTATAAGATTCCACTGCTGGGCAAAGGCCTCCCCTTCCTCTTTCCACTTTTCGCGGTCCTGTGCGTACTCCGACCAGTTCCTCAGGCAAGCGTCCAAATCGTCACGCCATCTCTTCTTAGGTCTACCACGACGCCTATCCCCGTCATGAGGCACCCAATGCGTGACAATCCGCGATCACCGCTCAGGGTGCATAAGACAAACATCTTCGGCCATGATTTTATAATAGGCCATGATATATAAATGGTCTTTCGAGTGGATGTATGTATGTATGTCTGTCTGTTTATTTATTGCTCCCTGTAGCCTAAACGGCTTAATGGATTTTGACGTGTGAGGTATCTATAGATTCGTCTTGGTCACGGTAGCGTCATAGGATACATTTTATCTCGATAGCCCAATGGGATATTCGTTGCATTTGTTTTTATTCGCTAATCAATTTAAATTATTATTTACTTCGAATAAGTTTTTATTTAATTTTATTTTACTATCGATTACGAATACATTTTGTAGTGCATTTGATAGTGTTAAAACAATATTCTTGTGGGGCTTGTTTCCCTCTTTTTAGTGTGCATTCGGGTTTTTGTTTTTTTATATATTTTCTTTTTTACATTAAGTATATACATTACCGTTACCCGGTACCGTTGATTTAATCAAGTATCGACGCGTTAAAAATAGTTTACTACATCTAAATAAAACTTCTATCTTAGCAAGTTCTATTTCTTATTTCTAAGCAACACCAGTGTAAAACTCTATACTAAAGTGGCATGAAAATAAGGTATTCCTCAGCCCGGCTGGCTCGTTCCGTGCTATTAGACAGCACTCAGACAGGCTTCCTGCACCGCAGATGTGACGACCACACGTAACGTGGCAGCCATCTTGCTCAGGTCTAGACGGGAAAATGTTAGGTACGGGATAAACTTAGAACATAACATAACACTCCGTGGTCCTCGGGCCTCCTACCTATTACTCACTATTTAGGAATAGTACAATGCGGTAGGCCGCATCCAAGTTGTTTGTAAATGTTTATTTCCTTTTGGTGGTTGCCTCGAAGAAATTTCTCTAGAGCAATAAGGCCGTCCAAATTGTACTGTATTCATGTGTTATGTCTAATTGTTGAAATTTAGTTCTGTGCAATAAAGTACATTTGATTTGATTTGAAAAGGGAAATAAATGGTCTTCTTATAGTTTGCGGCTCTATCCACTCCTTTAAGTATCACGGCCGTGGAGTTTATATGTAGGTATACATTCATAAAGTATCATTCACCATTATGCAACTTTACATAAAACAAAATAAACATAATTATATTCACAACAAAAGAATCAAAAGGATTTACCCAATTAGGTCTTTTTCAACTCGAAACGCATGCGAGGCAGTGCGGCAGAAAACAAGCTTATAATAATCTGACCTTTATCTGCAATGCACACAGTTGCATGGAAATTGGAATATCGGAAAATAAAGTAAAGTATTGTGTATGCAGCTTTGTATAATTTTAAAAGTCACTGTGGTCCTGTGGTTTGTGGCTTGCTTCTCAAACGAGGAACGCCGGTTCGAACGCCAGTACACTAACACAGCTCGGCAATCTATCACGTGGGTTTAAAAGAAAGCTCGGTGAGGTGTGGCTACTTACTTCATTTTACGATGGTACCTCTGACTAATCCCATTTCTATGATGATGTTGATTTCCCATTGTGATGTTATTGTTAGCAACATCATCATCATCAATTTAACGCTCTTGTCGATGCAGGATTTTCCATGCTACTTTTTAGGGCAAAATAGGGTAGTGGTGGTGGTGGCAACACCAACATTAAAATATTATTTATTATTTTGTGGCAACTTTAAACTCGCGTGCGTCTCTCTCTCTTCCTTTTTTTTTAACGTTGGGAAATGCGTTATGCGGTGTCGCCACCCGGTATACCCACTAAAACCTAACGGTGTTCCTCCTTGCCGCCGTGTGGCGGGGATACGGGAACGCAATTGCACACAACCGCGTCCCCACCGGCGGATGCCCTTTAGGGCCCAGCGCCCATGGGAGCGCGTCAAGCGCCTCCCCCTCCGCCGAGGGCTGCCCGGAACACTTGGGGAGCCCTACAACACGGGACCTATGTTGTGGACGGCGGTCCCCCGACCACCGTCCACAGGTCCCTGTCAAGGTGGCGCTCGGTCGATTGCGACCAAGTACGCCCGCCGCCGCATTCCCGGTCGCCTGCAGCGAATCGGGAGCGAGTCGACAGAGTCTTCCCGCTCCCTCTCCGCCGCTTCGCCGGACATGGTCATGTCCGCGAAGGTGGCGACCGCTCTCCAGACCTGCTCGCCGCCGGTCATGGCCCTAACCATGGCCGGCAGCGAGAGGTCGTCTCTCTCTCTTCCTCCTTCGACGCCAACCTGTATGTAACATGTCGTGTGCAAATAAATATTTTTTTCTTATAATTTTAATTTATCATTATTATTTTTTATAAATTTTTTATTGTCTTTAACTACGAAAAACCGCAGCCCTAAAGAGTTATATTATTCCAATTGGGGTAATAAGGCGTACAATCGTACATCCATCGCAAAATGAACTAAGTACCTATACATCACCGAGTTTTCTATTAGACCAAAGTGATAGTTGGTGAGCCGTGTCGCCTGCAACATAAACAGCCTATGTATGTACACCCCTTAATTAACTGGAGGGGGTATGGGGCATATTCCGCCACGTTCCTCCACTGTGAAATAGTCAAATCAGTTACTTTTTACTAAACGTCAAAACACGAAATTTCAATGGAATATGTATGAAAAAGCACACTGTGACGTCATAGAAAAACGTGATAAAATGTCGCACTTATTATTGCGTTTTTCTTGATTAAAATTTATAAATAAGTTAAATAGAAAATGAAAATGTTTTTCGTTAGTTTTAGACTTGTCTTTATTTAGTAATCATAATTTATTTTGAATCTAGTACACGATCCGATTACCTAACTTAATGATTTATTTTCAAACACCAAATCTTTTTCCGTCTAGAAATTGAAAATGACAGTCATACTTAATGAATTAATTCGACAAACGAATAATGGATTAGCAATATTCGTTCAAATCGCCAATTGAAAATGGAATTCTTAGGAAAGTTTCCCCTAAATCAATCACATTTATCCGCCTTTTGTCTCTATTAAAGGTTTCTTTTCATGTCACACACACGAGGCAATAAAAAAGAAGAATTTTATTCGTTTTCTCGTGGCTAATAAATTTTATTAATAGCCTGTATGTTACCGGCGACATGGGGGATTGTCACCGGCGTGACATAGCTTTAGAATACCTTATTTTAATATTATGTCGTGTCATCAAGTGTTTGGTAAAATTATGGTTTTGACAGCGAGTCCCCGAACGTAGGTTCCCGCTAGACTGACTCGCATTATAGTGATTGGCGAATCATAACTGTTAAAAGACTTAACTAAAATCAACAATTTTTGTTGTTGGAAAGTATTGTAAGTTATTTACACTATAAAGTGTTAAACGTATACCCAACGCGTAAGTTACTATGAGTCATTTCTGTGGATTTTCTGAGATACTGAGATTCGTTATGAATCTAAGTACAGACGATTCACCGAGCTTTCGATTAGACCAACGTGATATGAGCTCGGTAGCGCAGCGGTTAACGCGCTTGGTCTGCGATTGTTGAAGTTAAGCAACTTTCGCATTGGCCGGTCATAAGATGGGTGACTACATAAAAAAAGTTTTCATCTCAAGCTCCTCCGTGCTTCGGAAGGCACGTTAAGCCGTTGATCCCGGCTGCATTAGCAGTCGTTAATAACCATCAATCCGCGCTGGGCCCGCGTGATGGTTTAAGGCCCGATCTCCCTATCCATCCATGGGGAAGGCCCGTGCCCCAGCCAATTATCATGGTGATGTAAATCTGTAGTGCAGAAAGCTCGATGAAGTGTGGATACTCAGTTTATTTTGCGATGGATGTACCTCTGACATCAAACAAAAATGAATATGTTCTATTCTATCTCACATCAGTTAATTATTATATATTTATCTTAGGTCATGTTCTTATGTTATGTGTGGTTCTGAATATCTCGAGCTTGCTTCTCAAACGGGGAGCGACAGTTCAATCCCCGGTACTGGATTCGAACCAGTGAGTTATTCTTCTCTTCTTATCGTGTGGGTTGTAAGGTGGAATACCAACCTCATCAACCCTGGTGTCAGGGTTATTACTGAGCCGCCAAAGGTCCTTGACATGGCTCATGTAACGACTACTTACTTACATCAGTAAGTAGTGTCAGTGAGTAGTAGAAGTAGTGGTGAGTTATTAATTTATCTTAAGTGCATTTATCATTAATAATTGTCTCTACTATTGAAGATAGCGCTACGGCTCACAACCTATCACGTTGGCCTAACAGAAAGCACAGGTGAAGCGCAGGCACTCAGTTCATCTTGCGATGGATGTACCTCTGACTAGCCCAATTTGGCATATAGTCGTGAAGGCATGTTATATAATAATGTAAATTATTCGACGCGCAAAAAAATTCAGGCACATTAATTATACTTAGCACTTTTATCCAAGACAAAACATTGAACTTCACAAGAAATCAGATAATACAAAAAAAAATAACGTTTTATTTTTTTTGATTGAACATGGCATTTCTACAGAAAGATTTTAGCGATTTTATTTTCCAACGAACAAACCTGTCGAGAGGTAAATCTATTGATGTACAATACTTACTAGCTCTTTTTTGTACATACAATATTTCAAAACGAAATGGATTTTGTCTCGAGTAAACAGTATCGGATGAACAACCGTATTCATTTCGCGTTCTTTTTTTTTGATATTTTTTTTTTTTTTTGACGTGACTTTTTGTAGATTTGCCGCAGATGGCATTAACTACTTGGCCGGACAAATGGGGAGCGCTGAAGGCTCTCACCCGGTACAACGTTTAAGACAACAGGCTTGAGGGTGCCCAGTTGGGCGCGAACCTCGGCTCAGGGCGTCGTCTGAGAGGAAAAATATTTGAAAGAATTAATCGACCCTAGTGGGTCGATAGCGATAAGCGCTGAATGAGGGAAATCGTCGACCACGCCGGCGGGGTCGGTATCGGGGTCCTGAAGTGTTTGGTGTCGCGAGCTGATTGGCTGCCTCTATGGCTAGAGTAATCGGGTATTTGATAGTGTTTTAGGTGTAACACTGTGTGTTGACTCTCAGACGACGCCCTGAGCCGAGGTTCGCGCCCAACTGGGCACCCTCAGGCCTGTTGTCTTAAACGTTGTACCGGGTGAGAGCCTTCAGCGCTCCCCATTTGTCCGGCCAAGTAGTTAATGCCATCTGCGGCAAATCTACAATAAGTCACGTCAAAAAAAAAAAAAAAAAAAAAAAAAAAAAAAAAAAAAAAAAAAAAAAAAAAAAAAAAAAAAAAAACTGTGTGTTGATGTGAAATAGACATGGTGTAAGTATATTGCGCATAAACTCATTGAACGCGCTGTAGCGCAGCTCAGTTACCTACCGCACCGCGAGCGATGATGCATAATGATAAACATTACTGTATGTAGGTATATGTTTCATACATAATTAATATTAACTTCACGCCCATGATACCTTAAGGGATGGACAGTCCCGCAAACTATCAGAAGATAATTTGTTACACAGTGTCTACGTATTATGTTTTTTGCACCATCCCGTGCTACAACGCATAAACTTCTTTCATCCTAAGGTTGCCTGGCAGAAATTGCTGTTTAGCAATAAGGCCGCCTATTGTGCTTATTTTAATTCGTATGTTAGTATACATTGTATATTATGTCCTTGTGTAATAAAGTATTATTGATTGATTAATTGATTAAATTGGTTTATAAATAATGGTGTACGGTCACGAGCATTAATATTTATACACTTTGGTACCATGTCACATTAACTTTTTTGACAAGTTGAACCGTAAGTCTCACTAAATGTCAAATAATGTTAGTGCGACAGAGTCCTAAATTGGTTACATTATATTGCTCATGACTGTACTCAATATTCTAGATAGATGGCGTCGACGTCGCCTTAATGATGATAAATAGATCTAAAGAATTTCGCATGGACAGGGTGAGGATCCGGTGGTGTATTGGTTAACACGCTCGTCCCGCCTTGACAAGAGCTGTAGGTTCAAGTCCCGTCCGAGTCAGAAATGTTTTCGATTTTTTTTTAATGGTGTAAAGTCGTTGCGTTGGTACCGGACGTTGGTTGGTGACAAGTTTTTGGCTTCAAATAGGTAACTATTTCTCAAAACTGGATGAAATGTATTTCACGATTGATATAACAATTACAATCCTACCCGAAAAAATCAAGTTAGAAACCCTTAAAAAACTTGATAATAAATCAAAAATAACATTGGTAATTGCCTTATTCTTCATACGATAATCTTTGCTACCTCGCCGCGGTAGGGTGAGAGGGTCATTTTTCATTCCCCGTTGCGCCCCTGGGACCGCTTTAGTTTCAATAAGGCGCAAGATAAGCCCGGGAAACTAGAGGGAAAGAATTTAAGAGTAGCCGCAAGGTCTGAGACCGTCCAAGGGTGCGCAATTCTCATATGATACTTGTATTTCTTCTTCTTGTATCGTGTGGGTTGTGAAGTGATTATCAACCCCATCAACCCTGGTGTCAGCGTTATCAATTTCTATCAACGCCAAAGAAAAAAAGTTTTCATCTCGAGCTCCTCCGTGTTTTCTGAGATACTGAGATTCGTTATGAATCTAAGTACAGATGATTCACCGAGCTTTCGATTAGACCAACGTGATATGAGCTCGGTGGCGCAGCGGTTAACGCGCTCAAACTGCGATTGTTGAAGTTAAGCAACTTTCGCATTCTTCTTCTTATCGTGTGGGTTGTGAGGTGGATAACCAACTTCATCAACCCTGGTGTCAGGGTTACTTTCGCATTGGCCGGTCATAAGATGGGTGACTACAAAAAAAAGTTTTCATCTCGAGCTCCTCCGTGCTTCGGAAGGCACGTTAAGCCGTTGGTCCCGGCTGCATTAGCAGTCGTTAATAACCATCAATCCGCGCTGGGCCCGCGTGATAGTTTAAGGCCCGTTCTCCCTATTCATCCATAGGGAAGGCCCGTGCCCCAGCAGTGGGGACGTTAATGGTCTGATGATGATGAATTAATAATATAGAATAAGAACGAAATGAGCTGCATCGCTGTTATAATGCGTCGATTTGAAGATGCCATGTTTCAGGCGGCTACTGTAGCCGCGTTTGTATAGTTATCTCAGTTACATTAGGTTTAAATCAGTGTTGGAATATTCATGTCCCTAGCATTCTTCCGTTTTTTCACAAGGTCCGCTTACCTAACCTGAAAATTTGACAGGTCCGGTTTGTTACAGAAGCGACTGCCTGTCGGACCTTCCAACCCGCGAAGAGCCCAATACAGGTTAGGTCACATACCTCCGAAAATGCATTTCTCGGGAAATTGCGTTTCCTTACGATTTGTTTTTCCTTCACCGCTAAAGTAACTTAGTGTTGGAAACATAAAGTTATTTTTATAAGAAATATTGTAGGTGAAGTTAGAACTAATATTTAATAACTTTAATTAATAAGTGGCAACAATTAGGTTCTTATCAATGTATAACACATACCCCGAGAAGCGTGACGAACCAGGCATAATTTGCAGACCAATAAAACAAACAGTATTTACCAAAAAAGTGATTAACTGTTCACCATCGCCACGTCCACGCCGCACCGCGGTGGGAGACGTCTTCACTACAGTGCGGCATTGGACCGTACAATTACATTAAAAACTTTTTACGCCTTTTACTTTTTCTGAATTTTAAAAAATACCCAAAGTTGCATACGTCATAATAGACGCGGGGATGATAAATTTTGTTTGATCTTTCTCTTCTCTCGTGTGGGTTGTAAGATTAATGACCAACCTCATTTTGTTTGTTTTTTGTGTGTAACTCTGAATCTATCAATATACAGGGTGTAAGTGACATCGTAACGAAAACTTTGAAGGATGATTCATACAATGATTCTGAATTGATATCAAGTAGAATTTTCCGTCGCGAAAGGGCATCTACCAATATAATACTTATGTGATTGAAGACTAAAGTTTCTTTTTTTAATATCACATAATAATAATATATTATGGTTTCTCAAGCTGAGATAATTAGAATCATGGCTACATTTATCAATAATATGGCCTTATTTTCTCAGGACACCCTGGACACAGGTTTCTGATTTTGTATGAGCTGTTAGTGTGAAAAAAAGTACGTAAGCAGAACTACTTACATGTCTTTTTTTTTTCACTTTTGACACTATTATTTATTATTATTTAAGTGTGAAAGAGCTCGAGCTACAGCTTGAATAGCCACTGCGACCAATTAAGACCTCTGTGACCAAGTCCCTACATTTAAAATGCTCTGGCTCCATGACCTCCTGGGGATCCATCTCAGAACAGAAAATAATTCTGATATCTGTGGGATCTACTATGTGCCCCAAAGTGTTCGGCTTCTACCGTATATGAGAGCCTCACAGCTGCGTCTCATCATCATCACTCCTGACACTAAGGATCATATCGCTAAGACACCACAGTCCAAACCACGACCGCGCCAAAACATTGCGCGTAGCAGCATGATTGTAACAAAATGTAATTTCACATCTGGTGTCCTGTTGGTTGATTTAGATAGTGTTTATACAACTGGTCGTGTTACCATAGTGTATTTAGTGACATAAGGCTCATAGTGTCAGGAGTGAGAAAAGAGAACTAGAAACATCCTGTAGATCTGCGTACGTACTTTATTTGTTTTCCACAGTAACTGTCTTTAAAACCTAGACATCAGTGACCCCTACAAACCTTGCAACTTCATCACATAAATATCCTCGACTGTAACACATAAATGCAATAACTCTGGTTAGATTTGCACCCTTACATATAACTTAGGGTAGGGCTCTAATAAATTTATACGCCGTGCTATGGATCGGTTCAGCCATAACGGGAAATTTATGTAGCTCTAGTGTAAAGATCCGGAGCGAGGTATATCGAAATGGATTTGAGGTTTGCTCTCATGCGGTTTGATATAAAATTTTCTTTTAAGTTTTCGATATTACTTTAGTGTAATACGTCGTTAGGGTAGGCAGAATCACGGAATTCTTTCTACTACGACCCTGACGCACCTTGAGGTTTGTGATTCGTATCTTTTTAGAAAAGACACAATCCCTCCCTTGATTTGTAGTTGTTTAATATTTTCTTGCCACTGGTTGCCTGGAAGCAATTTCTGCTTAGCAATAAAGCCGCTAGATTGTACTGTATCTTTCGTCCATGTGTTTTTTTTTGTTTGTTGTGTGCAATAAAGTATATTTGTATTTGATTTGTACGGCATGCCCGGCATATGATTCTGCTTCGAATTCCGGTGGGGCCATATCACAAAAATTACTTTGTGATCCTTAATTTGGTCAGGACATTGCAGATCACTCTATTGTATCTTCCATGCTTTGGAGGCACGTTAAGCAATCGGTTCTGGTTAGTATTTGCTTAAGTAAGTTTGTAGTCGTAGCATGAGTCGTTACATAATCCATGTCAGGGCCTTTTGCAGCTCACTAGTACTAACTCCAGGGTTAATTTATAAGAATTAATAATGGCAATAAATAATAAATTCACATAATTAAATCCACCACAGGCTTCGTCAAAAAGGAACTAAAGACAAGAATAAACCATAAATCCACAAAAGTTTCGTCAAAATACAAACCGAAATCAGCAACAAGCTTCGTCATTATTCGAAAAGCCCGCCCCGGATCATTCCTGGCTCAAACGTACCCATCAAACTGGCAGCATTCCCGCGCTGAATTGCCAGAGAGATACGCTGAACCAGAAATGAACCGGAGCGAGGGTCTTGCCCCCTTTCCCGCAGACGCTTCCCAAGTTCCCTAATAAAAGACAAAGCCTCATGTCCCCAAGGACCCGCAGTTTCAACCGCGAAGGGCAAAAACACGTAGTTACCCACCAAGTTCGTGTACTTAGCATGTTTCGCCCTCGCTGCCGTCTCCGCCGCCGCACCGGCCAGGGTTGTCCTCACAACCTACGCAAAAGAAGAAGAAGCAGAGAAGTTTCTCCAATTTGTAAATGCCTTTGGAGACATACTCAGAGGTTAACTTCAAGGTTGAGTTCGAGAATTGAAATCGATACTCGTCATGAAACAAATTTTCTCCCTGAGACCAATTCTTGCTCGCAACTTCATCTGTATTGAATTTCTTTCCCAATTTTTTTTTTATTTTAAACCGTCTAATTCTTGTCTAATTAGGAGTACAGAATAGAAATAATAGTTTCATCATCATCTCCCTAGCATTATCCCGTTTTTTACAGGGTCCGCTTATTTAACCTGAAGATTTGATAGGTTCGGTTTTTTACAGAAGCGACTGCCTGTTTGACCTTCTAATCCGCGAAGGGAAAACTTATCCAATACAGGTTAGGTCACATACCTCAGAAAAATGCATTTCTGGGGAATGTGGGTTTCCTCACAATATTTTCCTTCACCGCTGAGCACGTGATATTGAACTTATGATTTGAAAATAAATTTGAAAACCAATTCAACAGTCATTGGTTTAGGCCTGTGCTGGATTCGAACATGCGACCTCAATGTGAGAGGCAAGCGTTCTACCAACTGGGCTACCACGGCTCCCGCAACAATAGAAACGATCGTTTATCTTCTTGTTTTTAACATCCTTTGCATTACTTTCTCCATATACGTATTTTGAAAATGGAAATAGATTTACGATACAGTAAGGACCCGCGCCATTTGCTAATGGGGTCGTTGCCCCATTTGTAAGATAATGACGCTCAAATTGGAAACTAGAGATTTGGATTTAATTTGCGGCAGTGAATTTGATTGCTCAATTAATATTCTGGGGCATTCGATTCTGAATCGTAATTCGATAAAAGCTGTGATTAGGTAAGTACGGTTTTAATTTGGATTTCCCGATATATTGGTTTTGGATAAATATTTTTTAACGTTTAATTTTTACGATACGGCTCACCACCTATCGCGTTGGTCTGACAGAAAGCTCGGTGAGATGTGGGTACTTAGATGTACCTTTGACTACATTAAGAATCCTGGAGGGTTAAAATGGCTACATCGGAGCAATTTATCCAAGAAAGCAATATTGCAATTTGACTTGCGCATATAAAAGTAAGTGTGCAATGCAAACAAATGTCAAATAGCAATATTGCTTTCTTAGATGAATTGCTCCGATGTGGCCATTTTAACCCCCAGATGTTATGTAGTGTTAATTTTTTCGCTTACCAGCACTTTCGTCGTTAAAACATATCAACTTCCGGATCTACCAAAGTCAGTTTATTTCTTTGCGCTTTCATACCTCAACTGTTCAACTGAACATGATGAAATTTTGTATTCCTACCGTTTACTGTACTGGGGTAAAAAGTTTTTGTTTTTATCCGTTTACCGAATTCCATGAAGACGGAAACATAGAAAATTGAATTACTTAGAATCAATCGCCATGAAAAGTTCAAAATGCTTATCCTGTTTATCCGGTTATTAAAATCAGATTTTCCGAAGGCCCGGTTATGTCTATTTGAATCCTGATTCGGAAATGGCTCCCGGAAAACTTTTTAATCGTTATTCTTGGTATAATGTTAATGGATAGAGTTTGTTTGTTTGTTTGTATACTCTTTATTGCTTTATTATTATATATTTAATTTATTAATTTATTATTATATCCGGTTAGTTATTTATTAAAATTATGAGGGATAAACTATTTTTATTTATTTGTAAAACCACGTACTGAAAGTTATCCCAGTACTTTAGTGCTCTCGTACTTTCATATCTGTTACATAATACATACATAAACTCACGCCTATTTTCCCATCGGGGTAAACAGAGACTATTCAATTTGCGATTTGTTTATAATATATTAAGAATATGGAAACTGTTATTTTGAACAAAAACAATGATCGGGTAATAATCGTTTCTTTTTTGACGTGACTTACTGTAGTTATGGGGAGTGCTGAGGACTCCCACCCAGTACAAAATTTTAGACGACAGACCTGAGGGTGCGAAAAAGTTACAAAACTCTATTTCACTATGCACATCACTAATTTAAGAGCCACGCTCTTGTTGGTATAGCATTCTCCATTCTTGTCTATCAGAGACCAATTCCTTCACCTCCTTATAAGACACGACGTTCGCCTTCTCTTTAACCTGTTCCATGTAAGCTCTTCTTGGTCTTCCTCTCTTTCCTTGTAGCTTCCCTAAACTCTATTTGACCACCATAAAATGCAAACACCACCATCGCCATTCATCCCCGTTTAATCATAACAATCCCACTTCATATAATGTTAAAGCGAGCTTTTCACTGTGTAAAGAAAGGCCTGAATAGTTTAACCTTTTGCACGGCAATCCAGACTGAAAACTAGACATTGTGAGGCGGAAAACCTGCTACCTCTTCATCGACAGCTCTTTGAAAACCGCCTTTAAAGCGAGTGGAATAAAGAGTTAGGAATAGCAAAAGTAACCTGGCCTTTATGTATTCACTGGTAGTAAGGTCCTTTGCAAAGGAGTGTCCTTTCATCCCACTTCTTTTTATGCCTCGAGCTGCAATTATAGTTAGCGTGCCTCGGGATGGAAAGGATTTAGGGTTCTCTAAGAGAAATTTCAAAATGAAGTTTTTCTTTTAAAAGAAAGAAAGAAAGAAAGAAACATTTATTAATTTTGCGGGTTGAAAGGTCAGACAGGCAGTCGCTTCTGTAAAAAACCGGACCTGTCAAATCTTTCGGCTTAGTAAGCGGACCCTGTGAAAACGGGATATCGCTAAGGAGATGGAATTTGATTTACAATCTATGCATAATTATAACCTATTATAGTAGCTGGTTGGGCTGTGTGTGTGAGCAGTGGGTGTAAAGTGTGTGTCTTTGTACATACAAACATAAACAGCCTATATACGTCCCACTGCTGGGCACAGGCCTCCCCTCAATCAACCGGAGGGGATATGGAGCATACTCCACCACGCTGATCCAATGCGGGTTGGTGGAGGTGTTCTTTTAAGGCTAATAGCCGGGACCAACGGTTTAACTTGCCCTCTGAAGCTCGGAATCATCTTACTTTTTTGGACAATCCGGTGATTCAAGCCTGAAAAGTCCTTACATTACATTCGCCAAATTCAAATCCATGATGCGGAACCTTTTCATTCTGACGTTAAACATTCTTGACAATTCACGAGAGATTTTTCACCTTTGTACAGACTTGTAAAGTCTCCCGTTTTACAGTTTTTTTGTTGACAAAACCTGCCTTTTTATTTTTTGGACGTTAGAATTTATGTAATTGCCATAATAAAAAAAGAAATTGTGGTTGTCAAGAGACAGAAACTGTAGTAAAGATTTTTATTCTTTGTAAGTTTCATTTTTAGTTCGAGATTTCTTGTTTTTAGTTACGAGAAATTTAATAGCTGTATACCGTCTAACTGCGGTTTGTTTACAAACCTGAATGCGAATTTTTTTTATTTTAACTAAAATAACCGTCTTGCAATACCTACATATACCTAGGTATATATATAAACATACATATTATATTATAATACATATTATATTATTATCCTAGCGACCCGCCCCGGCTTCGCTCGGGTGCAATACTGAGGAAAAAATGAATTTATTTACGACATCATATTAAAAACCTCAAAAATAGCAGTATTTCTCCAGTATTTAATGGATGTAATTATACATATAAACCTTTCTCCTGAATCACTCTATCTATTATAAAAAACTGCATCAAAATCCGTTGCGTAGTTTTAAAGATTTAAGCGTACATAGGGATATAGGGATACAAAAAGCGACTTTGTTTTATATTATGTCACTACATACTACTTTACATAATACTTTTATATCACTATATATATCACTACATAATATAAAGTACCTAGGTATATACCTAGGTATCTACTTAAATGAGATTACACACGAATCGAAATCAGAATCATTTATTCGACGTAATAATTAGCATGGGTAAACTTTTTGAAGGACAATTTAACATTTTTGAATCTACGTCATTTTGCAAGGTATTATGGTTGAGGAGAGGAAATGATAAGAAACTGCAACAGCAAGACATCTTTTAAATCAATATTCATTACAAGTAATTTAATGACTCTCTCTCTCTCTCTCTATTTAAGAGCTGCGCTCTTGTCGGTGGAGTAACCGCCATTCCTCTCTTCTTCCCGCCAAAACCTTCACCTCCCGATACGACACGACCTGCACCTTCTCTTTTATTTGTTTCATAAATGTTATCCTAGGTCTACCCCTTCCTCTCTTCCCTTCAATTTTTCCTTCTATAATGTTTGTTATAAATGAATGACTAGAGAAAGACATTTTAATACCAGACATTTTTATCATTTAAGTATATAATAACCGTTTTTACATAAAGTAACCTTCACATAAGCTTTAAATTTATTTTCTGACAAATTCAAAATATTCTCCAGTATTTTATTCTAATAAGGTAACCCTGAAAAGATGAATGTAATGTACTTAATACGTCGCTATAGAACATAAACTGGGTATTTCAATTAAGCTCGTGTCAAAAGCGAAACTTAACGCGTTTACAGCCAACTTTATGGAGGCCAGTTGCAAGGCCATAATTACTCAACTAAAGTTTAGCTTCCACTTGTGACATACAAAATAATTTAATTTAGAAAAACGTACTTCATTTTCCATTTAAAAAAAAAGAAACGATTTAGATACCATTATGATTACTTAACAGTGCTAATAAGAGTAAGGGAAAAGAAGCAATTATTGAGAGTTATTGACGACAGAAGAGGCAAGATGATTGGATACTTAATAAGACAGGCCGAATTTATTAAAAACATCATAGAAGGAAAGCTACAAGGAAAGAGAGGAAGGGGAAGACCAAGAAAAGCTTATATGGAACAGATTAAAGAGAAAGTAAACGTCGTGTCTTGTAAGGAAGTGAATTGGCTTATGATAGACAAAAATAGAGAATGCTACACCAACAAGAGCGTGGCTCTTAAATTAGTGATGTGACTTCATAGGTACTGGTATAATTGTGATCTTTTATTAATTAAATATAGGCATGCATTTGACTACAATGTCATACACAATGATATGGCCTTTTTTGGTGTGACTTATTACCGCAGATGGCTTTAACTACTTGGCCGGACAAATGGGGAGCGCTGAAGGCTCAAAATTCAAAATTCAAAAAATCATAATAATTTATTTGCTCATAAAACATGGTACAATAAAAGTACAACGTTTAAGACAACAGGCCTGAGAGGGGTGCGCAGTTAGGCGCAAACTTCGGGTCAGGGTGTCGTCTGAGAGGAAAAATATTTGACAGATAGCGATAATCGCTGATTGAGGGAAATCGTCGACCACGCCGGCGGGGTCGGTATCCAGATCCTGAAGTGTTTGGTGTCGCGAGTGATTGGCCGAAGAGGGTATATACTTACCTAAATTGTGGCTATTTAGTCATGCCTTGAAGAGGCCAAAAAACAAAGGCCTTTATTAAAGAATTTATGTGTTCAATATTATCATTTTTATAAACGAGTACTAAGGTACGTTTTTATATGAATGCTCTCCCTCCTATCGTGTGGATTGTGAGGTGGATTATCAACCCCATCAACCCTGGTGTCAGGGTTATTATTGAGCCGCCAGAGGCCCCTGACATGACTCATGTAACGGCTACGTACTTACATCACTAAGTAATAACCGGGACCAACGGCTTAACGTGCCTAATATGAATCAAGTACGTCTTAGGATAACTACTAATGAAGGGTGTGAATGAATCAACAGCAATCAAACTGAAGTAAATTAGACCTATTCCGTCTGTGATTGTGTCTACACATTCAATTATGCCGAGCTTACCCTTTGACTAACGAATCAATGGTAATTAAACATCCTCTCCTTTACAATAGTTAGTTATCAGCGCCTTTCATTAATTTAATGTTATATTGGATCCGAACTGGTTCATGCTTTGAGGAGCTGAACTGGTTTGACACATAAAAAATAAAAATGAATTTTTCAACTTAATTGAGTCGTTACTAGTTCCAAGATAAATTATGAAATTCTGATTACTAAATAAAGACAGATCTAAAATGAAAAATACAAGAGTTATATTATAATTATATATATTTTAATTAGAATTATATTATATTATAATGAATTTTAATCAAGAAGTCCGACATTTGGTCCGAGTTTTTCTTTGACGTCATAGTGTGCTTTTTCGTACAAATTCCATAGTAATTTGGTGTTTTTACGTTTAGTAAATTACCGGGTGAGAGCCTTCAGCGGTCCCCATGTGTCCGGCCAAGTAGTTTATGCCATCTGCGGCAAATCTACAATAAGTCACGTCGAAAAAAAAATTTTAGTAAAAAGTAACTGAATTGACTAGTTCGAAACTAGTCTATTCGCACTAATACCTATTAAACTATGCGTGATAATCTAATATGAAAGTTTATACATGTATATTATGCTTGGTTTAATATATGGAGAAAATTCATTTAAGTTTTACCCACAAATAAAACGAACGCTTAGATATTAGATAGATAGGTAGATAAAGTACTTTATTGAGCACAATAGACACAAGATGCAGAAATAAGAACAACTGATACAATAGACGGCTTTATTACCTATGCAGCAATTTCTTCCACGCAACATTTGGGTACAAGAAAAATTTGGACAAATATAATAGTAGCAGGTTAGTGCGTTCTAACATAAAAATATTTAATAAAAGTACCTTTAACCTCGTAAAGCCGAGGTTTCCAGACACAATAGTAAAACAATGGAGCTTGGATTTTGAAGGGACTGTCGACGTTACGACCATATGAGTTACGTAGGTCATCATCAGCCGTACGACGCCCACTGCTGGGCATAGGCCTCCCCCAAGGAGAATTTACGTAGGTAAACTAAACTATTATTATACCTAGTATTAGTGAAATACTACATACAAACATAAGATCATTCCCATTTCCCGTTGTGGTAGGCATAGACCACGGAACTCCACTTACTAAGATCCGATTTATTCCGTTCTAATACCAGATAATAATACCACTTGGTATTAGTTTATTTCCGAATGTATATTCCATTCCGAACTAGTACCTACCACATTTTAAAACCAATACCAAAACAAGTTTGAAGGAATTAGGTACAGTCAGGTTCAGTAAAATTAAAATGCTTTGAGTTGTGATTTCAAGTAATGTTTAATCAATATTAGGGTTTGATATACATATAACTCACATAATATATTTTTTTCTTCTAATTCGACATTTTTAGAAATTAAGAGATATCAGATAATTACCTGTTACCATTCCAAGTCCAGCAAAATTAAACATTACCTACCTATGTACAAATAAACAAATTTTAGCCATTTTCAGTACTTATTAACTGTGATGATTCATTTTAACTGTTAAGTCATGTTCGTGTTCATGTTAAGTCACTCTAAATATCGTGGAACGAAGTTAATTTGAAAAGTTTTAAGACTTTTAGTAAAACCTATCAATTACGATATTATCTTAGAAAATAAAATAAAACTTTGTGAATCTGAGTGTACAAACACTAACGTTTTAGTATTCGTTAGTAATAGATTTTTTATTTAAAAAATCGTCGTACTCGTTGGGAATGGAGAATAAATTCGGAAATTAACTAATACCAAGTGGTATTAGTTTTTGTATTAGAACGGAATAAATCTAAGATCCTGACACACCTTCGCTTCCTCCACTCTGCTATCACATCAAAGACTACGCTACGCTGCTCCACTGCGGATTGATGGAGATGTTATAACACTATTTAACACTACCTTTTAGTACTATAAACCGGCGAGCATGCACCGCTTTTGATTGAAGGGACCCTGTGTCCAGCAGTGAGACCTATACAGGCTGTTTATGTTATGTCAAATAGCGTTGATATCTTTTTGTTTATTCATACATATACGCAAATCAGAATCATTTATTCAACGTAATTATCATGGACAAACTTGTTGAAGGTCAATATAACATTTTTGAATTTAAGTACTTCATTTCGCAAGGTGTTATGGCTGAGGAGAAGAAATGACAAGAAACTACACATACATTTATACTTATATTCCCAATAGGGCTATTCAGATATACATCGCAAGATGAACTAAGTACCTACGTTTTACCGAGCATTTTGTTGCACCAAGTTGATAGGCCGTATCGCCATCTATAATGGTCGAGCCAATTGTGTTAGCGAAATAGCACTTAAAATAAATTAATAACTCATTGTACATAAACATATAACTCATTGTACATAAATATATAACAGCCTCCGTGGTCTAGTGGTTAGAGCGTTAGGCTCACGATCTGGAGGTCCGGGTTCGATTCCCGATGGGGACATTGTCGAAATCACTTTGTGAGACTGTCCTTTGTTTGGTAAGGACTTTTCAGGCTTGAATCACCTGATTGTCCGAAAAAGTAAGATGATTCCGTGCTTCGGAGGGCACGTTAAACCGTTGGTCCCGGCTATTAGCCGTAAAAACACCTCCACCAATCCGCATTGGAGCAGCGTGGTGGAGTATGCTCCATACCCCCTCCGGTTGATTGAGGGGAGGCCTGTGCCCAGCTGTGGGACGTATATAGGCTGTTGATGATGATGATGATGACATAAACATAAACAAATCTATAGATTAATAAGTTTAATTTGTTTCTATTGTTTTAGCCGTCAGTCCATAAAATAGTTCATTAATGTATATTAGTTCAAAAACAAATGGCTGCATGCGCAAAATTAATTGCTTCTAAAGATTATATTAATTTGGCAACTGTTACGTTATGCTTAATCAACACTTCGATCGTTACAAATTGCTTTGGGGGATTAATTATTATAATTTATATACACGGTGTTAGTGACATCGTAACGAATACCGGGGGGAATGATTCAGACCATAATTCTGAGATGATATCAAATAGAATTTTCTGTCGCAAAATTCATGATTCTTTTTGTTTTTTTTTTTTAAGTTCTTTTCTGTCCTATACTTTTGCGACGGAAAAGTCCACTTGATATCATCTCAGAATCATGGTCTGAATCATCCCTTCAGTATTCCTTACGATGTCCCTAACACCCTGTATTGGTATTGGTATTGGTATTCGCGGGCCGGTTTCCGCAACTCGACGTCTGTGCGCCTATTTTGCGTGATACCTGAAACGGCTGGATTACTCCAGCCAGCCTAGTTCCCCAAGGAAGTCTAACAGTCCTTTGACGTTGCTGACCACCTCAGGGAGGCACCCCGTCAGGCCGAGGTGCTTGGCCCGGTAGTTGGCGACTCCTCCACACTCCAGTAGAACATGAGCCGCTGTCTCCTCCGCCTCCATGCAGGCTCTGCACAGGGGGCGGTCTGTGACACCTAGTGTGAACAGATGTTTGTTGAAGGCACCGTGACCAGTAATAACAGCTGTTACCTGTCTTAGTTGAGACCTCTTTAATTTCAGAAGTCTCTTGGAGAGACGGCTATCAATGTTGGGTAGTGCCATCTTAGCCTGCCTGCACTTATTCTTTACATATTTTCAACAAACTTCCGTCCAACGAACACGAGCTCAGAATACACGTGTCGCTAAAATTTCAATTACTGGCCACGAAATTAAACCACCGAAAAGGAAGCTTATCATGTTCTATTCAGAACAAACATCAAATCCCTATTCACAGAGCATGGAGCGAGATCACGCTGGTCTGCTACTAGACGCGAACAAAATACCGGGGAAAAGTCAACAAGTATGTAAACTATAATACATAATTGACTTCTTTGTTTTAATATAATTTTAATAAAGTAAAGCATTAAAGTACTGAAATATCCTAAGCTTCATAATATTACAATCTAGCCTCTATAAGCTAGTGTCACACTCCCGACACTTCACACAGGCAACTTCGTTTTACACAGACACTACACATAAACGCTATCGTACACGCGCAAAGTGGGACAATCTGTGCTATAGTGATCCTAAAGGTCAGTCACTAGAAGCACTCTTTTGTAATACAACAACTCAGATTTGATCATTTCATCAGTGAGTGCGAATAGGCAACTGGGTTATCGTACGCCAAGGGTAGTGGCGATGCGAACACTGCCTTATACGAGAGTTATACGGCTAACGGTGAAAAAAAAAAGCTTCATTACCATAGTCATAAAGAAGTAACGTCTTTCTACCAAATATCAGACCGTGAAACACGAGCCTGGGAGGATTGTCAATATCGAACGATTTTACACTTCAAGGGAATGATAATATTAATTATGTTTAAATATTTAGATCCTGGAATTCGGACCTGTCAAATCTTCAGTTTAGGTAAGCGAACCCCGTGAAAAGTGGTAACGCTCGGGAGAACATTCTAGAACTTTCTACCTATCCAAAGTTGTCTTCTGATTATCTGTGGCTCTGCTCACCCCTTTAGGGAGTAGATGCGCGAGTTTAAGAATGTAAATTATTATTGTTTACATAGCAGATCGCAAGCAATGAGTTCTTAAGGGTATAAGCTTTTACAGCTATTGTTCACATTCACTTGGGTATTAGAAGTTACCTTAAGAAGATCCAGGTATTTGAGCTGAAATGTTCGTGTTTAAATGTTCAGGATTCGAGTCTGTTTTAAGCAGTAACATTAAAGTAAAAGTGGATGTAGCTAGCTTCCTGTTAAGTGCCTGGATTCTGTAGAAATGTTTCTGAGTGCGTGCTAGGGCTTTTTTGTTTTACAAAAAAAATACATATGACGTGTTTCATTCAAAATTTATTCGAAAAAGGAACTCGTAATCAGACATTCTAATTTTAAACATCGTTTTTATCGGTTGGATAGGCAATAATAATAATCATAAAACCAATTTTTTAAGTTATTTTAAAAGTAATAATTCAAAAATGTTACAAATTGAAATTATGAATTTAAATTAATATTCCAATATAGAATTCAAATCCCAGCACGAGCCTAAACTAATAATTTCGGAATTAATTTATTTTCAAATTCAATTCCGGACCTTATAATAATTATCACGTGTTTAGAGATCAAGGAAAACATCGTAGAAATCCATATTCTCGACAAATGTGTTTCGGAGGTACGAGACCTCACTTGTATTGAGTTAGTTTCCCTTCGAGGGTTGGAAAGTCAGACATGTAGTCGCTTTATGAAAAACCGGACCTGTCAAATCTTTAGGTTAGGTAAGCGGACTCTGTATACGGGATAGCGTTACTTTATTACACTTTATCGCAATGTCATTACAACTGACTCAGTTGCGAACAATCTAAATATATAAAAGGAGAAACTGACTGACTGACATATCAACGCACAGCCTAAACGGCTAAACGTAGGCACTTGAAATTTGGAAGGGACGTAGTTTGAGTACCGTGGAGGTGCACTAAGAAAGGAATTCCCGAAATTCCCACGGGAGCGGGAATTAGCGGGAAAATCCGTTTGTATGAAAAATCTAACCCACTTAAGTAAGACGCTTGAAATTTGGCATGTAGGTACCTTAGTAAACTTAAAGCTTAGTTGCAACAGGATATTGCAAAATTCCCAAGGGAACGGGAGTTAGCAGGAAAAAAACATTTGTATGAAAAAATCTAAACCGCGTAAGATACGAGTAGATGTTTTCAATCTAGCATGCATGCATATAAAGTTTAGTTATGGCTGTATGTTCTTAAAAATGGGAGTAAGCATGAAAAAAATGTTGTATGAAAAAATCTAAACTGCATAATTTAGATGCTTGAAATTTGAAATGCACTCCTACACACACAAAGACCTCTCTTTTATAACATTAGTATTATAGAAAGTTTAAAAACGTCCGCCATTCCTATAGGTTTCAATTCTTGGAAAATAAGTACACAAATAGAAATAAATTTCCAAGTATTTTGACTCACAAAGGCAGTTTTTATTTAAACATCTTAAAATTAGGAGTCAGAATAGTGATATAGGTGTCTTGGAGGCCTTTTTATCAGAACCTACGAGCAGAGAATCATATTTGATTTATGCTTTCATTCACAACAGCATCACATCTTAGGCTGTTGTGGGTGGAGGCATGAATTAAATATGATTTTTTATCAGTTTTAGTCAGTCTTGATCGATGGGGCTGGCATAACAAATTTTGTTAAAAGCCCTTAAGTAAAATAAAGACAAAAAAAAAAAAAAAAAAAGTATTTTGAAGTTAGTAAGTAACGTAGTTGTTTGACCGCGAAGCCTTGGGGTTCACAAACTTAAGTCTCTTGTGTATTGTGTTCGGAACTTTTACAAAGGTACTCTGCTTATGTTGCAAGGTTTTCTTAGAACCTTGTCGTTAAAATACATTGATTTTCTACTACCGTAGATACACCGCATCATACATATTGAATACACGCCGAAAACTTATCGCTAACTTCCATATACACTCACTAGCTTTTGCCCGCGACTTCGTCCGCGTGGCGTGTTATAAAAGAGAGATCTTTGTGTGTGTGGGAGTGCATATCAAATTTCAAGCATCTAACTTATGCAGTTTACATTTTTTCATACATTTTTTTTCCCGCTAACTCCCATTTTTCAAAATACAGCAATAACTAAACTTTATATTTACTAAGGTATGCATGCATGCTAGATTGAAAACATCTATCTTACACGGTTCCGATTTTTTTCATACAAATGTTTTTTCCCGCTAACTCCCGTTTCCGTGGGAATTTTGCAATATCCTGTTGCAACTAAGCTTTAAGTTAACTAAGGTAGCTGCATGCCAAATTTCAAGCGTCTAACTTAAGCGGTTTATATTTTTCATACAAAAGGATTTTCCCGCTAATTCCCGTTCCCGTAAGAATTCCGGGAATTCCTTTCTTAGTGCACCTCTACGGTACCTAAGCTACGTCCCTTCCAAATTTCAAGTGCCTACGTTTAGCCGTTTAGGCTGTGCGTTGATATGTCAGTCAGTCAGTTTCTCTTTTTATATATTTAGATACACAGCGGTAGTTATGATAATATAGATCTAATGTAATCCGTCCTAATGAGAGAATATTTCCAGACTATGTTCCCCAAAAGGAATATAGATGGCGTTGTTTAGTGTTGCTTTCGTTTAACCTTCTAATTTCACAGACAACAGACATAATGCATATTTTATACTTATTTTTGGGTATAAATTGGAGATGTCCTTAGAAAAGGTTTAGTACGATCTATTCTGAACCGGCTTGCGTGTATGAAGCGATTGATGAATGTGGAGGAAGCAAGAGAAGTGTGCCAGGATCGAAGCAAATGGAATTCTGTAGTCTCTGCAGACCCCGGTGGGAAAAAGGCGTGAGTTTATGTATGTATGTATGTTGGATATAAATGGTGACTCTTGTTATTAGAACACCCAGGCGCAACATATCTTACATTTTATTCTAATCAAAATAAAGAGAAGAAATATAGGTAGCAACATAATTCTAAGTCTTCTTCTATCATGAGGGTTGTGCGGTGTATTACCAACCCCATCAACTTATTGAGCCGCCAAAGGCCCCTGACATAGCTCATGTAACGAGTACGTACTTATATCAATAAGTAATAAAATAAAATATAAAATATACAGTAATATACAACGCTACACTGCAGCTGTACAAATGTACCATAACCTTTGCCGAAGGTTGTCTGGAAGAGGCCGCTCATAGCGATAAGGCCGCCTTTGCCCACCTTAGAGTAAGTTTATCCTGTAAATGTTTTGTTAATTTGTGTGCAATAAAGTGTTTATTATGAACTTAGTACCCATACCTCGCAGCTTTCTACAAACAAATATATTGATGAAGGTTTTTGTTAACACGAACACAGTCTTTTGTCATAGTCATATTTAAAACATAACATAACATAATGCAGAAGAAGCGAAACTTGCATGCAATTTCGGTCTACCCACATTTTCTAGTGCAACGTAAGCTATTACAGTCATAAAAATGTCCACATTCAGTTGGCAGAATTTTTCAAAAGGTATTTCTTTGTGGCTCGTATAAGAAGCTAATGGAAACGGAACGGAATCTTGAAGAATCTAATGAGAACGGAATTAATTTTATTTATCGGAAGCACGATAGCTCAAAACCTTATAATATTCTATATCACGTCTGTAGACAGAAGTGTATAATAATCATACACCCACTCCTAGCCAGTGTTTTAGTCCCATGTAATAGGGCGAGCCAATTGCCATCAAACGGGCACATATCCTGGAAACCACATGATATCAATTATCTAGGGTCCAAACTGTTAAAATCGTATTCAGTGGTAAACCACTGATCTAAAGATCCCAAGCTGAGATTCGAACTAAAGGTACAAAATTATCTTATCAATATAAAAATGACAGCCAATATAAGTCCTTACCTGTAAAACCACCACTTATTATCTATAGATTGTCTTCACTGAAACACATATGTACGGTCATGAGTAATAATAATATTATGTATACACTTTAGTAACGTGTCACATTAACTTTTTTGACAAATTGAACTGTAAGTCTCACTAAATGTCAAATATGTTAGTGCGACAGAGTCCTAAAGTGGGTACATTATATTGCTCATGACTGTACCATGGTGTCGCACAGTCTTTAGTAAAATCAAATTTAATATTCGAATCAGACGAAAGAACATCGGCGTTCAATTTCAAAATTCGAACATACTTATGAACTAAACAAAAAAAAAACAATGGCCTATGTTCATGGGGGGGGGGGGAGGTAAACTTAGCTCAAACGCTGGTGAGGAGCGTAGAGTTGCCGTTCTACACGTAGTATTATTCCTTAGTCTGTGCTCCAGTAACCTTTTCCTTGACACCACATCACCACTATTATTTACAAAACTTTACGATCACCATTTAGCAATCGCGGCTGTGTAGTTGCCGTTCCCATTTTATTACGGTACAATAGGCCGTAAAGGCCACCTGTTAGAATCGACAGGGCACCAAATGTTTTGTATGGCAAATATAAACGTTAACGAAACGCCTGAGGCACCCTTCTTCCCTTCTTCCTATTTCCTTGGTAATGAAGTATTCATCACTCCCTGCTACAGGATATTGGGTGGTCTAATTGATAAGCGTCCATACAGTGGAAACAAGCGTAGGCTTATCACGTACTTACACTTTACTCTTACATACATCCACACGCACACGCACACAGTCATACACTTTATAAATGTCTTTGTATATTTTAGTTACATTTTGAGTTTTTGTATATGTATACAACGTCTTAGTGACATCGTAACGAAAACTGAGGGGAATGATTCAGACCATGACTCTGAGTTAATATCAAGTGGAATTTTCTGTCGCAAAATTTATGTTTTGTTTGTGTGTTTCTTTTTTAATATTTTTAATAAATTCAACTTAATATGAACTCAAAATAATGAGCTGAATCATCCCCCTCAGTATTCGTTACGATGTCACTTACATCACTTACCAATACGTACAGGTACGTGTGGGTGTTAGTCACATCATAAGAAATAGAGAGGGGCGTGATTCAGACTATGATTCTGAGTTGATATCAAGTGGAATTTCCTGTTGGAAAATTCATAACAAATTCAGTGTTTTTTTTTTATAAATTATTCGGTACATACTTTTACGACATTTACAACAACACAGAATCATGGTCTGAATCGCCTCTCAAAGTTTTCGTTACAGTGTCACTAACATCCTGTATACATACAGTGATAATATTAGGCTATGCAGCTAATATAAATACTATTGAGTATACTTATTGACTATGTACCTACTTACAACTTGTAACACTACACGTCGCCAAACAATTTATATTGAAATGGCTGCGTTTGTGAAGTATTCGCAAGTAACTTACCTGGCATGCATTTCAATATCAATTGTTTGGTGACCATCGCAGGCGACGTGACCTTACCGTCTCGGTGGGCAAAGGCTAGACTGGTTTATTTTTATAATTATTTAGCAGTTTGACTATTTTTGCTTCAGGTTATTCATGTGATTTTTTTTCTTTATAGGTACACACACACACCTAATGTTCTACCTTCAGCATCATAGAGCCAACTGCAGATGTCAACATGGAGTTGAAACTGTCAACGCTTCAGCTGCAAACTTGGGCATTTTCTCTCAGGTAAGACATTTTGAACATTTTTTATTAATATGATTGATTTTTGTTCTCCTTGTCATTTCCTTGTGAAAATATTTCTTTAATATCCTAAAAACAAAAACAATAATTGTGTATTTTTTTTTCCATTGAAGCGTTTCTTTCTCTTTTCCCTTGCACCACAAATCAGCGAAGCATTTTGAGCCATTAATGAAACGCCATTTGCAGCTTTTGATGGAAGCTAATTATAATGTCAGCTTATTCCTACTCAGTGAGATTTATTATTGAATAATACAATACATGTTTATAAGAACATTTTGCCGAAATGTTAATATTGTGTGTTTTGAGTAGCAAAATATTGCTCTCGAAATATTTAATAGACTGGGGAGATACTTACCAATCTTCTTCTTCCTTTATTTTATCGTGGGTTAATTATGAGATGGATTACCAGTATCATCACCCTGGTGTCAGACTTATCATTAAGCCGCCAAATCCCCCTGACATGGTTCATGTAACGATTACTTATTTACATCAGTAATATTACTTACTCCGGATCAACGGCTCAACGTGACTTCCGAAACACGGATCATTTTACTTTCGGACAATCGGGTGATCATCCTGTAATGTCACAACCAAACCAGAGCTCCTAAAGTGATTTATGTAATATGTCCCCACCGGGATTCGAACCCGGGACCTCCGGATCGTGATCTCAGCGCTCAACCATTGGACTATGGATGCGTTAGGTAACGGAGGAGATACCAATGATATTACTACATTCCCGGATCCCGGTGGGGACATAATTATTACAAAAATGACTATGTGACCCCTAGTTTGGTTAGGACATTACAGACTGATCACCTGATTGTCGAAAAAGTAAGATGATCCGTGCTTCGGAAGGCACGTTAAGCCGTTGGTCCCGGTTACTACTTACTGATGTAAGTAAGTAGTCGTTATATGAGCCATATCAGGGGCCTTTGGCGGCTCAATAGTAACCTAGTAACAATAGTAACCTTGACACCAGGGTTGATGATGTTGGTACTCCATCTCACAAGCCACACGATAGAAGAAGATTGGGATTGGGATTACACATGTAATTCAGATATAACTTGCAACTATTAACTACTAATTCCGGAAAGTATCGAAATACTCATTTTAATCACTCAATAAGTAGATGAAAATAATTAAGACAAGAGGACTCCAGCCCTGTACTTATCCCACTCTAGGGTTGGCACAACATGAATGTTTTTCCATTTAAATCTTATTATCTCTGTCAGTCATCATTTCGGTACTCACACCTTTCACACACATATTCCTTTTCACAAAATCCATCCGCATTTTTTGTGTCGTCCCTAACATGACCCATCTACAATCATAATAAAACACTTTTCTAGTTATGTCATTCCTCCTCATCAATAAAAAAAGTTTGAACAAAGCAGTTTGCAAATTTTCAGCATTGAAGATAGGTAAACACGAGCCGGAAGGGCTTAAGAAAGATCTAATCTAATCTAGCCCACAAGATCCCACTGCTGGTCAAAGGCCTCCCTTTTCTTTTTTCGCAGTCCTGTGCTTACTCCGGCCAGTCCCAAAACAGTCAGTTAATAAAGAACTCATTTTTTAAATATGTGTCTTATCAAATATTTCATTATTTTATTTTTTTATTATTTTTTTTTTATTTATTTTTTCTGGAATGGATAATGCTACACCGACAAGAGCGTGGCTCTTAAATTGATAATGATGATGACCAAATATTTAACAAAAATATACAACATAGCACTACGACATAAGCCGATAATGTCCTGCCCAAAAACACGATTATTTGTTCTATCCCCTTTATCTTATTGGATTCTTTAATTAATCCGATGATCCCTAGTCCCTGACATTATTGACAACTATGCCACAAAGTTTCGAGACAACGCCCCGAGGGTGTGATTCGGATACTTTAATTAATCGATCTATACTCCCTAAAGCCTCGGCTGCCTAAATTGCATGTGAAATATTGGGGATGAAATTCCTGGTTTCTGTAAAATTTTTGCATATATTTTATGAGATTTTGCAGACTTGTACTCTTACAAATATTTACGAATATGTCCAGGCCTGAGATGATGGCTTATCTAGACTTAAGGAAGATATAAGTGCTGTTACTGAGATTATGTGTAACAACAGGTACAGCTACCTGAATTTGCCAATGGTACTACTGGTAGTACAGTCATGAGCAATATAATGTACCCACTTTAGGACTCTGTCGCACTAACATATTTGACATTTAATGAGTCTTACAGTTCAATTTGTCAAAAAAGTTAATGTGACATGGTAGCAAAGTGTATACATATTAGTGCTCGTGACCGTACCACTGGCAAAAAACAGCTATAACAACACGTGGAAATTCTTTAAGAGCGCTGAACCAGTCCTTTCTAAACAATTAATACTTAATTATGTTTACTAAAAGACAAATAGTATGGATACCCTACATTTCACCGAAGTGTTCAACAATATGTGCAAGCTTTCACAAAACTATTGGATAGCACGGACGGATTATGGTAATTAGGGTTGTTAGAGTTTGATGGTAAAACGTGCGTAAAACTATGGGGTGATATAAACTGTACCATTAACGGTTTAGCTATTAAACTTGTACCAGAGTTGTGTTTGCTATTGGTTTTGTTTTCGATGTTAAGTGCATTTTCAATTACAATCCTTTTAACATAGCATAGCAAAACGTTGTGCTTCTGATTTGGAGGTCCCGGGTTTACGGGACAAATCACAAAAATATTTTGTGATTCCTAGTTTGGTTAATTACATGCTGATCACCTGTAGGGCAAACTTGCGCAACATGTTAAAAATTTCTGACGATATAAATTATATCGTTTTGTCGATTGGTGCTAATATATTGTATGTGAAATAAGTTATATCATTCTGTCAAAATACGAATAAAATCACGTGACACGCTTGTTAGGGAAAAAACAAACTTAATCGATTTCGACAAAATTTATTTAATCGATCGATAATTTTATCACGTTGCGCATGGTAACCCTGCCGATTGTCCGAAAGTAAGATGATCTGCTTCGGAAGGAACATTAAGCCGTTGGTCCTGGTTATTACTTACTAATGTATTAAGTATGTAGTCGTTACATGAGTCATGTCAGGTTCATTAAACCTGATACCAGGGTTGTTTAGGCTGGTAATCCACCTCACAACCCACACGATAAGAAGAAGAACATAGCTTGATAAGAGTGATATATCTCACGTATCTTTCGGATACTCAGTTTTATTATTCTTATTATTTTTATGATTTTGGTTTGTTTTTCTTTTTGTTTGTTAACGATTTTTGGTCTTGGTTTTCTTTTTGTTTTGTTATTTTTTTCTTTTTTTTCTGTGTATCGATTTCCGTGTGGTTTCTGTCCTGTGTTAAATGTAATGTACCTGTCTGTCTGTGTCTGTGGTGTCCAGAAGTAATACATGTTTCTTTATGCTTCATACCCCCTCCGGTTGATTGAGGCCTGTGCCCAGCAGTGGGACGTATATAGGCAGTGTTATGTTATGTGTTATGTTTTGTTTCTTTAATAAGCTGTATATCGTTAGTGCGAAGGAGACATTATCTCTCCTCTCTTTTACGTTAGGCGATGTTCTATATCTCTGCCCTGCTGTCATTTTAATCAAGCTATACTGGGTGTTAGTGACATCGTAACGAATACTGAGGGGGTTGATTCAGACCATGATTCTGAGTTAAAATCAAGTGGAATTTTCCATCGCAAAATTCATGTTTTCTTTTAGTTTTTTTTAAATTATTTTCAATTCTATACTTTTGCGATGGAAAATTCCACTTGATATTAACTCAGAATAATCAGATGAATCATCCCTCTCAGTATTCGTTACGATGACACTTACACCCCGTACAAGTACATACGGTAGCCATATAAGTAGGTATGGGTGTTAGTGACACCGTAACGAATACTGAGGGGGATGGTTCAGACCATGATTCTGAGTTGATATCAAGTGGAATTTCGTGTTAAAAAATTCATGAAAATTTTTCTTTTCTTTTTAATTATTTTCCAATCCATACTTTTGCGACGGAAATTTCTACTTGATATCAACTCAGAATCATGGCCTGAACCACCCCTCAAAGTTTTCGTTACGATGTCACTAACACCCTGTATAGTCATTGATGTCCCGTTCCCGGGAGTTTTTCTTCTGTGGGAATGTTCCCGGCAGTAAAAAGGTGCAAAACATATGTAAAAACAGCTTTATTGCTTAACCTTTAGGTAGATAGGATCAGAGTACATTTATAAAAGGACAATCGGTTACTTGACAATGAAATTGAAATATTTCAGATATGATAGTTTTTCATTTAACGATAATTATCCAATAAGTAGTTTTTTTATAAAGATCGTATATTTTTAAATTATATCCTTAATCTAAATACATGGTTTGAATGATGCCGTTAAACCACAGAGGTTTGTCTCGGCACCCATACGTCGCATTAAAACAGAAAAAAAAATACAGAAAACATTCAAAGTTTTTTTTTTTTTAAAGAACGTCTAGGGCCCTGTACCGAGGTTTTTCTTGCAGCTTCTTTTCCCCGGCTATACAGGTTGTGAGAAGCTGCAGTAGTTTTAGGCGGATGAGAAGTTCGTTATGTAAAAATTGACGATTCAAAGTGTAACTATGTTACCTACTGAATAAAGATATTTTTGAATTTGAAAGGAATCATATCGATAGCGTTATACAAAATGTAGCTTAATAGTTATATTTATCCACAAATAAACTAAAAAACACACACAGCGCACTGTCGTACCGAGTAGGCCTAAATGCCAATCAATGCGGCGTAATATTTCCACCATAAAACGATTGAGCAATATTATTGTAGGTGTGTGGGCACCTAAGGTATGAAAGTACATTATTCGCTTCTGGCTGTTTATTTAACAAGCCTGTCAAAATATTCTGAAAATAATTCTTCGTGCAATATTATGCCTGCGACCAAATTGGAACAAGTATTGTGCGGTAATAAACTTTATTTTGGAGGAGCGGAAACGGAAACGAAGCCGGGACAACAAAGGTCTTCCCGTCGCTACTGATTAAATCCCTCTCGATAGAACTTCGTCGCTTTGTTGCTAATCGGGGTTCACACTGAGACTGGGACCACAGTACAAGACTGGACAGTACACTCAGTAACAAATTTTTCAAATACAAGACCTATAATATTTTTTGATGCGAAAGGTTGCTGACTGGCTCACTCGTCACGAAATCTCAGGAACTACGAGTACAAGGCCTAGGAGTGTCAAATTTTGCACGGTGGTTTCTTTTAGGGGTAAAGTGCTCACTAAGGCGGGTTTTAGGTGGTATTATGAGATAAACCTAGCTCAGAAGCTGGTGGGGAGCAGATAGATGCCGTTCTATACGTAGTATTATTTTATGCCTAAAGATAGATGACAAATAGTGACAATTTACTCAGACGAAGCATTGCTTTAGTACTGATCACTTTCATTAAAATGACCCTACTGAATTAATCACTTCATCTACATTGGCCCGAAATAAACGAAACTCGTTAGATAGACAGCCTGACAAATAAAGTTTTCGTATACGCGTTTCATTTTGAGCAAAATAAGATCTAAGAATCTCAAGATATTAAATACGTTTGTAATTATTAATTTATCTACGTAAACTGCAATTTTCACTAACGCAGTTGGCTAGACCATTATAGACGGCAATACGGCTCACTACCTATTTTTTTGGTTTAACAGAAAGCTTAAGTGCATCGTGGGTACTTAGTCCATATTACGATGAATGCACCTCTGGCTAGCCTAAAAGGGCACAGTCGTGAGCTTGTGTTATTATTTTATGAAGACAAACAATAAAGGTGGAATATGTAACATAAATACAAGAACATTGTTTAAATTGTTAAGTTGATTTTGACTCGCGTTGGAAACTGTTGAATGTAAAATTACAAACTTGAGAAGCATTTCTAGTGCTTAGGAGCAAGTCTGTATACAAACAAATGTTGATAAAACGAAAACGTACCAGTTTAAGTTTTAACCGACTTCAAAAAAGAACACAATTATATCCAATTTGGAGTGGTCACAGGTATATACACTTCATCGAGCTTTCTATCAGACCAACGTGATAGATGGTGAGCCGTATCGCCGTCTATAATGGCCTCGACCTGATGATAAGTGTGTTAATCTTCTTCTTATCGTGTGGATTGTGAGGTGGAATACCAGCCTCATCAACTCTGGTGTCAGGGTTACTATTGAGCCACCAAAGGCGAAATCGATGAAATCATTGGTACAGGTTCGGTACGGGGATTTAAAACGGCGGCGCTCCCCGTCTGAGGAGCAAGCAGGTGTAACGGAACCACAGGGACTACAATCTTAAAGTATTCTGATATTCCTAGGAAATCACAGGTGACTTAGCAACCATTGAACACGCGTGCCAGTACATAACTCAGTTGTAATCTTTGCATTAGACATGAACCGTATAAGCTCTCGTGAAGTAGGAGATCGTAAATCAATGGATTAAGGCGACGCCTCACTGCTGTAGGCAGGATCGTAAGGGGATTTGGAACTATTATACCTAGTTGTGATCTGATTCCACGAATCAGTTCGTGAGGACTTACACTTCAGATGCCACCATGTGACATGCAACAAATAAATAAATAAAAACGCTGCCTACGGCGTGATCGAATATTTAACATCTTCATTGCTTATCATTATCGGCACCATAATCCTTTCAGACGACGCTCTGAGCCGAGGCGTAACCTCAGGCCTGTTGACTTAAATTTTTGTACTGCATGAGAGTCCCCAGTGCACCCCAGTTATGCCATCAGAGGCAATCCTACATGTGACGTCAAAAAAGTTTTGGGCCTAAACTCCAGATTCGGGTTGAAGTCGAAAAAAAAATACGAAAAAGTACATTTGGTGAAGTACTGAACCATGCGTTACTATTACTATTACTATTATTAGCCTGTATGATCCCACTGCTGAGCAAAGGCCTCCCCCATATCTTTCCCAGTATCCCGGTTCTGTGCGAGCTCTATCCAGTCTTTTCGATAACCGTCGAGATCATCGCGCCATCGTTTCTGAGGTAGACCTCACGTGGTAGACCACGTCTACGGTGTCCGTCCTGTGGTACCCAGAACCATGCGTTATAAAAGCAAAAAAAAAAATTTTCAGAAAGATCATTATTGAAAAACTATAAACGTAGATTCAATTGCCAACGATTTCTTCGAAAATCATCTTTGCATTTTTACGCTGAGTGAAAATATCTAAAGGAAATTCTTTGATGATAAAGTAGATTTTTATTCAGTCCTTTATGCATTTCTGTCCAGTAAAATTTAAATTTCTACTGAGAACACCGTTTACATCAAGAGCAATTTGAACTCGAGTATTCTATGTTCCATATTTAATGTTCCTTAAATTTACTGTTTCAAAGTTTCGCTACTTTTGAATATGTTCTTTAAGGAAGTCATAATGAAGAGAGTCCATGAAGGATTCTTTTCTTGTGTCAGGTATTGGCCATCTATTCTGCTTGTTATTTTTGTAAGTATTTAGAACGATAATGAAATGGAAATGGAACTGTGGTAGCTGAGTTGGTAGAACGCTTGCCTCTCACTTTGAGGTTGCAGGTTTGAATCCAGCACATGCCTAAACCAATGATAGTCGAATTTGTGTTCGAATTCATGTTTGGTTCATAAATGATTATCACGTGCTCAGCGGTGAAAGACAACATCCCGAGGAAACCCACATTCCCGAGAAATGCAAATTTCGGAGGTATGTGACCTAACCTGTGTTGATGTGGTTTTACCTTAGCGGGTTGGAAGGTCAGACAGGCAGTCGCTTCTGTAATAACCGGACCTGTCAAATCGTCAGGTTAGGTAAGCGGACCCTGTGAATAACGGGATCATGCTAGGGAGATGAAAACAATAATGAAATGTTTTTAATAAATTTACGGGCTTTTTTAAAATAATTTTTTGGATGTCCGACTACAAACAAACACTATTTTCAACGAGGAATATAATATCCTGTCGGAGCTTAGCAGTTGTATTGTATATAAATATAAATAAAAAGTTGGTTGTTAAAGAAAATCTTCTTCTAGTAAGCCAAATATTAAAACTTATACAGATCTTTTATAAGGCTTATAATAAATCCATTCTTTTAAATTGTGAATAGCGTCAGAAATATTTATAGCACTATCCAATAGACTTTTAGGACTTTTCAAACCCCAAGTTTTAACCAACGCAAGCCTATGTAACACTTGTTAAATCGTACATTAATATGAACCGCGCTACAGAGTTATTCAACAGAATGGGCCTTAACAAGCCGACGACGGAAGCAGGCGGCGTTGACAAAATTAACGACCCATACTTCCTGTTGAAACCCTGATAACTTGTCTGATTAATGCTACAATTATAAAGCTTCCTCTTTTAAAACGTTTTGCACTGGAACTGTGGAAAATATTGAGAATTTTGGCAGAAGTAGTTATTTTATGTATTATCTTCATCAGATCTAGTTTTCCAAACCCAATATTTCAACAATGCAGTTTGGATTTCAAAAGGATATTGGGTCTCCGGTTATTTTACGGAAGGCTCTAGTTGTTTGTGCTCAGCAGTGGGACGTATATAGTCTTTAATTTTATCTAGATCAGATCCAGCGCTTTCAAAAATTACATCAAAAAATTCTGGATTGAAAAGAAAGTATTTGAACCCGCAGCTCTTGTCAAGCCAGGACCAGCAATGATAACTATTGTACTACCGGGTCCTCAATTTGTCAATGAGAATTTATCGATCTATTGTGATTATACCAACGGCATTATTGTCATTATCGTTTTATGCACTTTAAGTAGCCGTGGTAGCCCAGTTTGAAGTAGCAGTTTCTAATCTCAGCATAGGCCTGAACCAATGCTTTTCAAATTTGTTTTCGAATTCATATTTGGATCATAAATGATTTTCACGTGCTCAGCGGTGAAGGAAAACATCGTGAGGAAACTCATATTCCCGAGAAATGTATTACATATAACAGTATCCTGTTGCATTTTTCAAATGTGGGATTCAGCGCCAAAATATTAAACTGCGATTAAAAGTGGGATCTGATGAAAAAGTCCCTTTTTTATGTATCCAGTAAGTTATTATTATTCCAGCAAAGATGTTTATTATGACGTAACATAAGCCCACGACGATATCCTAATAATTGAGGTAGTCAGAGGTACCTCGATGAGGTGTGGGTACTTGTTGTACGGGTCTGAGAGACCAACGTGATAGGTGGTGGTGGATGTTCGATTTATTGCTTCAATGTGGTCTTCTTAGATCCCGAGTTCGTTGATCTAGCCGACAATTTGTTCAACCTTATTATTAACCACCCAAAAAAGAAATGTTACTAATTGGAACGATGATTTGATTAGTGAAAACTGCACTTGAGTGCATCTCCGTTTAATATTATTATTAAATATCTATACCTATAAATTGTAGTAACAAATTAGCATGAAAATATTTTTCTTGATTTTAATTTTGTTTGCAAAAAAACCGTCGACAATGCAAAACCGCTACCTAGTAATAATGTTGCGGCTTCAACTGGGAAAGGGTAATTTTGTTTGAGTTGAACTGTTGAGCTACTTTACTCCAACTGCGGTTCACTAACAACTGAGCGGGGCGCCATCTGTTCCGGTTTCTTCGGACAATGCGAGAATTCCTCGGCATTTGCAACACAAAAAGGCCATTCGAATTTCCCAGCGCCGGACGCAGAAATACCGTTGTTATTAAAAACTCAAAATGCATTCTTGGGAGTTTACCAAAAATTGTCGCAACGGAAACATGCTCAGGATTTTTCGGACGCTTGTCCAGAAATATGTTAAAATGATGGCGACCGCAGCTGCGCGAGAAATTCTAGATTTTATTTACTCTAGATTTCTATTGTTTTAACATTCGCTTCAAATGGTTTTTACGGGGAAGTTTCAGTCCTTTTGCGGTGTTTGAATGCTATTGGAATTGCCGCTTTTGTAGTTAACTTTTCTTTGAATCGTCCATTTTCCTGCGAACATTCAGGTCGTAACGATTTTCGTTTTGGTCGTAAGTGTTATCGAATAGCCGTGTGGATGTGAAAACACGACAAAGTTAACGAAAAACGTTCCAAACGTTTCGTTAGAGTCAAAAACAAAAACCTACTATAGCCTAGGTATCCATATGGTTACGAGCATAATTTATGTATACACTTTAGTACCATAAACTTTTTTGACAAATTGAAATGTAAGTCACACTAAAGGTGATATTAATAAACTAATCTCAGCTGAGACTGCCCTCAAGATCATGCTCAAGTCGCTGTTTTTATATAAGAACTGTTACATTGATTTTTTTTTATTAGATTTATGTTAGGTTAGTTAAGTTAGTAAGTAGATTTAATTAGTTAATTAAGTACCCACCTACTAACCTCCTAAATTTTCGCATGCTTATATCTAGCGGATCATGTGATACCTACTTGGAACATAAAACCCATCAACTGTTTTACAAAACCATGAATCCTATGCGAATAAATGATTTGATTTGATTTGATTTGACATGATCTTGAGAGCAGTCTCAGCTGAGATTGGTTTATTAATATCACTCTGCATTTCAAATATGTTTATGCGACAAGATTCTAAAGTGGATGTATGACTTTGCTCTTGATTATTCAAGTAATCCATATCGTAGTAGACAGAGGTACGAGTACTTGTTTCATTATCAAAAAGCTTATTATAATGGGGCCTTAGCCAAATGAAACAAATTCTTCTTCTTATCATGTGGGTTGTCATGTGGAATACCAACTTCATCAACCCTGGTGTCAGGGTTATTATTAAGCCGCCAAAGGCCCCTGACATGACTCATGTAACGACTAACATACTTACATAAGTAAGTAGTGACCGGGTCCAACGGCTTAACGTTCTTCGCAACACGGAAATGAAACAAATGACAAGCGACTGTGACATAAAAAAATGTATGAGATTGACATGTCACCTTATATCAGTCCTATACATTTTTGTCACTGTTACTGTCGATTATCATAATCGTATGCAATTTGGCTTATCAGAATCATTTATTCAACGTATGTTATTATTATGGATAAACTTCTTGAAGGTCAATTTAACATTTTTGAAACTTTAGAAGTTTTGAGTTAAGTCATTTCGCAACACGGCTGAGAAGAAACTGAAACAGCAACACATCTTTTAAATCAATGTAGGTGTATACCTATTTTGTAACTACTTGTAATGTATATTACAAGTTATTAAATAACTAGAGAAACACATTTAATACACATATAATAATCTTTCATTAACACTCAGTAAACAGTATGAGTGTCTCAACTATTGGGTAGTTTCGTAGGTCAAAGATAAAATATGAAATTCTGATTAAGTACTAAATATAGACAGATTTAAAGGTAATAAAAAACGTTTCATTTTTAATATTTAACTTATTTATGAATTTTAATAAAGGAAAATGTAATAATAAGTGCGACATTTTGCCACGTTTTTCTATTTATTCATTTAGTATTTCATGACGTTACAGGATGCTTTTTCATACAAATTCCATAGTAAGTCCGTGTTTTGACGTTTAGTAAAATGCAACTGATTTGACTAGCTGGATACTCCCCTATTGGCAGTCTTTAGAGGAAATACTCGTAACAGCGACACCTCGGAGCGAGAAACAAAAAGAAAATGCAATGAATCAAGCTCTAAAAAGTCAAATGAACTTTCCCAAGCTGTTTGTCTGCCTTACGAGCGCGGAACACTTGCTGTTTGATGGATGTACCCTTGTTAAGGAGACATTCCATTATACCATCTAGATTTTGCGAGCGTTTACACGATTTACTGCTTCAAAGACAATGTTTGGTTCTTAAGTTTGTTCTGTGCCTCGTTTTCTGTTCAATGTTTTGGACTTGTTACTTGTTAGTGGTTGCGATGTTGTTCTGTGGGATGCGATGGTTACTTATACTTAGTTTTTGATTGTGTGGAATGAGATTTTATGCGAAGTGATATTTCGAGTTACGTTAAACACGCCATCATCTTTGCGACCTTTTTGACGTAACCTATTATAGTTACATAACTGTCTTCTTGTAGTACCTTTACCGGAAGACTAAATCTGAAGAGATAACTTGCAAGGAGATGGATTATGATGAATCGTATGGTGACAAAAAAAGAACTCAGGATCATGAGCTGAATCACCCCCCTCAATATTCCGTAAGGTGTCACTAACACCTTGTATGTATCAAAAAACGGCCTCCGTGGTTCAGTGGTTGAACGCTGGGATCACGACCCTGCGGTCTCGGGTTCGAATACCATTGAGGACATAACAATTTGTGATGGGCTTGGTTAGTATATTGCAGGCTGATCAACTGATTGGCCGAAATTAAGATTCTCTGTGCTTTGGTCCCTATTTTATACCTAGGTATGTACTTAGTCATTACATGAGCTATGTCAGGGGCCTTTGGCGGTTCAATTGTAGCCCTGACAACAGGGTTGATAGAGTCTGTATTCTGTAATTGATTTTACAACACACGCGAGAGAAGAAGATGATATTATTAAAAATGTTTTAAAATAGCAAATCTGTATACCCTTAACAATCCGCGCGTATAGACCGGGTACAAGTCAATTCGAGGTGAGGTACCGGCAATCAATACTCATTCTGCTACTTTGGGGCCGTGACAAGATTAATGTACGGCGCTGTTCGAGCCTGAATAGGACCTAACTCTACCGGACCAGCTTTTGTACGATGCTAATGTTTTATAGAACTTCTTTAAATGATTTACGATGAGAACATGTGGTGGGAATCGATGAAATGTGCGAGTTTTATAGCTCTTTTTAAGGGCGTGAAGTTTGTCTGTACTCTGGTTATGGAGCAAGACTTCGTTCATTTTATAGACGTGGCGTGGCGTTGAAATCAAACATATGGCGATGCGTGGGGGCGTTCACGGGAAATCATAGTCAATACGTAGAAATGATAGTCAATACGCAGATTGATATAGTTTTTTCCACGTTAGAGTCAGGTAGGTAGCTATATCGACGATAAAGAGTCATCATCATTATGAAGGGTGAGAGAGGGTGAGAGGTCCCGGGTTAGAATCCCGGTCGGGACATGATGATCCGTGCTTCGGAAGGCGCGTTAAGCCGTTGGTCCCGGTTGCTTCTTACTGATGTAAATATGTAGTCGTTACATGAGCCATGTCAGGGGCCTTTGGTGGCTCAATAATAACCCTGACACCAGACGATAGAAGAAGGAAACGTATGGCGTCAGACGTCACACACAGATGCGCGTGTACGAGAACGTCAATGTGTGGTGTCTGTGTAAAACGAGGTTGTTTGTATGAAGTGTCCGTGGTGTGTTTCGGGTGTATTTTAGTCAGTGAATAAATAATATATTATTATTATGTTACGGCTAATACCCGAAGTGCGGCTACACCTAGTTTTAGCCGGTTAGAACTAAGTGTAGCCATTTACTCTTGGTTAAGCCTAGTACTAGCTGATTGCTTTCGGGTAAAATTAGGTCTAGCCTTCTTCATGCCGGCTACAACTAGGTCCAGCCATTCCCTGTTGGATAAAACTAGGTCTATCCGATATCATTTCGGCTAGAACTAGGTCCAGACAATCCCTGTGGGATAAAACTTAGATGCGTGAGCGGAGAGTTTTTTTTTAAAGCAAAATTACATACATAATATACACTTTAATACTATCGCCAAACTACAACCGCCGTACAACTATAAACTATACAGTTGCCGTTCTATACGTAGTATTATTATTCCTTTTTCTATGCCCGAAACCTACATACTACTTCCCATATTCATTTTAAACTAGGAAACAACATATCCATTTCACTATTATGCAAATGTTGACAATCTTCCTGCCGTCGTGTTGAAACTCATTGTTTGAAATATGCACCTAAATTTTCTGCCTCCGGTGTTATTTTCACAGGGGCAAACGTTTCACACTTGACACGTCACGCCAAAGTAAATAGTATCATTTCTTAAAACAGGGCGGTCTGTACAGATAGAAATAACAAATAATACGTGGAACTCAGGACCGCCTTTGTAGTATCAAATATCTTAATAACATATAATATGTTACTTATATAAGTATGCAGTAAAATAGTACGCATTTTGTGCTGAAACGTACTAAAATTCTCACACATCTTTACATTATCATTCTTCTCATTCTTTCATCTTCTTTGTAATTAGGTATTATAGTACTGTCATAGTTTCCTCTCTTCTATAGTAATGTATGTATATATTTACGTATTTATTTATTATATTATTTAATCATTAACATAACAACATAAATTATCATAACAAATACTTTATTGCACAAACAGGAAAAAATAAAAGAGAAATGGAATGAGTACAATAGGCGGCCTTATTGCTAAATAGCAATCTCTTCTCTATATTTATTGTCTTCTATATATTGTTTTTAATATAGTTTATCTAGTTTTATCAGGCCTGAGGGTATAAAGCTGTTACCAGATACTAGTTCCATTTTGTACGCGACTGACTTTTTTAGCATCTCTGCCACTGTAAAAGTGGGAGTTATCACTTTATTATTTTAACGGTTCCTGTATTATGCATACTGAGACAAGGAATCCTCTAGTTTATTTTTGTCTGTCCTTTAACGATGCAGTTGGTAAATTAATTTACATTTTAACGCCTACACGTTTGCTTTTGACCACAATCTCACCAGATTGATTGTAAGTGAAGGTGTGGCTTGAAAACCTCTAGTACTTCCTGTAATACTTAATGTTGTAAAGTTAGAATCGCATTTGAACTTTCTTTTGTAATCTGTTTTCTTATACATTAATGTATTTATTATTTAAATTCATGAATCATTTTATATCGAAAGCCATAAAGAGAAGAATGAACTTATAAACCGATTCCACGCAGTCGTCTCATATCATCTATGACTTGCTTTTGCCCGTGGCTCCTCTCTTGTAAATTATATATTCGTATACAGAGAAACGACGTTCCAACAAAGATACAATTTGAACCCGCAGCTCTTGAAAAGCCGGGACGAGCGTGTTAACCATTACACCACTCGGTCCTCTTCCCATCCATGCGAAATTCTGATTAATGAAGATTCATAGATCGAAAGAATTCATTCATCAAAGAGTTTATTTTTGTCATTTGGGATATTACATCCCAATTGGGGTAAACCTGGGTAGTCAGAAAAGTAGTCAGAAATCCGTCAAAAATGAACTAAGTATTTACCCACACCTTATCGTGCTTGAAAAATAACCTTATTACTAAAGTACAAATTTCTTCCAGACAACGTAAAATCATTTAACAAAACTAAATATTTCACTAGACATGTACAAACAGACTCAGAGGTATATGTTAAAAGGAAGATTTCATACCCAAGTCGTAACATATCATTTGATAAATTCTCTTAGAATCCTCCATGTTCTATGAAGTCGTAAAAATAACAAAGTATATTGAGTTTCATGTTAGTACTATAAAATTCGGTTTGTATTCTGTGCAACATAAAGATTTAGAGACTTCAATTCATGTTTTATTCTTTTATATTTATTGTAATGTCGACAGCTGGTACTTCCTTGGAGTAGTCGATCGGTGTTCTTACGAAAAACAATAAAATAGGATCATTTTTTTTATATTAGATTCATACATACATGAATAAACTCACGTCTATTTCCCACCGGGGTAAGCAGAGACTATAGAATGCCATTTGCTTCGATCAAACACTTCTCTTGCTTCCTCCACATTCATCAATCGCTTCATACACGCACGCCGGTTCAGAGTATCGTTCAGTATATCGTACTAAACTTAAACCTCGTTATATTAGATACATAAACTTAAACGAGTAAAAATTTACAGATCGCTTTTGTCTAGTCTATCGTCACCCTATAGTCAGCGTCTTTTTTTAAATCACATTCTTCTGAAGTAAGTTTTATCACAGTTTAAGTATAAAACAAAGTCGCTTTTTCTGTCTCTATATCCCTATGTACGCTTAAATCTTTAAAACTACGCAACGGATTTTGATGCGGTTTTTTTAATAGATAGATTGATTCAAGAGGAAGGTTAATAATTATAATAACATCCATTAAAGGAGAAACACTGTTATTTTTGAGGATTTTAATGTGATGTCGTAAAAAAAACAATGTTTTCCTCAGCATTGCCTATGAGCGAAGCCGCGGCGGGTTGCTAGTATATTATAATTATGCTTCATTGTATCCATTTCAGAAACCGTATCAAAATTACTTGTCAATAGGGATTCCTTTATCGACTTCTACGACATACCCGAGAAGATTGGAGCTGCGCGTTCCATGTATTTTTTTTGTTGTTATTGGCACCCAGTCTATGTGAGCTAAATATCGACGCAGATAATAGTACCTTAGCAAACTACAAGAGTTGATTCGTTAAATCAACAGCTAACTCCTAGTTATATTTCACCCCAGTCCAGCTCAATTACTAGAGTTTACGCTCCGTGCTTCTAAGTTTAATCGCTCGTTTCTCGTTAATGGACGAGAAATAGAATTTTCAGTTTAAGTTTCGTCAGTAATGTGACTCTAGTATTTGTGAACTGTTTTACACGCATACATACATAAACTCACGCTTATTTCCCACCGGGGAAGCAAAGCCTATTGAATTCCATTTGCTTCGATACTGACACACTTCTCTTGCTTCCTCCACATTTGTCAATCGCTTCATACACGCACGCCAGTTCAGAGTAGAAAGTTTTTCTAAAGACATCTCCAATTTTGTCAATGTAAGTCCTGCTAGGTCGTCCTATGCCAGCCCCACCATCAACTGTTTTCCGCTAATCATCATCATATCATATCATCCATGCCGTATCCGGCGACGGCGACTCCTAAATGTCTATCCCAGGTCGATGTTATGATAGGCTCTAATGTGGCTAGCAAAACCGAACTTCGATTTGAAGGTTCGGCCACATGCGCACAGAATTCTGCTGGCCAGTTGGCCAGCAGAATTAAATGTATAAATAGACCACGTACATAAGGTCACGCGTTTTTTTTTTTCAATTGGAGTAGTTGGATCAGGTAATTAAGATTAGTAAGATCCCGACGCGCCACGTAGCTTTCGCTTCTTGCACCTTCATAAAATTACACCCAGGCACAACGCATTTTCCGCCCAATATTCATCATCTCCCTAGCGTTATCACGTTTTTCACGGGGTCCACTAACTTAACCTGAAAATTTGACAGGTCCGGTTTTTTTACAGAAGCGACTGCCTGTCTTACCTTCCAACCCGCGAAGGGAAAACTAACCCAATACAGGTTAGGTCACATACCTTCGAAAATGCATTTCTGGGGAGTGTGGGTTTCCTTACGATGTTTTGTAAAAAACCGTACCTGTCAAATCTTCAGGTTAAGTAAGCGGATCCTGTGAGAAACGGGATAATGCTAGAGATGATGAATTTTACTAAGTTTTGTAGGCCAGTGTAATAGGTAACCGAATGGCAAGTGATTTCAATTGCTGACAGTATCTATACGAGACACAAATTGTGTAGCTGAAGTGATATTCATCCACGATTGTTTGTAAATGGAAATAGATGCACCGATAATTTGAAATTTGTGTGGCTATGTATCTGTTTGTTTGGTAATGTGGATTCGAATTTAGTTCTGTTTGTAATGAGGTTTTCTATTGCATTTAAGAATGGAATCGTGGTTATTTGCAGACAATCATAAGCCTAAGCCTGTGTCGGCGCTGAAGTAGGTCCGGCGTAGTAGTATTATTTGATGGTGGATGGAAGTGCTTCAATGAAAGTTTCGTTTCTTGGGGAGGACTGTTTATTGACTTATTAGGTATTTGTACATTTCTGTGCGCGTACGCGATCGCTGGTCGTGAGCGGAGTTAGGTAAAGGATATAGACCGGGACCGGAAGAACGTCATCGGGGTTGCCGTTAGTGAATATTCTTATGGGTGCGTTCACAGCCTGCATTATCCTAACTAGCCTAGGGGCACATATCGAACCAAAGCCCTCCGAAATCAGAAGCCCTAAAGCACTACCAGCTCCGTTTATCTTGTGATTGATGTTCATCCGACTAGCCTAATTGGTAATATACTTGTGAGCTTTTGTTATACTGTTAAGTTAGTGACATCGCAACGAATACTGAGAGGGATGATTCAGGTCATTACTCTGAGTTAATATTAAGTGGATTTTATAAATATACTTTATTGCACTTAACAACTAGTTACATCACAAACAAGAAATGGACGTTTACAAGGGTGGACTTATCTCTAAGAGAGATCTCTTCCAGCCAACCCAGAGGTAGTATTAGAGTAACTGCGGAAGAATAAAAAGAGGTGCAATATATTAAATACATTATAATAATTATATCTACATATAAAACCGTTTAAAAATATATATATACACAAACATATGCCTAAGCCTCTATAAATATATACACATATAAAATATACTATACCTACATACATACCTATTATATATATATATAACAATATACTTAGACTACGAATAGTCTATGGATAAAAAGTTTTATGTAGTCCTTTTTAAATTATTTTCAATTCTATACTTTTGCGATTGAAAATTTCACTTGATATTAACTCAGAATCATGAGCTAAATCATCCTGCTCAGTATTCGTTACGATGTCAGCCATACAAGTACATATGATTCTCACCATGATTCTGTGCTCATATGACATGGGATTTCTTGTCGAAAAATGTTGCTGTTTTTTTTTTCATTATTTTAAACTCCGAACTTTTGTAATAGAAAATTCCACTTGAGATCAATTCCAAATCAGGGCCCGATTTACCCTTCAATGTTTTTGTTACGATAACACTAACACCCTGTACACGTCGACACTCAACTACGCTGCTCCACTGCGGGTTGGTGGAGGAGTTTGGTCTAGTAGCCAGGGACCAACATGTATGTTTACATGTATTGTAATGTCTAACCAATGAGGTTTCTTTACACCTAATGATGCAAAGAAAGACAAAATTTACAATAATTTGAACTCGATGTTTTACTGTAGCGTAAAGCGAGCAATACCATTTTAAAAAGAAATCCAATCTCTAGAGTCGCACTCAGCTTTAAAATCAGACACATTACTGCTAAAATCCTCTCATTCCCTTCACCCCGTCTTCCGATTCAGCAAACGTCGTTTCTTTTAAACATTAACGAACTGCTATAAAATAATCGTTAATTCGCAAATCGTATCGATATTCCGGTCACGTTGGAAAAAAGGTCTCAGACATGCTCCGGAATCGAATAGAATCGAGCATATGCCGAGGAATTTATATAATCGCATACCGTTTATTATTATGCATCGAATGCGAATGGAATGGCTCAGTAGTAGGCGATGTGGCGACGTGCGATGATTTCGAAGGTTTCAATAATACGACCCGCTTTTTGTTGGCGGTTTGCGTTTTAATAAAGCTATTACATTATTGCTTTTGATATCTATGTCAAGCTTAGCATGGGAGGAAAATAATCAAAACGCCGTTTAAGACCTTTGTAATCTTCTCGGGTATTCATGCAGAATTCTTCACAATGTTTTCCTTCAACATCATCTTTTGTATAATTTTCTTTAGAAACAATTTAACAGGTTTATAGGTAGGTATGGAGCATACCCCCTCCGGTTGATTGAGGGTTGGCCTGTGCCCAGCAGTGGGACGTATATAGGCTGTTTATGTTATGTTTATAGGTAGGTATTGGCCCCGATTCCTGCAGACATATCCTCTGTCATTTTCCTATCCGCCGAATAGGAAAGGGACGGATGATAGACAACTGTTTATTTTTAGATGAATGAATTATCCGGGCAAATAAAATAGGCATCTCGCTCATATGCAACCCGTTTGACGTGTGATGTCAACTTAGTTCTGTCGGGGTATTGGCCAATATAAAATTTTGGAAGGAATTTTTAAAATTTCTGCCTAAAATTGGCGTGTGTTCCATAAATTTTATGACCGTCGATTACCCGTCCCTTTCTTTTTCAGCGGATAGGAAAATGACAGGCATAACTTAAAATATAATTAGATGGTGTGTACAGGAATAAGCACCATTATCATACACCGGAACTAAATCTCATTCTTACTGACTAACGCGCAAGCGCGAACGCGGCACTAAATTGAGTTTATAAATAAGAGGTACTTACATACAATACAGGTACTGACACAAAGTACATACATATATAAACAGCCTATATACGTCCCACCGCTGGGCACAGGCCTCCCCTCAATCTACCGGAGGGGGCTTGGAGCATATTCCACCACGCTTCTCCAATGCGGATTGGTGTTTTTACGGCTTAACTTGCCCTCCGAAGCACGGAATCATCTTACTTTTTCGGACGATCAGGTGATTCAAGTATGAAAATCCTTACCAAACAAAGGACAGTCTCACATAGTGATCTCTACAATGTTTCCATCGGGAATCGAACCCGGACCTCCAGATCGTGAGCCTAACGCTCTAACCACCACGACCACGGAGGCTGTTGAAATAACTCGGTTTTAAAAAGTCACTGGGGTCTGTGTATCGCCGGCTTCTAAAACGGGGAGCGCCGCTTCGAACTCGGATACCAGACTTACACCAACGAGTTATAGTAATTTATCTTTAGTGCAATTTTCACTAACACAGTTGGTTCACCCGTTATAGACGGCGAAACAGCTCACCACCTTGGTCTAACAGAAAGGTCGATGACTCGAGGTTACTCGGTACATTTTAATCAAAAATCAAAATCAAATATACTTTATTGCACAGAACTACATTTAAACAATCAGACATAACACATGCATACAGTACAATTTGGGCGGCCTTATACACACACATACACATTACATTACATTTTCCGATGGATGTACTTCTGAGTAGCCAAATTGGTAATGTTACTTTTTTATTTTTACAGCTACTCAACACGATCCATCCTCTCTGTCAAAAACAAAATAGACAAAGGTTGGGTGACGTACAGTTTATTGTCACCAAAAATATTGTCGGCAAAAACGGTTTGAAAAAAAAAAAGAACTTTACGTCACACGTCAAACGCAGCAGGGCCGTCAAACAGACAAAAGCGATATTGAAAGGTTTTGCCATTTCGCAATCGATTGTCAGTTGACAATAGCGTGTAGGGTATTGAATGGAAATCGATTTTATGACGCAAAATTTTAGTTACTAACTGTTTGTTTGCGACTTCGTCCGTGTATGCTCACAGTAAGTTATACTATTACTAAGAGGACCCCGTTACCGACCACGCTCGCGCGGTTGATGATCTTCCTCATTTGTCGCTTGATACTATCGATCAAGAGATCGGACGCCCCGAGCTGAGGTTCGCTCGTACCTCTTGTCTTAAGACGTTCACTGTGTATGAACCACATATGAGGCAATAATTTTAAAACTTAATGAAATAAAAAAAATAAAAATAACAAATAATAAATAATTTTAATGGAATTTTATAGTCTCTGCTTACCCCGGTGGGAAATAGGCGTGAGTTTATGTATGTCATTTTAAAACTGATATGTGCATGTCTTACATGTGAGGCACATTTTTTTCTTGTCTATTTTTGTGTCTTTGTACATAAATTCTAATTTGTCTATCGATAAAAATAACATTGTACGTGAGAGGTTGATATCTAAGTCCACCCTTGAAAAATATTACTTTATCCTCGTCCCTTATATATAACATAGTTGGCCGGGCGTGGTTGTACACACAATATATATCTCTGCCTACCCCATGACAATACAGGCGTTATACTATGTTGTGTCATGTTCCATCATGAAACCTATGAAACAATGATATTAAAGCAAACACTAGTAAATTGAAAAAGTTACATTACACACGTGAGAGTAGGGCAAATGAATCCTTTTATCCAGGGTACTGACCAACTTTGTTTTCGAATAGGGTATTTGACCAAGCGTGTAATGTAGCTGACTCCAGTTGATGCAGCAACAAGTTTACAACTAAATTAGTCAGACATTCATAGCTCAAGTAATTAATCCACTAGCGCAGGGATTCCCAATCTGTTCGCCGTGACTCCTAGTGTACCGTGACCTGTAGTGCGTCGTGGCCCCTAGTGCACCGTAATCCCTAGTGCATGGTTGCCAATAGTGCGTCGCGTCCCCTAGTGCCTCATGGCCCCTAGTGTGCCGTAGTCCCCCATACACCGTGGCCGTTAGTGCGTCGTAGCCCCTGGTGCGCCTTGACCCTTAGTGCGCCTTAAGGAGTAAACAGGGTGAGGGCTGCGTCCACGCAAAACACTCAAGTAGGCCTACTTAATTACAAGTTAATAAATTTAGGTATAAAACAGGGTCTTGAGAATCATCTTGAAGGCAGTCTCAGTTGAGATTAACAACATAACATAAGCTCATGACTAATCCCAACTGGGGTAGTCAGAGGCACGTCTATCGCAAGATGATAAAAAATATAAGTACCCACCTAGTACCCACATCTCGCCGAGCTTTAATCTTAGACACAGCTGTGAGAAGTGTATATGAATTCTATACTTCTTGTAGAAAGTTGTTGAAAACATTGTCTTATAATATAAGCTTCACCTTTGACGTATTCAATATGATTTTTATCACAGTCAATCTATGTTATGTTATTGATTGTTATGATACCGGATTGGTAGGTATTTGTAGCTGTGAACTGGAGAAGTTTGAGAGCCGCTGCTTTAGCGAACATTTTCGACGTGTTGTTTACATCGCTATATTAGTCTCCGGGGTTGGAATTACGTTAAAAGTAATATTTAATTAGCCAACTTCTCTACTGGAATAGGAGTAATGAAAATTTGTAGAATGCGTTTAACATCACTGGCATGATCGCAGCCGGCAGACCGGACAATTCATACAAAAATAGTCAAGAGAGACAGAGAGAGTGAGATAGAGAGTTAAGAGCAAACCTATCAAAGGAAAAAAAAAAAGAAATGAAAAACATTCGATGCCGCCTTACCCTATAGGTGCGAGCGAGACATACAGTCCGTCGCCTCGGGGGGTGAGGTAAACCAAGCTCGAAGTGTGTCCCTTCTGTACGTAGTAGTATTGTTTACTCTATGGCATGATTTTAGAAATCGACTACGGGTTATGTTTTATCTATAACGTATAGCACTAATTGAATGGGTGATAGGCTAATGGAGATTTTCGTATTAAATGCACATATCGACCCCGCCGGCTTGGTCTTAGACGCCGCTCTGAAAAAGGGAAACAATGATACTTGCTAGTGTGATCAGGACATAGCAGTCTGAAATCACCTGATGGAGATTATTTGAAAAATAAAATAATTCCGAGCTTCAGAACGCACGTCGATCCCGGCTTCTATTTACTTAAGTACTTTGAGCTATAGTGGTAGGTAGTTTTCACAGGGTACACTTACCTAACCTGAAGATTTGACAAATCCAATTTTTACAGAAGCGACTGCCTGTCTGACCTCCAACCCACGATGGGAAACCAGCCCAATACACGTTAGGTTACATACCTCCAAAAATGCATTTCTCGAGAATGTGGGTTTCCTCGCAATGTTTTCTTTGATAGACAAGAAGTATGCGTGGTTCTTAAATGAATGATGAGCAAAACCGGGCTCATGTTCTTATTGTACCCAATCAGAACAGAAACGTAAAATCAATAATAATATATTTATTCTAACATACTAACAGAAATTGCTTAAACCCGCTACACGCAAGTTCGAAAACCATTTTAGTATTTACGTAACTAGTGTTTCTGGTTTTAATACTAAACAATATTGGAACGATAGTAACAAAGTTTACACGAGGAATATTATGTAGGAAGCATTAAATTTAATAATGTTTGAGTACAACTATTTGCCGTTTGAGTTATTATGAACTGTGGTATCATTTCAGGTTTTGAACGGAAAGAACAGAAATAATTTACATTCTGTAGGGATCTGCACGGCAACCGGGTCGAGCGCAGCGCGATTTATCGAGGGCTTTATCTAATAGAGGCACCAAATGCTATCTATGTAGATAAACGTACGGCAACTGGTTGAAGCCTGTGTAATAATGTGTGTCGCGCGCGACGCGGTTGTCGTGCCGCGAGATACCACAAATCGGACATCATCATCTCCCCAGCATTATCCCGTTTTTCACAGGGTCCGCTTACCCAACCTGAAGATTTGACAGGTCCAGTTTTTTACAGAAGCGACTGGCTGTCTGACCTTCCAAACCGCGAAAGGAAAAACAAATTCGACAATCATTGATTCAGGCCTGTGCTGGATTCGAATCTGGGACGTCAAAGTGAGAGGCAAGCGTTCTACCAACTGGGCTACCACGGCTCCCGCAAACCGGACACTCCATATAAAAATCTCATTTTTATCGAGTGCCGCTTATCGCGTAAAAGCGGGCGCTTAAGACAGTCCGCGAGCTTCTTCTTACTCATCAGCTTAAGGGCATTCAAAACTGAAGTAAGACTCAGAGGGAGTGAGATAGGCGCCCGATACGAATTGGCGCGTAAGAGTTACCATTCTATTCGTACACATATAAACTCACGTCCTTTTCCCACCGGGGTAAGCACAGACTACGGAATTCCATTTGCTTCGATCCTGACACACTTCTCTTGCTTCCTCCACAATCATCAATCGTTTCATTCACGCACGGTTCAGAGTAAATTTTACTGAAACTTTTCTAAGAACATTTTCATTTAAACTAAGTATTATTTTAAGCGTTCCTCATTTGTCCAACCAAGTAGTGTATGCCATCCAAAACCAAACTTTTAAAGTCGCTACTTGAAGACGATAGCAAAATAAAAGTATAATAATATTTTAATCACGTCACAAAAGGTGGCGGTTTAAAGTTATTCAACAATGTAATCTAATAGCTCACTTGAAAGCTGTTAAAACTAGCCTAATAGGTATTTAAGTGAAGTAAAAGCGCTTTCACGTATTAGGCGATTTGGTCGCGCTACAGTAACAGCGCGGCGCGACAGTAACGCGACAAAGCGGTAATTAAATGTTGAATTTAGATTTTAAGTTTTTGCTGCGCTGCAATTTTTATTTAATTATTTTTAAAAGGTACACCTCTCAATGTTTTTCGAACTATGTTAATAGTCGCTAAACTAAGCATAAGCGTAGTTACTTTGTCATCTTTAAAATTTTGTTTTAAACGATTAAAAAACCCACATTCCCGAGAAATGCATTTTCGGAGGTATGCGACCTAACCTGTATTCGGCCGGTTTTCCTTTCGCGGGTTGGCAGGTCAGATAGGCAGTCGCTTCTGTATAAAACCGGACCTGTCGAATCTTCAGGTTAGGTAAGCGGACCCTATGAAGAAAGGATAATGAAGGGATGATGTTTTAAATGAGAATTCTACGGATCAAAGCAAAACATGCGTAAAAAAAATACAAACAATTTTCATGAATTTTCCGACGAGAACTTCCATTTGATATCATTAAATCATTATGAATCATTTTCCTCATTTACTAACACCCCGAAACTAAAGCGAACTACTTATGAATCTTCAGTAATAGAGAGCTTAGAATAACATCTACCTCCCAGCATGAATACCGTAGCCTGCATGTGAATGCGCTCTTATGCTAGACTAAGTAATACAAACGTATTTCCCTGTAACCAACGACGGTCGGTTCGAAAGGCAATTGCGGTAAATCGGCCTACATTCCGCGTAGGCTGAATGCTATAATAGTCACTACCAATGTTGCCCATGAGGCCAAGATACACAGCAACGCTTTACAGAATATTTTGTGGTTTAGTACTTGCATTCTTTAGTAGTCGATTCATGAGGTCTTTGATAACATAACCCTGACACTAGGGCAGATGACACTGGTCATTATACCGATTAGTTTATGTACTAAATATATTAGTTTAAAAACTACATAATATATAACCTGACTACGGAAAAATGACGCTCTTCTTCTTCTATCGTGTGGGTTGTGAGGTGAAGTGCCAACCTCATCAACCCTGGTGTCAGGGTTACTATTGTGCCACCAAAAGCCCCTGAAATGGCTCACGTAACGACTACTTACTTACATCAATAAGTAGTAACCGGGACCAACGGCTTAACGTGCCATTCGAAGCACGGATCATTTTACTTTCGGGCAATCTGGTGATCAGCCAGTAATGTCCAAACCAAATTAGGGACCACAAAGTAATTTTTGTGATATGTCCCCACCGGGAATCAAAGTCGGGACCTCGGGATTGTGAGCCTAACGCTTAACCACTGGACCACGGAGATCGTTTAAATCACGCTCTAAAAAGTATGAAACAAGAAATAGTTTCTCAGAACTTCTTCCGAGCAGTGATGTTTAGGAGAGCCATGGTCGTAGGTATGCAGTGGTAAGCAAACTCTTAAATGCAACTAACACTGGTCGATGACCGACTTCACCAACCTACACGGAACACAAATTATATATTATCATAACATAACATGACGCCTCTATCCTTGAAGGGGTCGGTAGAGGTGAATAGTACCTATACTGGGTTTTAGTGACATCGTAACAAATACTGAGGGGGATGTTTCCGGCGAAAACTTTCCGCTCATGATTCTAAGTTAATATCGAGTGGAATTATTGGTCGCAAAATTCATGATTTTTAAATTATATTAAATTCTTTACTTCAAAAGAATCGAAATAAAATAAGCGACCTTTCAATTAATAAGTCAATTTTAACCACAACTTTTCAAAATTCCTCTTAAAAGGTCTTAAACTATGTCGCATGAATAAGGTTTAAACACTTTTAGCATTAGGTTTTTTTCTTCATTTTAACAAAAAAAAAAAATGGCGCATTAAATGTGAACGAGGCTTGAAATTAGGACATTTCTTCTGCAGATGCACTGAGTAGGTATTACGCGCAAGACAGGCGAAAAATTACATTTTCAGTCGCTACCGAAAACTTCAGCGACACACGTCATAAGAATTGGGGAATTTTTATATTCTTCCTGTATTTTGTTGTCACTGCATTGACTGTGGACTACAAAAAAATTCGCGTACAGAAAGTTCCGTACAAACTGCCGTAAATTAACAAAGATATACACAAAGAAAAACTCACAAAAAACTCACACACAGATATCTAAGGAATTTACTGTTGAAAAGCTATTATTGTCTTCATACATTGACATAAATCGCCGTTAGTTTACCGACTGCAAGTGGGTTTGTTATCACAGAAACGTACCTATTATTTTTTGTAACACAACAACAAATACCATACCATTTATCATATTTTATTTTTGTTGCTTTTGTTTGTTTTATGTACCTGTTACTAACATTAGGTTTAAGTTACTTTGTACTTACTAACATCTATGGATTTCAAATCCGAAATAAATTATTATTATTCATTCAAATACGACTTTCGGATTTTGGTGACCTAATAGTCGCACCATAGATCACAGAAACAAGGGAGATACGAGTTAATATAACATAAACAGCCTAAATACGTGCTACTGCCGGGCACAGGCCTCCCCTCAATTAACCGTAGGGGGTATGGAGCATACTCCGCCACGCTCCTCGGGTTGTGTTTTGTTTACGGCCAGTAGCCGGGACTAGCGGAAACTCCGAAACACGGAATCACCTTACTCTTTTTCGGACAATCAGGTGATTCAAGCCTGCAATGTCTTTACTTAACAAAGGACACTCTCACAAAGTGATTTCGAAAATGTCAATCAGGAATTGAAGCCGGACGTCTAGATCGCGAGCCCAACGCTCTTACCATTACACTACCGAGGCTGTAATGTAATTTTTTTTTTTATTAAATATTAATTTTGCCTTCAAATCTGCAACTCATTTATTAACGTTTCCATCATTTTCCTTGTTCAAACAAAAGCAGAATGTGTCAGTTAATGTGCCCTATAAAATATCTTCAAAGGGCAGTAGGAAATCATTTTATTTTTCCAAGGAAATGACTCCGAAAGTTCTCAATTACAAGACAACACGTTTTTTTAAAAGGAAAACAATCGTTTCCTGAATATTTTCTCTTTCCTTTCTTTCAAGTTCTTCTGGAACAGTTGTCGTAAAGTGGTGTAACATTTTGATAGGCCTTATGCTACACTTCCCCTTAATAATTATGAAAAAAATTCACATTCAAAAATATCTTCATTCGGTAGGTATCATTATTACACTTTGAACCGTAATTTTTTACATAACGAACGTCTTTTATTTTAAAATTTATTAGAAATATTTAAAAAATATACTTATGCGATTTTTTTGACGTGACTCATTGTAGATTTCCCGCAGATGGCATTAACTACTTAGCCGGACAAATGGGGAGCGCTTAAGACTCTCACGCGGTACAACGTTTAAGGCAACAGGCCTGAGGTTGCCCAGTTGGGCGCGAACCTCGGCTCAGGTCGTCGTCTGAGAGGAAAGATATTTGAACGAATTAATCGACCCAAGCGGATCGATAGCGATAAGCGCTGATTGAGGGAAATCGTCGACCACGCCGGTGGGGTCGGTATCGGGGTCCTGAAGTGTTTGGTGTCGCGAGCTGATTGGCTGCCTCTATGGCTAGAGTAATAAACCCTATATATATATATATATATATATACTCTATGCGATGGGTTGTTAAGACTTCATATTATTCAAACTCAAAAATATTTTTATTCAGTAGGTAACATAGTTACACTTTGAATCGTCAATTTTTACATAACGAACGTCTCATCCGCCTAAAACTACTGCAGCTTCTCTGCTCTATCAAAAGTGGCTGTATGTTGTCTTCTGATAACTTGTGGCTCTGTCCGTTATACTTATAGGGATTACGCTCTTGAGTTAGGTCTATTGGTCTTTATACTTATTTCGATATTATTTTCTCATTAAAACCGTGAGGAAAGATTTTGTTTAGCAACATTATAATTATGATCTTGTAGATACAAGATAATAAGCCCGAAGGTAAATGTTACAAAAATGGAAAATACTTGCTTATTATACCGGGTGTTAGTGACATCGTAACGAAAACTTCGAGGTTGATTCAGACGATGATTCTGAGTTGATATGAAGTGAACTGAGCGTGTAACATTGCTATCACAGCTAACCAACGACCTGATGACCTTGAAGACCTGAACCGATTTTCACCAAACATAGCTAAGAACACTCTCGACTGATAAACCTTTCAAACAAAAAAAAACCGCATTAAAATCGGATCATCCGTTTGGGAGCTACGATGCCACAAACAGACACATACACATTTACACACACACACACAGACATGTCAAACTGATAACACCCCGTCCTTTTTGCGTCGGGGGTTAAAAATATAATGTAATGGCAGAGATGCCATTACATTATAACAGCCTCCGTGGTCTAGTGGTTAGAGCGTTAGGCTCAGGATCTGGAGGTCCGGGTTCGATTCCCGATGGGGACATTGTCGAAATCACTTTGTGAGACTGTCCTTTGTTTGGTAAGGACTTTTCAGGCTTGAATCACCTGATTGTCCGAAAAAGTAAGATGATTCCGTGCTTCGGAAGGCACGTTAAGCCGTTGGTCCCGGCTATTAGCCGTAAAAACACCTCCACCAACCCGCAGTGGAGCAGCGTGGTGGAGTATGCTCCATACCCCCTCCGGTTGATTGAGGGGAGGTCTGTGCCTAGGCACCTACCACTGCTGGCAGTGGGACGTATATAGGCAGTTTATGTTATGTTATGTTATGGCAGAGATATTAAAATAATTGTAGCTTGATATTTGGATCACATATGTTATAGAATAATGTTGCTACCTATATTGCTGCTTTTATTTTGACCAGAATAATAATGGGTGGAAGATGTGTTGTGCCTGAGAAGGCCTGGGTGTAATAGCAAAGGTCATCATTTATACCCATAAAACAAATATAACAGATGTATATGTCTTTTGTCCGTGAAATTAGAAGGTTAAACGAAGGCAGCGTGGTGGAGTATGCTCTATACCCCCGATTGATTAGGGGGAGACCTATGCCCAGCAGTGAGATGTATATAGGCAGGCTGTTAATGTTTTATGTAAACGAAGACAACTCTAAACAGCGCCTTCTTTTTTTTGGGGAACGTAGCTTGGAGTAGCTTAAATTGAAGGGAAGAGAGGAAGGGGTAGACCTAGGATAACATTTATGAAACAAATAAAAGAGAAGGTGCAGGTCGTATCGTATCGGGAGGTGAAGGTTTTGGCGGGAAGAAGAGAGGAATGGCGGTTACTCCACCGACAAGAGCGCAGCTCTTAAATAGAGAGAGAGAGCTTGGAGAAGTAATTGTACTGTATTCATGTGTTATGTCTGATTGTTGTTACTTTTAGTTCTGTGCAATAAAGTATATTTGATTTGATTTGATAAGTTCCTCATTGTAAGCCAAGGAAATTAATATACGCATCTCAAAATACAGTAACCAGAAATCGTAATAAGGAACAAAAATGGAAATAATAAGCGAGCGAATAATCTCTACAGAATAAATATAATGTTTTCATACTCGCATCTTACCTATAGTTGGGTAGTTGTTACACCGTTATGACTTTGACCCCTATCGGAGTAGATAGAGCAACTTTAATAAATACTCCGTTAAGGGAAAACAGTTGTAAAAATACGTGCAAAAATGTAACAGCTTTTGTACACAATGACAAAAAACGATTACCTATTACCTCATCTATGTGTTTTAACGTGACTTATTCAATTTTTCCGCAAATAGCATTAACTACTTCGCCGGACATAAGTACATAGTACTCTATATTTCTTATGTAATTTTTTTCTTGATGATGATTAATGAAATGATGAAAGTTGGTGACGATGAATGAAACTTAAGCCTCCATCCTCGGAGGAGACTCCTACTCCGAACTCCAAATTAAATAACTCAAAAGTCCGCGTAAACGTTTAAGTCATAAAGCGGCTTGTTGGGACGAAGCGAAAATAGATTGATACACTACAATACAATACAAATACACTTTATTGCACCAAAATAAAAAGAAATAATTACAAAAAGTCTCTTAATTAAGTACATGGCAAATGGCGGCCTTATCGCTTATAGCGATTTCTTCCAGACAACAATAAGGTGAGGAAAAATGTAAAAAAATGGAAGAAAGCACACACACACACTACACACACACTTTACACACACACATACACTTTGTTTATTGAATATTCCGACATAATAACACTATCGCGAATGTTTTCCAACTAACTTAATGCGATCATTAACCACAAAACACCACTTCGTATTAATTATTTAGATTTTCAATGAAAAAAGCACCCGTCCCGTCCCCGTTCCCGCCAAAAAGCCGCTATGCAGGCCTTTTTTTCATGCAAGCTTCAAAAAAGAGTCGTCAGCCAAAGGATTGTAAGAAAAAGAAGCATTTTGTTACACTATTGTCTGATAGGAACAAAATCGTTTGTATCAATTTCTCCGTACACAGCCTTATCCTTCTTTGGTATTATGATATGTAGGATTTCCTTGTGCACTTGCCGGAAAAAGAAATAATATCCGGGTTTGTTTGCTCGTATTTATATAGAAAATAATGAAAGAATTTCACTAACACCTGTGCTACGCTTGAAAAAAACTACTTTATTTAGTGGGAAAAAACTGGACTATAATTAGCCAAATCTTCGCGTATATGTTGGACTGAATCTATATTGCTATATTGCTTTTTTAGATGAATTTCTTAGAAGTGCCCTTTTTAACCCCCCAGGTAGGTAAAGACTTCTTAGATATGATAGAATAAACACAAGAGAGGGAATCATGAAGTTTTTTTTTATAGAATAGGTTCTTTTTTTTAATTTATTGTTGAAAACACGTTGCACAATACTGTAGGTTTGTTTCAGTGCGATAAAGCTAAGTTCGTGCAGTGCATTTGTTCTTAAGTAGATTTATATCTTTTTTTTCTTGTCTACACACCAATATTCTATTCACAAAGTAGGTATTCATTCCGAAATCTTTTTCTAAAGCCTCATCTCCCTTGAAAATTACATTTACCATTTCAGAACCAATCGCCAGTCTCAACTGGGACCTTAAGAAGAAATACGTTTACTTTTCAAGCTTCAAATATACATTTAAAATGTATTAAAATGTCGTTCAACTGCCCTTTTCTAATGGCAAGTGATTACGTTGGGAACGATTGTAATAGTTGGGTTACATGCTTTTTTAGAGAGTAATTTTATTAATAATTAAAAAAACATAAATAGCCTATACACGTCCCACTGCTGGGCACACGCGTCCCCTCAATCAATCGAAGTGGTCATGGAGCATACTCCACCACGCTGCTCCACTGCGGATTAGTGGAGGTGTTTCTACGGCCAATAGCCGGGACCAACGGCTTAACGTGTCCTTCGAAACACAAAAAAAAATATATCTTATTTATCCTATTCGATCCCACTACCGGGCTCTTGTACTTAGCGCGAAAAAAATTATCAAAATAATATTAGTATTCAGATTTTGAGAGACGTAATTTGCAACTATGACTGCAACATTTATTTATAACTGGCTCTAAACTTATACACAATAAAAATATACGTATGATAAATGGGCTAAGATTTTTTTTTTTGACGTGACTTATTGTAGATTTGCCGCAGATGGCATTAACTACTTGACCGGACAAATGGGGAGCGCTGAAGGCTCTCACCCGGTACAACGTTTAAGACAACAGGCCTGAGGGTTGGGCGCGAACCTCGGCTCAGGGAGTCGTCTGAGAGGAAAAATATTTGAAAGAATTAATCGACCCTAGTGGGTCGATAGCGATAAGCGCTGAATGAGGGAAATTGTCGACCACGCCGGCGGGGTCGGTATCGGGGCCAATGGGCTAAGAAGAGCTTACCTTAAAGAGAAGGTGAACGTCGTGTCTTATAAGGAAGTGAAAGAATTGGCCTTGGTAGACAAGAATGCAGAATGCTACACCGACAAGAGCGTGGTTCTTAAATTAGTGATGAATTATGCGTTATTCCGTATTTTGTTTAATATTAGTTTGTTACTGTGATGTCTCTGTATAAAAACATTTCTTTCTTTCTTTAATTATGAAAGTTACAATTTGTGTAAATTTTGTTCCAACAGCGCATGTAAACCCACGCTAAGTTTGAGAAAACTTAATGAAGACTGGGCAGATTTATTGCCCAAAAAAAAACTTCATTAGAGTAGTAAAATGTTCATCTGACATTTTTAGAATCGTATAAAAAAGTTCTGATTTGACCAGCGAGCTTATTCATAACTTTTGTATACAAATTTCCCTCTTTTTCTACGAGAACTCATTAAAACTGACAGAGGGTTTTTTAAGAACATTTTGAAGACGAATGTCTTATAAAAATAGGGATTAAGTTTATTATAGATAGTATACATTTTTAACAAATACTCTGTGATGACAGGACATTAAAATAGGTAGGTACTTAAGAATTTAGGACTGAAGACACATCTGACAATCATAATTATACGCCTCGATGGAAAACTAATCAGGGGGTTAAAAAGGATACATATAGTAATTCACGTAAAAAACTAAAATATTGCATTTTTTAAAGATTTGCTGCAGTGGGCTTTTTTATTAATAAAAATTGTGTATTATTGTTTGACATTTGCGCATATAAAAGTAAGTTTGCAATGCAAACAAATGTAATTTAGCAATATTGCTATTTTAGATGAATTGCTTCGATGTGGTCTTTTTAACCACCTAGGTAGTCCGTCACACAATGCAGCTCGGCTATGCCACCTGGAAACCGGTGTAGGCACTCGTTCACCATGTCAGATATGGTTGATCCGGGCAGAGACTCCACGCAGGATATTTTAGTTTTGTCTGCCATACGCAATAATAACACCCCTTTTTTTTTGACGTTACTTATTGTAGATTTGCCGCAGATGGCATTAACTACTTGGCCGGACAAATGGGGAGCGCTGAAGGCTCTCACCCAATACAACGTTTAAGACAACAGGCCTGAGGGTGCCCAGTTGGGCGCGAACCTCGGCTCAGGTCGTCGTCTGAGAGGAAAGATTATTTGAAAGAATTAATCGACCCAAGCGGATCGATAGTGATAAGCGCTGAATGAGGGAAATCGTCGACCACGCCGGCGGGGTCGGTATCGGGGTCCTGAAGTGTTTGGTGTCGCGAGCTGATTGGCTGCCTCTATGGCTAGAGTAATCGGGTAATAACACCCCAGTTCTCTCTTTAAGACATAGCATAGTCAAAACAATAATGAGCAATATTATGTACCCACTTTAGAACTCCGTCGCAATAACATAATATTTGACATTTAGTGAGACTTACAGTGCAATTTGTCAGAAAAAAAAATGAGGCGTGGTACCAAAGTGTATGTATATTGATTCTCGTGACTTTACAGACGGGACACTCCATCCTGCGCCAATAGAGGCTTAGAGCTAGCTTGATTTGCCTCACTTTGCGGTGGTAACGTTAGTCTATTTAAGCCGTAAGCTATTAAGGAGTAAGTGAGCGCGCGCAAACTGTCCTTCTCGCTTGCGCTCACACGATAAGAACGAGTTTTTTTGTAAGTCCGGGCTGTGCTTTAGTAAACCCGCATTTAGACTCTAAGATGGCCCATTATGCGTGCTATTGTTGACTACGTAAGCCAACCTAACTCCTTCCAGAATCTCAGAAGCCTCCTGGGGTTTTCACAGGCTTCGCGGAGCGACCCCATTCCTTTGAGGATTTTTACCCGTTGTGCTGACACTCCCGTGGATTCCAAGATTACATGGAGGGCAGTTTCTTCTGCATCCAGACAGCCTCTACAAAGTAGGCTGTCCGTTATCCCTAAATTAAATAGATGTTTGTTGAGTGGGCAGTGACCCGTAATGCTGCCCACTACTATTCGGAGGTCGTTGCGGTTTAAGCGAAGCAGTCTAGTAAACCCCATAAGTAGTATGGTTCATCTGAGGTTAATCAATATAATCTTCAATACATAAGTAAGTCTATCTGATGTATGTTCATGCTTACCTATTACCATAGAATAAGGAACAATACAACTTATAGAACAGCAACTCCCTGCTCCCTAGCAGCGTCTGACCTAGGTTTACCCCCCTCGAACATGGTTTAGACTTGAATCGTATGGTGTCAGACGTCACACATACAGATGCGCGTGTATGATTACGTCAATGTGTAGTGTCCGTGTAAAATGAGGTTGTTTGTATGAAGCGTCCAGGGTGTGCGATTACAAGAACCACCGAACGGATTTGCACTGTTCTCTAAGGGCTATTTCATTTTGCTTGCGCAAGTAAAAAAGCTTTGTATAAGGGTACCTCACTTGGTTTTGCAATCAATTTGTTGCTGGCAACCGAATCCCGTATACTTAATTTCCTATTGGTGTCGCAACCATACTTCTTAGTGAAAAAAGGCCCTAATAAAGAAAAAATGTACCAAGGCGTAGCTAACTTATCTCAATTGAGTTGACATGACTACCTAAAATGAGGCAGTGACATTGTGCTATAAAAACTTTCCTGATATTTTGCATGTTCATTGAACATTTTTCTCTTATCTGAAAATTTCAACAACAATTTTTTGCCCGTGAAATCGAAATAAACAGCCGAAAAAAAGCGAGATCGTATAAACGAAAGATTTAGTGGTTCTCACCGTGACATTGCGATTTTCACTTTGCGAAAACACGCGTAGGGTTACCATAGAGTTTTTACTACAAATTTATTAATAGCACTTTCCTTTTGCAGGTAAAATCGCCAAATTTTATGAAACAATGGACAGTTAAGTGTAAGTATCTATTATTTATACCACTAAATAGAAGAAACAGGCTAAGTGAGAGCGAAACGCGCGCCAATATGAGCAAATAGTTCATACTTCAACTTTGCACTCCAGTCGTCCGCAAACTTTACAACGAACGGAGCTCCGCGATAGTACCTATATTAATAAGGTCGTCTAGTGCATTATAAACTAGAAGGCAAAATACAAATATCGACCATCATGCAAGTAGATCCCTTCTCATCACGGCAAAGCTAAAAACCTTAATATGATCGGCTATTTATAAAAAAAAACTTTTGTATGCAGTTTCTTTCAAAAAGTAATACTCTACATTCGAAACCTATCCAATAAAATATACGTTGCCGGTAAAGTGGCTATGGAATTTGAGAAGCAGTAGAGCTATCGTAGTTATCTGTTTGCAGGAGTAGTAGTAAAAAAGAGTGGGGTTGAACCCGCGACAGCGGTTTTCATACAAAATGTACATTAGGGCCTTTTCATCCTTTCTCTTCTTTTCCGTGTTTTATACATCTACAATAATCAGAAAACAAACTTGCAACAACTCTTGATACGAAGTTTTGAGAGGTTAGAATGAGTTTGAATGAGAGTAATTAATTAATGTTGATTGGCCCGTCGTCTTTCGATCATATCCATATTAAAGATCTCTCAGACGTTTTAGAAAGGACACAAATTCCTCTGTCGCGGTGTGCCTCGACAGTTAGTTTTTATATTATTATATTAATTAACATTGCCGGACTTCAAGAAATTAATCTTTCAAAGCATAATTCATGAGCTCAACGGATACAAAATTAAGTTTGGCCAAGTAACTTTAAGCTTCCCAGGTAGCTATCCAACTTTTTCCAAGTTTCAAGTTTACATGGAAATTAAAGCTAAAGGATTTTATGAAATTAAGTTGTTACTTTTATGCTGTCTACATTGTTACTGGGAAGTATGATGAGTAAGTATAATTACAAAGAAAGTACGATTATGTGGGGTTGATTACAAACTTACCTTATTATTATAAAGAAGTTATGAAAGAAGAATTTTCCTATAAGTAATTCGAATATTTTCAGGGTTCTCTATTCAAACATGGTTATGGTTATATTATTTATATTTATAATTAAATATATTATATATAAGTTATAATTATAATTAATTATATTATCGTTTCGTCAGATGCGTTGGGGCTGGTATCTAAACTAACTCACTTGTCTGAGTCTTGAATACCCGAAGACTTCTGACCGGACTTGACTTTTAAACACGTATCGATAGCTTAGACTAACGATTTTACGGTACCAATCGACAAACCCTTTAAAAAATTTACGTTGGAGTATAACTAGACAGAATTAAAAGTTGAAAACACCCGTCAAACGGTTTGCCGCACCAGCGAGATGCCTATTTGATTCATTTGGGTCATCGTTTTATTCACTCATTCATTTTCTCTCCTGTTCTTTTTGATGAATAAGAAAATTACAAGTACCTATTATATTAGAAGTATTGAGTAAACTAAAAATTAAATTGGGAAATTTCTGTTGGAATCAACACCAAAAATATCGCTAAGTATACCATCTTAGCTATACCATGGGTTTTTATACCAGATTTGGTACCGAAAATATTTTTTCACGTTAAGGATATTACCTCAACCCTCATGGTCACTCTAGACTAGTGTTGAGCGTGGTTATTATTTCCCGCTAGGGTCGTAAATCATCTCTACAAGCTATCGATACCAGCACATAATATAGTTGTTTCGTAATTGCTACAGCACTGTTTCTTCGAGATTAAGTATTTATTTGGCTTTATTATTTTGGTCTTGTAGATTCGTCTGGTGAAATTAATTTAGTACCTATATTGTCTTAGTACTTTAGCTTCATTTCTTCGGCTACTACAGGTTGTGAGAAACTGCAGTAGTTTTAGGCGGATGAGACGTTCGACAAAAAATTTACAGTCATGAGCACTTTAGAACCCTGTCCCACTATAATATTTGACATTTAATGAGACTTACGGTTTAATTTGTCAAAAAAGTTAATGTGACATAGTTTTGAAATGTATACATATTAGTACTCGTGACCGTACAGGGTGTTGGTGCCATCGTACTGAATGCTGAGGGGGATGATTCAGACCATGATTCTGAGTTAATATCAAATGGTATTTTCCGTCGTAAAATTCAATATTTTTTGTTTTATTTCCAACTGTACAATTATCTCTCTCTCTCGCGCTCAAAAATGAGCTGAATAACCCTCAGTATTCGTTACGATGTTACTTACACCTCGTACAAGTACATGTGGCTGTTAGTGACACCGTAATTAATATTGAGGGTGATGATTCATACCATGATTCTGAGTTGATAACAAGTGAAATTTCCTCTTGCAAAATTCATGAAATTTTTGTGTTTTTTAAATTATTTTCAGTTCTATAAGTACATTAAAAAAAAAGAATCATGATTGGAATCACTCATCAAACTTTTCGTTTCATGTTACTAACACTTTGTATTTATAAAAAAAAAAAAACATTATTACTCAAATTATGCATAAAAATGGTATCCCATTTTCTATATTATGGTGCAAAATTATGTTATATTGTAATAATAATGGTTCTTAGGCATGATACTTGTGTAACTGGACAAATATTAATCCTTACGTTTACCTTGAAACGGACCCTTCTCAAGGTATACCACCTGCTAAGTCCCGCGTACCACAAGGTACGATCCTGAGCCCTCTATTGCTAAACATATGTTGCTAAAAACTGCAATATCAGTCGTAATGCAGAAGACCCATGTTTTGTTATAGCTCGTAAATTCTCAAGGGTCAAAGCCGGGATCGCTTCCGTAAGTTTAGTACTGTGTTTTATATAATTCATGTTTTGGTTAGGGTTGGGTCAGTCGATAGTTTAATTTTCGAATAGTTTCACCAATTTCAAGTTTGAAGGAATATAAATTTGGTGTGTAAGTGTTTCCTAATGAAACAGCATTATCACTAGCAACGTAGTCAAACACAAATCTATCTTTATTTAGTTTGAGCATAGCGATTCAAATCCTTTACAGTTCATGCTTGATTGAGTTCTCCAGATTGGCAGTCGCTTTTGTGAAAAATCGAACCTGTCAGTAACATCAGATTTCATATTACGTATATTTCTTTTTTTTATTTACACTACGTATGACGTTTGGCTAGAAAAGATCAGTGTATACTTAGAACTTTTTGCGGTGGCTGGATCTTTCTCTTCAGACTTCCCTAATTTCGTATATAGTCGTGAGTGATTTAGAGCTTATGTTACTTGTTGTTTTTGGCACCATTTTTTCACTCAATATATGAGGCACTTACTACAAACAAAAGCTAAAAATATTTTACATCGACAACATAATTCGCGGAACTAAAACTACTTACTTCACTAAAGAGATTAGATGCTTCAGAAAGTGTAATAACGTAGTAAGTACGTCCTTGTTAACCTTGTTTTAAAGTCTCTTTTATTTACTGACACTTGTTCACTTTGTCTGACACATTGACCCTCATGAGATGGTAATTGTTTGACGGAAACTAGCTTTTATAAAATAATATATATATATTTATATATATCTTCTTCTACCGTGTGAGGCTAACTTGTCTGACCAACCTTGGGGCTTTAGCAGAGTTGTAAACTGTCGATATAAATTGCGACGCGCGACGCGGACCCCATGCCGCCGGCGCTCGTGATAGAGCTATTATTTACGGTTAATCGTATCCATCTTATAATAAAAATCAAGACTGGCTGCAGCTCCTCTTTTGATGACGTATCTCTGCTCACCCCTTAGGATGTACAGGACTAATTTCAGACCTGTATGTATTGTACACACAGGCTGCATTAGCAGTCGTTAATAACCATCAATCCGCACTGGGCCCTCGTGATGGTTTAAGGCCCGATCTCCCTATCCATCCATAGGGAAGGCCCGTGCCCCAGCTGTGGGGACGTTAATGGGCTGATGATGATGATGATGTATTGTACAAAGTATGTCAAAAGTAACCTTTCAATACAAATGCCCTTAAGGAAAGCCGTATCTAAACATCTTAACTCCCCATGTATGTTTGGCACATGTGTGCAATAAAGAACGCATGCGATTCCCCTTTCTATCTCATTTCCGTTCCATGCTTGTTATTGGATCGCGGCGTGAGTTAGCGGAAAGCTGCTCCCGTAGGCATACTCTAGTTTAGTGATGTGCTTTGTACATAATTTTACTGAGTCAACTCTCCGAAATGTTTAAGATAAAAGAGGGTTGTAAGTTGTGTTCTTTGTGCTAAATAAAGTATTTATCTTATCTTTATCTTAAAGTTTCTTATATTCAAAATTTTTCTTGTTTCAAGTATCATCAGGGAATGGTAAAAATTTGAAATACCTATCTAGTACGTCACTCGACAGGGTTTATCATCTAGCTTGCTTATAATTTGTACCTTTGCCTAAACCGTGATTTATGTCTATTGATTTTTATCGTCTCCCTACCGGGTTCGCTTACCTAACCTGAAGATTTGACCTGAGGTCCGGTTTTTACATAAGCGACTGCCTGTCTAGCCTCCTAACCTGCGAAAAGAAAACCAGCCTACGTACTTACCAGCCTACTTACGAGACGCATTTCTCGGGAATGTGAGTTTCGTCACGATGTTTTTCGTCACCGCTGAGAACGTGATAAATGTTTAAGATCCAAACGTGAATTGTAAAATAATTGGTATAGGCCTGTGTTAGGAATCGAACTTGCGACTTTAGATCGGCTCACACATTTTATAATTAAAGTTTTGATATATACACATTTTTCCTAAAATAAAAATGATTATTATGCGTCTATTCCGTCCGGAGCCCAGGAAACATACGGTACATACGGTGAGATAGGCATTTGACTTTTTATATGCGAAATGCGGGTAGATTCGTCTCAGTTTAGTCGATTTTTTCCCGATACTGCGAGGGTAGGCGCGCAAAGCTATAAATAGAATGCGCCTACGTGTTGTGACTCAGTTGCGTCATCACCATGCAGAAATGGTTTTCCTGGGCTCCGGACGGAATAGACGCATAATAATCATTTTTATTTTAGGAAAAATGTGTATATTATGCGGTCTGTAATTCCGTCCGGAGCCCAGGAAACATACGGTGAGACGTGTTTATTATCGCATGGTGAGGGAAAATCGAATGCCCAATGACACGAAAACTCAACATGTATTATGTAGCATATGCTATTTACAAGGTAAGCTGTACATAGCTGTTTAGCAATGAGTGGTCTATTACTAGACATTACACACGAAAATGATAACAAAAGTTTTGTTAGGTACTTGTTAGGTTTAACAACTGCCTTAATGCCTCTACACAACTCACAGGCTACTGTGTCATTTTAAACAAAACAAAACAAATGATCAATGCATATTTATTCATTAATTAAGTGTAATAACATAACAGTGCTTCTCACTATAACTAATTGAGATCTGTACTAGAGATCAATTATGTACGAAAACAAACAATTTAGATGGGTTGAAAACATGAAGCGACAGACGGGACACTTGACAGAGGTTGGGCTAACGATCTTCTATAAAATTTTGCTAGCGTGTTTTCTGAAGCCCAATTACCTCTCGCAAGTATTTCGTCAATCGGGACCTCCTCAGCCCAATTAAGGGATGCTACAGCGGAGCGAAGCGAGCCCGGTGACTCATCGATACCGGCATCCCGCAACACGGTGCGCACCCAGCCGGCGATGACAGCGCGGCTGGCGGCGCGCGGCTCGCCGCACGTGGCCACGAACAGGCTGCCGCAGTCGGGCCGACGCCGCGCGGCCCCAGCCGACACCAGCTTCTGCAGCCAGTGCACAGGGTCGATGTTGATGTGGGCACCAGCAGTGAGTCGCCATCCTGACTGACGGTGTGTCAATGAGTCCGTTTTGGATCCGAATATCGGCCAAAGTGTGATATAATCGGTTCCGCATTCGATGTGACCTTCTGCGACTGAAAGGAGAGTGAGGTCGTGAACCCGGCGGCCCGATGCTAGTAGCAGTAAGATAGCACATCTTCGAGAAATTTCAAATAAGGTTTCTTTGTGTGGATTATTTTTAATAAGCCAGTCAACCAGAATCTGGGGGTTCCAAACAGGTGGCTTAACCTTTGATCTAGTGTTTGATGTGTTAGCAATGCCTTTCAGTGTATGCTTTATCAGAGGATGAGAGCCCAAAACCGTTGCAAGTTGTGGGTTACAGAAGTTAGTCACCACCGTTTTGTGGATCAATATTGTTCTATATCCGAGACCAACTTCGCTATGCAAATAGGCTAAGTAGCTCGCCACACTGCCGACACCAGGATCTTTGCGATTAATTCCTGTGTTCTCACACCAAGTGATCCACTTTGTCCAAGCCTGTCGGTAGGTTTTTAAAGTAGAGGGGCGCCAACTTGCCTCTATAAGAGATCTCTTCGTGGGTGACCAGTCCTGTAATAGGTCATCCCACCCTGTACCAGCCATGCCTCCAATTTTAACTTGTCCACCTGAGGGGGTGGCAGGCCTGTCCTTGTGTCTATTAATGACCGATGTAGGTGTCGGATGGTATATGGAGAGCTCAGCGCCCTCGGTTTGAGATCGGCTCTCCACGGTACGTTTGACCATTGTGGGCAAATTATTATGAACCTGCCTCGTGCTTGGTTGAGTGCCAGCAAGACTTGTGGCATCAGGCAAGGAGGGGGAAACACCCAAGCCAGGCTGTAGCTCCAGTCCCGGCTGAACGCGTCGTAATGAACTGCGTGCGGGTCGCGCAGGTCTCTGCTCACGTATAGAGGGACTACGTGCGCGCTGTGCGACGCGAACAGGTCGATGCACGGGGTGCCCCACTTCGTGAAGAGTACGTTGCATGCCGTTGGAATGAGGTGCCACTCGGGAAGTTTTTCGAATCTTGAGAGGCTGTCCGCTATCGTGTTCAGTGGACCTGGAATATAACTTAATGTAAGTCGAATGCGGTATTTCACTATGTAGGCAAAAATTGACCTAGTTAGGCTCATAAGATTGTCTGAGCGAGTTCCGCCTTGATTTCTCAAATATGCCAACGCAGTGCGATTGTCACTTTGTATAAGAACGGTTTCTCCACGACAGTGAGGAGCGAACTCTTTTAGTATAAAATGGATAGTAAGCAGTTCTTTCATATTTGTCGATAGAAGCTTTTCACAGTCTGTCCAGGTACCTTTTATGTGATAACCGTTTACATATGCTCCCCACCCTAAGTCAGAAGCGTCAGACACAATAAACTGCGTAACCGGCGGCGGCCAGATATCACTCATGTCATTATAATGGGTCTTCCACCATAGCAGGTCTGCTCGACCAGCCTCAGTAGCGGGTATTGGAACCTGTTCTCGAACCGATTGTCTCATTAGGTTCAATAAATTGCGGAAATGCAGTCTACCGTATGACACTACAAAACTGACAAAATTTAACCAACCAACTATTGATTGAAGTTTAAATGTGGACCACACTTTGTGAGAAATCATTTGAGTTAGGGTTTTCTGAAGGCGTATTAGTTTTTTAGTTGGTAGCGATTTCTTATTCTTTGCGGTATCCCATTGAATGCCCAAAAACTCCAGTACTTGTGAGGGAACTTCGGATGACTTCTCGTTGTTTATTATCCACCCTAACTCATGTAGGAGGGCTTTAGCAAGGCGTACATGTGCCCGAAGCTGATGAGGGCACTGGCTTACCAATAAGAAATCATCCAAGTATACGAGTAACCTGATACCAAGTTCACGTAGTTTCTGGGCTACCCAATTGGTTAATGTAGCAAAGGTTTTAGGTGCCGTTGCCAAACCGAACGGTAAGCAAGTCATTTGCCAGACAATAGTGTCATGCGTATTAGATGTCGATACTGACGTAAATCTTAAAAATCGTCTATGGGAGGCCGCCACCATTATATGAAAATATGCTTGACTTAAATCAAGTTTCATTAGCCAGTCGTTTGGCTGTATAAATGCTGGTACCTTATGCATATTGACGAGTCTAAACTTGCCTGGCTTCATATAACGATTGAGAGCCTTTAAATTGAGTACAGGGCGGTTGGAGTTATCCTGCTTCTTTACTAGAAAAATATGGGACTCGAACCCAACATTTTCTTCTGCCGGCTCAATAATACCTTGCGCAGACATACGCTGTATTTCACGCAACATTTCCGACGAGCGGTCGATATGAAATTTCACACAAGATTTAATGCTCCTCAGAGGAGGCTTTTTACAAAAGGGGATACGGTACCCGTTGATTATATCCAAAATGTGCGCTGGCGCGCCTCTGTCACTCCATGCTGCGCGGAAGTGTCGCAATCTGCCACCGCGGAACTCAGCGTCGGGGGCGCTCGTCTCTCCGCTGCTGCGCTCGTCCTCGCGCTCCTTCGGGGCGCCTGCCACCGGCCCCCCGGCCGCGTGCCGCTGCTGCGCGGTAGCGGGTGTTGGCGGCGCCAGCGCCGCCGGCGGTGCCACGAAATGTCCGCGTTGGTGAAACAGCAGGAGCCTGCCTTGCAGCTGCACAGTATCGACCCTCAGCGGATTCGTAAGGACGACGAAAAACTTTGGTAACTCCTCCCATCTTGGAAACAGCGTCAGCAAACTGGTCTTTTTGGAATAGATGACCACGTGTGGGTGGTATGCGCCGCAAAGCAGTTTTGTGGTATTTGTCCTTAACTGCCGACAATACGTGATCCCGACGTTGTTCGATAACGGCTGCTCGCCGTCCGCACACAACTTGCAGTAAGTCCTTGGATACCTCGGCATACGAGCTGCCAGCCGAGAAGGCAGCCACTAGTTTCTCATGTAGCTCCGGCGGTGCGCCGGGTAATGATAAGATATTTTTCATAGCAACTTGTACCGCTTCGCGCTGTGCGAGCAGCATGTTGGTTAATATGCCAAAGGTTTGGTCCAGAGACCTATGTAAGTATGGCTTCAACTCGAAAGGAGTCAATTCATCATTCAGTTCAAGATAAGTGAACGCTGGAGATGCTAAATATTTTTTTCTGCGTGTCGGCATAGCGAATATTCGCCCAATCAGGGTCATTAAAATGCTGCAAAGTATCGACTATGGCAAGCCGTGAGGGGTCCGCTTGTTTAGTGACATCAGCTATCACAGTCTGCGGCGTCTCTAGTTTGGGGTCGGGCGAGGGCGGTGCAGCGGGCGGGACAAGGTCATCGAGCACCGCAAACGTGGTCGCTGGCTTTGCTGGCGCGTGTTCCGCAGGCACGACAGGTGGAGCTTGCACGGTGCGTGCCAAAATACTTTTAATACTAGCGACTTCCCGCGCTAATAATTCGAATCTATCGTCCGCTGTGGACCTCGATGTTGACGGAGCACGTGGTGGTAGCTGTTCGTTCACTCTTTGCACGACCGAGCGTATCATGACGTTAGCTTCCACCGGCGGTGGAGCACGTGGTGATTCTTCTTCGAGCCGTGGATTTTTTCGCGGCGGCACGTACTCCTCGCCATCTTCGCTGGACGAATTTGATGTAAATTGCATTGCGCTCGCGCATCTGCACACGACGAAGTCAAAACGCCAACTGTGTCACAACACGTAGGCGCATTCTATTTATAGCTTTGCGCGCCTACCCTCGCAGTATCGGGAAAAAATCGACTAAACTGAGACGAATCTACCCGCATTTCGCATATAAAAAGTCAAATGCCTATCTCACCGTATGTACCGTATGTTTCCTGGGCTCCGGACGGAATTACAGACCGCATAATAACAATGTGTCAATCAGTTAAAATCTGAGTCTACTCAATGACGACTCACTTATTCCCCACTTTAGGCTATTTCGAAACGTATTGTTTCGTATCATTTAATATTCCGATGTGTTTCGCTATTGGAACGACTGACTGAGCACTTTTACATACTTTATGAAAGAGATCATGATATTTCGATCCTCGCCACTTTACTTTTTCTTTCATCTTACGAAGTGTTTGTCAAATGTGAAGTTTTCAATATTTCCAAGTTCTTAAACGTGATTGAAACATTTTCCTTTGTGTTTTAAAAGGTATGATGAAGTTTGTCTTTAGGGCTTAGATAGAAAAGTTTCAATTGAAATGATTGCTAGTAATTATATTAAACAAACGTCGTAAAAGTTTTCGTATTAAATTCGGATTAGTCTTACGATAAAAGTTTTATTAATTTAGTTTATCTTAACTTTTAGTATAAATATGAAAGTTATTTTATTGTAATAAAACATATTTTAGAGAAGTTTTTCATGACTTTAAAATGTTTCACGATGCATACCGTCTCGGCTCTGTAACCTACCCATATCAGTTCAGTTAATGAGGGATTTTCACTTCTTATTTGCCAAGTACGTCGACAATATTATTTTTTCTTTCATATGGATGGTTTTTTTATATATTATTTAAATGCAGAAACATCTTAAGTGGGGTAAGTGAATATTTCAATTGCATAAAATAATAATGTTTAATATTTTTTTTATTCAAATGAAAAATTGGTGGAAATAATTTCATTTTGTTTTTTCAGTAATCACAGTAAAATGAATATTAGAATAACATTGGTGATGCACCGTCTGAAATTGTTTTCATACTTATAGGATTTATGATTCAAAACTTATAATACGTTTATTTTTTTGTAGACGGACTTACCTCACACTACACAGGAAGACCGTCTGGTCCTCCTACCGATCTTGTGTGTCGATGTGATCGTCTGGTCTGGTCTGGTAGTAGGCAGACGTCTACTTGTTTCAAAGGAGATTGCATTTTAAAAGATTATGGCATCTTTTCTTGTTTCTAGACTTATAAAGATAGCCAAGCATAATTATTATTTATCATATTCGATCACATGATTGGCCCCACATATAATTAACATTAAAAAGAACAGTATGTCGGGCTTCCCCAGATTGACCGTAACTACTTATTACTATTAATGTCCCGTCTATATCCCACGACTGGGCAAATGCTTCTCTTCTTTTCTTCCACTCTTTCCTATTCCCAGATTTTTCGTCTTGCTCTACATATAAATATCTTCTCCATTATGTTCAGTCAGTATGTCGGTCTTCCCCGCATTGACCTTACCCAAACCAATTAATTATTACTATTAATATCCGTTGGTATCCCACGACAGGGCACAGGCCTCTCACCTTTTCTTCCACTGTTCCCTATTCCCAGATTTTTCGTCTCGAGCAAAGGCCTCTCTTTCTTGTTTTCTTCCGTTCTTCCGCAGATTGCTTGTGCTACTGTTCCATAAAGCAATCCTATCTTCTTCCTAACCACTTATGTCCAGTAATTATCCTTTCCAACTTTACTACTTCATCTAAAATAATTTCTCATAGCAACTGCAAGTTTTAAGCCTATAAATATTAACTTTCCGCCATATTTTCCCTCTCTTTGTCTTAATTCTAAAAGCGTTTCACTACTCAGCGATTATCAGCTCATTTCGCCATAATCTGATCATAAATTTAAACTTTTCTTATTTGTTTGTGTAGCGGGGAAATTCTTTTGTTTCATCTTGTATTCAGGATTACCTTAGGCTTAGGCTGAATATAAACGTGTAGCGCAGCAGAGTAGTTTTTACATATTCAGTTCTTCTCATGGTTCATCACCTGCCACGTTGGTCCAACAGAAATGAGGTATTGGTATTCAGTTCATCTTGCGATGGATATAAATCAAATTAAATATGCTTTATTGCACACAAAAATAAATTTATACAAATGGATAATAGATACAGTACAATCTGGCGGCCTTATCGCTGCTTAGCAATATGGCCGACCCATACCGACCGATACCGGCCGATATATACCTACCTTTGACTACACTACACCATTGGAATGTAATCTCCGTTATCATTATGTTATCTTATAGGCGGCTCGAGCATTTGTTATGGTATATTCGTGCAGTGGTTATGGTATGACTTATTGTATATTTGCCTGATATGGCAATACATTTGGCCGGACAAATTGACAGTGAGAACTCTCACCAGGAGGCGAGAAATTCTATCCCAACCATGACAACATAGCTGGCAAAGAAAGCGCAACCACACGCACGCATTCTTCAGAAAACCTACCACAAATTATGAATTCTAAACTTATCTACTTAAGAAAATGTGTTTATGTTGTTTTTTTTTTTTTTTTTTAAAGAACGTCTAGGGCCCTGTGCCGAGGTTTTTCTTGCAGCTTCTTTTCCCCGGCTATACAGGTTGTGAGAAGCTGCAGTAGTTTAAGGCGGATGAGACGTTCGTTATGTAAAAATTGACGATTCAAAGTGTAACTATGTTACCTACTGAATAAAGATATTTTTGAATTTGAATTTGAATTTGTTTATGTAAGTTTTCGCCTAACCGCTAACATTGGGACAGAATGCCAAATGACTTGTAAATTGTTGATTAAATTACCCTCAAACAAAGGTGAATAATGACCTTAACAAAACTAATTGTTTCTAGACATTGAACTTGAAGAAATAACAGCTTTGGATGAATTGCATTTAGTGTTGTAAAAAAAAAACTCGTAAGACCTAGTAATTAGTTTTTAAAAGTTAACAAGTAGAGGTAACCTTCAAATTAAATGGTAGTTTAGTTCAGAAGACAAAATAAATTATCGAAACATCAGGCCTCCATTTGTAAAGATGGGTATATTTTCCAAAATTCTCCTATTCATAATTTCGACAGCGTACTTATTTATACAATACATGTTCTTTTTCATAGGCCTCCCCCAAGGATCTCCACGACGATCGGTCCTGCGCCTTCCTGGTCCTTGGGGGAGGCCTATGCCCAACAGTGGGCGTCGTACGGCTGATGATGATGATGTTCTTTTTATAAAGTACTAGCTTTTGCCTCCGGCTTCGCTCGCGTTAATTTTGGGGTTGCAAATCTGGTACCGAGGTTCGAACCGGCGCTCCCCGATTGAGAAGCAAGTCGGTGTACCACAGAACCACCAAGATTATTGTTATTTTATGACTGCGTGTCAATCAAACTCGCGTGACAACTCATTCGCCTTATGCGTCTGTTACAGACGATTTATGACGTCATTGTCTCGAAGAAATGCACTTTCATGGCTGTGCAAGCCAATCCAATGTGACAACACTTATCTTATAAAGTGTCATTGTTTTAATATACCGCGCAACGCGCCATTTCCCCACAACACTATTATCTCAGTCCACCATCAAATTAATTCATCACTATTAACACCAAAAATACATTGGTTTTGACAAATACTAATTCAATTTATATTTGATTCTATAATTGAGATTGTGATAATTTTATGAAACATTAACATGTTTATTTAATAAAGTGTGGTTTTATACAGAATTCGGATATTTTTTGATACGTAAAAATTGTTTACGGTTACCGAGTTTAGTTATAATAATAATAATAATAATTTATTTATTTCAAGAAACATGTCTCATATGTGTTAGTAAACTTATTCTAAATGTTAGTAGCTTTATCTAATATTAGATGCTATGACATGCAAGTCACAGCATCTACGCAGATACGGGCAGTCGAGTCGCGCACTTATCATCGAGAGGGCGGGGTTGCCGCTGCCCCGCACCCTGCGCACCAGAGACTTATGTTTGATTGGAAATATAATTATGTACGGTCACGAGCATTAATATGTATACACTTTGGTACCATGTCACATTAACTTTTTGACAAATTGAACTGTAAGTCGCACTAAATGTTAAATATGTTAGTGGGACAGAGTTCTAAAGTGGGTACATTATATTGCTCATGACTGTACAGTCATGAGCAATATGTACAGTCATGAGCAAACATGTGTACACATGTTACAGGTTAAAAACCGTGGTAGTTCAGTTGGAAGAACGCTAGACTCACTGTGAGGTCTCAGTTTCTTTGATTTTTGTTTTTCGAATTCATATTTGGAACCCAAATAGGTTTTGGCGGGAAGAAGAGAGGAATGGCGGTTACTTCACCGACAAGAGCGCAGCTCTTAAATAGAGAGAGAGAGAGAGAGATTTGGAACCCAAATGATTATCACCGACATTCCCGAGAAATGTTTTCCGAAGTGTGACTGTATTGTATTGTCGCAGATCGGAAGGTCATACTGAAAGTGGCTTCGCTTCGAAAGCAGACCTGTTAAATGTTCAGGTTAGGTATGCGAACTCTATGAAAACGGGATAACGCGACGAAGATGATGATGATTATGTATTAATCATAAGTTATGTATTCTCAATTAGACTATAATGAGGATTCTTATTCCAAAACCAAACGTCCAAGAGAAGATAAAGCAACCATAAAGAAAATGTTACCTAGTAGAATGATATTTTCTCCCCTCCACTTCAGCCTAGAACCTTTTAGATAATATTCTTTATTTGCTAGCGTTTCCTTTGCAGATAAACCCGACTCCATACAATTCTTCATACACAATCACAGAATAGGATTTATATTATAAATAGAATGTTATTAGACAGTCTTCCTTTATAACAATACGTGGAACTTACCTACGCATTGTGTCATTTATGAACATTTCTCTTTCGGTTGGATAATAATAATATTGAACACACATTGTCCGTTAGTTTGTGGAACTATGAGTCTAAAAAGGCCACATTACAGCAAGTGTTAAATAAAAAAATCACTACTGTTGATCTAACAGAAAGCTCGGCGAGCTGTAGGTAATTAATTCATCTTGCAATGGATGTGCGATCACGAGTACTAATATGTATATACACTTTGAAACCATGTCACATTAACTTTTTTGACAAATTAAACCGTAAGTGTCGTTAAATGTCAAATATGATAGTGCGACAGGGTTCTTAAGTGAGTACATGATATTGCTCATGACTTTACCTCTGACTACTTCAATAAGGGTCATTCCAGGCCACGTTCCTCAAGAAAACTGTAGATGGCGCTGTACAGATTCATCTTCGTTTAACCTTCTACTTTCATGGATAACAGACATATGGATATAGATGTGATATTATGTTATATTAATCCAAAAACAACAGCCTCCGTGGTCTAGTAGTTAGAGCGTTATGCTCACGATCTGGAGGTCCGGGTTCGATTCCCGATGGGGACATTGTCGAAATCACTTTGTGAGATTGTCCTTTGTTTGGTAAGGACTTTTCAGGCTTGAATCACCTGATTGTCCGAAAAAGTAAGATGATTCCGTGCTTCGGAGGGCACGTTAAGCCGTTGGTCCCGGTTATTAGGCGTAAAAACACCTCCACCAACCCGCAATGGAGCAGCGTGGTGGAGTATACATACGCCCTCCGGTTGATTGAGAGGAGATCTGTGCCCAGCAGTGGGACATGTATAGGTTTTTTATGTATGTATCTATTAATAATAAAAGCAATATTGTAAAAAGGGGTGGCAAAGTTTGTATGACACTTGTATAGTGTTACTCGTATATTATGCAGAGTTTAACAGCGAAGATAACAGCTAGTCATCATAATTGTATTGTTTTGTTGTCTGTATTTGTTTGTTTGTAAAGTTTAAAATGAAATAATAAAAATAATAAGCTACATTGTTTTAAGTTTACGCGGTATTATGGTCTACCTACTCCACTCCAATATCATCATCCCGTGATCATGACACTTGCAACAGTGTCGAAATATCAAGAGTCTCATATCCCTGCTTTAAACGCGGTAAAAATCCGTTATTATGTGTTTTAATTATAATAATAAGCTACTTTTTTACGCAACAAACCGTGTGTCCCAACGGCAAGACATCTTTCGAGTCTATTCCTTTATAACTTGAATGAACCACTCCATATTAATCCTGGCTACTTCAAGAGAATAAAGCTTCGCTGTGTTTTTATTGGCTACGCAATATATTTTATTTTCCTTTCATATCTTAATATTTTCTATCTCCCTTGTTAATATTGTCTCTTTAAGCTACCATTGTTAAGTGTTATTCTAATATTAATATTTCGAATTATACGCAAAAGTTCTCGTCTCTCGATCAGGTTGTTTCGGGTTCTTTTCTCACTGGGGATATAATTACGAAAATTACTTTGTGATTCTTAGTTTGGTTAGGTGTGACTAGTCGTTATCTCTAGCCATAGAGGTGGCCAATCAGCTCGCAACAACAAACACTTCAGAATACCAACACTGACCCCGCCGGCGTGGTCGAAAATTTTCCTCAGCGCTTACCGCTATCAACCACTAGGGTCGATTAATTCATTCAAATATTATTCTCTCATACGACGCCCTGAGCCTACGTTCGCGCCCAACTGGGCACCCTGTTGTCTTAAATTTTGTACCTCCGCCCCATTTGTCCGTCCAAGTAGTTAATGCCATTTGCGACAAATCTACTAAGTTACGTCAAAGAAAACCAGTCGTTATGTCAGTACTCACACTTTCCCACTCACACCCTTTCTTACGCAATCCATTCTCTCCTTCTTGACTGGTACCCTACCCTTATAACCTTCCACATTCGTTTTCATCAGTTTCCTTATGATAAGCATTCATCTGTCTTCATCACATGCCCATACCACGCTAACCTATTATTGCTCGTCAATTTCTCTCTACGCTCTTTCTACAGGGCTAACATGAGTGAGCAACGTAATAACATTATCGATCGATTCAATAAATTTTGTCGAAATCGATAAGTTTGTTTTTCCCTAACATGCTTGTGTGATTTTGTTCATTTTTTGACAGAACGACATGACTTATTTAGGTTCACATTATTAGCCAGAAATTGACAAAACGACATAATTATCAATAAAATAACTAAGTATGTTGAAATGTTTAGCCCTACTGGTATAAACATCCATCTTAACATTCGTATCATTGCCACATGTAATTTTCTGTCATCCGTATCTTTTTCTGCCCATCACTCATTACCATACAGATCCTTATAACCGTTGCGTATACCTTCATTTTTAGCTACAGAGGCACCAGTCATTTCAAGGCTGCTAAGAGTTAGAATCTGTACAACAGTACTATTTATATCGCAATATATCTTGTTGTGTCCTTGCGCCAAGAAGATTTAAAAAGAAAAGCCATCAACAGCGCTACGACGGGTAATTTGTACTCCATAAAGATTGTCACATAAAAAAGAAAGTGATTCCCCTCGGCCCCAGGGCATCAATCCAACTTTTTAAATTAAAGCGACTAAGGAAACAGTAACTCCGAAATGAAAAACAGTGAGTCTGTAAAACAATCCGCAATTTATGGACACTCGTTTCAGCTTATTTAAGATTTTTATTTTATTTGTTTTTATTTCTGACTGCCCATGCCCGGTTTGACCTTGTTGATCGGTTTCAGTGATGAAACACCTGGCTGATCACCTGATTGTCCGAAAGTAAGACGATCCGTGCTTCGGAAGGCACGTTAAGCCGTTGGTCCCCGTTACTACTTACTGATGTAAGTACGTAGTCGTTATGAGTCATCAGGGGCCTTTGGCGGCTCAATCGTAACCCTGACACCAGGGTTGATGAGATTGGTAATTCACCTCACAACCCGCACGATAGAAGAAGAAGAAGTGATCAAACAATATACTGGGCTTATCGAAAAGGGTGTATCCTTAGGCATTGACGAAGAAGAAGAATGTCGAATTTATTAAAATTTGACTACATAACGTAAACAGGTGCTTGATACAGGGGAGGTCTGTGCATCAATCAACCGAAGGGGGTAAGGAGCATACTCCACTACTACTGAGGGTTGGAGGTGTTTTAACCAACCACACGCTTAACCTGCCCTTCGCAGCACGGAATCGTCTTTTTAAAAAACCTCGCAAAAATATTTCAACATATATCCCAAACAATTGAAAAACCGGAAACCATTGGCGCCGAATGAATAGCCAATACTCATCCGGCTTCGTAACAAACCGATCTTTTTGTAAAACTCCTATGAATACCAGAACACTCTCGTTCTAATAGTTCCCAACAAAAGGCTCCAATTTTATATTTCCAGCTGCGACCTGGAAACCTGGTTCCAGGATTTTTAGAGGACATTTTGAAAAATCTCAAGATAACAATGACCGTAGTGGTAGTTCTCCGACAAAATCTTGTGACGTATCTGGGCAGGGGCGGTGGCGGAAGGCGTAGGGGCGGTAAATTCTATAGAACTTGTAGAGTTTGGGCGCTTCTTCTTCTTATTGTGTGGATTGTGAGGTGGATTACCAATTTCATCAACCCTGGTGTCAGGGTTATGATTAAGCCGCCAAAGACCTCTGGCATGACTTCCGTACATCAGTAAATAGAAACTGGGACCAACGGTTTAGGGTGCCTTCCGAAGCACGGATCGTCTTACTTTCGGACAATCAGGTGATCAGCCTGTAACAACCTAACCAAACTAGGGATCATAAAGTGATTTTTGTGATAAGTTCCCATCGGGATTCGATACCTCTGGATCGTACTGAGTACAGTAAATAATAAAAAAAACAACATTTACGAAAATAAAAGGTTCTGGTGATACAAGTTCTCCTGAACTGAAGACAGAGCATTAAATTAGAAAAAATAAAAATACAGAAAACATTTAAAGATATCACATCCATTATACAAAATGTAGCTTAATAGTTATAATTATAATGATCCAGAAATAAACTCTGATACACACACGGCGCACTGTCACACCGAGTAGGCATAAATGCCAATCAATGCGGCACACTGCGCAATCTGCTTCAATACTGCAATCTGCTTCCTATACAGGGTGTTAGCGACATCGTAACGAATACTAAGGGGGTTGATTCAGACCATGATTCTGAGTTAGTAACAAGTGGAATTTTCCGCCACAATTTTTTTTCAATTCTAAACGTTTGCGATAGAAAATCCACTTGATATTGACTCGGAATAAAGATCTGAATCATACCCTTCAGTATTCGTTATGATGTCACTTTTACCCCGTACAAGTACATTCAGGTAGCCAAACTGGTACATATGTGTGTTGGTGACACCATACCAAATACTGAGGGGACGATTCAGATCATGATTCTGAGTTGATATCAATTAGAATTGCCTCTCGGAAAATTCGTGAAAATTTTAATGTGTTTTTTTATTATTTTCAGTTTCATACTTTTGCGATGGAAAATTCCACTTGATATCAATACAGAATAATAGTCTGAATCAGCCTTCAAAGTTTTGATTACGATGACACTAACACCCTATAAGTAATTAAAAGAAAAAATATGGCGATTCCTTTACTGGCCTACGATTTTAGGCACATACTCTGAGTACGCTCCTGATAAAGGAATTCTTTTCAGTGTGACATCTGAAAAGGGTGGATTTGGCACTGACGTCATGGATAAAAATAGTTGAAATGTAAAATCAAAAATTATTTTGAAACCACGAAAAATATTCGGGACTATCTAAATTATTTAAAACGAAGTACCATTTGAAGACATTATAAACTCTTCATTTAGCTGATTTGCACAGTTTTACAGTGAACTACTTGTCAAATTGTCCTTTTTAAAACTAAACTCTTTTAATATAATACTTTTTATTACTTCGGTTTGTGTTCGGTTCGTTGATTTTTATTATTAAAAAAAAAAAACTTCAAATGAGCATAATATTTGTTTTAGGAAATTATGTAATAAGTTACGGACGGACGTTTTTGTATCGTAAACAAAATTACGAGTTAGTATATTTAGGCGCGGGTAGGCCCCATAGCTGCAGGTCCCACGAGGTGGACCGATGACCTTTGAAAGTCGCGGGAAGACGTTGTATGCGGGCAGCAGAGGATCGGTCATTGTAGCGAGCGTTGGGGAAGGCCTGTATCCAGCTGTGGATGATTTTCGGCTTATGATGATGATGATGATATTTAGGTAGTCTTTCTGGACTATTCAAAGTCAATTTTGATTACGTGCTTATCATTATCATATTGCTAGGGCAATAAAACGGAGTACTATATTATAATATCTGTGATAATGCCCTAATGGCCTCCGTGGTCCAGTGGTTGAGCGTTCGGCTCACGATCGAGAGGTCCCGGGTTCGAATCCCGGTGGGGACATATCACAAAAATCACTTTGTGATCCCTAGTTTGGTTGGGACATTACAGGCTGATCACCCGATTGTCCAAAAAGTAAGATGATCTTTGCTTCGGAAGGCACGTTAAGCCGTTGGTCTCGGTTACTATTTACCGATGTAAGTGAGTAGTCGTTACATGAGCCATGTCAGGGGCCTATGGCGGCTTAATAACCCTGACACCAGGGTTGATGAGATTGGTATTCCACCTCACAACCCACACGATAGAAGAAGAAGAATGTCCTGACGTCATTATTATGTTATTGGCCGTTTTATAAATTGTCTACACATAAGACAAGTGTCGACAAGAAACCCACATGTGAATTAAAAGTAAATAATACTACGTTTAGAATGTTAATTCTCCGCCCCGCACCCATTCGTTTCGGGCGCTGACCTCACCCTCTCTGAGTCTTACTTTGGTCTTAAGTGACCGGAAGCCGCTAAGGAGTAAGAGAAAGGGTGCGTGGTTTATGTGTCCCCTGCACTTACGCGTTTTTTTTTATAGGGAGTGTCCAAGGCATGATGCGGGCAAAAAGATAAAATTGAATCTTTTTTAAATTCCTAAGCATTTTCTCTAAGACGTAACGCAATAGTTATTGTTATAAAAACGTAAACGCATTGTCATGTACACTTTCTAATCTGATGGACAGCTTTAATCAAAATCAGAATCTTTTATTGAAAAAAGAATCCTTCATAATAGCAAATATCCAGATCAATGAACCATAACTGAAGGCGTGATAAATTACAATTTCATACGAAATACATTTACTTCATAATATTAATCAAAGTTGTTTTGCAAAAAGTAAAGTTTATATGAGATTAGTTGCAGGAGCGAGCACAAACAAAGGTGTAGCTACATTGTTTGATTGTCCGTGGTTATGGGAATACCCGCAGTTATTATTTGAATTTTACATTCATATTTGAAAGCGAAAACACTAGTAGGGTCGTTATCTAGGTGAAGTACTACCATAGGTACTTTACATGATGGGTACTTAAGGAAAAGTAAAATTAGTCATGTTTCAGGCATATTGTAAAATTCGACTTTTGAATTGAATTATGTCCTCTAAATTATGGAGCACCGATGCTAAAACCTTCGTCCACACTCAGTGAACGCGCTGAATATGATACAGTAACAGTTTCTTGCACAACTTTATCATTAAACAGTAGTTCAATATAAAATGAAAAATAGTAACAAAAGGTGTGATGCTCTGTCGCGGGGCCACCACCTCCAATTCCGTTGAAAACGATATAGATTACTGTACGTACCATGTACATAGTGTACGTGAAAAGATTTTATGTGTACGTGCTATAATTAGAAAGAAAACAACAAATTAAAGTGGCTTCGCTGGAGAGCATACTCCCCAGCGGAGCCACTCAGTTTGCATACTTCGAGATGTTTTCTTCCTGTAAATTGAAGCACGATGTACGTACTACGTACATAGTGTACGTGAAAATATCTGTCCATCATGTTTCATACTATCACAATCAAAAAATAGATGATAAAAACTAAATAAAATAAAAGTTTTTAATTTACTCCTCTTTGGCGGCTCAATGTAACTTAACACTAGGGTTCATAAATATTTACTCCCAGTCAACACAGAAGGTGGTAATATAATCCTTTATTAAATACCGGTTCATACTAGTACCGCTTAGACAACGAATACTGGAAACCAGGTCATCTCTGCTCCGAAGTATACATTACAATTCTCGTTAATTAAAGAAAAATAACATTTGAATTCCACACACTCGGTATTCACGATTTTATTCTCTCATACTGTTTTATGACTATTTTTTTTCACTGGAGTCGTACAATGAATAGAGTATTTTAGTCTTTGAGAATTATGCGAACATTTCTTTGTTCAAGGTAGGTAGCCTTTAAAGATTATGAAACTTGCATGATATGCTGGTAAAGCCCCATGTTAGGACTTAACTGAGTGTGCTTGCAAACAGGGCTTGAAACCGGTTAAGGTGAAATAAGGTATAAGGTTATGTTACCGGTATTGATTTACTGTACCGACGTCCTATTGAATGATCTAATTTGCAGCAATATTTCATACCGGTAGCGTAATTTTATACCTTAACCGAAATTTGGCTGATAATGCTAATGGTAACGCTCCGTGTTAAGACTTAACTAATTGTGGTTGTAAACAGGGCTATTGAAGGCGGTTAAGATTGTTGCTTTGCTTTGCTGACCGTTGCTTTTTTACCAGTTTAGTTTACGTATATGTTTGAATTTATGATTCGAATATTTAATCTCACAGTAATTCTTGATTCAGACCATGATTCTGAGTTAATATCAAGTGGAATTTTTCGTCGCAAAAGAATGGAACTAAAAATAATTAGAAAAACACAAAATGTTTCATGAATTTTCTAACAGGAAATCCCACTTGATATTAACTCAGAAACATAGTCTGAATCATCCCCCTCAGTATTTGTTACGATGTCATTGACACCCTATCTATTTGTATGGCTACTTGTACGTACTTATACAGATTGTAAGTGACATCGTGACAAATACTGCAGGGGATGATTCAGCTCATTATTCTGAGTTTATATCAAGTGGTATTTTTCATCGCAAAAGTATAGAATTGAAAATATTTAAAGAGAGCCCAAAAATATCATGAATTCCACTTGATATCAACTCAGAGTCATGGTTTGGATAATCCCCCTCCGTATTTGTTACGATGTCATTGACACCCTATTACTTGTATGGCTACTTGTACTTACTTGTACAGAGTGTAAGTGACGTTGTAACAAATACTGACGGGGATGATTCAGCTCATTATTTTGAGTTTAAATCAAGTGGAAATTTTCATCGTAAAAGTAAATAAAGAGTTGAAAATAATTTAAGAGAGCCCAAAAATATCATGAATTCCACTTGATATTAAGTCAGAATCACTGTTCTGAATCATTCCCCTAAGCATTCGTTATGATGTCACTAACACTTTGTATATTTTTTTACAATAATACATCTTTACCAAAACCCTATTACAATAATGAACAAGTAATTACATTTGGAACAAGGAACCTAATCCAGTTCAACTAAAGGTAACAAAGACATTAATTTCGACGTAAAGACAATGCTCTCAACATGAATGGGATGTTGCAATAGAACAATGAAACTATTATACGGGAGCTAGATTTATCCAGTTTAATATGAAGTCCATTGATGGGGAGCTGCGACTCCGCAAGTCTCCTAAGTAGTTTCTGACAGATTGGGGTTGCGTTGAAATTATTATAAAGAGAGGTAGGTATAAAAAGTTAATGTGACAAGGTTTCAAAGTGTATACATATTAGTACTCGTGACCCCATCTACTTACTCGACTACAAAAAGATTCCTCACACATTAATATACCTATCCCAATTGGCGTAGTCAGAGGTACGATAAGGTGCAAAAGGCAAGTCAGTTTCTTGCAAAGTAATAAATTAACTGGTTGCACTTCCGTACCTTTGACCACGCGAATTGAAATAAAATATAGTCATGAGCTTATTTATATGCTTATATAAAGTTTATATATAAGTAGCTTATATTATTTCTATTTGCGTGGTCAGAGGTCCATACCTCTGACCATCACCCGCACCTCACGCTTTCTGTTAGACCAACAGGTGAGTTAGTAAACGGTAAAATTCACTGAACTAATTAATTGCATAACGTTATTTTTACATTAAGCATTTAGCCTAGGTCCAATTTAATTACAAATTTTGATGAACAATCAACATGAAAAACAAATATTTATAGGCGCCACGCGGGCGTGTCCGCGCGGGCAATTACTGTGTTCAAATACACGAATCAGACGAAAGAATCGGGGTAAAATTTCAAAATTCGAACATATAAAATAAACTGATAAAAATTAAAAGCAACGGTTCTAGGGTAGCCTTCGCGATTCGACACTAAAGTTTGACCGAGGAGGGTGAGATAAGCCTAGCTCAGACCCTTTTTGTGAAGCGGATAGTTGCCGTTCTATAAATAGTATTCCTTAATCTATGCCCGTGCAAGAGCCTAGGCTAATTAAGGATGTTGCCGTCAACGGATATGTCTCGGAGGACCTCGTCATAAGCAATTGAACATTTTAGACATTTTATCTACATTTTAAAAGGTCATTGCTCTTAATCATAGCTCTTTCAATGTTATTGAAGATTAATTATTTTATGAAGTACCTATATCAAAGTTCACTTTTTAATACGTTTCAATGTCAAAACAGTGATAATTAATGAAGCAGACGCATCACTTTTCAAAAATGAATATTAATTTTAGAATATAATTATGAAAATAGTTATGAGGGTTGAGTGTCATATGATAACTTTGTTTGAGATCCATGGAACAGTAATTGCTTAGGAGTGTAATCAGCTGTCATTTCAGAGTCGATAGAGGATAATTTGTTTAGAATTCTGGACTGCTCATTACTTTTTTCTAGAATGTTCTAGACAAAACAACACACACAGTAATTTCTTAATTTAATTTCTCGGGAATGTGGGTTTCCTCATGATGCTTTCCTTCACCGCTGAACACGTGATAATCATTTCTGATCCAAACATGTATTCGATAACGAATTCGACTATTATTGGTTTAGACCTGTGCTGGAACCTGCGACCTCAAAGCAGGAGGCAAGCGTTCTACTAACTGAGCTACCACGGCTATAAACAAGAACTATACGATATCAATTCTCCTCTCATAGATCCCATTTCGTGTGAGTTATAAAGTCATTGACCGTTTCCAGTGTCAAGGTGATTATAGAGCTGAAGTCTCCTGACATGGCAATTACTCTATTAATTTTCTGCTCTCGTGTGGGGTGTGAGTTCAATAACCAACCTCATCAACCTTGGTGTCAATGTTATTGTTGTTAATTGTTACATTATTAATTTTCTTTATAAGCAAGCACCAAACACTACACAACATTGACATCTATTTGACAAGTTTCTTTACTATTTTTTCGGTTATGTCTCAGCTGATTTACTACAAGCCATTATAACTTTCTACAAATTGTAGCGAGACACTGAATTGATTTCTAAGAATTCCCATTATCTTTGTAACTACAAATACGTTTACGTGTCTATTAATGCAAAGAGTATTTTATTTTCTGGAAAAAGAGAAACCAAAGAAAAACATCTTTTTGTACATTATTATACAAGGGTGTTAGTGACATCGTAACGAATATTGAGGGAGGTGATTCAAACTATAATTCTGAGTCGATATCAAATTCTTGATTTTTTTATTAGTTTCAATTTTAAAACTTAAAACAGATGTCACTAACACCCTGTTATTTTGTTACTCGATTAATATAATATTATCATAATCTAATCAAGCCTACAAGATCCCACTGCTGGGTAAAGGGCTCTCCTTACTCTTCGTGCCTCTCCTCTTCTTCGTGTGTGAACCATAATAAACATAAATCCCTCGAATGGAGGTTTGCGTTCCGAAATCACAGCGACATTCACCCTCCTAGCATTATCCATTAATTTGACAGGTCCGGTTTTTTACAAAAACGACAGGCTGACTGACCTTCCAACCCGCGAAGAGCAAATCACATACCTCCGAAATTTGCATTTCTCGGGAATGTGGGTTTCTTCACGATGTTTTTCTTCACCGCTGAGTACGTGATAATCATTTATGATCCAAACATGAATTCGAAAACAATTCAACAATCACTGGTTTAAATCAGTGCTGGATTCGAACTTACGACCTCAAAGTGAAAGGCAAGCGTTCTACCAACTGGGCTACCACGGCTTCCGCGACATCACAGCGACATTAAAATGCAATAATCCAAAACCATCAAGGAGCCATAACTCATACGGAAACAAAGAAAAAACGAGAACGGCCAACAATGCTTTTTCAAAGGCATTACTGTCTCACCCGTGGTCTACTAGGGTTGGCACGCAAAAAATATTATGCTAGATTATCAGAAGAGGAGGTACGGGTGAAGACCTCAGCAGTTGCAGAGGCGGAGATGGGAGCCATTGGTACGGCAGTGCAGGACGGAAGGGGCAAGTGACATGGACTGTAACCTGGTACCTGACAGAACATCAGTAACTGTCAGTACTATTTAGAGGCGGAAGACAGGAGTCCTAGTACGGCTCTCGCGTCAGAGTACTGCGGAGCGGAAGGTAATAGGGAAACCACTTCCCTATCTTTCCCTAAAAAAGTAGCATGAAGAATGTTGCACTGACAATAGCGTGGACCCTTACATTAATGAAGACGATCAGAGAACAGTATGGCGCGAAAAATCTAAAAATAAATAAAGGATTACAGATTACTAAATGGCCCTAAATGTGACACAGCGTCAGCTTTTTACCTTGCGTTGAAGACACTTCAGCAAGTGACAGTCGATGAAAGGGAGAAATATTCTTCTGTTACTGAAAAGGTAAGGACTATTATGTTGTCGATTTGATGACGGGCTGTCTATCTTTTGTTCTTGATTTGGTTTTTCGAGATATGTTAGCCCAGTTGGAAGAACGCAAATTCATGACGATGAAGGGTAACATCATGAGTAAACCCAAATTCTCGAGAAATGCGTTTCGAAGGCATGTGATCTAACCAGTATTGAACCGGTCCTGTCCTTTCAAATCATCACGTAAGGTAAGCAGACTTTGTTAAAATGTATATATCCATAAATCTAAGCCAACCCTGGGTGTAGCAGAAGCAGATAAATTCATGGAAAAAGGAAGACCAGAAACCACCCGTATTACGCGCTGCAAAAATGCATTGGGTTCATAATAAACTTTTGAAATGTTGTATTCATTTGGAATGTGGCCCGATTATATTAATTCCAATTTATTAAAGTTTCGTATTTGTAAATTCGTATATATGGACTAGTAGGTAGGATTTGACTTTGAATTGTATAAACTACACGACATAAATGTTAACATGTAAATAAAATTATTGTATAGTTTCTGTTAACATTGCAATTGTGTGCCTCAGTCGAGAGAAGAACTTGTTAAAAAACTTTGGGATACTATGTATGGGTACTAAATCGCGGCGGGATAGATAAAACATAACTTGAAAACTAGTTAAAAGAACAGAGGATAGTGAAGAGTAGAACATAATAGAATAAACGATTACTCCAGGCGGAATGACGATGAAGACATTAAAAAAACATATACTTAAAAAGAAACCAAAAAGCAATTAAAAATAAAACCACAATTATTCCAGAACTATCGAAACATTCAGAAATCGAAGTGACACAAAATGGAACTGCATTCTATACGATTGGTGTTTCGTTTGAAAATAGAAACATTGGTTTGAAATTTGAAATTCGATAGCAATCTCGCGCCGGACGCGCTACAGACGTATCCGGTGCGACCCTTCGGATGTTATTCTGATAAAAGGATGCATAGGGGCAGTGACTTGCCACTTGGTCACGTTCCGTTCATCGATAAAGATGGCATCCAGATACGCTGTCAAACCGCATGAAGTTTAGTCCTTATTTGGTTAGGAATACTTTTGTTAAAGTGAATGTTTCGTTTCTGTTTCAAGAATTTGTTATGAAAAATGTATATCTCATTAGTGATCATAGTAAAGATGTGTCTTTTATAAGTACGTACTTACTATTTATACGGTATCGAACATTATTATAGTCTAAGTAAACATCTGTTTCAAATTCTGAGGATAAAAAAGGATTCGTTGGAAATTTACTTAACCTGCTTAAACGTATGAATACTAATATTTGTATCTTTCTTCTCGTTTCTTATTCAATGAACTCAAAAAGTACTTGCCTATTAAGTAAATTGTCAATTTATCATCTTTCTAATACTTCTAATTAAGATTCACATTCTCACCGAATTTCCTACCAAAACAAAATGAACATTTTTATATTCGCTTTATGCGATTCGTTCACAGAATACCACTGATTCGCTCAGCGATACGACATTCGAAATTCGAACTAATCATTTTGAATTGCTACATTTGATAGTTGTGATTCCAGTGTGCTGATAGGTCGAACCGACTTTCGAATGTTTCGAATTTACCGCCGTGTCGATATTGACTTTGCTTTCCGTTTATACTGTTCAAAAATAGAACTGTGATTTTAGTATTTTATGACTGGCCAGTTATTGGTTCATTTGTTTTGTTTTACTACTTACTTTAATGGAAATAATATTTGTTCAATTTGTATCTATGAAAATAACAGTATTAAATGGTGAAATGTTGGGCTAATCAATAATTTTATAATATATCATAATAATAATTTATAATATATCATTTCAACAATACTTGTTGGGACGGGTGTAACCAGAAACAAACTACAGTCGACTTTTATACTTATATTAAGAAGAAGAAGGGTAACATTGTTTTTATTGTTGAGTTATTAACTGAAGGACCTATAGTTCATTTTATACTAACACTGGCTTGACTATTATAGATGGCGATACGGCACTACCCATCACGTTGGTTTAAGAGAAAGTAAGAGTATTAATATGTATACACTTTGGTACCATGTCACATTAACTATTTGACAAATTGAACTGTAAGACTCACTAAATGTCAAATATGTTAGTGCGACAGAGTCTTAAAGTGGGTACATTATATTGCTCATGACTGTACGTAGTTCATTTTGCGATAATAATAATAATAAAAAAGTTTATTTAGATGGATGTATCTGACTAACTGAATTGAGAATATATAATCGTGATCTTATATGTTTTTTTTTATAGTGAACTATGACAGATTTTTGTATTCATTATCTATGCAAACATATACAAAAAAGTGTAACAAAAACCAGAAAGGTTTGTACGTACACTTTAGGAATCGTCATATCATCAAACTATATCAAGATTTAGGTGCCTACAATCAAGCTAAAACCACATAAATATTTTGTTTATGATCTATAATGAAGACGTTCCACAAAACAAACCTTCTGAATTTACCTTCTTATCACAAAAAACCACGCAAACACATTGGAGTCATAATAACTTGTACCTACAGTGATTGGTTACTAATAAATTAGTTGGTTTAGTTTGGTTAGGACATTACAGGCTGATCACCTGATTGTCCGAAAGTAAGACGATCCGTGCTTCGGAAAGCACGTTAAGCCGTTGGTCCTGGTTACTTCTTACTGATGTAAGTACGTAGTCGTTACATGAGTCATGTCAGGGGCCTATGGCGGCTCAATAATAACCCTGACACGGTTGATAGGGTTGGTAATCCACCTCACAACCCACACGATAGAAAAAAAAGAAGATACCGGATTCAATTCTAAATCGTTCTTAAAATGAACTGAACTTAGGACATTTCTTCAAGGTAGTTATTACACCAAAGAGTTCATCAACAAACATAATATAACTACATACCATAAGCTCATGACAATATCAATCGGGTTAGTCAGACGTACATCCGAAGATCCATCACATCAAAGATTTTTTTTTTATTTCAGTCAGGGCATTGGAGTGAGTCCAATCTCAATTCATGAATGGAATGCGAATCACAAATGAAATGAACAAAACCTAACAATAGGTTAGTACGAGCCCGCAAAGTTCGGTGCGGATGAACTCAGCACTATTTGAATCAATGAATTTTTGATCGTGCTAATGAACATGGATTGGGTATGAATTGAAAAATTCTAATTTCAAACTTTTTAGTGTCCATTTTGTTGGAGTGGGAGTAGAAAAAGTATGGAATGTGTTCAGTCAGGTACTCTAGGCATTTTGTTAGAAATTTGGAATCGATTAAGGGATTATGCTCCCCTACATTAAGGCCTTGATAGGATTCGTTGACTGGCTGTTACCATTTTAGTCCATTATTTTCGACATCTCGTGTTTAGAGCAAAGGAATAGAATAGATGACCGGGTCAAAGGTAAATTATAAGATGCTGATCTAGAAATAAAAGCTAGTCGAAAATGATCAAAAATCAACCCAATTTTTTCGTTTTGAGTTATTTACGATTTTCAATTATTTTCGATACAAAGTGTAAGACGTTTCACCACGTTTATTGATGACGTCAACGTTTTGTATTCTCATTTCGAAATATAAAAAACCTTCTTATTTTTAATAGGTTGTCATTAGCCTATTTATAACTTACATATTATCATGTTTTCAAGGCAAATAAGTAAAAAATGAATAAATAAGAAACGAATAATTGAGACCCTCCGTTTTTCTTGAAGTCGATAAAAAAAGAAACGAGATAATATAAATAGTACAAAAGTAATTTAGTTGTCTTAGGAGGGTGTTAAACAAGGTTAAACGAAATAAACTCATTATTTTTTTTTATGTTCAGCACATTTATTACAAAAACAAATTGTACTTAATTTGTTTTTTAAAGTTACAAGTCTCATCATTGGCCGAATACAGCTTGCTTAAAAAAATTTAAAAGCCACAATTTTTAAAACCTTTGACTTTTTCATTTTCAGAATTGTACAAAAATTGTTTTACGTTTGCTGACTAAAAAGTGACAGACACAGTACAGTCTGACACTTACATTTCAAAAGCTGATAGGGTTTTAAGTGAGGCCAACCAGAATATCGCAAAAGTCGACAGTCGACATCGCTTGAGTTTTTATGAACGTGCAGTAGCTGTTATTATACGCGGTATATTTCAGATATCACTTCGCCTTTGGGGGATAAAAATAGTGAAAATTGACTTGTATTGCGGCACACTGTCTGCTTCTGAATTACTTTAATTCGAATTTAAAATAAAAATTCTCTTCTTCGTACGATTTTTGAATGGTATTTTTTTTACTGTTATTTGATGTGATGAATGTGGAGGAAGCAAGAGAAGTTCGTCAGGATCGGAGCAAATGGTATTCCATAGTCTCTGCTTACTCCGGTGGGAAATAGGCGTGTGTTTACGTTTATATATTATATGTATCTTGATTAGGTGACTTAGATTAGTGAGTAAGATGTCGATCTAAGCAACAATAACGATATATTAAATAAATAACAATAACTATTATAATGAATTATGTCATGTTGATAAGAGTCGTAATCAGGTTAGGATTTCAGCCAAATAGTGAATGCCGTCTAAAGAAAATCTACAATATGTCAACCCAAAAAAAGACAATGTGAAATTATTTATGGCCAGTACCGCTTAATTTTACATAATTTATTTCAGAATTAGAACATTTATTCAACGTAATTAATCATGGATTCTTGTTGCTGTTTAGCAATAAGGCCGCCTATTGTGCTTATGTTTTATTCGTATGTTTATGTCCTTTGTATATGTTGTTGTGCAATAAAGTATTATTGATTGATTGATTGATTGATTGAAGATCAATGTAACATTTTAAAATTAAGGCCTTTCGCAGAGTGTTCAATTATAAGACTCCTATTTCATTTTCATCAACATTTCGTAAAGTATTTTATCTAATATTTACGTACCTGTTACATACACCCCATCACTAAACAGCGTAGGTAAGTGGAAAGTAGAAAAACGATACAGAACATAACGAGAATGAAACAGAGAAGTTTGAAGCCTGTTTAATGTACTCACTCGTGGGTGCTTCATTTTGATACTTGATACCACTCGATCTTTAAGTCAATACGTTGTTTTCTAAAGGTGGGTGTTGATCGAGAGCCTTCTCTTGTAAGTAAGTAAATCTTTATTTCCTCTACAAAAATACATGGATACATAAATACATACAAAAATACAATATTTGTAGAGGCTGGAGCCTAAACTAGGATGCCCTGTATTTTAGGACTCCAGGCCTCCACCTCCAGAGAGTCAAGAGAAAATAACAAAATAGAAAAGAAATTGAAAATAAATAACTTGAACTAAACATAGTGTAAATCATAAAACATTTCTTAAAAAAGAAAATATTAAATCTATAAATGCTTGTATGTGTGTGTGTGTGTGTGTGTTTTTTTTTTTGAAAGAGATAAAGGGTTGTACCAGGATGAGCTTACATGGAACAAATTTAAGAGAAAGCGAACGTCATAGAAGTTAAAGAATTAACATTGGATAGACAATCACTGCGGAATAAGTAGTAAAAGTACCAAAATGCCGGTATGTAGCCAACCTTAGGCAGTTACACTCAGTCGTTATCTGAACATTTCGATTTGAGACAGACGCTACACACAAAAAGGAGCTTTCAATAATCTATAATAAAAATGTACACAAAATATTCTAGAAACAAAAAAAAAAATTTAATATTTGTTTTAGTATTTTAACGTCATTCCAACGAAAATTCCATTAGCTATGAATTCCGAATCATGGTCTGAATCATCCCTCGCTGCATTCGTTACGCTGTCACTAACACGCTACATATACGCGGCATAGGTGAGTATATCCCGGTTGACAGAACCTAAGGCGATCACAAACCAATAGGAAAGAATTAAAAATTTAAGCCGACTGTATCACACCTTATCACTTCCCCCTAGCATTATCCCAATTTTTCACAGGGTCCGCTTACCTAACCTGAAGATTTGACAGGTCCCGTTTTTTACAGAAGGGACTGCCTGCCTGACCATCCAATCTGCGGAGGGAAATGGTTTTCCCTCAGGTTAGGTCACATACCTCTGAAAAGCATTTCTCGGGAATGTGGATCTTCGTCACGATGTTTTCCTTCGTAAAAACCTCATCAAATCAAATAATTAATTCTGGATAGCTTGGCTCTTATGATAACAGTTTTTTTTGTCACGAATAAATATTATCTAGAAAAACAAAAGAGATAATATAAAAAGACAGAAAACGATTCGTTTTCATCGCTTAGCTAATCTAGGTACAGCCCAAAGGTCAAAAGTCCTGTAAACTCTTGCAATAAGGTTGCCTAAGTTAGGAGTTTGGGAGAAAAGCAAATAAGTTGTAGGTCACTAATGAAAATGTACTGTACTTTCGTTTCTCAAGTTAGATTGGGTTGACTTAGGGATTTGCTCCATCAATATATTTCATACTTTAATACTAGAGGTGTAAAAGTAACTTTGAGCTAGAGTTAAAGAGAGATACATTATGAAAAGTCGCCTATTTAGGGCCATTTAACTCCGAACGAGGAGCAAAGGAATAATTGTGTGTTTTTCCCACATAAAAATAATTTAAAACATTTTATTAATAAATTACCCTTTCATTATTCGTTCAGAGTAAACTGACCCAGTCTCATGAAAAAATTCAGGCGACTAGACTACAAAAAATATCCCAAATGTAAACTCGCCCGAAGGCTAGATATTGTGGGACACTTGAAACTGGAATAGAGTTAAAGTATAAACACCCAAAGTTTCCTTAGAAGAAAGTCTAAGAAATAAGACCACCAATTTCTGTATCAAATGTTCCTTCGGTGTAATAAAGTTTTTGTGTATTGTATAGTATGAACTGGAAACAATTTATAATATTCATGTAGCATTTCATAATAACACGATCAGAAGTTTCGAAGCATACGTAACAACCACAATATGCTATTAGTATGCCAAGCACACCAGTACATGGAACATTAAGCAAATAAGCTGTATAGGACCAACAAAAACCTAACCTGAACTTGGCTTAGTGCCACTTGCAACCAACTTCGGGAACAATGTGTTCCTAAGTTAAACAAACTTCCTTTTGCCGCGCAAAGATGGCGACCGGATGTGGGCTCCGAGTGTTTTCCGCCGCAGCAAACATGGCCGCTACTACTGTTTCCGGTTGGCAATTTGGGCTATTGATGGATTGGATTTTGGTGGCGGGTTTCACTTTGAGATTTTCGGAATGGTCCTTTGATAGAGAAGGTCATGCATCAGAGACCAAAATATAGATTTAAAGTAATCCGTGCTACTTATCATTCAGGAGATAAACCAAATACGAACTTAATAAAAGAAGATAGTTATGAAAGACGTACAGCAAAATGATAAAAATGCTTATTAAATGTGTTACTCTAGTTATTAAACAACTTGTAATGTATACCTATATCGATTTAAAAGATGTGCTGCTGTTGCAGTTTCTTTTCCTCAGCCATAACACTTCGCGAAATGACGTAGATTCAAAAATGTTATATTGTCCTTCAACAAGTTTATCCATGATAATAACGTTGAATAAATGATTCTGATTCCTGTTTCATGACCTCTAGAAAGTTTCATTATAAATGCAGAAGGAAATTCTAGAAAGGAAGAAATTTTGTATTGTGATTGTTATTATATAGATAGGTGTGTTTAGGTAGGTGGGTGTGTTCCCACCATCAGATGGGAATAATAAATGCCAAGGAGAGAGAGAGAGAGGTAGGTGTGATACAGGGCTCACTAGGACACCATGGCGGCGTAGCGACGCCGTTTTGTTGCTGTAGCAATCATAGCGATGATTGTTACAGCAACAAAATGTATGCAGTTGTATAAAGAGTACCTTACCGAGACGCGATGCGACGCGAGATAAAAAAAAGGTTTGGTACACGCGACTACAGGGATATCCGCGGTTTTTTCAAGATGTCGCACTCCGAAGGAAATATCTTCATCGTCTCCCTAGCATTATCCCGTTTTTCACAGGGTCCGCTTACCTAACCTGAATATTTGATATATCCGGTTTTTTATAGAAGCGACTGCCTGTCTGACCTTCCAACCTGCGAAAGGAAAACCAGCCCGATACAGGTTAAGTCACATACCTCCGAAACTTAGTTTTCAAACTTAATTTACTCCTGGTGGTGCAACCATAGTATTCTATCGAAATAAAGACTGAATAATAAGTTCTATCCTTTTGCAATAAAGATTACCTATACAAGTTACTCTTATACATTGTTTTAAGTTTACGCGGTTATTATCATATCCCCATTTAAACGCGGTAAGAACCCGTTATTATGTGTTTTAATCAAGTTACTCTTGTTAGTTCATTTGGTAAATCTCCGTAATCTATTAAAAAAAATATTCAAGAGAATTTTTCTAAAGAACTGTTCGTGATCAACTGATGTAGACGGCTATAATCGAATACTTCAGATACTACAGGTGAAATACTTTCATAAAATCTTGATAAAAATACTTTTGCATAAAAAACACGGGTCCAGCAGTATCGAGATCCATTATGGGTTCGTATCTTATTGAAGAAGGGTGAGCAACTTTTTAAGTTGGTAATTCAGTACCTAGAAAACGTTTTACGTATTTTAAGCAAGAACCAATTTTTATATTTTTATCTATATTTATGTCTACCTACCAATGTTTATGTTACTTACATTTATTACGATCATTATTAGCTTCTATTGCATATTACTTACCACATACATTGGCCCCGATACCTGCAGACAACTCCTAATTTTACTTTGTTATACCTGTCATTTTCTTATCTGACGAAAAGGGACGTATGATTGACAACTCTTAATTTTAGAAGGAATGAGTAAATGAATGGATAACCGGGGCGAATCAAAAAGGTATCTCGTTGGGATGCAAACCATTTGACGTGTGCTGTCAACATAATTCTGTCGGGTTATTGGCCAGTGTAAAATTTATAGACGGTTGTTTTATTTTTGTGCTTAAACTTGAAGTGTGTTCCATAAATTTTATGCTTGTAGATTACCCGTCCCTTTCCTTATCGGCGGATAAGAAAATGACAGATATAACTTAAAATAAAACTTGATTGTGTTTACAGGAATTTGCACCACTGTGTAACTGAAAATTAGATATCAACCCCTCACGTGCAAGGTTGATTTTCGATAAACACGTTGGAATTTATGTACATAGACACTATTGCAAGAAAAAATGTGCCCCACATATGGGTCATGCACATATGAGTTTCAAATGTATTGCCTCATATGTGGTTCATACACAGTGTACGTGTTAATATTATTTATATAGCAGATATAAATGAGGACCTACTGCACTTTCATATTGATTATACCAACATTTATATAAAACGTCGCAGTGTGATATAATCTGGCTTTGTGGGTGTTATTAATATTCCATTCTAGATTGATAACACCAATATTGTTAACTTTTAAAATAGTTTCCAATTTACGTGTCATAAATTTCCGTATGGCTTTATGGCTGGCGAAATCATCATCTCCTTAGAATTATCCCGTTTTTCACAGGGTCAGCTTACGTCCGGTTTTTAACAAGCTAACTGTTTGATACTCCAACCCGCGAAAGGAAAACCCATCCAATACAGGTTAGGTCACTTACCTCTGAAAATGCATGGTCAACGCATAGTCTTCCGGTCAATAAAAGTCCATCATAGACGCAATTAGAACAGGTAGAGGTACACATTGACAATAACAATATTTAGATAACTTAGTTCTATTCTTTACTATGTTGTAATTGAGGAGCTGGGTGGCGCAGCGGTTAACGCGCTCGGTCTGCGATTGTTGAAGTAAAGCAACTTTCGCAAAGGCCGGTCATAGGATGGGTGACAACAAAAAAAAAACATCTCGAGCTCCTCCGTGCTTCGGACGGCACGTTAAGCCGTTGGTCCCGGCTGCATTAGCAGTCGTTAATAACCATCAATCCGCACTGGGTCCGCGTGATGGTTTAAGGCCCGATCTCCCTATCCATCCATAGCGAAGGCCCGTGCCCCAGCAGTGGGGACGTTAATGGGCTGATGATGATGATGATGTTGTTTATGTGTGTGTCTTTTTGTAATTATTTCTTTTTATTTTGGTGCAATAAAGTGTATTTGTATTGTATTGTATTGTATGTGGTAGATAGGTAGATTGCTAACGAAGTGGTTTTATCTTGCAGTAAACCATTCAACATTACTTTGTTAATTCGTAAGTAAGTACTTTTGAAGTTTATACAACGACCGTCTCTAATTCTAAAGGTCCAGGTAACAGCTAATCTGCGGCATCACAAGCCCCTCAACTTAGTTTAATGATCGATTATGATCATTTCATTTACGTAAATGTAAGTTTCTAAGAGCGTTACTTAAGTGAAATTTGGTTTATCCAGTTATTATGAACGTGGGTGTCGAATATTTGGCTCGAGTGTTGCTGAAATTGAGTTTACTGTACCCACACTAAACCTACTCACTACATACCTAAGTAAAGTGTTGGTTCCACTTAAGGAGTAGTTAGATGGCGTTAGGTATCAAGTCGTCTACTTAATATCTGGCCTGCGGCCGAGATGACTCTCTTATAATTTCATGTACATATTTTTTTAAGTTGACATAAAAGATGGCATATAACTCCCAAAAACTTTTAGCACTGTCTGTCTGTCATTTGCAACTTCTCTGAGGCCCTACGTGAGGTGAGCTTTATATTGCGCGTTTTGCATTGCGCGAAGGTCGTTGTGCCTCTTTGGTGTTCTAGTGAGATAGGGCCTTAACTTAAACTTCTGCGCTATACTAGGAGTAGAATAGAATTAATGCTTTTTTCCCAAAAGACAGAAAATGCGATACAATCAACAATCCTACGGAAACAATTGCTCGGTTTGACTGTGGGAGGAGCATTTTAGGCTGTTTATATAATCATTACTACCACCTCCTCTAGACCGCATGAATGACACGTGTTTTCACATCAGGTCAAAATTTTATCACTTTCATTTAAGTCTGAAAATGCGACGAGATATTTTGTTCTAATTAAAAAATGCATACCAAATGGGCAGGTTATTTCGTTTTTATAAATAGTAGTCTACTCACCCGGAAGGTTTTATGAGACTCGGCCAGTTTACTCAACGAAAACTAATTGTTAAAAATCAAAGAAAATATCGTTTCAAATATCACTAATTTAAGAGTCACGCTCTTGTCGGTGTAGTATTCTCCAATCAACAGTTTAGTGAAAAAGAGGGACTCTTGCCTTCCGCCTTGCAGTACTCTGTCTGACACGAGTGGGATGGAGCCTAGAGTAGTCTATTTCAAAGCACACAAATATAAACCAAACAAAGACCATTGTAAGGTAAAATAAAATAAATAAACAAGACATATCTACTTATCGCATTTAATAAATAGGTATAATCAGCAGAAATTCGCGGAGGTCTAAGTTGGCGATAAATTCTACCAAGTTGAGGTGTTAAACGGATTAGACTTGGGCGAAATTCCGTCCTTTCATTAATCGAGACTCAACTGCGTGGGAGGGGACGTGAACTGTAATTCTCATTAATGTTGTATAATTGTATAACCACATTTAGCTATATGAAATGAAATGAAATGTAATGAAAATTTATTGTCATATATGTGGTAGGTATATCGATGGAAGTGAAGCTTATAGCGCTCAGCACATTTAGTCATGTTGTGACATACAATAATAATTACATAAGATATATACTTATCTTTACAGGGTGTTAGTGACATCGTAACGAAAACTTTGAGGGATGATTCAGGCCATGATTCTGAGTTGATATCAAGTGGAAAATAATTTAAATAAGCTCTAAAATTTTCATGACTTCTCCGACAGGAAATTCCAGTTGATATCGACTCAGAATCATGGTCTGAATCATCCCCTTCAGTATTTGTTACAGTGTCACTAACACCTATACCTACTTGTATGGCTACTGTATGTACTTGTATGGGGTATAAGTGACATCGTAACGAATACTGAGAGGGATGATTCAGCTGATTATTCTGAGTTAATATCAAGTGGAATTTTCCATCGCAAAAGTATAGAATTGAAAATAATTTAAAAAAAACTAAAAAAATAACATGAATTTTGCGACGGAAAATTTCTCTTAATATTAACTAAGAATCATGGTCTGAATTATCCCTCTGAGTATTCGTTACGATGTCACTAACAGCCTGTATAAAAAAAACCCATGTATAATCTTAAAACCCTCAAGCTATAAAACTGCTTTCCCTTTGACCAGTTTTTGAGTTGGGATCGAAACTTTAGATGGGGCAGCTCTTTAATATGGGACGGAATGGCGTTATATTACACATAGAATGACAATTTTTATAATAGGGGTTAGGGGGGGAGTAGGGGGTAGTTCTAGGGGTAAGGGGGAAAATAAGGTCTTCTACGTGAAGTGTGAGGTGGATAACCAACCTCATCGACCCTGGTGTCAGGGTTATTGAGCCCCCAAAGGTCCCTGACATGGCTTATGTAACGACTATGTACTTACATCAATAAGCAGTAATCGGGACCAAATGTTAAGCCGTGCCTTGTGCCTTTCGAAGCTCAAAATGATCTCACTTTCGGACAATCAGATGATCAGCCTGTAACGTCCTTTGTTAACAGAGGTGAATGGCAGACATACTTATTCCACAATTACGCTTGCCTCTTTCTAGCAACTATCGTAAGAGAAGGACGGCTTTTTTAAATTAAATGCGTTTCTCGGGATTGTGGGTTTCCTCGCCATGTTTTCGCTGAGAACGTGATAATCATATTTATATGATCCATGCATGAATTCGAAAACAAATTCGACAATCATAGGTGTCTATACCATTCTGCTTATCCTTTCGGGGACGTAGGCGTGATGACATGTTATGCTTTGTTCAATTAATCGGAAGAAAACTTGCAGTCACTTATTATACGAAGTCAGTCGAATCTTATTGTACGAGTTGGATGGGTGGTACTATACAGGGGCGGAGAACAGCAATCCTAGTACGGCTTTGAAATAGACTACTGCACTGCTCCCCAAACGATGGAACCTGCGACTTCAAAGTGAGAGGCAAAGTTCTACGTAGGGTCTAAAGTATAGCGAAAAGTAATACCGTTGATAAGAATCACCAAAAAAGAAATCAGGAAAAAACGTTTGTCTCAATGTACAAAAAATTGTTAGGTTACATTTGCCTAATTATACATTAATACGTCACACATAGAAAAGCATCTGTGGTCTAGTGGTCAGAACGTTAGGCTGACGATCTGGAGGTCTAGGTTCAATTCCCGATGGGCATATTGTTGAATTCACTTTGTGAGACTGTCTTTTGTTTGGTAAGGGCATTGCAGGATTGAATCACCTGATTGTCCGAAAAAGTAAGATGATTCCGTGCTTCGGGGGGCACGTTAAGCCGTTGGCTCTGGCTATTCTCCTTCGACTCTTCTAACAGACGAAAATTCCTTTTTCCTTCCATGAGACTGTTAACCGCCTGAAATCTTCCTGCTGGGTACAAGTGAATACTTTTGAATCTTCTTCTTATCCTGTGGGTTGTGAGGTGGGATACCAACCTCATCAACCCTTGTGTCAGGTTTAGTACTGTGTTGAATTAGCAACATTATTAAACAATTTTCCTAAAGAACAAGTTAAATGTTTGATGAAACTTTTATCAAAAACTAACCTTGTTTCATAGACCCTAAATAACTAATGTGTATAAGTTTAGAATAACAAAAAGCAACTTAGAAAAGTTGAAATTTCGCTGCCAAATGTAACAATTTATCGTGTGTTATTATTAAGTTTTTAGACTGCTTTATACGAAGCTATTTCGAATATTATGAATAAGTTTCTCAATATTCGTTGCTAACGAACAAATATTATGAACAATGGTTTTATAGAACATTTTCATCAGCTGTTTATCTTTCCAAACATGTCGTAAAAAGCGACAGAGATGTTTTATTCTTGCTTGTTCGAGTAGCAGGCTCTGCATGAGACCCGAGCCACACGCGGCGCGAATTATATAAAGCGTTTCTACCAATAAACGCATCGATTGCTGCCTACGTAGAATGACGTCGTATGGCTATTGGTCCAAGCCCTCGACATGATTCGTGTGGCGCGGTTGCCGTGCCGTGAGGCTTGCAATGGATTGATTACATAAATATCCATGCTCTTGTCGGTGTAGCATTCTCTGTTACTTTTTAACGGACAAATAGAGCAGTGGTTTCCCTCTTGCTTCCTGCCCCGCAGTGCTCTGTCTGACGCGAGTGGGATGGCGCCCAGAGTAGTCTATCTTCTTCAAATCAAATATACTTTATTGCACAGAACTAGAATTTCAACAATCAGACATAACACAAAATTCTTCTTATCGTGTCGATGGCAAATTAAATAGTATCGGCCCAAAACTTGGCAACAAGTATGGTGCTATCTGCAGCGCTCATCAGATCCTCCTGCGTGCAGGTGTTCTAAACGCAGGACGTGATGTAAGATGTTCCATCGTTTGGGGAGCAGTGCAGTAGTCTATTTCAAAGCCGTACTAGGATTGCTGTTCTCCGCCCCTGTATAGTACCACCCATCCAACTCGTACAATAGACTCGACTGACTTCGTATAATAAGTGACCGCAAGTTTTCTTCCGATTAATTGAACAAAGCATAACATGTCATCACGCCTACATTCCCGAAAGGATAAGCAGAATGGTATAAACACCCACTTCTCGCCGTAACATGTAAAGTTTTTTTTAATAGCATTTTAGGAATGCTATGGCCATCTATCCCCGACTTACCCTGGGTGGAGTTTGTTGGAAAAATAATTGTAACCAACAAAAGATCTCATAACTATTTACAAGTGATTTTTTACACCATGCGACAAATCACAAAAAAGTAGAACAGTCACTTCAAAAAATTACGATCGAAAAATTCACATCAGAATTTTACACACGAAAGTTTTGCACACATATTTCAATATCTATAGTCTGACATTAAAATATAACAGGTGCATTCCCGAAATCGGCGTTTTATGGCCAAATATAATGGGTGCCGTCAATTTTGGTTTATGACTTCGTCGCGCTTCGTAGTCGGGGGTGGTTAGCAGAGCGATTCTGGGATCGGGTCAGGTCTTAGAATCAGCGGGTCATAAAAAGATGCATGAAAGGAGCCTATTTGAGCGACGTCATAAAAACTCTTATAATAAGATTAAATACAAGCTCATGACTATATTCTCAACTGGACTATTCACATTTAACGTAAAATAAACTGAGGTACTCACCCCGTTTTATCGAGCTGTTAGAATATCGTGATAGCTGTTGAGCCGTATTGCCAGCAAATATAGTATTACCGTAATTACTTATTTGGAAAATCAGCAATAAAGTACATTTAATAATATATTTTTTCAGTTTTAAATCAAGAAGAATACCGCGTTCGCTTTTAAATCGTGTCTTTTTTTACACACCTAAAACACTACGTCATACGTCGGATCTTGGAAAACTGCTCAGCGTCAGGGAGTCTCTCTACGGCCTGGCAGAACTGAAGAGCACCGCATTTGCGCATGTCCGGATACTATCTGCGGACCTTGAAAATTCAGGTGAGGGATGCACGTGGAGATGTCGTCAGAGGACTTCCTATAACGTGGCAAATACTCTCGTTTTAACAGTCTTATAATATGGCAAAGGCTTTCGAGAGTCCTATACTCGTAACGTGGCTAAGTCTCTCTTTTCAAGAGTCCTACAACGTGGCCAATACTCTCCTTTTGAGAGTCCTATGCCATCTCCTCTAGGACTGCGACCCCAAATCCCAAAAGAGTTATTTATAGACGTATAGCTATAGATTCTGGTGGCTTTTTGGCAAGATTAGGTACGTGCATATAATATAAATGTTATATCGCTTGGAACTGCGTAATGAAATTTAAGAACCTCCTTACGTGCCTTTTGTTTCCACTTGTTCGTATAATTCGTTGACATTTAATTTTATAGTACTGACATTTAAATGTACGACCGCAGTGCTAACTGAAGTAATTCTTGACAGTAAATCCTATTCTACTAATATTGATGGCCTTCGTATCTAAGTGGTAAGAGCGTTGGTCTTTCCATTTGGAGATCCCGATTTCGATTCCCGACGGGGACTTTGTCGAAATCACTTTGTAAGGCTGTCCTTTGTTTGTTAAGGATAGATACTTATCATAAAAATCACTGTGTGGTGCCTTGTTTGGATAGGACATTTCAGGGTGATTACCTGATCAAGAACTCTCCAGACTGACTCAGAAACTTGAGAGAGACTTTGCGCCCGATAGGTCATGGCAGTTTTAGAAGAAGACCCAATCGAGAATTGAACCTGGACTTTCAGATCGTAAGCCTAACACTCTAACCACTAAACCATGGGGGCTTTTAATGCTGCGGACGATGACATAAATCATTAATAGGCTTAAAACACATTAGAAACTAGCAGGGATCGTGCTTCAACTAGGTTGGTACCTACCTATAACCAGATTTGGGCGGATCCAATCGGATTAAAGTTTTATAGGAATTCCGGATCGATTTGCATGGGAAATTGCCTTTGTTATGTGAGAAAATAATATTTTGTAACAACATAACATAAAGATAGCATCACTCCAGCTATGTTTAACACGTTCACTGTGCATCTGAAAATTCGATATCAACCCCTCACTTACAATGTTATTTTTCGATAAACATATTAGAATTCTATGGCAAGAACAAATGTGTTCCATATATGGGTCATGCATCTACGTGCATGTCCCAAATGTGGGGCAAACTCTTACGAGACTCATACGAGTTTTAAATTTATTGCATTATATATGTGGTTCATACACAGTGAATATGTTAAGTCCACCCCACCCCACAAAAAAGTAAACAAAGAAACTTACAAATTAAAACATACTTAATAAAGTTAGTTACAAGGTACCTATTCCATTACAAAAACATTCCAAAGTGAAAACGCGACGTTTTCACGTTATTTCTTTAGTAGACATAATTATCGTACCGGGAAACGTCATGTAAAATCATAATCAAAATGGCGTCTGGCCCGAAACCCACAGTTTACCGTGTGATTAGCCTTATCGAGTGAAGGGTGACTCCCGTGCGTCACAATTAATTATAGGCCACCCTACGATTTCAAGGAGATATACAAGTAGTAGCATAGCAAACGATACAAATAAGTATTTATAAGCCGTTAAGCCGTTGGTCCCGGTTACATTACTGATGTAAGTAAATAGTCGTTACATGAGCCATGTCAGGGGCATTTGGCGGTTCAATAGTAACCCTGAGACCAGTGTTGATGAGGTTGGTACTCCTTCTCACAACCCACACGATAGAAGAAGAGAATATTTATATTTTCCACACCTCACCGGGCTTTCTGTTAGACCAACGTGATAATTGGTGAGCCCTAACGTCGTCTATAATGGTCGAGCCGACTGTGTTAGTGAAGACTGTTTTAACTCATTGGTGCAAGTCCAGTACCGGGGTTCGAACTGACGCTACCCGTTTGAGAAGCAAGCCGGTGAATCACAGGACCTCAGAGACTTAAATCCACTTCGGAGCCACCACAGAGTTTCTAATTCAACAGTAAGTTAGTGTCGTGCTTACGATGCATAAATTATCTATGTAAAAATACATTATTTTAAGTTTACGCGTATATTATCATAATTAAAGCACATAATGGCCCCGATTCCTGCAGACACCGCCTAATTTTATTTTAAGTTATTTCCGTCATTTTCATATCCGTCGAAAAGGAAAGGGACGGATGATTCACAGCTCTTAATTTTAGGAAGAATGAGTAAATGAATGAATAACCCGGGCGAATCAAAAGGTACGTCGCTGGTATGCAATCCGTTTGACGTGCTGTCTACTTAACTGTATCGGGTTATTGACGGATGTAAAATTTTTAGATGGTTGGTTTAGATTTGTGCTTAAAATTGACGTGTGTTCCATAAATTTTATGCTTGACGATTACCCGTCCCTTTCCTTTTCGGCGGATAAGAAAATGACAGATATAACTTAAAATAAAATTAGATGGTATTTACAGGAATTAGCACCAATAACCCCATAAACCCCATCATATCCTCATTTAAACGCGGTAAGAACCCGTTATTATGTGCTTTAATTATGTAAAAATAGTTACAAAAAAGATGCAACTAGGTACATGGCAATTGGTAAATGGCGGCCTTATCGCTGAAAGCACTTCTTGACAACCATTAGACGAGGAAATATGTAAAAAAAAATAAAAATGAAACTAAACATTAGGTATATCTTTTTAAAACATAAGCCACTTACGATTTAGTGTAATAAATATCTCGAAAAAGGATTAAGAAAGCAAAAGCTGAAAGTTAAACACTATTTTATCATTATTTAAGCTATAAAGTACGAGTAGCCTATTAAGACAATTAATTATTCCTAGCTACCCAACCCACCGCTTAGTTCTATTTAATTTTCAGTTGGTGTTTCGCCGGATTTTTTTATTGAAGGTAGTATGCAAGTAAGCATATACCTTAAAGATTTGTTTTTAAGAGATTTACTTGTATACACTCTTCCCTATAAACCCCTTAAAAGGGGATGGGTATGACCACAAGTAATAAGAAGGCAACCTGCAGACACTTTTGACACCAAATCGTACTCAAATTCAAATTTAATTTAAAAAAATATCTTTATTCAGTAGTTACATTTTGAAACGTCATTTTTACATAACGTACGTCTCAACCGCCTAGAACTAGTGCACTACATTGAACATTTATTGGTCAACCATGCTAGAACGGATACAATTCTTCTGTCGATTTTAACGGACTTCAAAAAAGAGGAAGGTTATCAATTTGACCGGTATGTATGTAATATTGTTGGAATTGCACTATAAATATTAGCCTTTATAGGTTTCTTTGTGGAGCCTTCTATAATCAAAATCATATGTTCTGAGATGATGACTGACAGAAAAGTCTTCTTTTTCAATAAAGTGGGTTGTGGAGTTGCCCAACTGGGCACCCTCAGGCCTGTTGTCTTAAACGTTGTACCGGGTGAGAGCCTTCAGCGCTCCCCATTTGTCCGGCCAAGTAGTTAATGCCATCTGCGGCAAATCTACAATAAGTCACGTCAATAAAAAAAAAGGTTGTGAAGTGGATTACCAACCTCATCAAGCCTAGTGCCAGGGTCACTATTGAACCGCCAAAGGCCCCTGACATGACACATGTAACGACTACTAACTTACATCAGTAAGTAGTAGGTAACCGGGACCAACGACTTAACGTGTCTTCAAAAACACGGATCATGTAACTTTCGGACAATCAGGTGATTAGCCTGTAATATCCTATCCATACTGGAGATCACAAAGTAATTTTTGTGATATGTTTCCACCGGAAATCCAACCCAGGACCTCCGGATCGTGAACCCAACGCTCAACCACTGGACCATGGAGATCGTCGCCATCGGAATTGATGATGATGATACAAATAGATGTCCCTGTGGTTTTCGTGATATATCCCCGAGGGGATTTGTACCCGGGACCTCCGGATCGTAAGCCGAAATCTCAAACCACTGGACCAAGGAGACCACATGTAAGTAAGGAAGAGGAACTCGTGTTGTGATAACCGAGTGGGATAAGAGTAGGAGGATGATGGGACAGTCTATCCCTAAGTGAACATTTTAGTGAAGCAACTGCTACATACATTATACTGCGCAGCTAATCATTTGACGGATTTCTAGGGCACTTACAAACAGAATATATTAAGCTTGTACGCATATAATGAGGGAAAATATTTCGAGAAATAACTGCGAGCCCTTTATTTTCTTTGGTGGTTTAATTTGATTAGCATTGCGTGTAAGATATTGAGCTTAGAGTTTACAAACATTACATACTGTTTGGTCTGTATTCACACACACACACACACACACACACCCGCACCATATAAAATATATACATGTGTTTACATTATTGTATATGTGTTATTAGTTAGGGTTCTTAATTGTTTCAAATCAAATCATTTATTCGCATAGGATTCATGGTTTTGGCAAGAGTTGGTAGGTTTTATGTTCTAAGTATTACATAAATTAAAATATAAGCATGCGAAAATTTTGGAGGTAAGTATGTAGTAGGTAATTAATTAACTGTCGACATTCTCCATACTGCCCAGCTAACGAGACGAACTGCTATAAAGTTTGAAGCAACGCGGAGTGGATCCCGTCTAAAGGATAAGTTACGAAAAAGGAAGTTGGAAAAAAACAGTTTTGATTGAATATAAGTGTTTCTAAGTTTTCTTCTTTCCGTTCTTTAGGGAATATATATAACACTATGATTTTGCAGTTAAACGCTGCGCAAAGGGTTATAGTGTAAAAATATAGCCAAAACAATATGTTTGTTTACTCAAACAATATGGGAAACTAACAAAATTTAAGAACACTCAACAGTAGCGACACCTGATGGGAGAAAAAAAAACATCTATCAAGTAATTAAAGCACATAATAACGGGTTCTTGCCGCATTGAAATGGGGATATGAGACTCCCGATATTTCGACACTGTTGCAAGTGCCAATAAATTATGAATCTACCTACTCCACTCGAATCTCATCAGTCATCCCGTGATCATGGCACTTGCAACAGTGTCGAAATATCGGGAGTCTCATATCCCCATTTAAACGCGGTAAGAACCCGTTATTATGTGCTTTAATTATGATAATAACCGCGTAAACTTAAAACAATGTATCTATCAAGTAATCAGAAAACAACTTGCATAATATATTAAGATGTATTTTAATATGCATTAGCCAAGGTGCAAACAATCTCGAAAAGCCACACCATGATAAAAACGTATGCAACTTGGCTAACCCCCATGTTAGCGATATTATGACCAGTAGGCTCTGCACGGTAACCGAGAATTTTATCGAGGCCTTCGACCAATAGCCGTTCGACTTCCGTCTATGTAGATAACATTCGTATTCGCGCGGCGCGGTTGTCATGCAGACCCAGCTGATTATCATAATTATAATAGGACGTTATGATGGACTATTATATCATTTTAATTTTTAATGGTCTATCATGTAATGGATAAGCTGAATGCGTAATAAAAATAATAATAAACCACCAATACACCATTTTAAAATTATTGAACCAATTACGAGTATTGTTCCATATAAATCTGCTTTAGACCACAATGTCGGTTGACCAAATCTCAATGATAAATGAAACACAATAATTGAATTCGTCCCATATTATAAACCAATGAACTTTGCTGATTTCATTGGTGTTTAACTTGTGTAGATACTAACAATGTATCCTAGTGAACTGTAGGATGAGTACCCCGCAGTAGAGCAGCGTGTTGCAGTATGCTCCATACCCACTCCAGTTGATTGAAGGGAGGCTCATGTCCAGAAGGACGAATATGTGCTACCAGCGACCCGCGAAGTGAATTATGTGATTTTGGAGTCGACAGCTTTAAAAACAAAATATTATTATTTTTCATACATTCTTACACCTCTTATTTCACTCCTTTGTATGAGTTATATAAAAAAAATTTAAACACATTTTAATATCTGTTATAAGTATTTTCTAGTAATTGGGATACACTTCTTTTCAAATTAAGTATAGAATTTTTATAAAAACTTTACCACCTCTTTTAACCTTCGATTAGGTTGAATTTCACAAAATCCTGTGTTACTAAGCATTCTAATAGCGTCTAAAGCGTCTAATAAGGAAGCCCTATGCAAAAAAACACTCCTAGCACCTGTAGTTTTTGACATTTCGAGATGAGTGAGTGAGTTAGTCAGTGAATAAGTAGTTTTTATATAATATGTATATATTACAGAGTGTTAGTGACATCGTAACGAAAACTGAGGAATGATCAGACTACGATTCTGAGTTTGATTTAGTGCTGAAATTCAATTCAACAAAACTCAGAATCAGGGTCTGAACCGTTCCCCTCAGTATTCGTTTTATATTTTTTTTAGTTTATTAAAAGTAAAATAAAATTTTAAAAGAAACACTATAAAAAACAATATGAATATTGCGACGGAAAATTATTTTTGATATTAACTCTGAATCATGGGCTGAATCATCCCACCCAGTATTCGTTACGATATCATTCACACTACATACACTCTGTAGATTTGTGACCGACGAGACCGGAATGATAAGCCAAAGTTCGAATTTATTCTTCACTCCAGCAGAGATATAATATAATATATGACTTCACTAATATCCTACTACGCAATAGAAAGCAGCAAGGGCGGACTAAACGGTCTGGAATGACCTAGATGAAAGTAAATGTGGTCTATTTAGTATCACATTATGCGTGTACCGACCCTAATAGTAACCCGTTATATAAGCAAACTAAACTGCTACAGCAGTATATTTATTATTTTCTTTAAATTTATTTATTATTATTAAGGCCTTAAAATATAACATTGGTATAAATGCAATGTCCAGCAAAATTGCATAAGCAATTTGACTGCAGGTTCAGAGTCTCACTAAGACAAAGTTAAATTACAAAAACTAAGAGATAGGTACAGTCATGAGCAATATCATGCACCCACTTTTGAATCCTGTGGCACTATTCTGCCACTTCTCGCGGAGCAGGAAGGTGTAACACGTCACATTAAGGTTGTACAGTCATGAGCAATATCATGTACCCACTTTGGAACCCTGTCGCACTATCATATTTAACATTTATTAAGACTTACGGTTTAATTTGTCAAAAAGTTAATGTGTCATGGTTTCAAAGTGTATACATAATATTAGTACTCGTGACCATACCTGCTAAATTAAATCGTCGCGTGCACGCCGCGCGCCGCGATCTCGCCTCAAGAGTAAACTGAGCGCGTGGACTGTCTATCTCACTCACACTTACGTGTTAGGCAGCACACAGTAAGAATGAGATTTTTGGATTTTTGTGTGGAGTGTCCAGTGTGTGGTAGAAGAGCCGTGGTTGCCCACTTGATAGAACGCTTGCTCTCACTTTTAGGCCGTAATCTTAAGTTGTAAGAAGAAAATATATTTTATGTTATTATAAATAAATTTCAGGACCATTGAACTTGGCACCCATTTAGATCTCACTTCGTTTGTCGTTGAAGTCAACAACCCAGGCATAGGTATATCATATATGTAATATTGAATTTTGCTCTCCTTTCACATTTACGTTTTTGATGGGATATCTATATACTTACATTATTAAAACTATGACAAAATTACTCCAATTTTTGGATAGATATATCTGAATAATTACAGTGAATAATTAAAACGAAATTGTTTTGTCCTCAAAACGTACGAACAATTTTGTTGATTACCTGCCAACAGTCAGTATAAAAAGTCCTAGAAATCCATTAGGTATTTTTAAGCGCACGACAATCACTGTACCAATTTGATCTTTATCATAATAACCATGTCACGAGCGTGTCCACACCCCATAAAATACCTTCCGTAAAGGGGCAATGCGATTGATAGCGTTTAGTTTCACACTTTTTAACATACTTAATAATACAATACATTGACCAACTATAGAAAAGGTTTAGGAAGATCTACACTGAACCGGCGTGCGTGTCCGTGAAACGATTGATAAAATGTGGATGCAAAAAAATTGTGTCAGGATCGAAGCAAATGGAACTCGGTAGTCTCTGCTTACCCCGGTTGAAAAGGTGTGCATGTAGCAATACAATAATATTTTTACCCGACTTCGGCGAAGCAAAACAAAGGGTTATATGTTTTACTGATATGTATGTATGTGTCATACACACATACGTCTGTTCCTACGTCATGTCAGAATTTTACAATAAGTGAGGTGTCGTTATAATCGTCTCGATTGTCACGCTAAATTCACTGTGGCGCCCTCTAGAGGTCATAAACTGAGTGCGAATGTTTTTTTTTCGAATGGTAGTAGGTATGTCGTATTATATGCCGATTTGTCCTAAGAGTTTGCTTATCACAGCATTCGACCACGACTATTCGGAAAAATTTCAGAGAAATAGTTTTTAGAGCGTGATTTTTCCGTAGCTTGATTATGATTGTCTTGTTTTTAGAGTGTAATTGCATACATTTTATTATCCATGTGAGATCCCTCACTCGCTACCCGTTCCCAGTCGGAAATCCACCCCAAATGCCCGCCGTAAAACAAAACTCGTCACATTTGTGATAGAACAAACTCTGGTCGAATACGTTCATATTAGGTGAGGCGGTACCATGATGTAATTACGTTCCTAAACGTGTAGTTAGCACGCTACCTGTTTCCTCCGATATTGAAAGTAGGGACGGAATTCAGAAACTACCGGATGCGGTATATTGTCTAACGGCCTCTGTGGTCTGAGCTTTGGTTTGAGCGTTGGGCCCACGATCCGGAGGTCCCGGGTTCGCTTCCCGGTGGGGACATATCACAAAAATCACTTTTTGATCCCTAGTTTGGTTAGGACATTACAGGCTGAACACTTGATTGTCCGAAAGAAAGGTGATCCTTCGGAAGGCACGTAAAGCCGTTGGTCCCGCTTACTACTTACGGAAGTGATTAATCGTTACATGAGCCATGTCAGGGGCCGTTGGCGGCTCAATAATAACTCTGATACCAGGGCTGATGGGGTTGGTAATCCACCTCACAACCCACACGATAGAAGAAGAACAGGATCGTTTGGTTCTTACTTTTCCGGCCAAGTAGTTAATGCCATCTGCGGCAAATCTACAATAAGTCACGTCAAAAAAAAAAGATTCTTACTTTTATCATTTCAGACGACGTTCTGAGCCATTCGCGCCCTAGGCCTTAGGTCTGGTGCCTTCAGAGCACCTCATTCGTCCGGCTAAGTATTTAATGTCATTTGCTGCAAATTTACATAATATATAATAAGGTACGTCAAAAATAAATCTTTCTATGTTTCTGAGACTCTCACGTTTTCCATTTTCATCAAAATTTTCACTTCTACTGGCCGGTTTAGAACTCTTTGGTTGGTTTTTCTTTGAAACATCCTAAATTTAATCGTGGTTCGTACGCCACGTATAAAATACTGATCATACCGTATCGTCTGTTTCTGATTCCCCAATCATTCACGTTTGCTCAGGTAGGGACGGAATAGAAATCTGTTGATTATTTACAAATAGCGGTATTCCGTGATTCTTACCCGGGTAGAGCTGGTTTTACCTATATTCCGGGTACATAACAGTACGTGTTATTAAAGTATATATTTCCTTTTACTTACTGCCTTCGACTGGGTGTTCGTGCATGTATTGTTTTATGTTAGGTATTTTAATCAAAAAACATAATACCGGGTTCTTACCGCGTTAATCAAGGATATGAGACTCTCGATATTTCAACACTGTTACAAGTGCCATGATCACGGGACGACTGTAAAATTGGAGCGGAGTAGTATCCATAATTTTCTAGTTCAAACATATCTGTCTCCCCTCTTACAAACCATTCGGTAAGAACCCTGTATTATGTGTTTTAATTATGTTGTTGGCCGCGTAAACATCAAACAATGTATTATGTTACATGCTTGATACTTATGTAAGACGCTTTTTAACGGACTTACTTCCTCCATTTTAGTACCGAACCCTAAAACCAATGGAACATCATTAACTATTTATTATAGTAGATTGAGTATTTTATTATAAGGTACATAATTTGGGTTAATATGTCGAACTCTAGTGGCCATGCGGGTGGTACAACTATAATTAGTAGGAATATTTTATACCATAATAAGCATTCTATCTTTACCAACGATCTTCATTCCAATTTAGTAAGTTTATCGTGTTCTCTAGCTTTGGAGTGTGATAGTATTAAACTGGCGATTTGATCTGGCTTGGCATAAAATAACATTAAAAACCGCATTATAGATTATTACGACGATACGATACGGCGATATGGCTCACCAACTCGCACGTTGGTCTAACAGAAAGCTCGGTGAGTGTACCTTTGACTACCCCAATTTAAATAATATATCCGAATTATAAATGTGTTGCCTTTCGGCATAGAATAAGAAATAATACTACGTATAGAACGGCAACTCTCCGCTCCCCACCAGCGCCTGAGCTTGGTTTTCTTCACCCCCCGTCGAACATTGTTTAGACTTGAATCGTGTGGCGTCAGACTTCACACACACAGATGCGCGATTACGATAATGTCAATGTGTGGTGTCTGTGTAAAACGAGGTTGTTTGTATGAAGTGTCCGGGGTGTGTGTCCTGGTGGGGAGCGGAGAGTTGTTGTTTCCCCACTCTTCGGTTTTACTTTTGTCTTCAATCGTAATTTGACATTTGCGCATACAAAAGCAAGTGCGCAATGCAAAAAACAAAATTGTCAAACAACAATATTTCTTTATTAGATAAATTGCTTCGAAGTGGCCTTTATAACCGCCTTGTATTTCTCCAAGACAGTAAAAACTATATCTAAGCGAAGCCAAGTGAGTTGCTTTTCAAATTATACAGTGAAAATGCGACTTTGTAGAAGAAAGGATTAAAAAAATATTTCGTAAAGTCTAAATTGGGGTTCTCATGTTAAACAATAGCTATCGGAGATTGGGGCTTCGGTTCAGATCAAGCGTTCAGATTGGCTTATTTTAGCCCTTCCATAAGTGATAAGAGAAAGCAGCATTTGAAATAATTTTCACTTAGGATCTTTTGAGATTAGTCTAACAAGATTTACAGGAGGCTATTTTTGAGTAATGCATCTTCTTTTTTCTATTCTGGTAATTTGAAAAAGAAGATATTAATAAAGTATGCAAAAATGGAATGACAAAAAATAACCTTTAGTGGTGGATGTATAGAATTATTATTATTTTTTTTTGTTTTACGACATAGCAGAAAATGACATACACACACATAAACACACAGATACACTCATGCCTATTTCCCACCAGGATAAGCAGGGCCTTCCATTTTTTTCGATAATTATTTACCTCTCTTGCTTCCTCCACATTCATCAATCGTTTCACACACGCACGTCGGTTCAATGCAGATCGTACTAAACCTTTTCTAAGGGCATCCCCAATTTGTTCAATGTACATTCGTCTCGACCAGCTGAATATTATTTAAAAAAATAATCCAATTATGTACAAATGATTCATTCAATCAAATACTACCTATTCTCTTTATTCAGTCTGACCAGAATAATCAATTCGGGTCCCGTTCACTTAGTGATATAATCATTCAGTTTTCAATTATACCATCCTGTGATTTAATAATTGCTTATTAGGTCGGCCATTGACCCCAATTTCGATTTAGTCGACCAATTGGTTTGATTATGTAGTTTACAATGGGTTTAAATTTAAATTACGTAGTTACATGATGATCCGACATATACATATAGCGATATACAAAGAGAAATTATTAAAAAAAACATATTATTATTATACTTAGAATCAGTAGTACTCCACTCTAAACACATTTGAAACTTCGAAAAAAAAAATGTACCGCTATACTTCTATACTCCTATACCTCATTCAGCGTTTATCGCTATCGACCCACTAGGGTCGATTAATTCTTTCAAATATTTTTCCTCTCAGACGACGCCCTGAGCCGAGGTTCGCGCCCAACTGGGCACCCTCAGGCCTGTTGTCTTAAACGTTGTACCGGGTGAGAGCCTTCAGCGCTCCCCATTTGTCCGGCCAAGTAGTTAATGGCATCTGCGGCAAATCTACAATAAGTCACGTCAAAAAAAAAAGCTATACTCCTATTACCAACACTTCACAATACTATAATTGACAACATCATCTCCAACCTGAAAATTTGACAAGTCTGTTTGTCTGACCTTCCAACATCAGCGTCAGTCTATGGATGTGATTCCTTTAAATGTATTATTATTTTTTCTGTTTTAATGCGACGAATGGGTGCCGAGACAAGCCTCTGTGGTTTAACGGCATCATTCAAACCATGTATTTAGATTAAGGAACTAATGAAAAACACTATATAGTATAAAACAAAGTCGCTTTTTCTGTCCCTATATCCCTATGTACGCTTAAATCTTTATAACTACGCAACGGATTTTGATGCGATTTAATAGAGTGATTTAAGAGAAAGGTTTATATGTGTTATAATATCCATTAAATAGTGGAGAAATACTGTTATTTTTGAGGCTTTTAATGTGATGTCGTAAAAAATATCATTTTTTCCTCAGCATTGCACCCGAGCGAAGCCGGGGTGGGTCGCTAGTTTAAAATAAATAAAAAAACCGCAAAAGGGAAAACCAGCCCATTACAAGTTAGGTCACATACCTCTGCAAATGCATAAAATAAAACATTAAAATAAAACGTTTACCTTTAAAAAAAAATTGGACCATCCACCATTTTCTCAAGTATGAGAGTTTGAAGAAGTTTTTGTGCTCCAATAGCACTTGAGGTTTGGCAACCGGGTGGATAGACGTACATTATTAATATCTTTTCAAAGTTAAACGTGATTTTTGAAGATTTCCTCTTTGATCGTGACAGGGGATTTAGGGGATCCTTTATTTTAAGAATGCCCTGAGGTATTCAGTCACTTCCTTGTTTTCTTTTTTTGACCTGACTTATTGTAGATTTGCCGCAGATGGCATTAACTACTTGGCCGGACAAATAGGGAGCGCTGAGAGCTCTCACCTAGTACAAAATTTAAGACAATAACCTGAGGGTGCAAATTGGGCGCGAATCTCGGCTCAGGGAGTCGTCGGAGAGGAACAATATCTGAAAGAATTATTCGACCCTAGTGGGTCGACAGCGATAAGCGCTGGATGAGGGAAATCGTCTTCCTTGTTTTTGTGGTCGGTATTTTAATGCTCTGCAGCACCTCCTGGATGCAACGAGGTCTACTTACTCACGAATTCACATACAAAGAGATGTACTCGTACTGGTTTCCATGGTGGCTGTCTATTTGCTCGATTGGCCAACAAATCTGTTACAATACCATAGAATAAAGTATACGATGAACGCGACTGCCACAACTGCCTCTGTAGTCCAGTGGTTGAGCGTTGGGCTCACAATCCGGAGGTCCCGGGTTCGAATCCCGGTGGGGACATATCACAAAAATCACTTTGTGATCCCCTGTTTGCTTAGGACATTACAAACTTATCACCTGATTGTCGAAAAGTGAGATGATCCGTGCTTCAGAAGGCACGTTAAGCCGTTGGTCCCGGTTACTACTTAATGATGTAAGTTAGTAGTCGTTACGTGAGCGATGTACATCTTTAAGGTGATATTTAACTTTTTTAATTCTCTTTTCATCATCATCATCACGCTCTTGTCGATGCAGCATTTTCCATGCTACTCTTTTAGGGAAAAAATAGGGCAGTTGTTTCCCTCTTGCCTTCCGCCCCGAAGTACTCTGTCTGACGCAAGTGGGATGGCGCCCAGAGTAGTCTATTACAAAGCCTAGGACTCCTGTCCTCCGCCTCTGAATAGTACTGACAGTTACTGTCGCCCTCTGTCAGGTTGCAGGTTACAGTTCCTGTGACTTGCCGCTTCCGTCCTGCATTGCCGTACCGATGGCTCCCATCTTCGCCTCTGCAACCGTTGAGGTCTTCACCCGTATCCCTGTTTTTTTTTCTGCGTATTTTTCGTTTAAAAGTCATAAACAAAACTTAGGTAAAGGCAGAAACTTATCAGAATATAGATTTTTTTATGGATAGATTACCTATATTACTTCTCCTTATTTTGATCAGAATAATAATGGGTAGATATGGGGTGCCTTGATGTAATAATAATATGGTCATCATTTATACCCAAAAACTAAGACAGAAGATGCGTAATAATAATGTCGGTGATCCATGAAAATAACAGCCTCCGTGGTCTAGTGGTTAGAGCGTTAGGCTCACGATCTGGAGGTCCGGGTTCGATTCCCGATGGGGACATTGTCGAAATCACTTTGTGAGACTGTCCTTTGTTTGGTAAGGACTTTTCAGGCTTGAATCACCTGATTGTCCGAAAAAGTAAGATTATTCCGTGCTTCGGAGGGCACGTTAAGCCGTTGGTCCCGGCTATTAGCCGTAAAAACACCTCCACCAATCCGCATTGGAGCAGCGTGGTGGAGTATGCTCCATACCCCCTCCGGTTGATTGAGGGGAGGCCTGTGCCCAGCAGTGGGACGTATATAGGCTGTTGATGATGATGATGATGATCCATGAAATCAGAAGGTATATACAGGGTGTTAGTGACATCGTAACGAATACTCAGGGGGATGATTTAGACCATGATTCTGAGTTAATATCAAGTGGAATTTTTCGTCGCAAAATTCATGATGTTTTTTAGTTTTTATTAAATTATTTTCAATTCTATATTTTTGCGATGAAAAATTCCACTTGATATTAACTCAGAATAATCAGTTGAATCATCCCCCTCAGTAATCGTTACGATGTCACTTACACCCCACACAAGTACATACGGTAGCCATACAAGTAGGTATGGGTGTTAGTGACACCGTAACGAATACTGAGGGGGATGGTTCAGACCATGATTCTGAGTTGATATCAAGTGGAATTTTCAGTCTGAATATTCCTGAAAATTTTTGTTTTTTTTTAATTATTTTCAATTCCATACTTTTGCGACGGAAAATTCCACTTGATATCATCTCAGAATCATGGCCTCAATCACCCCTCAAAGTTTTCGTTACGATGTCACTAACACCCTGTATGTTCGCAACATTGTATGTTCTTTATTTAGGCTTGGTAAGTTCCTTATTTATATTGTCGAATGTTTCAAACTAAAGTCATTATGAAAGATATAATGTGCAGATTTGATACTTGAAAATAGGGTATGGAAAGTCAAAATTATCAGATAACTTATACGTTCATCGGTTTACAACTAAAGTTGCCAACTTTAGCCATCTCTACGCTATTAGAATCGTTTAAGTATGAGCGTGATTTGAAAACTGATATTGAATATTCACGAACTGCTACTTAGCTGTTGCTGTTTAGATTTGTACCCATTAAGAGCCCTCAGCGCTCCCCATTTGTCCGGCCAAGTAGTTAATGCCATTTGCGGCTACTTCGGCTAGCTCGCACTGAACTATACGCTCTGAGCCCTTAGCGCAACCTTTTTGTCCATCCAAGTAGTTAACGGCAAATCTACATTAACTTACACCAAAAAAGTTATACATAACGTAAAGAACATCTCAATTCCGTATATTTCAATTAAATTAAGTCGTAAGGCAAGTTTTGAGCTGACGAAATCCGAGCATTCTCTACCAGACAAATAATCAAAGAGACTTAATAAAACAGAAGTAAAACAAACAAATAACGACTTGAAAGCAAATAGACGTCTTAATGAAAACTGCTTTCAAACCTAATTGCCTGCTACCAGTAACGCAATGGATTTATAATCTGTTCCCTGTCACATCCGTATTTGAATAACGCGAAACATGGTTTTATTTTTCGGAGGCTCACGGGCATGCGCGGTAAAATTTCTACCGTCCGGTCTTACCCGATTGAACCAGGCAGCTCACAGACGCATCGCTAGGTGATCGGTTACGCACACTAGTGCAAAACCTCTATGTTGCTATAGCGCAGAATCGTCCAAAATCACAGACACAAGCAACCGAAATCACACACACTACAACATTACTCCGTACACGAAGCCTGCCGACAGGGTTTCCCCACACACACACACATAAAAAATTCCAACCCTGGCAATGTTGTGTACGTTAGTACCCCAAAAGGTGCCGAGGTGGATGGACGTATTTTATGCTCCCCCGATGTAGTGACGAAATGTGAACTCGAAATGAAGTACCGTTAAAATTCAGTGATCAAATTTTCACAGACATAAAAGTTTTCCTGATTTGTGAACAGGGATTTTAACGACTTCGGAAGTTTTAAGTGCAGTGCAAAAATTAAGTGTTCATAACAGTTGTAAAACTGTTTAAAATAATAGTGAGTTTCAAAGTTTTTGAGGAAAATTTTGGAGACGCAGCCGAATTTTTTTTCTGGATAATTATCAGGTAAGTGTTATTACTTAATTAGTAGATAATTTTGTAAGAGAAGGAAATTAATTGATATTGTAAACGAAATATTATTATTTAATAACGAGAAAAAAATGTCGATAAAAATAGATAATATTTAATGTTTTTAATTTTTAAATAAGATAAGAAAATAAATAATGGACAGTGATATTTAAAAATATTTTGCACGTGAAGGATTGAAATTAGATAACAGATGAAATATATTATTATCAAAGCGTTTTGGGACGGTGAAAATGATGAAAGCATTAATTTAAAGTAGGTAGTCGTAAACAGACAATATTAGGTGACGACAGGGGCTGATATTAATATCGGAGAACCCCAGAACCCCTTTTATGTTCAATCAATTAATTAATGAAAATGAGACGTCAATTTTGATTTTGACGAGTTATTTACCAAGCATAAAATTGTCTATAATTTTATGAACCAAATAAAATTGAAATGCTGTTGAATATTATCGACAAATTATGAATAAGAGTTTTCAGATAATAATATTACATTAATAGTCTGAACCGAACGCTACGCTTTTTTACTTGGGACTTAAAGATAGCTGACAAGGACTGAGTACATATCTGAATATAGGTATAATCTGGATAGGTACATGACGAGATGTTATGGTTATATGTTATACAATTTAATTGAGAGGTTATATTTAGAAATGATTGTGTAATTTTGATTATCAATCATTTCAGTTTCGTACTTACAATTTTTTGACACAACACCTACATAAGTACCCTCGAGTAGATAGGTAGGGAGGTAGGTATTTCTAGTGGTCCTACCAGTAAGTAAGTCTATTGCGAAGGAAATTCCCAGTAGTACAACTGGTAAGACTACTCGGTAAGACTACTAAGAATAGGGGAAATTACATTCAGATTCACAATTTTAAAAATGTTTAAATTTGTTTCTAAGAATTTCTTTAACTTCGTACTTACCTACATAATTTATTTTTAAAATATTACGCAAAGAAAAGAAAATTATAATAGGATTTTTTATTTCTCAGCTTTTACGATAACAATTTCACATTTATTTTAAACTAGCTACCCGCCCCGGCTGCGCTCAGGTGCAATGCTGAGGAAAAAATGATATTTTTTACGACATCACATTAAAAGCCTCAAAAATAACAGTATTTCTCCACTATTCTTCTTCTTCTTATCGTGTGGGTTGTGAGGTGGAATACCAGCCTCATCAACCCTGGTGTCAGGGTTATGATTGAGCCGCCAAAGGCCCCTGACATGGCTCCTGTAACGAATACTCAGTAAATAGTAACCGGGACCAACGGCTTAACGTGCCTTCCGAAGCACGGATCATCTTACTTTCGGACAATCAGGTGATCAGCCTGTAATGTCCAAACCAAACCACTATTTAATGGATATTATAACACATATAAAACTTTCTCTTGAATCACTACATACATAGGGATATAGGGACAGAAAAAGCGACTTTGTTTTATACTATGTAGTGATGTAACGAATTGGGTCTGACGAAGGTCAGTGGTACTTCGTCAGATTCATCATCATAATATCAGGCATAATAACGTTTGTTCTTGGATCTGTAAAAATAAAATAGTTATTATTACAAGATAAATAAATGTGATGAAGCTTGTATTAAAAAAAATACTTTCTACAAGATATACTTACTTTGATAATTACATAACATGATATCACGTATCGAAACGTGGTAGCCCAGTTGGTAGAACGCTTGCCTCTCAGTTTGAGGTCGCAGGTTCGAATTCAGCACACGCCTAAACCAATGATAGCCGAATTTATTTTCGAATTCTTGTTTGCATCATAAATGATTATGTCGTGCTCAGCGGTAAAGGAAAATATCGTGAGGAAACCCACATTCCCGAGGAATGCATTTTCGGAGGTATGTGACTTAACCTGCTTTCCCTTTGTGGGTGGGAAGGTTAGGCGATTCTCACACTGTCCTGCATGATGCAGCGTAGCGCGTGGATGCGTGTTCTTCCGTTGCTTGTAAATGATACCTAAATGATAAAAATGTGTATTGAATGCGTTCCTCTAATGATTAAATAACTTGTAATGTACCCTCATTGATTTAAAAGATGTGTTGCTGTTGCAGTTTCTTGTCATGTCTTCTCCTCAGCCATAACACCTTGCGAAATGACGTAACTTCAAAAATGTTACATTGACCTTCAACAAGTTTATCCATGATAATTACGTTGAATAAATGATTCGGATTCATTAAAAAAACAATTTACACGAGAAATACAAATAATATGCGGATCGTTATTCCTTGATAATTTATTTTGATAAGTTGTCTATTGACTGACTTCAGTTGTTCACTCGAGCTACTTCTGCAAAATACGCCTCGAAAGGGTCGCGGGAAGATTTCCAATTTTTTTTTTATTTGTCACTAATAGTCCTAGCTTTCTACCTTTAAAATTGCGGAATATTCCATCCCCCATTATAACAAGTGGGGGTGTTAGAAAGAGAAAAAAACTAGCCTAAGTCACTCTCCATCTCTTCAACTATCCATAGTACAATACAAATACACTTTATTGCATGAAAATAAAAATAAATAATTACAAAAAGACTCTTAACCAAATGGCAAAAATGGCCGGCTAATTTTTTTTTTATCCTTATCCTTATCCACTTAAAATATCACGTCAATTCGTCGCCGTTTTGTCGTGAAAGAGACAAATTCACAGACACACTCATAGACTTTCCCATTTATAATATTAGTACAAGTAAAATAAAGACAAAAAAAAAAAAAAAATATTAGTACGGATTCCATGTAGCCAAACAGAAAATAAGATTAGTTCATTTGAAATAGCTCGTGCTGTTCAAATATATCGAGTTTCAATGCTGACTTGCCTACTTTTGTAAAATACAAATGTTTGTTTAGTTTTCGGCCGTATTTGTGTTGGCACTATTCACTACGCTACATATTTTCAACTTTTAGAACTTTTCATTTGATCTACAATTTAGGCATTATTCGTACCCAACTAAATTTGATTCGATGTTTAGGATACAAAGTTCAGTAGGTACCTAGTAAAATTGACATTTGAAATTTGATAAGCTGACATGTAAAATAACATTATGTATTAATATCAATTCACGTGTTTGCGCACTGCTCAGCGGTTTATTAATGTTATCATCTAATAAAGGTTGCCTGGGAGAGATAGCTTTTAGCTCGGCGCCTTTGCTCTCCTTAGTATAAGCTGTGTAAATGTCTTGTGATGCATTAAAGTATTTTATTATTATTATGACCATTGTGGTATGGTCGGTAATTACACTTACCTAATACTTAGTCCAAATTGGACATTTTCTTAAAAAAAGTTTTAGTACGATCTACTTTGGACCGGCGCGGAAAGCGTTCAGGTTCGAAGCAAATGGAATTCTATAGTCTCTGTTTACCCTGGTGTGAAAAAGGCGTGAGTTTATATACATAATTCTACTATACTTCAAACCTGACATACCTCTCTAGCTTCTAGCTTCCATACGTATGTATGTATGTTTTATGTATATCAAGCTACGCTAATCAAGAAGTATTTCTTCTTAATGACGGATTATGAAACGTCTTGCGCATTTGTAAGGAGCATTATGCTTTGCAGAGAATAATCCTTTGAATAATCATTTTGCAAATTATAATAGACATAGCCTCCTTTGTTAGCGAGAGAACCTCTTAGCTATGAAGGAGACAAATTCTTAATTTGGAGGACATCCTTAATTTAAAGTAGGTATTAAGTTTAATTTTCTACTATCAATATTTTAACAGTCGTAATCAAGCTTATGTAGACACACCAAATAAGGTAGCTCTGATTGCTCGTACTATTTATTGCCATAGAATAAGGAATAATACTAGTACCTACAGAACGGCAACTCTCTGCTACCCACCAGCGGCTGAGCTAGGTTTACTTCACCCCCGCTTGGTTTCACTTTAGTCTTCAACATATATTATGGTGTCAGTCACACACACAGATGCGCGTGTACGATAACGTCAATGTGTAGTGTCTTTGTAATACGAGGCTTTTTGTATAAAGTGTCCGCGGCGTGCTTATACTTCCCCTTACCAGTGAGGCCATAGAACTCATTCAAATACACTGCCCTCGAAGACAATAGTCAAAATTGGACATTTGACAAAAGTCCCCAGTACTAGGTTAAAAGATTTTTCATGTTGAACTATAACTTGTTCGGGAAACTAGGTTTATCGAACCAATAGGGCAAATTTGGCCGAAGCCCAAACGTCGGAGACTTGTCAAGATTACTAAGAATCTATCGCCTAACTCAATAAACGTGGGTTTCACGAATAAGTAAAGAATATTTGGAGTCAATAACTTTGTACTGGTTTCCATGGTGGCTATCTACTTGCTCTTTTGGCCAACAAATCTGTTACAATACAATAGAATAAAGAATACAATGAACGCGACGTATGTAACTGGAACGGAAACTCCGCCCCGCACTAAAACTGCCTCTGTGGTTCAGTTGGGCTCCCGATCCGGAGGTCCCGGGTTCGAATCCTGGTGAGGACATATCACAAAAAATATCTTTGTGATCCCTAGTTTGGTTAGGTTACGAAATAAATAGGTTTAAATAGGTTTAAATTTAGTCACCGAGACCGATTGCTTAACGTGCCCTCCGAAGCACGGATCATCTTACTTTCGGACAGCCTGTAATGTTCTTACCAAACTAAGGATAACAAAGTGATTTTTGTGACATGTCCCCACCGGGATTCGAACCTGGGACCTTGTGAGCCTATCTCTCAACTTTTGGGCCACAGAGGTCGTTAGATAAGCAGCTGAAACTAATTCAAAGTCATAATCCATAATGATATCGATTTACTTACCTAATATTAATAGCCAGGTAATTAAATATTTCCTTACATGGTATATATGCGCTGTTAGTTCAGTTAGTAGGCAATATATCTTCAGTGTTTGATTTAATCTCAGCTATGCTATCTAGTTTATGCCACTCTATTGGCAATTAATTACCTTGCGACTGAGGTAGCTAGGTATATTGGGTTTCTTCATAATCAATTTCGAAATTCGAAAAGTTCAGCATAGTAGACGTGGTTCCTAGTAAATAGTTTGAATTGTCAATTCAATAGTTGAATTGTCAATTCAATAGCTGAATTGTCGATACAATAGTTGAATTGTCAATTCAATAGTTGAATTGTCAATTCAATAGTTGAATTGTCCATTCAATAGTTGAATTGACAGAATAGTTGCGTTGACAGCGACTCTCCGAACGGTGACTTCTTGACATCCCGTCTGTCATTTACATGTACAGTTCAAAACACAATTTTAATCATGCTACATAATATTTATTTTCTTTTCCACTGAAATAATTTCATTTTTGGTTCATTTTTGTTTCATAATATTTTTGGAAACTATCCAGCGTATTTTATAAATGCAGTAATCTTATGGGATTAAATATGTGATACAAAGCTATTGAATTTTCGTTTTTTGATTTATTTGGAAAGTCGGTTGCTTTTTTGCTAACAGATTGAAGATTTGAGCACGCATAATGTGTCTGAGAGAGAGAGAGAGAGAAAAAAAATGTTTATTCAACAAATACTGGACTAACGTGTTCGGACATCGCATATCTTTCCCGGCCTCCGTGGTCCAGTGGTTGACCATTGTGCTCACGATCCGGAAGTCTCGGGTTCGAATCCCGGGCAAATCACAAAAATCTCTTCGTAATCCCTAGTTTAGTTAGGACATTGAAGGCTAATCACCTCATTGTCCAGAACTAAGATGATCCATGTTTCGGAAGGCACCTTAAACCGTTGGTCCCGGTTACTACTTGCTGATGAAAGTACGTAGTCGTTGAGTCACGTTAGGGGCCATTGGCGGCTCAATGATAATCCTGACACCAGGGTGGATGACGCTGGTCATCCACCTCTCAACCCACACGATAAGAAGAGAAGATATCTCTCCCTGTTATAGAATCAATCTTTTTCTATCGTGTGGGTTATGAGGTGTTTTACTAAGTTGGTCTAATATAAAGCTCAGTGAGGTAGGTACTTAGTTTATTTTGCGATGGATGTATCTCTAACTACCCTAATTGGGACATGGTCGTGAGCTTATGTTATATTATGTGTGTTAAGACTTATGCCAACGAAATTGCAAAATGAAAGCTAACAAATCGAAATAATACTACCTACTTACTTAATAATTTTAATATTGAAATACCTTTATTTCAATGTTGGAGACCTAAAATTCAAGCAAAAAGCTAATATTGGCGTAAGCTTTACATTTACGCAGTTCACAAAATGTCTAGTGGATATCCGCTTCAATGGCGAAAAATTAATTTGGGTTTTGTTCTAAATTGCCTTTTTCAGCGTATTTTAGCGTATTTGGGACTAAAAGCCGTTTAATTAGTTTTCCGCCGAGGACGCAATAATAATAGAAAGCAATTTGACATTTATAAGGATGGAAATGTAGGTATTTAATTATTATTATTATTACAGTATAAAACAAAGTCGCTTTCTCTGTCCCTATATCCCTATGTACGCTTAAATCATTAAAACTACGCAACGGATTTTGATGCAGTTTTTTTAATAGATAGAGTGATTCAAGTGGAAGGTTTATATGTATAATAACATCCAAATAGTAGAGAAATACTGTTATTTTGGAGGTTTTTTTATGTGATGTCGTAAATAATTTGATTGTTTCGTCAGCATTGCACCATTGCATAATTATATTATATCCCGAGACGTAATTCCTACTGGGTTGCTAAGAACCACTGGTTAGGCCTACTCTGTGGTCCAGTAGTCCAGATTTCCGGCGGGGACTCGTCTAAACAATTACTTTATATGAGACTGTCCTGGTTTGCTCAAAGTTGAAAAGCCGATTGTCCGAAGGTAAGACGATTCCGTGCTTCGGAAGGCACTTTAAGTAGTGGGTCCCTGCTACTTATTATTTAAGTAAGTGTGTACTTGTTACGTGAGTCAGGGGCCTTTGGGGGCTTAAAAGTAACTGTGGCACCAGGGTTATTGAGGACCGATTATTGAATTGTCCACACGAGAGAGGAAAAGATTTAAAATGTACCCCCTCTCTTCTTCATAATTTCTATCCAGGTAGATCTTTCCAGCAGGGCTAACATGCGTAACGACACATAATTTTCGATAGATCGAATATATTTTGTTTGTTTTTTCCCCTAACATGCGTGACACGTGATTTTGTTTGTATTTTGACATGACTTATTTGGGTTCACATGTTACCACCAACCGACAAAACAACATAATCATATCGTCAGAATCGATAATCCGTGACAAAAAATTCTCACGTTGCGCATACAGATCGTGTTTTCATCTCCTTTTAAGATTCTTCTCATCTAGCTAGACCCAAAGAAATTTGAAACTAGGTAAAAATCCCCTCGCCTACTTCGACTTTTTGCAGCTATGCTGTCGCGCGTTCGCATATCGACTGTCGAGTCGAGATGCGGTCACTACTTGTGTGCCCTTGCCCACGTAACCACGATTCAGTCACGATGCAAACTATTTATTTATTATTTATTTATGTTTATCTGGGATAACAACAGCTTAATCTAAATGTTTTACAATGCTACTAACTAAACCAAAGCCAATAACAGCTATCCTCTAATTACTACTTAAATAAAGGAGTAGAACGTTGTAGTCTTTCCAGTAAGCATTACAGTAATAGGTATAATGATCCATATAACAGCGACTCAGTTACACAATCAAAAGTTCATAAGCACTGCTGGTATGCGAGGCTCGTGTTTCCTCTCTTATACCAGATAATATTAGTAGATGATTCATTTGTACAATCAGAAGGAAACACAAATAACATAATAACGTAAAGACTATCAGTGAATATGAAATGTATGCTTGTGGGAAAGGGTGTGTGTGTGCGCAAGATTGTGTATGAATACTAATAGATATGTGTAAGTAGTTGCACCTAGATACTGTCGCTATGCAAACGCGATTCAAGCGCCACCCTCCCACCATTCTTCCCCCGATCTTCTTCTGTCGTTCGACACGTTCGCGCGTTTGCATCGATACAGTCGCGATTCTGTAGCGAACGCGACTAAAGCGCGTTAGTAGCGATGCTGTTCAAATCAAACCAATCAAATGTACGATAATTATACGCACCTACAAACGTTTCTGACGGAATCCGTTTACCTAACCTGAAGGTTTGACTGGTCTAGTGTTTTACAAAAGCGACTGCTTGTTTGACCTTCCAACTGACGAAAGGAAAACCAGCCCAATACAGGTCACATATCTCCAAATCGTATTCCTGTTGGTTTTACGATGTTTTCCTTCACCGCTGAGCACGTGATAATCGTTTATAAAATCAAAAAAATAGTTCGAAAATCATTGGTTTAGGCCTAAGACCTCTCTGAGTGGATCAGTCTTCTGCCCCACACACACACGAAACAATCACACAAAAAGTTCTTCAAGTCCTGTTCATTACAAAAAGTCGCCGCGTTCGGGGGGCCAAGACACCTTCACACAGAAACTAAAATGCAAATTACTGTTTGAATTATCCAAAATTAGGTTTCAAAGGAGATTAATGAGTCCTCGCCCGCGACGAAGTTCCCTCGTTAGCCAGTTTAGCCTTCCGAGTTTTCAGCTTTAATATTAAATAAATCTTCCTCTGTAACTCTTGTGTGTAATCTGTATTTGGAGAACTCGCTTTCAATTTACTGTGCATGTTGAAATATTCCTTGGCGGTTAAATTACCTACTTTGTTCTGAATGTGGCTGTGGAATAAGTAAGAACGTACCGGGTACAATGAAAAGGAAAACCTAACTATTCCGGGGGAGTTAGCTACTTTTTATACTAAGGGTGGTATTAATAAACGAATCTCAGCTGATACTGCACTCAAGATCATGCTCAAGTCCCTGTTTTATATAAGAATTGTCACATTGACATGATCTTGAGGGCGGTCTCCAAACTGAGATTAGTTATTAATATTACCTTAAGTAAGGTTTGTGAGTTCAATGAACAACGTCATTACCCTTGTGTTTGGATTACTATTGATCCGCGTATCTTACAAATATACTTTATTGCACCAAAATAAAAAGAAATAATTACAAATAAGACTCTTAACTAGGTACATGATAAAAGGCGGCCTTATCGCTTAAAGAGATTTCTTCCAGACAACCGCAAAGTGAGGAAAAATGACATCACTAATTTAAGAGCCACGCTCTTGTCGGTGTAGCATTCTCCATTCTTGCCTGTCAAAGACCAATTCCTTCACTTCCTTATAAGACACGCCGTTCACCTCTTTAATCTGTTCCATGTAAGCTCTTCTTGGTCTTCCCCTTCCTCTCTTTCCTTGTAGCTTCCCTAAAAAAATATGTAAAAATTGAAATTGAAGGGTATAAACTATTGCGGGTATCTACTATCTACTTATCTATATTCTAGAAAATAGTAACTGGGGACCGACCGCTTAGCGTGCCCTCTCAATCATTGATCATCTAATTTTCGGACAATCAGATCTATTGTGTGGGTTGGGAGGTGGAATACCACTCTCATCACCCTTGTTAGGGTTATTATTGAGTCGCCAAAGGCCTCATGTAACGAATATTTACTTAAATCAGTAAGTAGTAGCCTGGACCAACGGTTTAACGTATCTTTCGAAGTACGGATAATTAGAAAATCAGACGATCAAAAGATGATGATGATTTGATCAGATTTTGTAAGTATGTAGTCGTTACATGAGCCATGACAGGGGCCTGTGGCGGCTCCGTTATAACCCTGACACCAGGGTTGATGAGTTTGGTATTCCTCACAATCCACACGACAAGAAGAAGATGACCAAGCGTGATTTTTTTGTCACTAAACTTGGGAACCGAACTCGGAACCTCTGGATCGTGAGCCTAACTTTGGGCAACTGGACCACGATGACCGTCTCACTAAGTAATTAAATTGTCTATATAAGTGTGATAAAAATAAATTGAAACGCATCGCGATTCTAACAAAGTCGTAGAGAACAGCCAATTTTTATTACCAGCCCATATAATTCCCGGCCATACATTCTTCATGCCGTGTTCCGTATTAGTATTCCTTTTACGTCGGAAACGAATAAAATTCTGAGGCCTGGCTCCTCTGAGATTCGCAATGTGATGTTGGCAACTTAGAAGGCTCTGTAAGTGACGGGAATGAAACAGTAGGAAACTACAAATTAGCTCGCGAAATATAACAATAAGTACTTCAGGCTATACCTTGATGGTAGTTTGTGGGTTGTGCCTCGTTTGTAGTGAAGTGGATAGTTGAATTGTGCTTCGCGAGGCGGGTAACGCGTCTGCATGAACACTTATATATACAGTGATGTACCGCTCCTGGAAATGTTCTCCCTTTGGGATTGATCTCGGTAGTAAAAAGGTGAAAAACTGATGTAGTGCTCTATGCATTACTAACCTATCCTAAAGTTTAGGCAGATAAGACCATGGTGCAAAAAAGAACAATTTAAAAAAGAACAGCCAATGTCCTTACTGTTAAAGAGTTTTCTCAACGGCAACGTACCCGAATAGCCACTTTAGGGCTTCACATGTCAAACTCAAAAAAATATTTATTTACTTTAAGCATTTGTGTATTTTTTTTTAATACTGAAGCTTCTCTACCTGTATAGCCGGGGAAAACAACAGCAAAAAAAAGCCCTGTGCCGATAGGAGTAGAGGCCTGCATAATATTACGCGTAGTCACATTGAAGTATGTAGAGACTACAGCATTCCACTTGCTACGATCCTGAGAAAACCATTTCAGATTTTTCACTTTCAAGAAAATCAAAAAGTATATTGTCACCGGTTTAAAGTCCTATACATGATAGAGTTATGGTGAAATGTGACAATTTCTCTCACCAACATTGACAAAGACTTACGTGTTCTAAACCAATATTTTCTTTTCCACTTTTCAGCTATTTAAGTTTCCCTTTCCTCTACGTGACGCTTAGTGCCTTTGATATAAGTTTCTCTCTCTCAAAGCGCAATTGAATTTATCTCTTTGACTTCTATAAAGAGTTTTCAAATGGAAAAAATGTTCTTTACCTGCTTGATCACTTAAATTTCAATTCGCGAAAATATTACTTAAAAACACATAAAATAAAACGCTTTTTAAATTTAATAAAAAAAACGAAATAACCCAAGTTACATCCACACGTTAAGCCGTTGATCCCGGTTACTACTTACTGAAGTATGTAGTCGTTACTAAGTTATGTTAGGGTCCTATGGCGGCTCAGTAATAACCCTGACACCAGGGTTGATGGGCTTCCACCTGACAATCCACACGATAGAAGAAGAATATAAGAAGAAGACAAGTTACATTACCTTATACGATCACGCTTTTTTCCCTCTTAACGCCAAGTGTTTCTTTAAAACATCCTAAATCTGATCGCGGTATTTACGCTTAGACTTTCCTCTGCCAACTCTACCACTTACACCGGCATCATAAATCTTTTTCGTAAATCTACTTTCACTCTTTCTCTCTACACGTCGGAACCATCTGTGCATCCCTTTCTCAATTCCACAAGATGATTGTGATTAGTAAGAAATCCGCATCAACGTAAGGTGTGGTGTAAGGAGCGCGTGAACGCACTTATGCAACTCCATTTGTTTGAATTAATCGCGGAACGCTCCGCTCGTAATACGCGCGTCTTTATATAAGACCTTCGCTTTAAAACTACGTACGTGCGGTCACGAGCATTAATATGTACACTTTGGTACCATGTCACATTAACTTTTTTGACAAATTGAACTGTAAGTCTCACTAAATGTCAAATATGTTAGTGCGACAGAGTTGTAAAGTGGGTACATTATATTGCTCATGACTGTACGTGTACTCAGCTTCCCTTTAAAATGTAAATGTAGGAGGGTTCACCTTCTGACACAACTCCTCACTACAAGCGACTGACGTTACTGTAACAAGTTAAAGTATGTAGCATACGTAATGAATAAGTGGCCTAAAAAGGCCTCTGTGGTCTAGTGGTTGAGCGTTGGGCTCACGATCTGAGGTCCCGGGTTCGAATCCCGCTGGGAGCATATCACAAAAATCACTTTGTGGTTCCTAGTTTGGTAAGCACATTACAAGGTCATCACCCGATTGTCCGTAAGTAACATGATCCGTGCTTCAGTTCAGAAGGCATGTTAAGCCGTTGGTCCCGGTTATTGCTTACTGATGTAAGTACCTATGTAGTCGTTAATTTGTCGTTACATGTATCTACTAAACGTCAAAACACGAAATTACAATGGAATTTGTGTGAAAAAACGAAAACCCAACATAAAAAAACAACGTGATAACTATCAAGTATCTAAACTTCTATCTGGTGAAGGTCGCGGGAAGCCGCTGGATGTGGGCAGCGCAGGACCGATCGTCGTGGAGATCCTTGGGGGAGGCCTATGCCCAGCAGTGGGCGTCGTACGGCTGATGATGATGATCTAAACTTTGTTATTGTGTTTTTCTTGATTAAAATTTATGATGATCCGTGCTTCAGAAGAGAAAGAGAGAAGGCACGTTAAGCCGTTGCTCCCGGTTACTACTTACTGATGTAAGTATGTAGTCGTTACATGAGTCATGACAGGGGTCTTTGGCGGCTCAATAATTACCCTGATAGGTATCAGGGATGAGGTTGGTTATCCACCTCATAACCCACACGATAGAAGAACATCTGTGATATTAGAGTTAAGTTACTAGTATTGTGCCCAAGAAATAAAAGAAAGAGGTTGCAAATGTACCTGTCTGTCTGTGTCTGTGGTGTCCGGAAGTAATAAATGTTTCTTTCTTTCTTTCTTTCTTTCTTTCTTTCTTTCTTTCTTTCAAATGCCAAGTGAGCGCGAAACGCGCGCCATTCAAGCAAAATTAGCAAATAGTTCATACTTTAACTCTGCACTTCACTCGTCCGCAATCGTTACAACGCACGGGGCTCCGCGAAAATATTGTTATTAAAAGGTCGTCGTATTATAACCTGCAGGGCAATAAGTCAAATATCGACTATCATATCAAATCAAATCCATCAAATCAAATCAAATCAATTTATTTGCGAGAACACATAGAATACAAAAAAGGTGGCAAAATAATTCAAATAACAATGCTGTGATGTGTTCGGCCTGCATACAGGCGTACAAATATACATAAAATAATAGAAAATAAAGAAATGGTACATTGAAAAGAAAATTATTTAAAATATACTTATTATTAAAAATTACAAAATTTAATTATTTTTATGTTCAAAATATTCCTTCAAATTATAGTAACATTTGTCCATAAGCCATTTCGTTAGGTTATTCTTGAACTTGTTTCCAGTCAGTATTTTCAATTCATTTGGCAGATTATTATATAATTCAATGCACATATTTGAAACCAAAATTCTAACAATTTCCAAAACTCCAAAAATAGACAGCCAAATAATTAAGTTAAATAATATCCCGATTGAAAATGTAAAGAACTTTAAGTATCTAGGCAGCATAATAACGAATGACTCAAGATGTACTTTAGACGTTAAAACCAGAATAGCAATGGCAAAACAAGCTTTCCATAACATAGGGTGCATATTCAAGGCTAAGATTGCCAAATCTATCAGAAAAAGATGTGTCAAAACCTTCGTATGGAGTATAGCCCTCTATGGATGTGAAACTTGGACACTGACACAGAAGGACAGAGAGAGACTCGAGGCCTTTGAAATGTGGTGTTGGAGGAGGATGGAAAGAATAAGTTGGACAGAAAGGGTTACAAATGAGGAAGTGCTAGTAAGAGTAAGGGAAAAGAGACAAATACTGAGAATTATTGAGGACAGAAGAGGCAAGATGATTGGACACCTAATAAGACACGACGAATTCATTAAAAACATCATAGAAGGAAAGCTAGAAGGAAAGAGAGGAAGGGGAAGACCAAGAAGAGCTTACATGGAACAGATTAAAGAAAAGGTTAACGTCGTGTCTTATAGGGAAGTCAAGGAATTGGCCTTTGATAGACTGGAATGGAAAATGCTACACCGACAAGAGCGTGGCTCTTAAATTGATGATGATGATGACATATTTGATGCATTTCTTTTATGCATGTTGGTTGGAGTCTGTGGTTGATGTAGTATATTAGCAAAACATGAACTATTTTGTCTCTGGTGAACTTCACTGTATTTTTTAAAGTAATAAGGATACTCCCTAACAAAACAACATGCTTCTCTGATGTAAGCACATGGGACTGGCAAGATATTTAATTGTTTGAATAAAGGCCTGCAACTTTCTCTAAATCCGACTCTACATATTGCACGTATGTTGCGTTATGTGGCTGATATAAAGTATACTTATTCGTAAGATTTTTATGGCAAACCATAAATACTACAATGCAGTCTGTATTATGTTATTTATCGTATATCAAAGTTTGTCTGGTAGAGATTGCTTTTAGCGATAAAGCAGCCTGTGCCCACTTTTACTTTGAATATAGGAATTGTAGCGTTGACAGCGACTCCCCGAACGGCGACTGCTTTACATCACGTCTATCATTTACATGTACAGTTCAAAACACAATTTTGATGTCTGTGCATGCAATGAAGTGTACATTCATTAATTTATTGAAATACTAATTCATAATGCCAACTCTTCGTCCGTTCTGATTTCGCTTAAGCAGATACGCACCTTTAGGTGACCACCGGAATGAAACGGCCAATACGTTTTCACACGCACAGAATAACTTTTCGGAACGCACTTTTTACTATCCACCTTTCGTATTTTGTATGCTTTAGTGCGCACTTATTCCTTTTCACGAGCAAAGGAAAACAATGTTTATGGCACCATAAAACTCCTTATCTTCAACGTAGTGTGGCATAACAATAGTTTGAAGAACTTGTCATCAGTAAAGTTATTATATTACTTAGTATTACCTATAGGAACTCTCATTTTAATGAGAACAAACTTTGTTGTTGAAACCGCAAATTATTTATATTAATAGCTTATGAAAATGTTTAAAATAGGTATTGCGTTTCATTACTTACATTTTGAAAAATTGTGTGTCTGTTTTCGCAGTGTTGTCACTGACAATTAGATGTAGGATGTAGAAATAACACGGGATATTTCAAATATCCTTATATTTTAACAAAATGCTCTAACTCGACCGACATTTGCACCATAGGCTCACTTTCTTACTTTTTAAAACTGCCTTACGTCCCATTCATTAACCATCCTCTATTCATACCATAAATAATCTAATTCCCATACATTATCCTTCCATAGTATTCCCACTTTCCTACAGCTTCAATTTTAGCCCAGCTGTGGTAGCCCAGTTTGAGGAACGCTTGTCTCTCACTGTGTGGTCACTAGTTCGCAACCCGACACGGGCCTAATCTTCTTCTTATCATATTGGTTGTGAGGTGGAATATTGGCCTCATCAACCCTAGTGTCAGGGTTATTATTAAGCCGCCAAAGGCCCCTGGCATGGCCCATGTAACGATCTAAACCTAAACCAATTCCGAATTTGTTTTCGAATTCACGTTTGGATCATAAATGATTATCATGTGCTCAGTTGTGAAGGTAAATATCGCAAAAAAACCCACATTCCCATAAAATGCGTTTGGGAGATAGAGCGCTGGTTTTCCCTTCGCGGGTTGGAAGATCAGACAGGCAGTGGCTTCTTTAAAAGCCGGACAACAGAAAAAATTTATTCCAATTTTAAAAACAAAAATAAAGCTTTATCTGACTACATCACAAAACTCTGCTGAGTACGCCTCATATAAATAGAATAAAAATATTCTTCACAAAGGGTGTTCATAGCAGAAAAAGGAGACAATAGAAAGTTTTTTGAAATCCGTAATGCTCGTGAAACAAAAAGAATATCATTTTAAAATTGCCTCTTATTTATTATTTTGTAATATTTCACATTTCATCCGAAATCATTGACAAAAAAAAATCCAAAAGAATATAATAGTACCTTGTATATTTAAATACAACCATAGTAGATACTTTAGAGAATCAGAAAGGAAATATGATTGGCCACCTGATACGACACGATTCATTTATAAAGAACATCATAGAAGGAAAAATTAAAGGAAAGAGAGGAAGGGTAACGTTAATGAAATAAATAAAAGAGAAGGTACAGTTCGTGACGTATTATGAGGTGAAGGATTTGGCGGATAGAAGAGAGGAATAGTGATTCTAGCTAATTATGCACAATCAAAGATCAAAAGTGCAGTTACTGAGCCCAGCGTAGTTGTTTTTGTAGGTGTTTTTGGTCTATTACAGAAGCGACCTGTAACCAAAGGTCTTAAGTGCAACCAGTTAATTTATTACTTTGCAAGGAACTGATTGGACTTTTGCACCTTATCGTATCTACGTACTTGTAAAACAGTAAAACACAGACGGGAAACATGAAACAATAAAATTACATGAGCTATAAAAGTTATGGTTAACAATCGCAGAATGTAGATGACTGGATAAAGTAGTCAGACAGATTGATGTCTAGGCGACATGAATACTTCACTCTAATATACGTTTTAGAGATCCGTGACAAAATGGTGGTTACTCAAAATGTCTCTCCTCACCTCAGTCATAATCAAAATGGTAGTAGATTAATATTATAGGACATAATTAAAATTAATGTTGAATTTTGACTTTCAGCGTTTTTTTATATTTCCTACTTTAAAAAAATCTTAATTAGGTATATAAGTCAAGTACGTTTGGTACATTCTAAGCAATTTGATAAAACATCCCAAGTATGTATGTATGTGTTATGAATGGTAATCTCACGAACAGGGGGGTTAAAGTGGCCACATCAAAGCAATTCATCCAAGAAAGCAATGTGGCAATTTGACAGTTGCGCATATAAAAGTAAGTGCGCAATGCAAACAAATGTCAAATAGTAATATTGCTTTCTTAGATGAATTGCTTCGATGTGGCCATTTTATCCCCCCAGGAAGATGATGATTTCATTGCTGTCTTCAATTTGTCATGCTTGAATGAAGTAACTCATTCATATTATATACCGTGACTAATGAGAATAAAAACTAGAAGTTCAAATGTAGGCGGCAGCACCGTTGAGTTTTCCTACATTTTGACAGTTTTCCATACTGTCAAGCTAAAATTTGTGATGAATTGCCATGAAATGTGAAGCAACGTATCCCATCTGAAGGATGACTTACGAAAAAGAAAGCAGCCAGTTAGAAAACGGCACTTTTGATTGAAAAAAGTTTTTCTATGTTTTCTTCTTTCAAATCTTTAGGGAATTATTATAATGGGGTTCAAATTCGTCTGAGCCAAAATTTTGTCGATTAAATTTTTTCTTTGTGAGTTTCGAGAGTAAAAAAATGACATAAAAATGCTTTGCAGAAGTTTATTCCAACTATAAATATTCTTGTGTCTTCTATTTTTAGAAATATTCTTGTCAAGATATTAATTTTAAGTATATTGCATCTGACATACTTGCGTCTAACATAAATACGAGTAAGAATTTTCAAACAATGCAAACAGCACTGCGTCTGTCCTGTATTGTAGCAATTCCTTTGTGACCTAAAATGTAGCCCGTACCCGAGAAGTCTGATACACTGAAATTCAACTACAATTTACGAAGTGCGCATACTCGTACAATATTTGGTATTTCTAAGCTGTATACAATACCATTCAGGGAAGTTATTGTGAGGGGATTCTGCCGATGTTGCTTAGTAAACGGACGGTTTTGGCTTTTGACGCATGTCGGTAGTCGTTAGGTCCAGACAAAGGCTTCTAGATAACTTGATCATTGTGACTTCTGGTCTTGCTACTAGCCAAGAATTCTCATCCAATTATTCTAGTTAGTTTTTTGTTGTTTTGTTTCAGTTGCCTAAAAAAAGGTTCAGTTTGATCTACTCTGAACCGGCGTGCGTGTATAAAACGATTGATGAATGTGGAGGAAGCAAGAAAAGTGTGTCAGGATCGAAGCAAATGGTATGGAAGTGTCTGCTTACCCTTAAGTATGTGTACGCACGCGAATTTCCCACCAGGCCAACGAAGACTATTTGCTTTGATCCTGCTCGCATTACTTCTCTTGCTTTCTCCTCATTTATACTTAAATTATTTTTAGAGATATGCTGGTTGAAACTTGACTTGATAATTTAAGGATCGCCTTGCACATTAAGTTTATTGTAATTAAAAATTATGAAATAAAATTTTGTTAGGAATAAGAATTGAATTATTTTGAAAATACACGTAAAAAAGTGTACGGAACCATTAATAACAATAACCAACATGGCAGCATTTTTAATCCATAGCACACAAACACTCAATGTGATTGGTTCGAATAAAAAACGGCGTGTTTTAAAAATAAATCCTTCCTGTGTTTTACTTTGAAATCGGAGGTTAATTTTTCAACAACACTATTTACGTTTTCAACGTAATATTTTTTTTGTTTTATTTTTTGGGGAAAGCTTTACACACAAGGCTCAACAGGAGGCTTTAAATATTTAAATAGGTACAAACATTATTCAGGTCAATTACAAGTTTCCACGTGAATAAATAAAAAAATAAACATCGGATACGAAATTAAATACAGTAAACAGGGCAGGTGGGGTGTTGCTACTGGAGAAAGTAAATTTAAATTATATTGACTGAGGAAAAATAAATGTCAGAAGTCACTCAATTAAGACTGTAATAAATTAAATAATTTATCCAGTTCATTTCTCTGTTGTTTATTATTTAATTTATTTATTATATTGTATTGCACCATCCCGCGCTCCGATGCATAAGGTTCTTCCACCGTAAGGTTTCCTGGCAGAAATTGTTGTTATTTTATTTTTATTTTCTTCGGAAAACCAACAGCAAAAGAAATATTATATTATGTTATAACTATACAATAATCCAATTATAGGTTTTCACAAATAACAACTTAATATCTAATATGAGAAGAAAACAGCAAACTCGACAAAAAAAAAAAAAAACAATAAGGCGTTTATTTTATTCGTCTGTACATGTCATGTGTTCCTGTTTTTGTGGAATAAAGGATTATTGGTTTAATTTTGATTTAAAAAAAAAGAACACTATGGCCCTGTTTGACTTACATCGTAGCATTACGGGAGACCCGGCTGGGGTTTTATACCACAGAATTCGAACAACCTACATTACAATTGATGTCAAGTGGTGTCCGAGATATGTGCCCGGTTGGCATTAGGCTCGCCCCCTCTTACATGAAACTTAAATATTCACCTCTGTCTAACCCTTCGGGGATACAGCCGTCATGCTTTGTTATATAATACGTATATAATATATACACAAAAAGATGCAGGATCTGGCAGGAACGGGTAAACCCCCCAAAACCTTTTGTTTCGCCGTCCGAGAGACCTCCGCCAGGTCTTGATTTGCCTTGGCTTACGTGAAAGTCTCTAAATAGACTTCGGACTCAGGTGGGCCGAAGTAAGGACAATTTGTTGAGGTGGGGTTTTTCGGATGGCTCGGACTTAAAGTGAAAGTGCGGCACTGTTCCCCAAACGATGGAACATCTTACATCGTGTCCTGCGTGCCCGAACACCTGCACGCAGGAGGATCTGATGAGCGCTGCAGATAGCGCCATACTTGTTGCCAAGTTTTGGGCCGATCCTATTTAGTTTGCCATCGACACAATAAGAAGAGATATACACACATGCATGAGGAGCTCGGTGGCGCAGCGGTGAACGCGCTCAGTCTGCGATTGTTGAAGTTAAGCAACTTTCGCAAAGGCCGGTCATAGGATGGGTGACCACAAAAAAAGTTTTCATCTTGAGCTCCTCCGTGCTTCGGAAGGCACGTTAAGCCGTTGGTGACGGCTGCATTAGCAGTCGTTAATAACCATCAATACGCACTGGGCCCGCGTGATGGTTTAATGTCCGATCTCCCTATCCATCCATAGGGAAGGCCCGTGCCCCAGCAGTGGGGACGTTAATGGGCTGATGATGATGATACACACATGCACATACATTCGTACATAAATTCACTCCCGTAATCTGTAGTGAATTATCTAATGTCAATTAGCATATCAGATTCATTAGTTCGAGTATGAAGCTTAGGAGTAGGTACATCTGTTTCATTAGTACTTACTTGCATACGCAAACTCCCGTTTCGTATTCCTAACCACAATCTACTTTGAAATGTCTAACATGCATACATATATACTCACGCCTATTTCCTACCGGGGTAGTTATGGAAGAGCGGAGCCACCTAATACAATCAATCATATTGGTGCTAATTCCTGCAGATGCCATCTAATTTTATTTTAAGTTATACCTGTCATTTTCTTATCCGCTGAAAAAGAAAAGGACGGATAATCGACAGGCATAAAATTTATGGAACACACGTCAATTTTAAGCAGAAATCTAAAACAACTATCTAAAAGTTTTATATAGGTCAATAATCCGACAGAGTTGAGTAGACAGCACGTCAAATGGATTGCATACCAGCGAGATGCCTATTTTATTCGCCTGGGTTATTCATTCGTTATGAAATTAACTTGTTGACAATCATTCGTCCCTTTCCAAGAAAAAAAAAAAGAAAAAAAAAGTATTAGGTCTTTTGACTTTTAAAAATAATTTGTTTTAGTCCTAAGACAAATCCCGGATACTTCGTATAAAAAACCTTGTTTTTCACAGCCACTACACATTGACGTTATCGTACACGCGCATCTGTGTGTGTCGACGTCTGACCCCCATACGATTGAATACTAAAATAAGTAACTTAAAAAACTTAAGTAACGTAAAATAAGTAACTATTGAATACTAAAGTAAGTAAGTAGTGTTCTTTATACAGTAGTACTATTCGTTATTCTATGCCCAAGGCCCAAGTAATTTGATAACGCAAAAGTCAAACGCAATAAGAACTCAAAACAAACATTTGCAATCAGCACTTGATTTTGAAATAAAATGACTAATCACCACCTTTGAAGTAACTTTGATCAGAATATTTCGTGATACAACTTTCCTTTCAAAAGCTGAAACGTACCTCATTATTATGATTAAAGTAAATAAGCGAGGGGCGTTTAAATTTCTACGAACGAAACGCTAAGTTACGTTCCGATTCGAAATTAACTCGGATGGAACAACTCGTTGCGTAGTGATGTAGCGTCTTGCAGATAACAGGAACTGGTAGTAATAGGTAGTTAGAGATAAAAATGAAATTCGTCTTTTTTGTTTTTCTAAAGTTGTAACTTTAGAAAAACTATAATTTCGGTTACGATTACGGATACTTAGTTGTTTCATTTCAGATTTCCAAAAGTTTTGGTATCGGTTACGGAGATCCGTAACAACCCGAAAATCAATCAATCAATCAATAATACTTTATTGCACAACGGCATATACAAAGGACATAAACATACGAATAAAAACACAAGCACATTAGGCGGCCTTATTGCTAAACAGCATTTTCTGCCAGGCAACCTTAGGGTGACAGTAGTTTATGCATTGCAGCACGGGCTGGTGCAATAAACATAATGATACCAACATAACTAAAAAACAGTAAATAAAAATCAACATTAATCAACTATTCATTCATTCATTATCCACGCGTTAAAATCATGGTTTTAATAAACATTCGTGAATTCAGTTCAGTTCACTCATCAGTCATGATTAAAACCACTCACCGATATAATTACTTGATCAAATTCCGAATTATTCCAGTCTTCAGCATCATTTCAATTAATTTAATTAAATTCGTAAAACAAACATACGTTACGGGCTAAAAGGCAACTGTTTACGATAACGGTAAACCGACATCGGAATTAAACACATCGACGAATAAAATATGCTATAAAATTGTTCGTACACTTCCTTATCTTCTCTTTTTATAGTCCGCTTAAGGATAACATCCGAGTTATAGCGAGAACCGTGCATAGTGAGTTGCTGGTCGATATTGGAGCAATCGTAATCGTAAATACGATATTCGCGCAACAAACACCGGGAAAGTACCTGTATCAATTTTCTATGCGAATAAAAATATAGAACGCGTTCTTTCCGGCCATGTCGTAAATATTGACTGAGCGATTTCTACCAAGAAGCAGATTTCCTACCTTTTGTATACAGGGTGTTAGTGACATCGTAACGAATACTCAGGGGGATGTTTCAGACCATGATTCTGAGTATTAACTCAGAAAAAAAAAACATGAATTAAATGCTGATTATTCTAAGTTAATATCAAGTGTAATTTTCCATCGCAAAAGTATAGAATTGAAAATAATTTAAAAAAAAAAACATGAATTTTACGACGGAAAATTCCACTTCATATTAATGAAAATTCCACTTCTTTTTCTGAGTTAATACTCAGAATCATGGTCTGAAACATCCCCCTGAGTATTCGTTACGATGTCACTAACATCCCGTACAAGAACATACGGTAGCCATACAAGGTAAGTATGGTTGTTAGTGACACTGTAACGAATACTGAAGGGGATGATTCAGACTATGATTCTGAGTCTATATCAAGTGAAATTTCCTGTAGGGAAAGTCATGAAAATTTTAGTGCCTTTTTAAATTATTTTCCGTTCCATACTTTTGCGACGGAAAATTCCACTTGATATCAACTCAGAATCATGGCCTGAATTATCCCTCAAAGTTTTCGTTACGATGTCACTAACACCGTATAGTTCATCATATCCATCTTAGGCCTTCGTCCCAGCCCGGACACTTCATACAAAAAGTGACATTCTGTACAAAAATCTCGTTTTCATACAGTCTGCGCATGCTCCCTTATTCCTTAACGGTTTACGGCCATTAAGCATAAAGTGAGTCCCAGCGAGGGGGTGAGGTAAATCTAGCCCGGCACCTAAACGGATTGGTGCGTATAGGATAGTATTCTTTATTCTACGCCTTCGTATCAAACATTGAAGCCAGTTGTCTTTTGTTTTACTATTAAAGATTGCATACATACTTACAAACGCCTAGTCCCACCGGGATAAGTAGAGACTATGCAATTCAAATTGCTTCGATCCTGACACACTTCTCTTGCTTCCTCCACATAAAGAAGTATAACCTGAATATTTGCTGAATACATAAGTAACATAAGTTTGAAGACTTCATTCAGAATCAGATAAGAACACATCAATGATTTGTCGCTATCGTCATTCTCTCACCGCTTTATCACCGAAATCGACCTGGCGGATTTACTTTTTTCTTTTGCTGTTCCCTTAAATGCTATTGGGAATTTTCACCTATTTCCTCATTCCGTTCCCCGAATACGAATTTGGATAAACGAATTTAATTCTATTCATGTCTTCAAAGAATCCCCATCTGTTTCTTGTAAAAACTGGGGCACAAGTTACCATGGTAAATATAATGCTGACTATAATACCAAAGGTGTTGTCAAAAGGATTGTGAAAGAGTATTTGCATTATAAGTTGGGATTGTGGTTGCTTTCGTTAACCGATAAATTTTGCAGAAAAAATCTTTCTTTACAACACGCTAAGTTTAAAAACTAGAACGCGACCACGGTAAATCAGGCTATAGAAAGTATGAAACAAGAACATAGGTATATTTCTCTGAAATTCTTCCGAATAGTGTTGTTTATGAGATAGGTAGTCGTGGTAAGTAAACTCTTAGGACAGATCTGCAAACGACCACAGCTATCTTCTAAACATCACAAATCGGAAGAATTTCAGAGAAATATACCTATTTTTTTGTTTCATACTTTTTAGAGCGTGATTTTTTCGCAGTCGAGTTCTAGTTTCTAGTTCTAATTTGTATTTATATTATTTTGATGTCTTATATATTACGACAACATGCTTCCTATACTTACGCAACTAAATAGGGTAGTGAGCTAAGTACCACACCCCACCGGGCTTTATGTTAGACTACCGCACCGTGATAAGTGGTGACCCGTATCGTTGTTTATATTGGGACACATAAAACCTAATAAAATTACTGTTTTAGTCCGTCGTTTGCTGAGGTTGTCAGAGGCGAACTATAATTAATTAATATAATATAGGTATATAATATAGCTATATAATTAGGTATAACTTCTGATTATGTCTTTCTAACAAAACTTACTACCTCTCATCACTCCTATTCACAATACATCTACTCTTCTATCATTAGTATTAATCCTGCTCTTCTATCGTGTGGATTCTGAGGTGGATTGCCAACCCCATCAACCCTGGTGTCAGGGTTACTACTGAGCCGCCATAGGCCCCTGACATGACTCATGTAACGACTACGTACTTACATCAGTAAGTATTAACCGGGACTAACGGCTTAACGTGCCTTCCGAAGCACGAATCACCTTACTTTCGGATAATCAGGTAATCAGGTGAGAATCAGTATCCTAACCAAACTAGTGATCACAAAGTGATTTGTCCCCACTGCGATTCGAACCCGGGACCTCTGGATCGTGACCACGACGCTCAACCACTGGACCACGGAGGCCGTTTTACTTGTATTAACCCTGCTGCTACTACCTATTCTTATTTATTTCTTGGCAATATTTCTCCTTAAAATTCTTCACGGATTTGCTCAAGTTGAACGACCGTAGTAAGGGGAGCTTAGTGTGAACGTGTCTGTGATAATAAAGTTTATTTTATTTCTCTGTTTATATTTCTTGTCTATTTCTTCTGTTTTTCTACTACTTGCCTCTTTCATTAATTAAAAGATATAAAACAAGGCGGGTATGAGAAATTTCCTTGGGTCGTGATGTTTTATTGCTGGCTTTGGTTTCCTCACGAACTTTTATGACCAAAACATCAATTCGAAAATTGACATATTATGTGATCTTGTATGTTTCTCACTGTGAATCTAGCACGGACCCATGATTTTCGAAATTGCTTTCGAGCTCATGTTTGGGTCATAAATGTTGATGAGGTAACCAACATTCTGCATTTTTTAATTTATCTTGGGTGCACTCATCAAGCCCATTTTCGTCAAGTTTCAAGCTCGTCAGGACTTTATAAAGAATTAGCTCTCGATTTCGGCCATCAGTATTCGTCGATTAGTCGATAAGCTGAAATCCCAAGTGGGTTTGAGAGGTTTCGCTTCTGACAAATGGATAAATGACCATTATCTTCCTACTTGTGGTTTGTAGCTATGCCTAATCCTGTAAGTAGTTTTAGCGAGAGTCGAAATACGTAGGTAAATATTATGTGGATAACTCTTACTTTTTTGTGCAGTTTTCACTAAGTAAGTCTTTACCAAATTAATCTAGATTTTATTACATTATAGCTCAAAGATTTAATTATGTGACGAACAGATTTATGAGCCAATAAATTCGTCCGATAAATATTTCATTAATACAGCAAATAAAAACATCACAAAATTACGTTATTAGAGTCGTAAATAAATAATATATTGGTTTGAAATGTGTGGGCTGTATAATCTTTAATATTATTGCGTATTCTCGATCTGGGTTCTTCGATTGGAAGATCCTCTTTCTTACTTTTTTATCCACCGCGACTTATAGAATCTATTGTTATCGCCGCCTGAATGAATATGACATTATGTTAAAGATACTTTTTTTCACGCAGATGCACGGAGTCATCTTATTAGTTTAGCCAACACAGTAGTTTAGGACATTGCAGGCTGAATCACCTGATTTGTTTAAAATATTAAGATATAATATATCCATGCTTCAGACTACAATGTACTAACCTGGTTGTCTTAACTTGGTTAGGATCTTGGATATAGGAACTTTAATGAATAATCTTCTTTCACCCTAAGGTTGCCTAGCAGAAATTGCTGTTTAGCAATAAGGCCGCCTATTGTGCTTATGTTTTATTCGTATGTTTATGTCCTTTATATATGTTCTTGTGCAATAAAGTATTATTGATTGATTGAACTTTTTTTATTGACTTATATTTTATAGGTATTTGCCGCAAATGGCATTAACTACTTGGCCGTGCAATTGGGGAGCGTTGAGGGCTCTTACGCGGAAAAAAAATTAAAACAACAGGCTTGAGAGTCAGTTGTGCGTGAAACTCTGCTCAGGGCGTCTTGTCAGAGGATTATATTTGAAAGAATTAATCGCCGTGGGCCGATAGCGATAATCGCTGAATGAGGGGAATTCGGTAGATATGTTGGTGCGTCCGCCTGCCGCGTGGGTGCATGGCGTCGCGTGTAAATCGCCTCAAAAAAGTCGCTTTAGGTCGCGTTCAGGGTTGCGCGGCGCGTCAAGCGGCGTGGACTGACGGAAAAACAAACGTATGACAATGTACTGAGCGTTCACGGAGAAGCGTTTTTGCAGGCGTTTATTTGAATTGTAGCGTCACATACGCCGGGTGACGCCCCGCGCACCGCGCTGCCTAACGCCCCGCGTGTCTCTTAACGCGGCTTTAGTACAAAATTTCCCCGTCAGCTTGATAGGACAGCTTACAATCAAGTTATTCCATCAAGTGAATGATTATACTGAACTGCCATTTATCACTTTAGTTTAATAGACTGATTTATACCCGTCAGACGAGATTATGTGTACATTGCCTTATGGTTATGATGCTGTTTCAATCTAACTAAAGAATAATAATTTGAAATTTTAGTATTCATGCCTCTAGCGTTATTACCGCCGTTTTTACTTACCTAACCCGAAGATGTGTCTTATTCATTCAATCAATCAATCAAATATACTTTATTGCACAGAACTAAATTTCAACAATCATACATAACACAGTTGTTTTTGCTGTTGTTGTTCACTTTTGATATGTTATCAAATGTTCAGATGTAGTAGGGCGTTGTTAACAAAAAGTCACTTTCATAAGCACTAGTCGCTTGAAACAATCACAATAGTTATAATAGATACGCATTAATGTATATCACATATTGAAAGAGTCAAACTAATCAGAAAAGAATCCAAATTTGAAAAATATCTTTATTCAGTACCTCGATCAACCGGCGGGGCGGGGGGGAATCTATACTCTATCACGTTGCTCTACTGCGGGTTACTAGAAGTTAATTTTACAATAGCTTTGACTTAATAAATTTAGACTATACCTAGCCAAACGAACGGCCTCTGTGGTCCAGTGGTTGAGCGTTGGGCTCACGACCCGGAGGTCCCGGGTTCGAATCCCGGTGGGGACATATCACAAAAAACACTTCGTGATCCCTAGTTTGGTTAGGACATTACAGGCTGATCACCTGATAGTCCGAAAGTAAGATGATCCGTGCTTCGGAAGCGTTACGTTGGAACGTTAAACCGTTGGTCCCGGTTGCTATTTACTGATGTAAGTGTGTAATCGTTACATGAGCCATGTCAGGGGCCTTTGGCAACTCAATAATAACCCTGACACCAGGGTTGCTGAGGTTGGTAACCTGACACCAGGGTTGCTGAGGTTGGTAACCTCACAACCCACACGATAGAAGTGGAGGAGACCTAGCATGTTGTAGTATATAATCACTCCATACAATTATCTCTGGAGCCCGCCCTAACATTCTATTAAACGCAAAAACTATGAAATATGAAATCATAAACTTTTGTGATCGAATCCAATTATCGCCATTTGATTTAAGATTTAAAATACTTTTATCCGTTTATTGGCTGAGCCAATTTGAGGGCGGAAGTTTAAATTAACTTGAATCGCTTTTATTGGAACGAAGAAGCTTGTTATCATAAAATTTTACCCGACTGTAGCGAAGCAAGCGAGGGTTATGTGTTTTACCGCTATGTGTGCATATATCGAATGCCAATCTGTCCTAAGAATTTGCTTAGCACAGCTTACGACCACAGATATCTCTTTAACATCACTATTCGGAAGAATTTCATAAAATATACTTATTCTCTTGTTTCATACTTAGTAATAACTACAAATTCAGTATGAGGAGCTCGTTGGCGCAGCGGTAAACGCACTTGGTCTGCGATTGTTGAAGTTAAGCAACTTCGCAAAGGCCGGTCATAGGATGGGTGACCACAACAAAAAAGTTTTCATCTCGAGCTCCTCCGTGCTTCGGAAATCACGTTAAGCCGTTGGTCCCGGCTGCATTAGCAGTCGTTAATAACCATCAATTCGCACTGGGCCCGCGTGATGGTTTAATGCTCGATCTCCCTATCCATCAATAGGGAAGGCCCGTGCCCCAGCAGTGGGGACGTTAATGGGCTGATGATGATGACAAATTCAGTATGTAGTCGACGCAAGTCAATTAACGCCTGTTAATAGTAAAGTTTGTAATTTTGCTGCCAAATATCAATTGCCATACAGTTAATCCCATGCATAAAAGTTCCTAGTTTGGTTAGGACATTACAGGCTGATCACCTGATTGTCCAAAAGTAAGATGATCCGTGCTTCGGAAGGTACGTTAAGCCGTTGGTCACGGTGACTACTTACTGATGTAAGTAAGTAGTCGTTACGTGAGCCATGTCAGGGGCCTTTGGCGGCTCAGTAATAACCCTGACAACCCACACGATAGAAGAAGAAGAGTCCCATGCATATATATCTTCTAAATAATCACTAACCGTACTAATTATGGTTAAGTATCTGTTAGTCGGAATCGGAAACAACAAAAAATGAACAATGTTTTTCATTCACTATGAGGACACGAGAAAAACAAGCTATCGCAAAGATCGATTGCGTGCTGACCATTGAACTATATTCTAACATCGGCTATTTGTTTGAACCACAGAGCACAGAAAGGAAATACGCTCGATGGTTTATAGAGGCGATACTTATTTATTTAACATGTTCACTGTGTAACTAAAAATTAGATATCAACCACTTATTTATTTAACATGTTCACTGTGTAACTAAAAATTAGATATCAAACCCTAACGTGTAATGTTATTTTTTTTTAATAATCTACACGAAGTTTTAACCTTGTTGTAATGTGTGGAAATTATAGGAATTACGTAGTACCTTTCAGTTATTGGAATGGTTCCACCTTGAGGGTCTCAAACACAATTGCGACCTTACGGAATGATAAATAAATGATAAACTTGATTCCCTGCGACAAATAATAAATACACACTTACGAGATTTTCTCAGTACCACGTGTAGTACCCATGCTCCTTACATCTTCAGGACCCCGATACTATTATCACTATAGATCCATTAACGTCAAATAATTCTTTCAAATATAATCATCTTGAACGACGGCGCCCTGAGCCGAAGTTCGCACCCATCTGGGCCTCAGCCTTGTAATATAAAATTTTGTACCAGGTTAGAGCCTTCGGCGCATCCTATTTGTCTGGCAAAGTAGTTAATGCCGTAAGCGGCAAAACTACGATAAGTCAGGTCACAAATACATTGTTTTAAGTCCATTGTGTTATTGTTTGTTTTATTGTTTGTATATCCCGTGATCATGGCACTTGCAACAGTGTCGAAATATCGGGAGTCTCATATCCCTATTTTGAACGCGGTGAGAACCCGTTATTATGTGTTTTAATTATCACAAAATACATGCTCCTTACATTGTCCCCGTAAGCGTATTAGCAGCGTCCGAGTGTCGCGTTCCCTGCTCTATGGTTCCGATGATACAACTTTTACGTAGTCCCTCTTGTTTTTATCGTGGCCCACTTCTTTTGTGTCTGCATCGCTTCACAATGCGTCGGATTTCACGAACCGACAGGGTGGTGAATGGAAGATCACGTTCCTTTGCAAATAGCGTCTTATTGGATCGAGAATAAGGCACCTCAACGAGTGGTGAAGTGAATATGAAAATATATTATACTAAATGCATGCTGTGGTGGTCTAGTGGTGAATGCGTGTTTTCAACTCCAAAAGTAGCGTGTTCGTACCCTTTTCGTCAGAAAAGAAGGGAAGATATGGTACTATTCAGGATAGTGCCATCGCAACGAATACTGACGATGATGATACTCATGATTCTTAGTTAATAATTAAAAAATATATATTTAGTTATCATCTCGAATTTTCCGTCACACGTCCGAAGCACGGAATCATCTTACTTCTGCAATCAGGTGATTCAAGCCTGAAAAGTCCTTACCAAACAAAGGACAGTCTGACAATGTCATTTTAACAATGTAATCTGGAATCGAACCCGGACCTCCATATCGTGAGCCTAACGCTCTAACCACAAGTCTACGGAGGCTGTTCAACAAATGAACTAATAGTTTTACATGACCTAAATAAAAAATCACAAGCCAGAATTTGCGTTGAAATTCTAAATTTAAATAATGAAAAAGCTTCCTTTCATTTCGACAACCCAAAATTCCAACTGGCAAAATCTAGTAGGTACGAAGAAAGACCTTTCACCCAAGTGTAAAAAATACCTTTTTACTTTGTACCTCTTTTTCCATATTGTATCATTTGGACGCTAAAACATTCAGTACATAATTCATATTCATATAAAATTCATGATGCGTTTCGTGACCGCTACGTGGGGTATTCTTTGAAAACCCTTTTCAAAGGTATTTCTATACGTGTCTTTGAAATATTATGAGACTGTGGTAGAGTAAAGAGTATACTTTATTTTTATTTGGTTATTGTACTTTAGGAGTGAAAAAATATACAATGAGTTTTGCTATTCAACATCTCAAGCTTGTCGTAGAAGTCGACGCGACCATTATATCGACAATAGCTAATACAGACATACATAAATAGCCTATATACGTCCCACTGCTGGGCACAGGCCTCAAGACAACTAAATGAACATTCAAATAGTCAAGCAGACTCAATTTGAGAGTAAAATTTTCGCCTGCAATTCACAAACGATTTTGCAAGAATCCTTGGTTCCCCTGTACATACTGTGCTTGGAATTCTCCTGCAAATAACTTTGCACCTTGTTCTGTACAACTCAGAACACAAGTTTGACGCATTACTATTGGTTGAAAGTATTTTCGTATATACATGCAAAATGTATATTATTTTATGGAAGATTACCTAACGGTCATTATAAGATAAGGCACAACGATCATAAAATTATAAACATATTTAAGTACACAGTCAAAAATATCACCCTTATAGGAGACTATCCTATATCGATGATGTCATCTTACAACTTAATCTTTCAAAATCAAACTATAATAAAATATTAGCAGTTTTGAGATCACCGTATTACATCGGACATTCTAAACAAAATTCTCATTCTTACCGTGCGCCACTTTATTGTGTAAGTGTGAGCGAAACAAACAGTCCTCGTGCGCTCCCTTTTACTCTTTAAGCGTTTACGGCCATTTAGACTTAGCCGTTTATTACACCCACCTGTCCGTCAGGCTAGATGCGTCAAGTTCATGGGTGGTTACCATTATTACTCCCCACCAATTCTCGTTTGCCGATCATATCGTGTAGTCCAATCGTGTAGGCGTAACCAGGGTAAACCGGGACCTGGACGGATCTAACCTACCGGACAGGTGGGTGTAAAAACCGCTTATGGTAAGGCCCAGAGGGGGTGAGGTAAATCAGCGTCTGATACGGACTAGTGCGGGGCAGGGAGCTATCGATCTAAACGTAGTATTATTCTTTATTCTATGCATAACGGTTAACTTATCATAAACTTATATTGCCTATTATTAATCCGAGCCTTTGAACGTCAAATGTGTACAAAAAGGTGTAGGCATATTCATTAACAAAATTACTTACCGCATGCATCACTTTTATAATTACATTATTTATTAACAACTTTTTTCTTTTCTTTTCAGGTAATTCATCATTCATCTACGTCCGTCAGCAAAGTATTATTAAAGTCAAATGTTAATGCTACAATTGCTTTTCAAAGTTACTTTATAACTCATAAAATAACAAAGGCATAATAATAACTTAGTTTCAAAACTCAAATCAATCGTTAAAATTTTCCGCATATCTGACATTGAAAAGCGAAGTTGAAGTATCTAATCAATCCCTTTTTGAATATGTAGTGGGTTTAAATTTCCAAGGAGTAACGTCCTCTGTTATTATTGTATTATTATTGGGCCCAGAAATTTGAATATCAATGACCGCGAGATATCCTTATGATAATAGTGGGCCCTAAAAGACAATCGATGGTGGAAAACAATTGCCTATCGAACAATAGTAGTATAAGCTGTGGTCATACCGAGCCCTATCTTAGATTTTATTGCATAGTACGGAGCATAACAATTATAACAAATAACTACTACACTTTTCAGTGTACGGTCACGTGCATTAATATTACCTTATACACTTTGGTACCATGTCACATTAGCTTTTTTGACAAATTGAACTGTAAGTCTCACTAAATGTCAAATATGTTAGTGAGTCCTAAAGTGGGTACATTATATTGCTCATGACTGTAACTGTATTATAAAAATTATAAAGTAACACCTATAAAATAACCAAACATTTTGAATTTCTTCAGGCACCGATTAGTTAGTATATTTCAAATTTATACATGATTGGTAAATATTGTCGAGAACAGTGAAACCCCATTTACTTTCGAATTTGTTTTCAAATTAATATTTGGATCATGAATTAATAAAATAAATAAATAATCATCACGTGTTCAGTGGTGAAGAAAAACATCGTGACAAACACCACAATGATGAGAAATGCGTTTTGGAGGTATGTTCCTTTACAGAGAGGCTTTTGTAAAAAAACCGGACCTGTTATAATTTTCAGGTTAAGTAAGCGGATCCGTGAAAAATGGGATAACGTTAGAGAAATGATAATGTATGTTAACACTGGATTCAAAACTCTTTAGACACCTAAGGATTAGGTTGAATTATGTTATGGAGATAAATATTTTAAGTAGGAGAAATTGCATAAAAAGATATACCTATAAGTACGTACAGTGAACTTTTTCCCGGAAGCACAGTCGCGTATGGACAAGTCTTGAGTATCGATTTCTAATTAAGTAGCAATTGAAAATGCCACTAATGGAACAAGGCACTCTACAGTTCAATTAGATCCCGTAGACATAATAGGAACCGACGTTGTATCGACATCAATATTGCGTCAAGTGTGAACAAAATTTTATAACATAACTTCTCGACTGTCAGAGGTTTATCCATCGCAAGATGATTTCGGTTAGACCAACATGATAGGTGGTGAGCCTGATCGTCACTTTTATCTTCAGTTACGAGGCATATATTTGGTCACTTGGTTTTGGTTTGTCAGCAATGACCTCAAATCAAATCAAATATACTTTATTGCACAGAACTAAATTTCAACAATCAGACATAACATGAATAATGAATACAGTACAATACCATTCCTCCATATTTTTTTTTGGGCTAATTAGATTAAGACACGATGATATTGTCATATTCTTCAATGAATTCGATTTTATGAGTTTGACTTTATGTTTCCATCATATATAAATTGATATTGCGTGGTTTGCTGGATTTGTGCCCGATAAAGCCAAGCTGGCGAGCAGTGTGTATAATTTACACCTCAGCCTTCCCCTTCGATGATACAGGCGTGTGTCATACTTATTACCAATCTGCAAATTAAAGTCAAAGTAAATTAATAGTAGGGATATGCCTATCTACCTTATCAGTCTACTCGATTTGATTGTTAAGAACATTAGAATGTTCTGTAAACACAGACTGGCGAGTGTTCCATTCCTTCGATTTGTGTGAAATTGGTGGGGATCGTCGTCAAAAGGATGAAATCCAGCCTTAAGTGTGTCCTCAGCCTACTAAGCGCACATTGAAGCTAATATTGTCTTTGTTGTAATAAGGGTCCGCAACAAACAAACCCACATAGATTACATCATGTATCCCTCTCTGATGTACCGCCTCTCAATCGTCCGTCTCTTTCTTAAGTATCTTTTAAGCTGGGTTAGGGTCAACTGTCTCAACCAAATTAATAATTTTGATTATGTTTTGCTGAGGTCAGCAATTCATATAGTGACCCTGCTAAATACAGATTATATACCCTTCTCCTACATTATGAGTAAAAATTAGTCTACTTTTATTTATTTTTTATTTATTTATTATAGGTTATCAACATGATAATCAACAGTACATGTTTTGACACATTAGCACATATAAATACGTAATTGATACCACAATTAAAGATAACGACAACTTTCATAAACTCCTGGTTTATTTTGTGGAAGGTGCAAAAGCGGTGTGTCAGAATCGTGGTTAGTAACCTACTTTGAACAATTATTATATTAAAAAAACAAGAAAAAATTACAATACAAAATAATTATCTACGCCACAGTTTTCGTCAAAAATGTATATAAAAACAGTTTACAAAATCTACACTAGTTTTGTCTACTACCTACTTCAAAATTTGATATGAAAGAAAAAATATCCACCATTCGCAACTAAACCTGCAGAGCAGACTTATCTATCCAATTATTCGTCTAATGTCCGGCATTTGGAACCCATTCATAACCAACTTTGTTCCTTTCCATATATTTCGGCTAGACAATAATACCATTGTATTTTTAGATCATCAATAAAGTGTATTGGGACCACGAAAAACTTGCAAACACAATCAAGGGGAAACAAAAGACAAAACTAGGACACGGAATAATATTGATAGGCCGCAAGGAGTTAAGGAGGAGAGATAGAGCATTTGGAACACAGAGCTTGGTATGAAATTTAGCTCTGAAGTTATTAAAGGTAAACACACGCACATAACATAATCTCCCGCCTGTAATTTCTAATGAGTAAAAAGTGAGGTAAAAACAACTTGCAGCCATTGTTGATGCCAAGTCATAATAAGATGAATACGATGAACCTTATGATGACAAACGAGAGGTGAAAGTCGTATGAATGAAATCTTCTCTTAAAGTCATCACCATTGACACACAGACAATGTTAAACAGGCGTAATAGCATTTTTGAATCTTGTGTTTTTCAGTGGATTGGCTTGATGACTTACCTTACCATACCAAACATGGTGTTAAAGTTAATGCTGACACCTTCAAGTAACCTCAACCGCAAGTAAAACCTCAACGTATGAATGCAAATTATGTTAATTATCGATCTGCCTTCTATTAGTGACATATGCCAGGTAACATTTTGGCAAATGAATTGAAATGGACAAGCGCGAATAGATTCCCTGCTCTATGGCTTCGATTTCTGTCTCGTATTTTTCTTTGACCTATTATCATAATGGGAGCAAAGTTCAGAAAGATAGTCGTAAAGAAGTCGTCTGTGAGCGCCAAAAACACGTCTAACTTAATTAAAGTTTCGGCCATTTAAGTGTGTTGCTCATTTTATTTCTGGTTTTGTCTAGTTTCCTACACTACAACTTCGTGTGGTACAAGTTTTGCGCACATATAAGTTTTGCCTTTGACCGCCATCTAATCTTACCAGCATTAGTAATGATACTTAGTAAATGACTAATAATAGTATTAGTTTTAGAGATTACTCAAGAAATCTCGGTAAAGCGTCGGTAGCTACTAAGTTCATCTTGACATGGATGTAGATCTGACTAGCCTTATTTGGAATTAAACTATCAGAAATTTAGGTGCACAATTTTTTTCTATGAATTGCCTTTGACTACATTACAATTTCAGCTGATGATAAGTGACAAAACGGCTTTGAGTGGGACGCGCTTACCGAGTAAAATCCTAATCTCTCTAGCCTTAAAAATTCAGATCATATTATTTATTTGGAAAACATTATCTGTGTGGCATACACTTTTAAATTTTCGCTGTTACAATCAAAAAAAGGAAGCGATGCATTTGGTATATGGTAGATCTAGTTTATCTCACCTGAACTGGTCTGAAATGGAGTCAATTATCAAAGGAATGACGAGAGGTAAATCGCCGGGGCACGACGGTCTCAGTATTGAGCATTTTCTGTATGCCGGGCCGCACCTCCCAAGACTGCTGGGTTTACTGTTTACACTTTGTGTGAGACACTCCTATTTGCCAAACGAGTTGATGAGATCGGTGGTAATTCCTATAGCTAAAAACAAGACTGGTAATATAGTTGATAAAAATAATTATCGACCGATCTCATTAGCCACAATTACCGCCAAGGTGCTGGACGGCTTGCTTCAGAGACAACTTCAAAAATATTTAGACCTGCACGATGCCCAATTCGGTTTCAGACCACGATTATCCACTGAATGTGCTATTTTGTCTTTGAAGCAGACCGTCAGGTATTATATGGATAGAAACACGGCTGTATACGCTGCTTTTCTTGACCTGTCTAAGGCGTTTGACCTGGTTAGATATGACATCCTTTGGACTAAGTTACTAAACTCCGGAGTACCCGTTGAGTTAGTTCACATTTTTAGATACTGGTATGGTCACCAGTCTAACCAGGTCAAATGGCAAGGTGAACTCTCCGAGGCATACAGACTTGAATGTGGGGTGAGACAGGGTGGGCTTACCTCCCCTGCGCTTTTCAACGTGTATGTTAACCAGCTGCTTATTGAGCTCAGCAGTGCCGGTTTTGGATGTCACATGGGTGGATACTGCGTAAACAATATCAGTTATGCCGACGACATGGCGCTGCTGAGCCCAACGATTTCCGCACTGAGGAAACTGGTTGAAATCTGTGAGAGGTATGCAGAATCCCACGGCCTCCTGTATAATGTCAAAAAAAAGTGAACTGTTGGTTTTTAAACCTAAAAAACTTAAGATCTTGAATGTGCCACCTGTGTTCTTGAACAATGTGGAACTTGTAAGAGTGTCGTCTTTTAGGTACCTCGGTCACATTGTGACGGAGGATTTAAGGGACGACAGTGATATCGAAAGGGAGCGGAGGGCGATGGCAGTCCGCTGCAACATGTTGGCTCGCAGATTTGCAAAGTGTAGTGCAGAGGTTAAAATAACTCTTTTCAAAGCCTACTGCCAAACTTTGTATACTTGCAATCTGTGGGTCAACTACACGCGGCGGGCTGTCAACGCTCTTCGCGTTCAGTACAATAATGGACTGAGAATGTTGCTGGGGCTACCGCGCTACTGTAGTGCGTCGGGAATGTTTGCGCTGGCACACACGGATGGGTTCCTTGCCATAGTACGCAAAAGGGTAGCGTCACTGTTAAGCAGAGTAAGGAATAGCTCCAACAGTATTCTCAAGTTGATTAGTGAGATGCCTGACAGCCCGTTTACAAAACACTGGGTCCAGACGCATGTGTGCTGTTCAGGGACCAAGGGTAGGTCATATATGAATTAATTTTCATTCAATCCGTACTTAAATTAATTTACTAACCTAGTTTGTAAGTCACTGTACTAACAATATATGGATTAATGTCCGAAATAAAGATATTTTATTTTTTTTTTTTTTTTTATTTTTAAAGAAATAAAGACTCTAGAGAAAAAAAGTTCTCTGCAAAAGTATATGAACGTTCCGTTCGTGTTTGTTATTTCTGTAACAGTTTTGTATTGGTTGTACGTGTATACCTCTCCTGTTCCAAAAAGTAACAGAAAAATGTGGTGTAAAGCTAGTCCAAAGGCAACTCCCGTTCGTAATTTATCTGAGTCTATGGTGGACAAAAAATTTGACTCCTTTTTTGGTTCTTGGCATTTGGAAAAATATTCTACTCTACGCGAATGACTATTTGTCATTTTGTTTTGCTATTCTTTTCTGACTCTGGATATCTTTCTTTTTAAAATTATTCCTACAGCTACTTATACCCTAATTCTTTCAATATAATCATTATATAAATAATCATAATTCTTTCAAATTGTTGTAAAACTTGAATCGATTTATTCGTCCACCGGTGTAATTGACCGTTGGTGGTAATGGTGATGCTGAAGTTTCGAAGTGGCGTTCCCCGATACCAACTTCGCCGGTGTAGTCGACGTTTTCTTCTTAGCCGCTTATCGCTATCGATCCATTTTGAGTAACTTATCTCCAATGTACGTACAGCTCTCTCAAATAGCGCCACGAGATTATAGCCGATGGGTTCCCTTAGGTATATCGTCTTATATATCGTGTTTCTTTGAAAGATTCGTAATATTACACCTTATGAGAAAATATATCTTTTCCTACTATTTTTGTTTATTTTTATTCACTTAATTACTTACTTTGAGCGTGTTTTTCTAATTTTTGGGAAACCTTCTCACGTGGCATGCTACAGCGTAATTTCATTTCATTTACACATGTCTTTTGCGGTGAGTGTTTCATATTCATTTATTGTACATGTCACATATAGATATAATTAAGTTTCCGCGTTCAGTCGGCTATTATTCGTTAGCAAGTATAAAAGTAAGAGAACGTAATTCACAAAAGTAATGTCTTTTATTGTCCTAAATGATCCTGTTGTAACACAATCCGCTGGCTCTAAAGACACGCACCAAAATCATAAGTAGAACAGCGAAAATGTAGCGAAATGATTTGGCAGCCATCCAAACGGCCCGTTACGTCCCACGACTTGGATTTATCATGTTATTGTGGACACCAGGTTTTAATAAGCCCATTACTCTTCCGTTGTTCTAGAACCTCGGATTTTTCGCTTAATTAACTTTCGGAGAGATCCCGTTGTTTATTAAAAGTTCTTTTTTTAATTACAAAATTCAAGGGGAATTTTGCGTTTTCTTTTTGTTTTTGTAATCAGGGCTGTTCGTTTATTTTAAATTTAGAGCGCTTTGTTACTCTCGTTTTTACGGCGTGATCTTTTAAAAACAGATGTCGTATTCCAAATTTAATTTATTTTATGAGGCAATGGGCTAGTGGAATTTTCCGAAACAACCTATAGTGACCCTTAGTATCGGTGATAGGGACAAGGACCCTCACTATTGTGTTGTCATGGAGTAGAATGAGCATTGATGGAACGTTTGCCTTCTACCTGATTGGCTGTTACGTTAACAATTAGGGGGATTTCATTGCTATTTCCTGGTTTATACTTTGTGTATCATATCACAATAATAATATCAAATCATTGAAATCAACTTAATCAAACCAACAAGATGATTTGTTAATTCAATCACAATAATAATCAGAATAAACACTCTGCCTTTCGTGATTCATCAACTTTCGCGACGATAAATAGCTAGAATCATTAACCTAATTTTGTTCATTTGTTACGCATAATTTTGCTTAGTTTCTTCACCTTATGGTTGACTGGAAGAGATTACTTTTAAGCGATAAAACCGTTGATGATTGTTTTTTTTTTTTGTGCATTAAAGTATATTGTGTGTTGTATTTGTTAATTCTTCCTGACCTAGACCGAATTATTTCAATGAAAAGTGATTCCAACAAGAAGAATTGACCACAAAAGCCAAATTCTGAACTGAGGTAGGCAACATAAATCAATCTGTGACTACACAATGTGATACCTGAACCGAAACAGAGTGGATTTTCCAGGAATTGTTCGAGTCGTATTTGCCGAAATTGGTATGGTACATGTACTCAACTCAGAACAATGTGAGTGGTCAGCGCCCATTCGGTTTCAATGGCTAACCTACCATTGGCTTTGCATTCTAACTTTTCCTTGTTATGTCGGTACCTATTTCTTTTGTGGGGGTTGTAAAAAAAAGAAGTGTTATATGTATGACCGCTATGTATGTATATACGTATATGTACGTCTGTTCCCTCCTTACTTCTAAACCACTAATCAGAATTAAACAAATGAGGCGTCACTAGTAGCGCCTTGATTGTCTGATTTTAGCCTATATGACGTCGCAAAAAAAAAAACGATTTTGCGCCCTTTACAGAACATAAACTTAGGACGAAAGAAAAAAATCTTCTAATTTTGTTGGGTATCAAATAGCATGCTTTCACGTCTATGTCCTAAACTTCACTATATATGGTAGAAAGTTAGCTATTATTCAAAAAGGCCCTAACATGCACTTCAGGTGGTTCAGATTCGCTATCTTCTTTCTTACTTCTTCTATCGTGTGGGTTGTGAGGTGGAGTACCAACCTCATCAACCCTGGTTTCAGGGTTACTATTGAGCCGCCAAAGGTCTCTGACATGCCTCATGTAACGACAACTTACATCAGTAAGTAGTAACCGGGACCAACGGCTTAACGTGTCTTCCGAAGCACGGATCATCTTACTTTCGGACAATGAGGTGATGAGCCTGAAATGTCCTAACCAAACTAGGGACCATAAAATAATTTTTGTGATATGTCCCCATCGGGAATCGAACCCGGGACCTCCGGATCGTGAACCCAACGCTCAACCACTGATCCACGGAAGTCGTTGACCCAGACAACCATGATTTACCGATAGATTTTACCTTCGTCTATTCCAATATTAGAGTTTACATAGACAACGTAATTGCAACAAATAATAACATTTGTTCATAATAAGCTTCTAACGGAAATTTATTTCCAGTGTGGAAAGTTTTTTTCTCTCACAAAAGTAATATCATACTACTAAAAAGATGTTAAAAAATATACCCTCCTAAAAAAATCTGGTTATTTCCTTCGGAGTAATGAATACAAAATGCCTGGAGGTACATCCAGATTTTTCATTTATGCGAAATATTTCCACTGAAATTCTGTGAAATAATATTGTTGTTAGTTACCTTTCAACTAACAGTAACCGTAGTCTGTATAAAAGTAAAGCGAGTGTTTACATTCAAAACTCGCCCTGGATATACGTAAATACATAATCTTATTAATGACGTATAAACTTGCAACCACTTTTACCAGCCTCCCTGATCCAGTGGTTGAGTGTTCCCGAAGTTCTAATCTCTATGCGGACATAACTATAAACATCACATAGTGATCCCTAGTTTGCATAGGACGCTGCTGGTTGATCATCTGATTGATTGAAAGTAAGCTGATCCGCGGTTGTCTGTCCTGGCTATTATTTACTTAAGTAATTATGTAGTCGTTACATGAACCATATGTGGGCCTTCGGCTCAATAGTAACCCCGACACCACGGTTGTTCGGTCGGTTTCAGACCTTAACTTAATAATATGCAATGTCATATAAAACAAAATAATATGCAAAATGTCAAATAATAATAATTATTAAAAGAAAAAAAAAACAAAACAGAAAATACCTACTTAATTAAACAGAACCGATAGTGAAGCGGTGAATGAAAAAAAAACTGTCCGACTACGCCGTCAGAGTCTGTAGCGAGGCCCCAAAGTGTTTGTTGTTGAGGTTGGTCGTCAAGTGAAGTTGGGTCATCAGGATTAGTTTAAACGTCGTATTCGTGAATTCAATTTGTTTTGAAGATCACATCACTAATTTATGAGACACGCTCTTGTCGGTGTAGCATTTTCCGTGCTACTTTTTAGGGAAAAATGGGGCAGTGGTTTCCCTCTTGCCTTCAGTAGGTACTCTGTCTGACGCGAGTGGGATGGCGCCCAGAGTAGTCTAGAAGTAGAGCGTAGTAGTTTTGAAGATAGATCAGGTAAAAAGTAGATACCTACTCCAGTATGAAGATTTTGATGAAGAAGATGTGACTCTCTTCTTCGTCGTTCCCTCACTACTGAGGATCGCAACCACAGGTTATGGTTTTCCACTCGGTACGGCTATATGCCGCGTGGACCGCTCTTTGTATGCTGCCGCCCATCGTCTTCTTCAGGATGTCAGACGACCTCGTAGGTGCCCTTCCTCGCGCACGTTTGCCATCGATTTGCCAAACGATGATCTGCTTCTTCAGACTGTGCTTCGGAGACTGCATAATATGTCCGAAGAAGCTTAGGGCACGATTCCGGCATATTGAAGTGAGCCGCGTCGTGAGCTTAAGCTCTTTTAATATGGACTCATTCGTGCGTACGATCGTGCGTGCGTGTGATGCGTATCACAGTCCAAGGTATGCGTAGCAACCTTTTTTTTTTTTGTTACGAAGGGGAAATCCTCATGGATACCTCGCCACCCGGGGGAGCGACGAGGTTATGTCGGACTCTTACCGACTAAAACCCCTCCGATGGCCCTCTGCTGCGCATGTCGGGAAGCTCCGGGATCTCTAACGAACGCACCGGTGCTTCCCTCGCGCCTGCTATAAAAAGCGCGTCCCGGGGTAGGTCCCCACCCCTACGCCATCCCAGTTTTACGGCAATGCGAGGCCATGTCACATTGCCGTCCCCCGCCCTTACCACTCACGGTCTCCAGTGTCCCCTTTCAGTCGCCTTTTACGACAGGCAGGGGGTACCGTAGCCCTATTCTTGCGCCCGGAACTACAGGGCGGATGCGTAGCAACCTACGCCAACACCACATTTCGAAAGCATCGATCTTAAGAAGATGTGACTAATAAGTTAAATTCCATAGTTTACCCCTAACCCAGAGGGATAAGCGTTATCTTATGTATGTGATGAGGTACGTAGGTTGTATTTAGGTGTTCCAAACACAATTTAATTCAAACTGAAATGGTTCTCAAGAGAGTTTATCAACACCATTAGAAGGGTGAAGTTTAAGGAACTTTGATGTATGACCCTAAGGTTGCCAACGCGCTCCAACGCGTCAATGAGAATAATTAATAATATTGTTTCCGCTTTATTTGTTACATACATTTCTGTCTATAAATATACCATTCTCGGGTTGTCGAAACTTAAAGTTACACGATTCATATTGATATGATTATAAATTTCGATTTTGATTGTTTTTGTGATCAGATCCAGGTTGTTTCAAAGAATACTCTAAACCGGCTTAGCCATGTAGGCGGCCAATCAGCTCGCGACACCAAACACTTCAGAACCCCGATACCGACCCCGCCGGTGTGGTCGTCGATTTCCCTCATTCAGCGCTTATCGCTATCGACGCCCTGAGCCGAGGTTCGCGCCCAACTGGGCACCCTCAGGCCTGTTGTCTTAAATTTTGTACCTGGTGAGAGCACTCAGCGCTCCTCATTAATTTTGTCTGGCCAAATAGTTAATACCATCTGCGGCAAATCTATATAAGTCACGTCAAAAAATAATAAGAAGTTTTTGATGAGAGTGGAAAAGTAGTGTGTCAGAGGTCAGTAGAAGACGGCTTCTACGGGGTCTCTGCCTACCCGAACGGGAAATAGGCATGATCTTATTCTTTCTCTCTTTTACCGTGTGGGTTCTAAGGTGGATTACCAACCTCATCAACCCTGGTGTCAGGATTTTTACCGACAGAGCCGCCTTAAGCCCCCCTGACATAGCTCATGTAACGACTACTTACATATATTAGTAAGTAGTAACCGGGACCAACTGCTTAACGTGTCTTCCGAAGGACGAATCGAAGGATTCGTCCTTCGGAAGAAAAGACCACGGCTAACTTCGAAATTTCTAGATATGCCGTGGTCTTTTGCTCTATCCAACTTGTTCGCTGTTCGATGAGATAAAACCAATTCAAACTGCCGACCGGATAAATATATTTTTGAGTTTGAGTCAATCGTTCCCACTGTAACGTAAAAGAACCTAGCACCTTGAACTATTCAAGCTGGTAAGAAAATTATCATTCATGATGCGAAACTGTATTGTTTTGACACATTGGCCTTTGTAGATTTGTCTGTGATGATATTTATTACTTGGCTGTATAAATTGGGGGCTACTGAGGGCACTCACTCCGTTGCCAAATGAACAGCCGTTGGTTACCAACAAAATGCTTGCGCATACATAATTTTCTCACTCGGCCAAAGAGTTTGTGCCAAGTATTGCGATCCTTGCGTTGCTTAGCTTAATATTTTGTGTCGCGAAGGAAACAAAATGTGATTGAGTTGTCGTTCGCTTTATGTGGATAAGTATAAGCTGGATAACACTCATTTGAGCTCCTTCATACATAAGCTCGCGACTATATCCCAATTGGGGTTGTCAGAGGTACATCCGTAGAAAGATAAACTAAGCTCGTACACCTCACCGAGCTTTCTGTTAGACCAACGGGATGATGAGCCGTATCGCCGTCTATAATGGTCGAGCCAACTGTGTTAGTGAAAACTGCACTAAAGATAATTTAACTCATTGGTGCAGGTCCGGTTCCGGGGTTCGAACCACCCTTCAGCTAGGTTTGAGCTTCTTTATAATAAGGATTTCAGGTTCAAGCGATGGGCTGTGATGTGGTTACTTATTATGTAATATCTGGGGGCACGGTAGTGCTAATCATCGTTATTTATGTCATTTAAAAACCTATTCCACACGCACCGACTGAAAAAACCACGAAATTACAATATTCAGGACCTAACCACCACATCTTTTGAGATAAAATATTTAGAACTTGTAACACAAAATATCCCCGAACTACTTTGCGAACTATCGAAGTAAAGTCATAAAGACTTTTTGAACAATGGCTGTAAAGTTGAATACATTTTACGTGCAAACCCAAACCTCTATAAGTTTAGGTATTTTAGAGTTGTCTAACATAAGGAGATTATTTTTACATCCATATATAATTTCAAGCCTATTTCCTACCGGAGTAAGCAGAGGCTATGAAATTCCATTTGCTTCAGTCCTGACACACTTCTCTTGCTTCATCCACATTCATCAATCGTATCACACACGCATTTTTTTATACTTTCTGAATATTGCAAGGGCTATCGATAGTATTGCGGTGTAGATAGTCCTTGCAATAGTACAGTTTATTTTTAAATATAGAATTTCTATCGATAGGCAACACTAGTTCGGAGGACTTGGTCAACTTCAAGCGCAGTTCTAAACTTTCGATCCAAGGATCGAAAGGGTCAAAAGCGATGTTTGAACTATACGTTATCAAATGCAGAATCGATTTAGACGTAGGCAAACTTCAGCGAATGTTAGCCAATCGACTAAAGTTCTTTACAAGAACTTGATCACTATGTTACGTTTCTCATGTCAATGTAAAGGCATTGCTTCTGAGTTTATGTAAGCTTTGGAAGTCTCGTTATATAGTTATTTGTTGTTAAGTCTTTCAAGGTTTTTGTAGACTTTGACAAGTCTGTTAACGCGTTTCGGTCTCAAGTACACTTACAACAAACAATATGAGGCCTTCTTTCTAGTAATAAAAGCTTCTTACATTGTTTTAAGTTTACGCGGTTATTATCATAATTAAAACACATAATAAAGGGTTCTTACCGCGTTTGAAATGGGGATATGAAATATCAGGAGTCCCATTTTAAACGCGGTAAGAACCCGTTATTATGTGTTTTAATTATAAAAGCTTCTTTATTATCGAATGTCTTTGCTCTAGAGAGTTAAGCGGTATAAAAGACAATGCTCAAAATGCATTGACGAAAGACCCAAAATCGATTATTCCGGATCTCGATGCCACCTCTGTCAGTCGTTGTGTTACAATTAGTTAATAAATGTGAAAGTAACTCTGACAGAATCTATGGGATTTTAGAAGCGAAAATAAAAAAAATGTACTCGAAATGTATGGACGCTACACCCATTTAATCATCATCATTTACGACAGTAGTACTGCTAATTGACGAGTTATAGTGAATTGAAACCCCATGGATTCAATATTAATTTAATAACACATTATGACTCTTTAATTTATAGTATTTTTAGGTTAACCGATTAACATTACGTTTCTGATTTCATTTTGGTAAAAACTATTTGTTATTATTGGGTCTCTTTATATCCAACATATCCCTGTCAGTAAGTAATAAGAAGATTCGAAGAAATCGTCAAAATTCGTCGACGAAATTTTTTCATGCAAATCGCGTGAACATTATACATTCAACCATTAAACTTACCTAAGTACTAAAATCCACTGGGTTCAACACACAGACTAAATATTATGACACCAAGTTGTTCTTTTTCTCACTTCAAAGTTACACCCAAACCGCTATGCAAAAAAGCTCAGTTTAATATCGCGCTACCAAACTTGGCCAAAGGCTTGCCCCACTTGGCAAAGTGTAGGGGACATGTTTCACTTTTATGTACCCTCTCTCTATAGGAGAGCGTGTAGTTGTGTAGTCGTGGCTTTAGTTGGTGCTCGGCTAGGAAATCATAAGGCGCTTCCTCAGGGGTGCATGCTTGGACCCTTTAGTTTAAAAATATATTTAAGGCATGTTATTATAATTCTAGGTGTTAAAGTAGTTTACTTATTGAGTTTAGCGGTTGAACGTTGCGCTAACTATCCGGAGGTCCCGGGTTCGAATCCCGGTGAGAACATAACACAAGAATCAATTTGTGGTCCCTAGTTTGGTTATGATATTACAGGCTAATCACCCGATTGACGGAATGGAAGATGATCCGTTCTTCGGAAGGTAGGTTAAAATGTTGGTCTCGGTTACCAGGTGTTTACTCATGTACTTAAGTAGTCATTACATGAGATTTGTCCAGAGCCTATGGCGGACATACATACGTGTTAGAGGTACTGGAGGCTATAAATAATATACATATAACCAATATAGTAATATTTGACTAGTTACAATATGAAGTTGAAGAATAAGGCTAAGTAGATAATGTTATAATATAACAGCATCACGCCTATATCGCCGAAGGGTTAAGCTGAGGTGTACAGTATATATACAGTATAATATGTACAGTATACAGTATTATGTACTTTAAACAACTACTCCTCGCCAGCTATGTATAAGTCCCACGTACCAGCGGCGACCTAATTTATATAATTTTTTTATACTCAATGAAAATCAGTTCAAACTACGAAAAAATAATCTCCGATGACATTTTTCACATGAATTTTTTCAATTTTTTTTATTACTTGTAGTGAAAAACATTGCCTTTGGAATGGTAATTATTATTTGACTGCTTACTTTTATTTTAATATTTTTATTTCATTTGCTTGCCTTGTTGGTTCTCCAACAATGAGTGCATTAAAGCTTACCTACGTTATTAGCAATTTTCTAATGGAATCATTCTATCTTTAACACACTCGCCGTCAAGGAATGACCACTTCACCCTCATACTGTGTAGAGTAAAGACCCTGCGATAAATTTGCCATTTTATACACTTCTAAGACAGGGTAATTTAATAAAGTTGGGCTTCGGGCGCAAATGTGGTGGTCCGCAAACATGAGCGAAGCGAAAATACAAGGTGTTAGTGACATTGTACCAAATACTGAGGGGGTTGATTCTGGTCATGATTCTGAGTTGATATCAAGTGGAATTTTCCATCGCTAAATTAATGTTTTTTAAAGGTTTTTTCAAATAAGTATATACTTTTGCGATAGAAAATTTCACTTGATATTAACTCAGAATCATGAGCTGAATCATCCCCCTCAGTATTCGTTATGATGTCTCTGACGCTATGTACATGTACTTACAAGCATGTATTAAATGAGGGTAGTTATTATAGCTCAGTTGTGTAGGTAAAATAATTTTCTTTATTAATAATCATAAACCTTATTGAGACATTATTAACTGTCAAGTTTCCATAACTTGCACCACACACCATTAGTAAGTTTGTTTAGGTTTCCCTCGTTGGTATGGCGTTCCCCAACTAAATTTAATTTTATATAATTCAACTAAACCCTTCTAAAAGCTCGTGTGTATGATAACCTAAAGACCGGCTTCGTAAATAGGTGCTTGGACCGTTTAAAATAAGCGTCAAATTCAACTATATTGAGATAAAAATTATTCAAGCGGTGTAACAAACTCATTTCCAACGAAATATAAGCAGAACTCATATTTTTATGTTTTTGTTATACACGTAGACCCTTGTTTTAATATTCTGTTATAATCTAATCTAATCTAGCCTACAAGATCCCACTGTTGGGCAAAGGCCTCCCCTTCCACTTTCCATTTTTCGCGGTCCTGTGCGTACTCCGGCCAGTCCCTCCGGCAAGCGTCCAAGTCGTCACGCCATCTCTTTTGAGGTCTACCACGACGCCTGCACCCGTCATGAGGCACCCAATGCGTGATCATTCGTACCCACCGCTCAGGGTGCATGTGACAAACATGTCCGGCCCAATCCCATTTGGGTCATTTGTCATTTGAGTCCCATTCTGTTATAAGGTCACATTAATAATAATAACTTCCAAAAGTCCGGGACTCCATAGTCTTTTGGATCTTACGTTTTGACTATCGAGTAATCAGCCTGTAATATTCTAATAACCAAACCAGGGATCATTATAGATAGATCACTTTATCATATATGACCTATTTGTGACGTGTCCTCACCGATATTTGAACTCAAGACCTCCAAATCGTGAGCCCAAAGGCCGCCGTGGTCCAGTGGTAGACCACTGGACCACGGTGGCCAATAAAACAATGCAAGGCAAATACATTTCCCAAGCGTAAATACCCGAGTTAAAAAAATAAGGAAAAGGGCCAACGTGCGCCTGTTTGAATCATCAAACATTTCTTACAAGCCGTTTTTACAGTTGAATTATTCACAAGATCAGAAATATTTTATTCTTTGTCAGAAACAGACAACTTCCTTTGAATGAAAGGTCAAAAAATTTATGACTAAAACACGAACCTTTAAGCAAATTGGCACAAATGGCACGGTAGCGGATATCAGTGGGTTATGCATGGGGCAAGTCATAGGGACTGTAACCTGGAACCTGACAGAGGGCAGCAGTAACTGTCAGTACTATTCAGAGGCGGAGGACTAGTATGGCTTTTTAATAGACTACTCTGGGCGCCATCCCACTAGCGTTAGACAGAGTACTGCGGGGCGGAAGGCAAGAGGGAAAACACTGCCCTATTTTTCCCTAAGAAAAGTAGCATGGAAATGCTGGACCGAGAGCGTGGCTCTTAAGTTGATGATGGTGATGATGCATGGATTATATCGATATATCCCGCGACGCGACATACAACATGGATCTATCTTGCGCAGGACCGGTTCTTGCAGTGCGCTGCGACGCGAGCCGTAACTTCTACGTATGCGTTCGATTTGGCTTCTTCTACTATGTACTATTTAATATGTGAGGTGATAATATCGGAAGTGTAGTTCGGTGTAGATTGTTACCCTGGTTCTACCGTCCTGAAGCGTCTTATAAAACCAGGCGGTCTAACGTATATGGGGCGGGTCCTTTCGTTCTATGTCACAATACAACGTTAATACGTGTTGTGGGTGAGGTTTTCCCTCAATCATCGCTTATCGCTATCGACCCACTAGGGTCGATTAATTCTTTCAAATATTTTTCCTCTCAGACGACGCCCTGAGCCGAGGTTCGAGCCCAACTGGGCACCCTCAGGCCTGCTGTCTTAAACGTTGTACCGGGTGAGAGCCTTCAGCGCTCCCCATTTGTCCGGTCAAGTAGTTAATGCTATCTTTGACAAATCTACAATAAGTCACTTTAAAAAAAAGAAAAAAAATGTGGTTGAGATCGGGACAAACCCTCTCGGGGTTTCACAACGTCATATTAATAATGTGTGTATCAAATGAATCTTTCTAATATTATTTTGTGAGTATCCATGTTTGGATGTTGATGTCTTTGAATTTTAATGAAACTTTTCAATAATATAGCTTATACATCAGAATAACACACAGGCTGTAGCATTTAAAAAAAAAATCTGAAATTCTTACCGCGGAAACCGAAGTCCAGGCGGACGGCCGCTAGTAAATAAATAAATCTATCAATGAAGGACTTTCCATGCAACGTTTCTCAAAAAAAAAAAACATAGAAGGCGATATACATTCTTGGTTTTGTTTAACTTTCTAATTTCATGGATAACAGAAATATGAATCATTTATCTTTGTTTTTGGGTATAAATGATGCCCCTTGTTATTACACCCATTATTATTCTGATCAAAATAAAGAGTAGCAATACAGCAACGTAATTCTATACATATCTGATCGAAATAGCTAGCAACAATTATTTTTATATCTTTCTGAGGGATAAGTGTTAAGGAGAGTATTTTCCTTTTGATGTTGAGAATTGATCAGTCTGTCTTTCTTAAACTGCTTTTAGGTACCTAATTAGTAGCTTATCTGTACATAGGATATTTAATCTATATTTAATAAAATATTCGTATGTTTTTTTCCGTGATTCATTCATTCAGTTCTAAGTTTGACTTATAGACATTTAAACAAGCTTCTCAAATCATCAAAAAGCATATATACTTAATATTATTTTTTTATTTAATAATCAGATTGATCGCAAAATGTAATATTTTAGTAATGTTATATTTTAATGTTTTATTTTTGTTATGTTTTATTTGGGCCTGTGCCCAGCTGTGGGACGTATATAGGCTGTTTATGTATGATTGTAACTTTAAACTCTGCCCGTGTCTACCTTAAAACCACTGGGCATTTAAACTGTAAAGCTTAAATTTTCAACTTCTGCTTGCTTTTACATACTGTAACATTAACATGCTCCACATTACTTGCCAACACTTAGTGCACGGCTTCTAAAACCTTTCTACTATCCATAATAATATTAGCATCTCCACAAAAGTTGTACTTTAACCTCAAAACTACTAGAACTAAGCACATTTACCATGTTGTACCCTTGTTTGCATTACCCTTTCCTGTACAGTTAACAGTAATGTTTCCTTTAGCCTAGACCTTTTAAATAGACCAGCATAGTTTCAAACTCGAACAATTAGGATGCCGACGAAACTTGTTCAATTATTCAACTTGTTAAGATATGTTTGAGGGTGCGTGTTCTTGGTAAGATATGGGACAATATAACTTGGATGGACAGGAATGGAGTCAGGCTTTTCTTTCTGATTTTTCTTTTACAATCTTCAATTTTTCCCTGCTACAGTTTGTCCAACTCAATTCACGCTATTTTCGTTACTTGATAACGTTGTCATTGTAAAACATTTTGCTTTTTTTTGACTCGTCTCATATGACTTTAACTGAATTCCATTTGCTTTAATCCTGACACGCTTCCCTTGCTTCCTCCATATTCATCAATCCACATTCATACACTATTTTTAGTAATAAAAAAACATACTAACTAGCTTCAATGCTAAAAATTGTCGGAAGGGTTCAGGAATCAACGTCATCAAAACCTTGTTTCGTGTTCAAGATCTCAAGGAATATTTTTGAATATTTCCTATCACGTAACAACATTACCAAATCAAATTCAATCAAATATACTTTACTGCACACAAACAAAACGTACTTACAAACATTTAGCAACAATATAAATGGGCGGCCTTAATGCTATAAAGCAATCTCTTCCAGGCAACCAATATTAGGACACATCCACAAAATCTTAGATGCAGGACGGTGTAACAAGTTGTTGTTGTTTAATATAATAACTAAAGATAATATTTATACAAATATACTTTCCATAACCATGTAAAACGCTTTATAAAAATCTACCCATTGTGTCAACTCAAGGATCACTTTCTTTTGCACCCAAGAACAAAAAAAAAACCCGTCTAAATCCATCCCTGTCAAGGGATTAATGTTAAACACGGTTGAGATAACGCTGGTAAACAGGGTTTGTACAGACACGGATAAGACATGTGCGTACTCCAGTTTATGCTAAAGTTATTATATTGTTAGGTACAGCCCTACGTCATTTTGCATACAAGATTGATGTTGAAATTAATTGAATCACTCTGCTTGTAAGAAGATTGGAATAATGTTTATTTAAGGATTTAATCGTATTTTGTTGCCAGAACGTCGTTTGAGTAATTTTGCGTAAGTACATTGCGCATCTTTTGTTATAAATATTATTAATATTTGTGTATAACTCGGGCCTATGGAGTCATGGACTTTTGGAAGGCGGCCTTAAGATGTCATTTCCATATCTCGGGCCTGTGGAGTCACGGACTTTTGGAAGACGTGCGTGGGGCTGAAGCCAACACGTAGAGGCCCCTTAAGATAATTTAATCTAAATGTGGTGTGACACCAACCGGCGATTATCCCTGTATGCACTTTGGGAGTGCACCCAAAGACAATCCCCGGTTCGTGCAGGACTATTGCAAATAAGGAAATAAAGCAAACTGGGCTATTGGGTTGCAGGTTAGTGGACCAGGTTACTTGAGCTATGAGGGACTATGGCGCCTGCTCGACCAATGTTAATAAACAAAGATACAATCAGCAGGCCGCTCACTGGATGGGCCACCTATCTAGCTGACGCGACTGGGTGGCAGGGCAGTAACATGGGTACACTACATTATGAGTAGGTCAGGGTGTCGATAGGTGTACACCGCGTTTTGAGAGGTGGTTTACTCGCCGCCTGCAAATGTTTTATATTATTTATTATAAGTAATCCAACAAAAAGTATTTTCATTATCCATAATTAATTTAATAGCCATCATCTGTGTTCCACTACAGAAAAGAGTATTTACTTTCATTAACATTATAGGTAATCAAACCTTATAAAAAATATTTAAAAAATAAATGAAATAAAAAAAAACATGATTTTTTTTTAATTATTTGTAATTATTGAGCGGAAAGGAAGAGGGAAACCACTGCCCTTTTCCCCCTAAAAAGTAGCATGGAGAATGCTACACCGAAAAGAGCGTGGCTCTTAAATTAATGAAATTAATGAATTCTACTTACTCTACTTAGTATTTAAAGTTAAGTTACTCATTACTCAAAAGGCTACATTGTAATTTTTGTGTACTTCATAGTATCAAATATATACGCATGAAACACGATGCTAGTGACATCGTAACGAACATTTTGGGGGATGATTCAGACCATAATTCTGAGTTGGTATCAAGTGGAATTTCCTGTCGCAATATATCTTACCTTCCACTGCCTTGAAAGTCTTCAACATAACAGGGTGCAGCGGCCAAATATAGTCCAGCATCAATTTGTTTTTGGCTCATAGATTCGTGTGTGGGAGGATGTGGGTTTGTAGCGTGTTGGTGGATATTCGAGCCTTGCCAATAACAATAATTGGCTTTAGGAGTATACCATGAGTTACATCCTGCAAAATTATGTCAGCGGAATGTTGAACAATTTGCACACGTAATTAAATAAATACTGTACCTGACAGAGGGCAGCAGTAACTGTCAGTACTATTCAGAGGCGGAGGACAGGAGTCCTAGAATGGCTTTGTAATAGACTGCTCTGGGCGCCATCCCACTTGCGTCAGACAGAGTACTGCGGGGCGGAAGGCAAGAGGGAAACCACTGCCCTATTTTTCCCTAAAAAAGTAGCATGGAAAATGCTGCACCGACAAGAGCGTGGCTCTTAAATTAATGATGATGATGAATTAAATAAATACATTTATTATTACGAAAGAAAGAAAGGAACATTATTTTCGGACATGCGCCGCTAACGCCGCGCACGCTCGGCGTTCGGCAGCCAGCCAGCGCTGGCGTCGCGTCGCCGCGGCGTCGACGTCGCGTGGACGTTGCGCGGACGCTGGCATGACGATGACGCTCGAGGGGCGCTAGTGTGGGGGGTCTCTGAGTCCCATGTAGTAGGGAGTGAACCTATTTGCCATTAATCCGGCTCAAATCCGAGAAACCTCAATCAGTCGTTGGAACTGGCCAGAGTATACTAGAGTAATTATTATTTTCTTTGTAAAAACTTAAAAAAAAAAAAACATAAGGTAACCGCAAGATGAACTAAGTACCCAGACCTCACCGAGTTCTCTGTTATGCCAACTTGGTCGGTGGTGAGCCGTATCGCCATCTACAATGGTCGAGCCAACCCTGTTAGTGAAAGCTGCACTTAAAGATAAATTAATAACTCATTGGTGCAAGTCTCGTGCTTCCGAAGAAGCTAACCGGTATACAGCAATAAACATAATGTAAGCAGAAATTATAAGATGTATTCTTTAATAACAAACCTTAGCAAATAAAAAATACATATTTTTTTTTCCTCACAACCCTCTTGTGTCGGCTGGTCACGTTTTGTGTGTCGTCTTTACGATTTGGTTATGTAATAAATGTCGTCTAGGGCGACGTTACAGCGAAGCTCGCAATGATAAACAAGAGATATCGAAAACTGGAATGTTTCATTGTAATCCAACTCAGGACATATACCATTTTGTGGAAGCATGTTATCTTCTGGTTCCATGGAACTGCCTTACCTAATTGTAATTACGGCGTAAGCGGCTCTCTCTGTCAGAACTTCCTTCCCGCTATTCTAAATTCAATAGAATACCTATCCTCCCCGCCACCCAAATATGAATACGAATATTCTCCTCCTCTGCCGAAGGTTAACTGCATAACATGCATGCATGCATTAACTTCTTTCACCCCAAGGTTACCTGGCAGAAATTGATATTTAGCAATAAGGCCGCCTATTGTACTTATGTTTTTATTCGTATGTTTATGTCCTCTGTATGTGTCGTTGTGCAATAAAGTATTATTGATTGATTGATTGAAGGTTGCCTGGAAGAGATCGCTCTTAGCGATAAGGCCGCCTTTGCTTACCTTGGAAAAAAATATCATATAAATATCTTGTAAATATTAATTTACAATAAAATGTTTTATTATTGTGTATGTCGTTTCCATATCTTGGGGCCGAAGCCAACACATAGGGGCCTGCCTTAAGGCAATTTAATCTAAATGTGGTGTGACACCAACCGGCAATTATCCCTGTATGCACTATGGGAGCGCACCTAAAGACAATTCCCGGTTCGTGAAAGACTATTGCATATTATGGGAATAAAGGGAACTGGGCTATTATTATTATGTTTTCCATTTCCATATCTCGGGCCCATGGAGTCCCGGACTTTTGGAAGGCATGGGTGGGGCCGAAGCCAACACGTGGAGGCCCCTTAAGACGATTTAATCTAAATGTGATGTGACACCAACCGGCGATTATTCCTGTATACACTATGGGAGTGCACCCAAAGACAATCCCCGGTTCGTGTAGGACTATTGCAGGTTATGGGAACTAATATTATTAGAATATCATTTACTTTTTTAATAAGCACAAAACTGTGTACCAAGTCATATTTACAATTCAAGATACTAAACATTCGTCCCAAATCAAATCAAATATACTTTATTGCACAGAACCACATTTAAACAACTCATTCATTTTTATTTTTTTCATTTTTTTTTAATTTTTTTCGTCCCCCGAGTTGTTTACATTACATTCGCTTCATTACAATTACTATTCAATTAGGAGTTCATAACTAAGACCTTTCTGTTCACCATTATGTAACGCCCTTTTTGCTTCCTCAATAAGTATGTTTGTGTATGTTTTCTCTTCATCTTCATAATATATCTACTCCTTTTCTTCCATAGTATATTTAGTAGTTAAGGTATTGATATTTATTTATTCCGGCCTTTGCGAAAGTTGCTTAACTTCAACAATCGCAGACCGAGCGCGTTTACCGCTGCGCCACCGAGCTCCTCGAGCTCCTCCCGTTGGTCCCGGCTGCATTAGCAGTCGTTAATAACCATCAAACCGCACTGGGCCCGCGTGATGGTTTAAGGCCCGATCTCCCTATCCATCCATAGGGAAGGCCTGTGCCCCAGCAGTGGGGACGTTAATGGGCTGATGATGATGATTTATTATAGCAATTATTATTATGTAGATTATTTACTGGTAAGTGTATCTATCTTTGTATTTATTTTTATACGTACAAGTATTCCCATGCTGCACCGTCCCGCTATATTACATAATTTTAAATATCTCCTATACTTAAATGTTGCCTGGAAGAGATTGCTACTTAGCAATAAGGCCGCCTATTGTGCTCATTCTATTTGAATTTTGTTTTTTCCTGTTTGTGCAATGAACTATTTGTTATGTTATGTTATTCGATTGTATTTTCACAATAAAGATATTATTCTAATAGACAAGGCCATCTCAATAATGCAAATATAAACGAGAATCTACACAATAGCAAACCTTGTCACCTTCCACGCGACTGTGCGGATGGGAAGGAATATTTGACGCCTATTTATCACTCAAGGTAAAGAATTGAGGTCGAAAAGGAAAACCCTGCATATTTGGGAATAAATTTTCATAATCCCAAGCTAAGAAGCACGAAAAACGTGTAAGAAAAATTGTTAATGTTCAAAGAAGTTGGCCTTAGTTATCATCTTTTGTGTTGAATATATTCCTTTGAGTTTTATTCGGAGAGAAAGTTGCTTTATTCATTAGTCTCTAATAGAAATTCGTGAACTTAATTGTTTTCGTAAATTAAATTATATTCACTTTATTTCTGTGTCTTTTGAATTTCATTAGTATTTGATCTCCATTTTGCATAGTAGTCATACATAATACAATTCTTGTGAATATGTGTATGAATATTCTTACGAATTACTGAAATCTGAGCGTACATCACCATTCTGGCTACAAAACTACAAAGTACGGAATCCATCGAAGTCACAACGTCTAGACTCCTAATAAAAGAAGAACGGGTTCTGTCAACACACCTGACTGATTGATCAGGTACAAGACGCTGCCCCATTACATCCAAACAATCACGACCCCTCTCGCGAACCTTAAATGTTTAAGATCTTAACAGGGTAGGTTTTCAACTTGTCAAATCACTTACTTTTTACTAAACGTCAAAACACGAAATTACTATGGATTATCTTACTTTTGGACAGTCAGATGATCAGCAAACGGAAAGTGATTTTTGTGATATGTCCCCACATATCACAAATACACGGCGGTTCCTGATTGAAAAGCAAGCCGGTGTACTATAAGACCATCATCAGCCCATTAACGTCCCCACTGCTGGGGCACGGGCCTTCCCTATGGATGGATAGGGGGATCGGGCGTCATACCACCACGCGGGCCCAGTGCGGATTGATGGTTATTAACGACTGCCAATGCAGCCGGGACCAACGACTTAACGTGCCTTCCGAAGCACGGAGGAGCTCGAGATGAAAACATTTTTTTTTTTGTGGTCACCCATCCTATGACCGGCCTTTGCGAAAGTTGCTTAACTTCAACAATCGCACACCGAGCGCGTTAACCGCTGCGCCATCGAGCTCCTCACTATAAGACCACAGTGACTTATTAATGTTATGCGAGAAAATAAAATGGGGATCTATCTGGTGCTATAGTCGATGTTGTTGTACGACACAATGCTACAAAGTATGAACCACTCGACTCGTGGCGAAAACTACAGAAATAAACAACCGGAGACAAACAAAGTCATCGAATGGGCGTAAACAAGAATATTTCAGAACAAAAATAACAATTCTTTGTGTGAAAATGCATGACCAGTTAACACGGGCTGTTGTTTACTCTCCGAAGGATTTATTGTTGTTATTTAGTCGCGATTGATGAGATTGGTAAATAGATTTTCGGCCTTCAGACGGCATAGGGAAATACGTCACATACACTTACGTACAGTCAGAAGCAAATAGTGACAGTCAAAGTATACATACTGGGTGTTAGTGACATCGTAACGGATACTGAGGAGGATGATTCAGACCATGATTCAGAATTAAAATCAAGTGGAATAATACGTCGCAAAATTCATGCTTCTTTTATTTTATTTTTTATTATTTTCAATTCCGTACTGTTGCGATCGAAAATTCCACTTGATATTAACTCAGAATAATGAGCTAAATGAGCCCCCTCGGTGGTCGTTACGATGTCACTTACACCCCGTACCAGTACATACAGGTAGCCATACAAGTAGGTATGGGTGTTAGTGACACCGTAACGAATACTGAGGGGGATGATTCAGACCATGATTCTGAGTTGATATTAAGTGGAATTTCCTGTCAGAAAATTTATGAAGATTTTTGTGTTTTTTTTTTAATATTTTCCATACCATACTTTTACGACGGAAAATTCTACTTGATATCAACTCAGAATCATGGCCTGAATCATCCCTCAAAGTTTTCGTTACGATGTCACTAGCACCCTGTATAGTTAGCAACATCCAGAATGTCCAATAATTAGGGACTTTCAAGGTAATCGTATAGATAGTAACACTCTAAGTGACCAAAAACATCGGCACAACCTGCGTGTTCAAAAAGTTGGCAACCTTGACTGTCACTAACTATTTGCTTCTGGCTGTACATCGGCATACTTATGTCTATCTCTTCTGATTTTTTGACCTACTTCACATTAGAAGGAGATTATCAATAACAAATTTTAATAACAATAATAAAACACTTTATTGCACACAAATTCACAAAACATTTACAGGATAAACTTATTCTAAGGTGGGCAAAGGCCGCCTTATCGCTAAGAGCGGTCTCTTCCAGACAACCTTAGGCAGGGGATATAGTACACAATATCAATCAATGTGACCTGTATAGATGTAATATTTTTGGAAATGCACAATATTCGTCTTTGTTAGTCTTCATGGGCTTCTAAACGTGTGTACCAAATTGGAGGTATGTATTTATTTTTTCCCAAGCATTCATCAGAATCTACAAATCATATTGCTATTTTTTTTTTCATTGCATTAAGTTCTAGTAAACTTTAGGAATAGTGCAAGTTTCGTTAAAATCGGTTCAGGAATTTTGAAGTTATGGACAAAAAACCAACCAATGAATGACAAATTCAAATCCAAAAATATCTTTATTCAGTAGGTAACATAGTTACACTTTGAATCGTCAATTTTTACATAACGAACGTCTCATCCACCTAAAACTACTGCAGCTTCTCACAACCTGTATAGCCGGGGAAAAGAAGCTGCAAGAAAAACCTCGGCACAGGGCCCTAGACGTTCTTTAAAAAAATAAACATAAAATATTGTTATACAGTAATTTAGCTGCCTAATATCAGATCTAAAACAGTTAATCCCATGCATTCATATCTTCTAAATAATCACTAACTTTATAATAACCTTTTTTGTAAAGTTTTTGTTTAACTACTGTCTTCATCATCATCATCAGCCCATTAACGTCCCCACTGGCCCAGTGCGGATTGATGGTTATTAACGACTGCTAATGCAGCCGGGACCAACGGCTTAACGTGCCTTCCGAAGCACGGAGGAGCTCGAGATGAAAACTTTTTTTTGTGGTCACCCATCCTATGACCGGCCTTTGCGAAAGTTGCTTTACTTCAACAATAGCAGACCGAGCGCATTTACCTCTGCGCCACCGAGCTCCTCACTAGCACTACTGTCTTAAAACAGTTGAAAGGCAACAAAACAGTTGAAAGGCAAAAACGGACAGACCTCATCACCCTGATGTCAGGATTACTATTTAAACATCAAAGGCCCTTGACGTGGCTAACTACTATGTACTTACATCAATAAGTAGTAACCGGGACCAACGGCTCAGCCGTTAAACTGCCACCGTTAGCCGTTTGGCGGGGTTAGTCATTATGTGAGTCACGTCAGGGATCTTTCTCGGATCAATAATAACCCTGACAGCAGGGTTGATGAGATTGGCCATCCATCAGCACCTCACAACCCACACAACAGAAGAAGAAGAACGGGAAATATGCGGGTTCTCATGTATAACCCTCCGAAACGAATATTCGGTCATATCATTAGGTATGTATTCGAAGAATTAATTAAACTGCGGAAGAAAAATCCAAAAAAACAATACGTATTTTGCGATAGTTTCGTTCTTTCCAAAATTAATTCAGGTAAAAGCTCGTTTGTATGGGACTAAAAAGACCTTACTTAATGGCAGCAAATGGAACTTGAAATGAGATTACATTTTTCAGATATTCTTTTGGAACAGAGACCTTACTTAGCGTTGACATTTTCAACAGGAGAGGGAATAAAATTTGAAAATCCATACTTTCTTCTGCCTGTCTAATGAGCATAGTATACATTGATTTACAACTTCCGTAGATATAGCGCTTGGCAGAAAAATACGGCGAAAACTTGGTGCTTGTTTAGCTATACATCGTATACTGTGGTATAAAATGGTGTCAAATTAAGAAAGTACGCATAGTCTTATTACGTATTGTTATATGAGTTTTGAGATTTCGGTTTTTAAAAAAAACTATTTTGAATTAAACTAAAAATTATATTTTACTTTGAATTTGGAATTGAAATACAGATTTGGAAAAAACATAAATTAGAATAGAGTTGTGTACCGCGTGGTGGATGGGATCAGACTGGCTAGATTGCGTGGGAAGAGGAGGCTAGGAGAATAAGGTACTGACTATTACAATTTAGATAAAATACAGAATTAGTGGTTTTTGGGTAAAGGTAAGCATTTCTACTAGCAATTGCATTCTATAACAACTTCCCCCGGAAAGACTAAACTTACGCATTTTAAGAATGCGAAGTTTATGCTATTTTATCTATTAGGCATTATGATTACCCTACTTTAAGTCTGGGGTGTGAAGTTGAAGGTAATTCTGTGATTTCGATACTTTCAGGATTTTCAGGATTATTGAGATTTTCAGGTTTCGTGACGGGAGAGCGGCATAATTTACAATATTTTGATTTCAGCATAATGTAGATTACAATAAGAACAATACTTAATACGCTAATTACAGATAAAGTTGGATAAGTATAATATAGTGTTTCAGTAATGTTTGGCTGATTCTTTAGTGATTTCAATTCTGTGATTAAATCATCAGTTTTATGCTTTATTCCGGATAAACTGTCAATATTTAGTGATGTTAGGTTTACGTATGTAATAGATGGTAATTGACTTTTATACTTATCCAAATTACAACAACTATCATTAATAATGTTAAAATCGGAATTTACCTCATTAACATAAATCTTAGAGCTAGACTTAGACAGTAATCGAATGTTTTTAAAATAAGCAATACAGTTATCAGGTAAGTTAAGAATACCAGTGCCGGATAAACTGAATTCTGATAAGTCTGTTTTGCATTCAATAGACAGTTTATTATTTTCAGATTGAACATACAACCATTTATCATCTTTGATTCTTTCCCAAATATTTATTTTACCGGTGAGAAATCTAGAATTACAAGATTTTGGCAATGACACTACAGATTTAGTTATTATCTCAAGTTCACAGTTAGAGCTAGTATCAACAGATGAATATTCATTTAGTTTGCTGCATATGAACAACTGAGAGCCAATTTGTTTACACTGGTCCAATTGCGATAAGGTGCAATAGGATGTTTTGTCTTCGCTTATTGCAATGTATCTAGTTGTGGGGATTATCATTGCATATGAGCTGGGATTCTGCGAATCATGAGGTACAGGTAGCGGGATATTCTGATATAAATAATATTTCATGTGATGTACTAGTGGAACTTTGAATACAAATATGATTTTATTATCTACACTATAACAACTTAACTCTGAAATTATCATTATCTTATGTATACTATCTAATTCTATTTTTATAGGAAATTCCCTATATCTTGGTAAATTGTTTACACTATTAATTAACTCATTATATAATTGAGTTGGGTTTAAAATTGCGGGATGTAACACGTTGCTTTTAGCAAATAAAATCGCGTTTAAAATATCATCTACCTTAAAGGAAAGGGTTAATAAACTAGTTTCAATTGTATTAATTATTTCGTTAATACTAAGCCTTACATTAAAAACATCTGATATGATAGATAAGTTCTTAAGGTTCAAACTTAATTTTTCAACAGCGTCATTCAAACGCGCTTCATTGGTATTTATTGTGTTTATGGTTTCATTAAAATTAGAGATTGCTGACTTTGCTAGCAATATATTATCTTCTATAAGAGAAGTTAACCTTTCGCTTTTATTTTGTAAAGTTTGAAGAGCGCTGTTATATCTAATTGCATCGTCCTCGTCCATAGTTCCGAAAACATGTTTGAAAACTGTACCAACTCCAGCAAACCACGCAGCGCGTTTTGACCGTTTAGAAATAAGGTGTGATATAGCGACATTATCTCTCATAACGTCTTGATAACGAGATTGAAGTGGTTGTAACGAATTATGACATTCTATGTCTTCCAAAACTTCGTTCTGTTGACACAGAAAACGGCATGTACCAATAGCTGAATTAATATTTTGTAAATGCGGAAGTATAAAAGAAACATCCACAGGAATAAGTATGTTTAGATCTTCATTTGTGATTTTCATGTGTCCCATGGGGTTGAAATAAATTCCTGGGTTACTGTGTATGGGAGTGATGACGCTTCCATACGTGAGCGATATGGAGCTGGAAATAAATAAGTAGAGTGTTATAACTAAAGTTGTAGTCTATACTATGTTAATACATACACGAGTAGGTATTATAGTTAAGCGGGTTTCACTTCGTCAAAGTGATGTCTCACGTGACGTCGGTTTATTAGAAGAGTCAAAGTATTGTTTGAATGGACCTTTATAATTTTGTATGGTCCTTTCCAAATAGGCGAGAGTGCCTTTCTTAGTCGCAGGTGATTCTTCAAATAGACAAGGTCACCTGTTTTGTAATTGGCTGGTCGAGAACGCTGATCATAATAATTCTTTGACTGTTCTTTGGATTTATTGATGTTTTCAATGGCCTTGCCGCGTGAGAATTTGAGTCTGTGTTGGAGTCGTTTCACGTATTCTGGATAAGTCGTATCTGAGCGTAGTTCATAGATAGAGTCGGGAATATGGGGTTTGTGTCCAAAAAGGAGTTCGTAAGGGGTAAATTGTGTTGTCGTGTGAATGTTAGTGTTATATGCCAACATGGCGGTATACACGTATATGTGCCAGTTAGTTTGATTCTCGTTAACATATGATTTAAGGTATTCCTTAAGGGTTGAATGACTGCGCTCAAGTGCGCCTTGAGTTTGGGGATGGTAGGGAGATGACCATAGTTGTTTTATTTTCAGGAGATCGCAAGTTCTTTTGAATAGTTCTGCGGTGAAGTTTGTACCCTGGTCGGTAAGTATAATTTTGGGAATACCAAATAGAGATATGAAATGAACTAAACATTCACATGTCTCTTCAGCAGTTGCATTTGAAATCGGGTATGCTACAGAGTATTTAGAAAGGTCATCTTGGAGAGTGAGTATGAATTTGAGTTTGTTAGTGCCGGCTTCTGGTAGGGGACCTACGATGTCAAGACTGATGCGTTCAAATGGACTAGTAGATGTTGTAGTTATTTGCATAGGGGCCCTATTTGTTCTACGTAGAGCTTTGTTTATTTGGCATTCACTGCAATTTTTAACATAGTTTTCAACATCTGATCTCATATGTTTCCATAAATATTTTTCTCTGATCCTATTATACATTTTCGTGGATCCAAGATGGCCAGCAATAGGAATGTCGTGATTTTCTTTAAGGATTTTTGGGATTTCACTAGGAACTGGATAGATTAAGGTGTTGTGGTGAATATTGACGGTGATGTTGGTGTTGTTAAAAAGGTAAAGTATGATATTGTAGATTCTGAGATAAGCGAGGTTTTCGAAGGGGTTCTTGAAATCGGATATGGCTATCTCAGTTACGTTTTCCTCGGATATTAACAATTCGTTTCTCAGATATTTTAGAGATTGGAATATATCAGAATAGGTAGTCTCATCAAAATGATGCACTTTAGTGAATAGGAAATGGAATATTTTGTTGTTTGTTTTTAGGATGTTGGATGTTTGTAGGGTTCTTTCTTTTTCCATGAATTCATTTGCGGCTTCGTGATTGGTAAGTATGTCCTCTACGTAAGGATTGCTTTCATCCATATCTACTGAGGTAGGTATTATGATAATTTTACATTTACTTTTCAGGAGTTCTTCGTTGTGTTCTATGATAGTGACGTTGGGAGTAAAAGATTTGTTATTTATTGCTTTTAGACATTTACTGTATGTGTCATCATCGTTAAGGAATTGAAGAGGATCCAGAGGATTTTCAGGACTTGGAACAACGATAGGATTTTGCATGTTATTTTCAGGGTTCAAAACAGCATCGGGATTTGCAGGAACTTCGGGAGTTACAGGAGCTGCGGGACTTGCAGGGGCTTCAGAGGTTATAAGAGCTTCAGGATTTGTGGGAATTGATGGATTCGTTAGGTCTTCTGATATATCTTGGTTTTCAAAGAGGGGATCAATTTCAGGGTTCAGCGAGAGTGGATTCAATTCGGGAAAAAGGTCTTCATCTACAAGGATTTGTTCAGGTGTGGTGATAGGATTTACGGGATATCTCGATAGAGCATCTGCGGCGCTATTGAGTTTACCCTTTCTGTAAATAATTTCATATTCGTATTCAGCGAGTTTCAGTCGCCAACGTTGGAGTTTGCTACTAGGATCAGTGTGATTGAAGAGCCACTTTAACGGTCTGTGATCTGTAACGATTAGGAATTTCCTCCCATACAGGTAAGGTCTGAAGGTTTTACAGCCGAATAGTACTGCCAACAGTTCCTTCTCTGTAGTGCTGTAATTACACTCGGATTTGTTCAAAGTGCGAGATGCATAGCCAACAGGTTGTTCCTTACCGACTTCGCCTTGAGAAAGAATAGCAGAGATGGCATAATTGGAAGCATCGCAAGTCAAAATAAATGGTTTTGTGAAATCTGGGTAAATAAGGACTGGCGCAGAGGTAAGTTGACTTTTTAGTTCCTCAAAGGCAAGTTGCTGTTCGTTGGTCCAGACAAAAGGGGTATCCTTTTTTAGAAGTGCAGTTAGGGGTTTGGAAATCTTTGAAAAATCTTTTATGAACCGGCGATAGTATGAGACAAGACCTAGAAATGACTTGATGTCTTTCGCAGATGTGGGTTTAGGAAAGTGAGTAACAGCCTTGACTTTTTCAGGGTTTGGTCGAACACCCTGATCACTGATGATGTGTCCCAAATAGGATACTTCCTTGCGAAGGAATTCACATTTGTCAGGCTGGAGCTTGAGATTGAAATTGCGTAAGCGTTGGAAAACTTCTGATAAATGTTTGATATGCATATCGAGGTCATGGGAGTAAATAACAATATCGTCAAGGTAGACGAAGCATTTGATACCTTGGAGACCAGTGAGGCAAGTGTTCATAAGTCTTTGGAAGGTAGATGGGGCATTTTTAAGCCCAAAAGGCATTCTATTAAACTGAAAGTGTCCTTGAGGGACGGAAAATGCGGTTTTCTGAGCATCTTCCTCGGATACTTTGATCTGGTGAAATCCAGATGCTAGGTCCAAGGTTGAGAAATATTTACTGTTTCCTAATTGATCTAGAATCTCGGCAATTTGGGGAATAGGATAAGTTTCACCGATGGTGATGTCATTGAGTTTCCTGTAGTCAATGACTATACGCCATTTGCGTTCACCTGAGGCGTCCATCTTTTTGGGTACAACCCATATGGGTGAAGACCATGGAGATATGGAAGGGACAATAATTTCTTGGTCAAGCATTTTATCCATTTGCCTTTTTACCTCTTCTTTATGACATTCGGGAAATCTATATGATTTTGTATGAATAGGTGTTTCATTAGATGTTTTGATTTGGTGTTGGATCTTGGTAGTGAACGTGAGTTTATCATCGGGTAGATGGAAGACATCTGAGTATTTTGAACAAACTTCGAGGAGAGAACTCTTCTCTTCTGAATTGAGATGTGAGATTCTAAGCATGTCAAGGACTTTCTGTGTTCTGTCTCTAGCACTAACACATGGATTCTGTGATGTTTCCTTTATGGCAATAGAACTGACGTCCAAAGGGTCAATTTTGAGGTTGAGATCAGAGTCAATAGTAACAGGGCCTTCGGATGTATTTATGACGGAGATATTTATTCGATTATTAGGTTTAACCTTTACGACACAGTTGGCAATCAAAAGGGATTCAGAGAGATGTTGGTCAACTATAATGCCTTCTTTCATTTCAGGATTTTGTACTGTACACTCAATTACAGTTTCTGTACGAGGCGAGATTGTATAGATGGGTTTACAGTATTTCATTTTTACGATTACAGAACGAATTTGTAGTGTATTTTTATTATAATCGATTTTCCCATTTTGATTATTAAGAAGATCACTTCCGAGAATGCCATCATAATCGAGGCTAATTGTGTCGACTACGTGGAATCTATGGGACATGTCAGGTATGACTTTTGGAAAAAGGTTCAGTTGAAAGGACCCTGATGTGGCCATGATTTTATCATTGGAGTCTATACCTTTGAGTTGGATTATATGGTCATCGAGAGCAGGTAAGTATTTGATTGCTTGTTTTTTGATCAGGCTTACACATGAGCCAGTGTCAACAAGGAAGGACAAAGGACGGTCAGCAACAACGGTTTTTAGAACAATGTGAGGTAAGAATTTCTTATTAGTATTCGAGGTCACTTCATATATTTTGTGTTGATTTGATTTAGAAGGATTGGTGGTTGTCGCAGTAATAGGAGTTGTAGTTTGTCCTTTATCGGATACAGTGGATACAGAGCGAGGATTGTCAGTTTGAGTCTGGTTACCTTGTCGGTTAGTATTTTTGGGTTTACAGGACACAATGTGCGGACTGTCAATTTGGGGCTGGTTACCCTGTCGGTTAGTCTTTTTGGGTTCAGAGGATACAGTGTGAGGACTGTCAGTTTGGGGCTGGTTACCCTGTCGGTTAGTCTTTTTGGATTCAGAGGATACAGTGTGAGGACTGTCAGTTTGGGGCTGGTTACCCTGTCGGTTAGTCCTTTTGGATTCAGAGGATACAGTGTGAGGACTGTCAGTTTGGGGCTGGTTACCCTGTCGGTTAGTCCTTTTGGATTCAGGGGATACAGTGGTTGATAAAGTCAAGACGTCGGCTTTGTTAAATGTCTGTCCCGTGCGACGTCTATCCGAGACATTATTTAGTTTAAATTTTCAGCATTATTGTCTTCAGCAGAAGGCTCCACTGTATAACCTGGATTGTCTGGAGTGCTCGGGTAAACCTCGTTAACGAAATTCACATTTCTCGAATTGAAATTCGGTCTAAAGGGTTGTCCTGAGAAACTCTGCCTAGCACGGTTATTATTATATTCGCGTTTTCTGCATTTGTCGATAGTGTGCCCTGGGTTCTTACAATATCGACAGATTGGGACATTGCTTGTATGAGGCGATTGAGTCAGTGCTAGTGGTTGCGGGTTGTTAGTAGGTGCTTTTTGAGATGGACGAGAGCGCTCAAAGAAATTGTTATGGGTTTGTTTTTTGTGAAGGTTTTGAGATATCTTGTCCTCCGAAATAGCAAAATTTATAGCTTCATTTAAAGTAGATGGATCTTTACATCTGACAATTGTACTGAGATTTGGGGTAAGGCCCATAACAAAAGTGTGTAAAGCAAGGTCCTCCATAGCAGCGACCCGACCAGCCAGTTCACCCTTTTTCTTAGTTGGGATAGATACGTTAATCTCTGTAAGGAGTTTGCTTAAACAGGTCTCAATTCTAAGGGCAAAGTGGTTGACCGGTTCGTTGTTGTTCTGTCTGCATGACTGGAGTTCCGAGAGAAGGTGAGTGTAGTGCTTCTTCTCGCCGAAGTTTTCTTTTAAGAACTCCTCTAGCTGGTCCCAATTTTCGAAATCTTTAATAGAACATGCTGACTCGGCTCTACCCTCAAGTTGACTTAGTATGTATTTGAACAAAATGTCTCGTTGTGAAAGGGCCGCTAGGTCGATTGCATTGCGGCAGTTGCTCAGAAATGCATTTAACCTTTCTCTGTTGCCATCGAATTTAAATATGAATTTCGTGAGGATGTTGAGGTCGATTTCTTTGATAGTTGTAGTCGAACCTGATGCCGTAGCCATATTGATGAATTTATTAGGCTCGGATAGTCTGAATGCGGCCTTAGGAGAGTTCGGTTCTTCGAATAGATAAGTGGTTGCGTAGGCGCAGACGTCGTGGTATGCACTGACACTGTGTGATATAGTTAAATTGTACTTACAATATGCACGACATTAACACACCAAACATGATGAAAAACTGCAAGTTTTCACACAACACAGAAATAGTAGAACGTTTTGTAGTATTTATCACAATATTCACAGCGAAACGTTTTTATTTTCACTACTACAGTGAATTGGAAACAGTGGAAACAGCGGAAAAATTATCACTATTGCACAGTAGAAATTGTAGACAGTTTTTCACTTTTAACTGTAGAAACGGCGAAATGTTTTTATTTTTTTACACTGTCGCGATACTGCGGAGACGATTCCGGGGACCTTTAAAGATCCCTTAGCGCTGCCACCAAATGTTATATGAGTTTTGAGATTTCGGTTTTTAAAAAAAACTATTTTGAATTAAACTAAAAATTATATTTTACTTTGAATTTGGAATTGAAATACAGATTTGGAAAAAACATAAATTAGAATAGAGTTGTGTACCGCGTGGTGGATGGGATCAGACTGGCTAGATTGCGTGGGAAGAGGAGGCTAGGAGAATAAGGTACTGACTATTACAATTTAGATAAAATACAGAATTAGTGGTTTTTGGGTAAAGGTAAGCATTTCTACTAGCAATTGCATTCTATAACAGTATGATAGTGCATCGGAACGCGGTCGGGTTATACGGTGACTCAGATTGACCGAGAATACTTGTTTTAGTGTATTTTAAAGTAAAATAATGCTTTTGGTAGCTTTTTGTTTGTTATTATGTTTTAAAATATTGACAGTTAACTTATAGCTAAGAGATCTTTTGCGTAAGATGTTTAAATAAAGATTTACTGAAATTATTTACGAGTATATTGCACTCCTGACGTATGTCGACTGGCAGCATGTAGTACCCCGACGATGGTGGTGGAGGTCATAGCGGAGAAAATATCAATTTACTTTATCCTGAAACAGATCCCATTATAAATCTAAAAGAAACAAATACAGTTGGGAATTCGACACCTTGCTTGTCCTCACAATGAGAAATAATCGGTGGCTGCTAAAGTAGGTCAGTTTAGGTCAGTGTCACGATAAGTCACTGTGGTTCTGTGTGTCACCGGCTTATGATTCTCAAACGGGAAGCACCGGTTTGTCTTATGATCTAAACAATATGAATTCGAAAATCATTAGCTTAGGCCCGTAGTGGTTTTCAAACATTTTTTTTCGGGATTCGAATAAAATATCAACCCCTCACGTGCAATGTTATTTTTCGATAAACGCAGTGAAGTTGATGTACATAGACACACTCACACTATGGCAAGAAAACATGTGCCCCACATATGGGACATACGTGTAAGAGTTTCAGATTTATTGCCTCATATGTGGTTCATACACAGTGAAGGTATTAAAGCGACGATGTGTAGAATTTAAAAACAAATTCAGATGTATGGTCCCCACGGGGATTAGTACCCCAACGATGGTGGTGGAGGTCATAGCGGAGAAAATATCAATTTACTTTATCTTTAAACAGATCCCATTATAAATCTAAAAGAAACAAGTACCAGTTGGGAATTCGACACCTTGCTTGTCCTCACAATGAGAAATAATCGGTGGCTGCTAAAGTAGGTCAGTTTAGGTCAGTGTCACGATAAGTCACTGTGGTTCTGTGTGTCACCGGCTTATGATTCTCAAACGGGAAGCACCGGTTTGTCTACGTTACGAGACTTGCATTAATGGAGGTGTTTTGAGCGAAGGATGACAATCACTTACCCGTTCTCGTGATGGTCATTTTTACTTCACTACTACAATTATTGCATAATTATTACTACAATTATTGCATATTATTAGTAAGATGATCTATGCTTCGGAAGGCACGTTAGGCCGTTGGTCCCGGATACTATTTACTGATGTAAGTGAGTAATCGTTACATGAGCCTTGTCAGTGGCCGTTGGCGGCTCAATTATAACCCTGACACCAGGGTTGATGAGGTTGGTATTCTATCTCACAACCCACACGATAAGATTACTAATATTCTTCTTCTATCGTGTGGGTTGTCAGGTGAATTACTAACCTCATCAACCGTGTCAGGGTTATTATTGAGCCACGAAAGGCCCTTGACTTGGCTCATGTTACTCACTTACATCAGTAAGTAGTAACCGGGACCACCGACTTAACGTGCATTCTCTAACCACCAGACCACAGAGGCTGTTACTATTATATATGAACGACTTATATATAAGTTTATCCTACTATTGTTTAAAAGGCGAAACTTTGCGAGGGTAAATATTGATGTTTGTTAATCTTTCCCGCAAAAACTACTGAACAGATTTTCATAAAACGTAGTCATTATTTTCGATTTTCAAACTAGGTCAGAAGCATCAGGCCAGCAACTTTCAAGATTCGAACTTTTTATAGTAACTTGAAACAAACTTCATAACCCGAAGGAATTGTTTACTTGTGACGCTGTATAATTTTGTTTTCCCTGTGGTCATAGAATGAAGCAATTTATCTTTCCCATAAAACTTGGGGAGAATTCAAGGCTGTGAAAGGGGATGGAAACAAACAATGAGAAAAACAACTTTTTCTAAAACCAGGCTAGCTTTGTTGCTCAACATATTTAGAGACCAGCGGAATCTGAACCTGCTATTGGTTTATGTAATCTTAACTGTAATCTAACTGAAAACTTGGAGCAGAGCGGAGAGTCCATATTTCATGATGTATACAGGATGTTAGTGACATCGTAACGAAAACTTTGAGGAATGATTCAGGCCATCATTCTTAGTTGTTCATTTTGCCTCTTCGGTCCTCTTCTGTACATACCATATTTAATACAAGAGAGACGATAATGCTCTAGTAAATGTCCTATAACTACGCGTGCAAAGTCATTGCGAGGTTTTATATACCGGGTGTTAGTGATATCGTAACCAAAACTTTAAGGGATGACCATTATTCTGAGTAGTAATCAAGTGGAATTTTCCGTTGCAAAAGAGTGAAACAGAAAATAATTTTAAAAAACACTAATATTTTCATGAATTTTCCAACAGGAAAATCCACTTGATATCAACTCAGAGACATGATTTGAATCATTACCCTCAGTATTTGTTACTATGTCACTAACACCCTATCTACATGTATGGCTACTTGTATGTATTTGTACGGGATGTAAGTGACATCGTAACAAATACTGAGGGTGATGATTCAGCTCATTATGAGTTTATAATATCAAGTGGGATTTACCATCGCAAAGGTATAGATTGAAGATAATTTTAAAAAATCATTAATATTGCGACGGATAATTTCACTAAATATTAACTCAGAATCATGGTCTGAATCCTCTCTCTCTCAGTATTTGTTACGACGTCACTAAAACCCTGTATCTAGACACGCCCTTACTTACACGCGGAGGCTCGAAATGTAAGAAATTACACGTTATACCTACATTGCCAAAAGCTCTCCAATTTTCTTCCATTTATATTAATTTCCTTATTTGTCAGCAAACATTAATTTCTCATATTACTCGAACGTAATTAATTATCTACCTATTCTAATTTTGATCGTGTTTTGTACGAACAGAAACTGTTTTTGAAACTTGATCACTTTGATCGTATACGTAATACATCTCTACCATTGTATTTTCTCTCTCTTTATTTAAGAGCTGCGCTATTGTCGCTGGAGCAATCGCCTTCATTACTCCATAGATAGGGCGTGTAGAACGGTGGTTGCCCCAATCGCCTTCCGTTCCGCAGCACACCGGCCAATTTCTCAATCGGTGATGTTCTAGGTAGAGCCCTACCAGAATCCATTTCCTCGGCCTCCAACCAGTACTGATACCGCTGCTGCCCGGCATCAGGGGTGCGCTTTTGAAGTAGCGGCGCCTGCTTGCTACGTCACAAGATCGTCATAGAACCTAAGTAGCATTTTATAGGTTAGCCCGTCCCAGTGAGCTATGATATGAAATGAAATGAAAATTTATTGTCATAAATGTGGTAAGTATATCGATGGATGGAAGTGAAGCTTATAGCGCTCAGCACATTTAGTCATGTTGTGACATACAATAATAAGCCCATTACGTCCTGCTAATCCTGTTGCTGTTTGGTCGGGGACTGCTTATTTTTATTTTTATATGCTTTTTTATATTGTATTCACTTATCTGAAAACTTATTTTAAAATGGAAGGACTCATCATCTATTGTCGATGTCGAGGAACAGTTGGCAGAAAGCTTGCCCCTCTCTTTGAGGTCGCTGGTTTGGTTTCAGCACAGGCCTAAACCAATGATTGTCGAATTTGCTTTTGAATACATTTGGAGCATAAATGTTTATCACGTGCTCAGCGGTGAAGGAAAACATCGTGAGGAAACCCACATTCCCGAGAAATGCATTTTCGGAGGTATGTGACCTAACCTGTATTGGGCCGGTTTTCCCTTCGCTTGTTGGAAGGTCAGCCAGGCAGTCGCTTCTGTAAAAAACCGGACCTGTCAAATCTTCAGGTTAGGTAAGCGGACCCTATGAAAAAAAAGATAATGCTAGGAAGATGATGCTCTTTGCGGTGTCGCATTGTCCATTTTTGTCCATCAAATGCAAATTCTTTAACTTTTTTATAAGACACGACATTCGCTTACTCTTTAATTTTACACGTGTTAGCTCTTTTTGATCTTCTCTTTCCCCTATTAACATGATTCGTACCTACCTACCTTACCTTGATTGCTATTTAAGGCCCGGACACTCCATTGAAAAATCTGTCACTGTCCGCCTAATGAGACGCTAAGTATGAGCGAGACACTCCGCTAGCGGTCCCTTACTCTTTGACGGCTTATAACCGTTAAGACCAAACACAGCGGGGGTGAGGTAAGCCTAGCTGGGCACCGATACGGATTGGTGCGGGACGGAGAGTGTCCGGTTTAAACGTAATAAGTACTTATTATTATTTATTCTATACTTGCGATAACGAAAAAATCATCATCTTAATATAATATGTTGTGAAATAAAGTGAATTCCTAACTGTTACCTACCGAGTGTTGGAGCCGATGGTTTCTCCAGTAAATGAAGCCTCTTCGAGATGTTAAAAATATATTAAAAACAAGGAAATTATTTACACAATTAGGAAGAAAAGAAAATACATGCCTCGTCGACAAGGTCCGTGGCGTAAGTTCCGTAATATTACCATAGTAAAATATATTACAGTAAAATTTATAATTAAGACTTTGATGTTGCCAACACCGAGTTCTGCTTACTTATTTCTAAGGTATAGACATGTCCGGTTTTTCATATGGTATAGCCGAGGAAAAGAAGCTGCAAGAAAATCATCGGTACAGTGTGCTAGAAATTCTTAAAGTACATATAGGTAATATTTATTGTTCTTTCAGCACTGTTGTAACGAAGCATTTCGGACCAACGAGCCTTGTAGCGACATCTAGTGGTTTCTTGCGATATAACGTTGTTTTTATATTTTACCCGCAGGAAATCACAGATGGCGCTGCAGGGTTATCGATGGGCCCGAATATTTTTAATTATTTTATTTTCTTCAAAATTTGGTATATTAAAATTATCTGCAACATTTATTTTTGATATATTATAATTATATTGTTTAAATTTTGGGATCAAACAAGTCGATCGATTGTTGTCGTTGATTCGGCGAATTTATGGTTTGGTAGATTTTTTCTAGTTTGGCAACTTTGTTCGTGGTTCTTGTGTCAGACTGACAGCTGGCTGAGCTGAGAGACAGGTTATGGAAAGTGGGGACGTCGCGAGAGCGCCGGAGACTCCACTGCCGTAACTATAATGTGGGCAAATTAAAAGCCACGATTTATCGGCGACATCAAGAGCCGATGTCTCGATTTAAATAAATAACTTAACCGAGATGGTGAGTCCTCGCAATTCTTCGTGCATATTTTCGCACCAACTTTGTGATAACCTCGAGGTCCTTGTTTTCAGCAACTTCACTGAAATCCCATCGCTGAAGGTCCAGTGGGTGGGTTTAGGTTTCATCCGAGCGATGCCCAACTATCCCGGATGAACCTGTAAGTTATTTTCTTTGTTTTACACTCGTGAGTTGCATTGCCACGCTGTCAGCTGAACCACATGCTAATCATTGCCATTCCTTGTTGCAGATGGGGTTGTCGTTTTTGTTTTCTTTAAAGTTTTAACGTTTTAATTTTCTAACGTTTTGCAAGTTTAATGTAAGAAGAAGTTTATGATTGGATCAGATGATTTCAACAATGTTTTGTGAATGAAGATTCCTACTGTTTTCTTCTGCGTTTGCAAGTTATTTCAAGCTTCTTTACGGCGGAGCTTGCCTTGGTTGTTTGCACGTGGAAGCTTTTCTTTGTGCGGCGCGCATGTGGATGTGCCGCGCCTCTCCTTTTGTCAACACACCGGATAAGGCCCGGTGAAGGTCTGCGAGGTTGACCGGTGGACGTGCAGCCCGCCAGCTGCGTAACAGTTGGCCCGCTGCGCCGCCATCGTCCAGCACGCCCTGGCCTGAGCCGGCCTCAACTCATCACCTGTACGGTATTCCGGGACGCCTCAGGTAGGCCTGATAGTCGGAGGTCCTCGAGTAAGTGAGGTGCCTAAAGGAGGACGGAAAGATATTTAAAACCTAGTGCTATCTTATGGTCATGTCACAGAGAGACACTTTACCTAACGGCCCATTTCTTTTTTATGGAATACCATTATAGCAATTCCGTTTCAGTGGCGCCCTTCTTGGTGAAATTGTCGCTCTGTACAACCATTTTAGAATATAAGTGGTGTTGGCATAAACTTTAAGAATAAATTTTGTGAAAACAGTGTATTTTTTTTTTATTATTAAAAGTGATGGGATTTTGTGTGAATTGTTTGTGTTTATGTTGCATCCTAGGTTAAGTTGTGTCTGTTTCTTAGTATAAGTAAGGTTCTAGGCCCCCTAAAGAGACCTAACTTAAATACTTATTTTGTACAATAAGTTTAACCCAATTCTAGGGCTTATTGTCATTTTTAGTACTACATTTGTGTTTACTATCTTTTTAACCTTGTTTATATAAATTACAGGTTAAAACCAATTTTGAACAGTTTTGATACTTACTAACTATATTTTTTTTTATCAGTATTGAGTTGTTTTGATAAAATTTGGACTAATGATAATAAAAATCAAACATAATTTCACTCTTTTAAAAAAAAAATAATTTCTACATCATATCAGCAATAAACATATTTATAACAGGAAATTAGTTAGAAATTGAAATTTAGTATCTTTGTTTCATCATCATTATTGACTGTTAGTTGTGCCGCTGCTTGGCAAACATTTTGCTTATTTGTTTTTGGAAATAATTTTATAGAACTGTCTGTCAATAACAACTTTATTGAGAAATATATAGTAGTACACTTGCTTTACAATCTTTATATAATTACAACAATATATTTACGTGACAATAAACATTTAATATATTTAAAACATAACCTTAAACAAAATTAATTAAAAAACACTGTTGTTTCTTTTATTGTTTTGAAAATTATTTACAGGGATAGACTGAGAATTGATGTTGTGTGATAATTACACTTATTTGGGTTATATTATATGAAAATTTTGTACATATTTTAGAAATTAAGTTTTGGAGGCAGACTGGTACATTTTGAAACATAAATTTACTTCAGTTTACTTCAAACCACTTTTCAATCTTGAAATTATAACTCTGAAACACAACCATGGATATCCAAACTGTCTATTTACATTCACTGCTCCGTGATGAATTAATATATGAAGTGAGTATTCGTGCAGAAGCACCGGCTGATACTGTTCTCAATTTGAAGAAACAGCTTAGGGAGTTGATCACTGGTTTCTCTCCGGATGAAATAATGGACGATGAACGAAAACCACAGGCAGAATTCCCAATCATCACCGAAAAGCTGAAGGAGCTGCAGGCAAAACTTGATTTAGCAGTGAAGTCTAGGGACCGTCATCACCTTATGCGTGCTAGGGCTTTATATAATCATCTTCATCACCGTCTTGAGCGTGTAGTATGCACAGAGTCTGTCGATAGGGACATAAAATTGAAGCTGAATAAAAATCTTATAGCTTGCGGTCACTCATTGGAGAAATTGTTGTCAACAAAAAACGTCATCGACTCGGAAGAGGAAAACCGGGTAAAAGGGACAGATGGGTCAGCAATTAATTTAATGAAGTGGAACATTAAATTCGACGGCCGTACGAGTCCACATACGTTCTTGCAATCCATAAGTGAACGCGCCTCAGCGTTCGGAGTTAGTGACAATGTACTTTTCAAGTCCGCCTTTTGTTTCTTTTCGGACCAAGGTCTTCTATGGTACAGAGGTGTTAAGGAGCAGGTTTCGTCTTGGCAGGAATTGAGTGAGCTTTTAGTCCAAGAATTCGCACCCGTTGATTTTGATTATCGTTTGCTGGGGGAGATTAGAGCTCGCACCCAAGGACAGGATGAACCAACACACATCTATTTTGCAGTTATGAACTGTATGTTTTCACAATTGAAACGACCTCTTTCGGATAATGACAAATTTGAAATTTTAATGCACAATATTAGGCCCGTTTTTAGAGAACAGTTAGCATTGCACGACGTAGCTACGATAGCTGAACTAAAAGAAAAATGCCGTAAAATAGAATCTGCGCGACAAATGACACAGCTGTTTGTCGAACCACCTAAGCAATCTATTTTAAATAATGATTTCGTGTACAAAGGCAAAACAAAACATGTAATGCCCGTCAGCGAATCCGCCGATGTTAGGGAAACGGAACAGGTCTCGGCAATTGAGCCACCAATTCAGGCTCAAACTTTTAGGCAGCGACAACCGCCAAGTAATGAAAAGCCTAGTAGTTATCCTAATACAAAATCTGCGGCTAACAAATCAGTTTTTTGTAAAAGATGTAAGGTGTCTACTCACTCAACCGCAAGGTGTAGGGACAAGACAGTCAAATGTTTTAAATGCGGTCATTTAGGGTTTACGGTAAGGTCGTGCCCAAAATGTAACAACCCAAAAAACTAGCTTGCTCGGACAATAACGCCGATCCTCCATCAAAGGTCGAAGATGGGGATTGGAAACAATGGTTACAGGTAGTAACTAATTATTTTAAGCTGAACAACGTAGCTTCCGTTTTGTTCGAGCCCAATGATGATGACGTTCGACCATATTTGAAACTTAATGTCCTGGATTTGTCAATATATGGATTGCTGGACTCAGGTGCAGCAATTTCAATTTTAGGTAATGGAGCACAAAAATATTTTGAGTCATTAGGTTTTACAGTACAGTCTGGTAAAAACACTAATGTGACTGTTGCGGATGGTTCCCAGTGTACCTCAATAGGATTTTTAATGTTGCCCATTACATTTAATGGTGTAACCAAAATATTGAAGTTTTTTATAATACCCAGCATTAAGCTAAATGTTATTTTAGGCGTAGACTTTTGGCGGGCATACAATTTAATGCCAGAAATTTTTGAAAGTGTTTCCTACATGAGAGGTCCACAAAAGTTTATAGAAATGCCAGTCAACTCTATACAAGCTTATCACAGTCTTCCCAATGAACACAAGGAGTTATCGGAGCTTATGATAACCAAATTTCAAGACATTTCTTTTGAGCGCAAGGGTTTAGGTAGGACGCATCTTACTCAGCACGTCATCGACACTGGGGTTGCGCCACCGGTCAAGTGTAGACCTTATCCCATGTCACCGGAAAAGCAGAAGGAACTACATAAGGAATTAGACAGGATGCTGGAGCTGGACGTCGTCGCTCCGAGCGAGAGTCCTTGGAACAATCCAGTCCTTATGGTTCCTAAAGCTGACGGTACATGGCGATTTTGTCTGGACTGCCGGAGGCTCAACTCTGTGACGAAAGGCGATGCTTATGCCATTCCCTACATACCCCAGATATTAGATAGCCTCAAGAATGCCAAATACATCAGTTCTGTGGATTTTAAATCGAGCTTTTGGCAAATTCCACTCGACCCTAGCTCACAGGAGAAGACTAGTTTCACAGTGCCTGGTAGGGGGTTGTTTAAATTTAAAGTTATGCCATTCGGCCTATGCGGAGCTCCTGCTCGCCAACAACGGCTCATGGACATGTTGTTTGGACACCCTTTCTGCAGTGACGTAACTAAAGGCATGATATTCGTGTACATCGACGACATTATAGTAGTTGCTGAAGATCTAGAAACGCACATACTTCTTTTAAAAAGGCTTCACGAAAGAATACAGAGCGCCAATTTAACAATCAACTTTGAGAAGAGCAAATTCTTCCGTAGCTCCTTAAAATATCTGGGATATGTAGTGGATGAGTTTGGGCTTAGGATCGATCCCGATAAGGTTCGTGCTGTCCTGGAGTTCCCGGTACCCAAAAATCCGAAAGAACTAAAAACCTTTCTAGGTGTTTGTTCTTGGTACCGTAGATTTATTAGGAATTTCTCCACCATTGCGGCACCCTTACACGCTCTTACCAGCTCAAAAACTAAATTTATCTGGAACCAGGATGCAGAAAACGCTTTTGTCACTTTAAAAAACAGTTTAGTTTCAGCTCCAATTTTAGCCTGCCCTGATTTTAGCAAACCATTTTCAGTTCACTGCGATGCATCTAATTTTGGCGTAGGAGGTGTGTTAGCGCAGAATATTGATGGCCATGACCGCCCTATCGCTTATATCAGCAGATCCCTTAACAAAAACGAACGTAACTATAGTGCTACCGAAAGGGAGGCGTTAGCAGTTGTGTACGCGGTTGAAAAATTTGAACCATATTTAGGTAGTAGACCATTCACCGTCGTAACCGATCACGCATCACTTAGGTGGTTCATGAATTTGGAGAATCCTACGGGACGCTTAGCTCGTTGGGGTTGTAGGTTATCCCAATTTAATTTTAAAATCGAGCATAGGAAAGGGAAGGATAATGTCGTCCCTGACGATTGCTGCATGTGGATGCCATCGATGCTCCAAATGCAGGAACCGGTGATGAGTGGTATGATAAGGTTTTCTCTGGTTGTACGGCTTATCCCAAAAATTATCCCAATTATCGCGTCGAAAATGGTACTCTTCTACGATACAGCAAGGGTAAGTATGCCTTGACTCAGGAGTTTGATTGGAAGATTGTTGTGCCAAAGTCAAACCGTCTGCAGGTCATGTCCGAAAACCACGAACCACCGACCTCGGCACACCTCGGAGTGTTTAAAACGCACCGTAGGTTGTGTTTGAGGTATTTCTGGCCAGGAATGTACCGCGACGTGCTTGATTTTGTCAACAAATGCCGTATTTGTTCTGCTTATAAGCACAGGACCAAACTCACTCCTGGGATCATGGGTCAGCCTAAGCAATGCTATAGGCCGTTTCAAGCTGTATCCGTAGATTTGGTAGGACCTCTTCCACGATCACGTTCGGGTTATATGCACCTTTTAGTAGTAACATGCTGTTTTTCAAAGTACACCATGTTATTTCCACTTCGTCGAGCGACTAGTGCTGCAGTAGCTAAAAACTTTGAGAATTATGTGCTTCTAGCTCACGGGATTCCTGAAACCGTAATTACCGACAATGGGGTTCAATTCACGGGATCAGAATTCAGTGGCCTTCTCAAGAAGTACAATATTCCACGAGTTCACTACGGGCCTAGGTACACGCCACAGATTAACATGGTGGAAAGGTACAACAAAACAGTCATGACAGCTGTTTCGTCTTATGTAGCTGACGATCATAGGACATGGGATCTAAATTTATTTAAGGTGCAGTTTGCAATAAATAGTGCGGTGAACGAAACCACAGGTTTTAGTCCATTCTTTTTAGTCCATGGCCGGGAACCAATTATTAACGGTTCCTTTTATAAAAATGATGATAGGGAATACGAGATCTCTATGCCAAGGGACGAGTATGCGGGTGAATTTGGGGTCCTTCGGGATATCTTTCAAAAGGTTCGGATGAATATCGAGAAGGCTCACGCGACGAACGCAAAGTACTACAACCTGCGACGCCGTAACGTCAATACTTTGCGCGAAGGGCAAGTTGTGTGGCGAAAAACGTACGTACAGAGTGACGCCGCAAATTTTAAAGCCTCGAAACTTGCCCCAAAATACGAGCAGTGCGTAGTTAAAAAGGTCTTGTCACCCTTAGTATACGAATTGGTTTCATTTAGTGGCAAGAACTTAGGTTCTTGGCATATAAAAGATTTAAAAATTTAATATTCAAATTGCCCCGTGTTCCCCTAGTCATATTTTTTTTAAAACTAAATTTACCGGCTTGGATCTTTGTTTTGGCTCAATTTCTAAATTTATATTTATAAAGAAAGTTAGTATTTTTCTTTTTCATATGGTTAGCTTCATAACATTTTTTATTAATAAAACTTTGGTGTGTTTACTTGTGTCGTAAGTGGCCTAGTAACAACCTATATTTATAACGATCACGTTTTTTTAAGTAGTCTTTTGATTTTAAAATCACTAGATTTACAAATAGATGTTTTATGTTTATGTTTAATGTTTTTTTAGTGTGTTTATGGTGCACTGATAAGGCCCATACACACTAGCGTCTGCAACGCAGCGGTTTTATGAACGCTCAATATAGCGTTTTTATGTTTTTGTTTAGGCGGTTATAGCCAAATATTTAGTATAGTTTTTTATTATTTACGTTGCTCGTGTCAACAAAAAAAAAAAAAAAAAATTTTTTTAATGGGCATTATAGTAGCCGTTGTAAATTAAGTTTAGTTAGGGAACCTTATTAGGTTACTCTTTGTTTTTCTTTCCCTTTTCGACGGAGCGGGTAGTGACTCCTTAAATAAGCCTCTAGCAACTGTTGTTTTGTTTTTTTGTCTTTGTCTTTAGAATTGGGGTATCGAGTGACACTATGAGAGTCGTCAGCTCATCAGGGGTATGATTGTGGGTAACACCCAGTGAAATGGATACTGGGTGCTACTTTATGAAAGAAGTGAAAGGTGATCAATGAATGGTGAAGAATAACAGGTCGGGGTAATTGTTGTGCTTAGGGTTGTGCTGTGTAGATGTTGTTTGTGCTTCGTTACGTCCATAGAATTGTTTTGTCGTCTCGTCTTTGGAGACAGTTTTTTTAAATTTAGACTGGTTGTGCGCTCCAGGCTCTATGGCTGAGGGCAGCCGTGTTTCTCACCCAGTTCCAAACCTCTCGTGGGTAGGGGGGTATTGTAACGAAGCATTTCGGACCAACGAGCCTTGTAGCGACATCTAGTGGTTTCTTGCGATATAACGTTGTTTTTATATTTTACCCGCAGGAAATCACAGATGGCGCTGCAGGGTTATCGATGGGCCCGAATATTTTTAATTATTTTATTTTCTTCAAAATTTGGTATATTAAAATTATCTGCAACATTTATTTTTGATATATTATAATTATATTGTTTAAATTTTGGGATCAAACAAGTCGATCGATTGTTGTCGTTGATTCGGCGAATTTATGGTTTGGTAGATTTTTTCTAGTTTGGCAACTTTGTTCGTGGTTCTTGTGTCAGACTGACAGCTGGCTGAGCTGAGAGACAGGTTATGGAAAGTGGGGACGTCGCGAGAGCGCCGGAGACTCCACTGCCGTAACTATAATGTGGGCAAATTAAAAGCCACGATTTATCGGCGACATCAAGAGCCGATGTCTCGATTTAAATAAATAACTTAACCGAGATGGTGAGTCCTCGCAATTCTTCGTGCATATTTTCGCACCAACTTTGTGATAACCTCGAGGTCCTTGTTTTCAGCAACTTCACTGAAATCCCATCGCTGAAGGTCCAGTGGGTGGGTTTAGGTTTCATCCGAGCGATGCCCAACTATCCCGGATGAACCTGTAAGTTATTTTCTTTGTTTTACACTCGTGAGTTGCATTGCCACGCTGTCAGCTGAACCACATGCTAATCATTGCCATTCCTTGTTGCAGATGGGGTTGTCGTTTTTGTTTTCTTTAAAGTTTTAACGTTTTAATTTTCTAACGTTTTGCAAGTTTAATGTAAGAAGAAGTTTATGATTGGATCAGATGATTTCAACAATGTTTTGTGAATGAAGATTCCTACTGTTTTCTTCTGCGTTTGCAAGTTATTTCAAGCTTCTTTACGGCGGAGCTTGCCTTGGTTGTTTGCACGTGGAAGCTTTTCTTTGTGCGGCGCGCATGTGGATGTGCCGCGCCTCTCCTTTTGTCAACACACCGGATAAGGCCCGGTGAAGGTCTGCGAGGTTGACCGGTGGACGTGCAGCCCGCCAGCTGCGTAACAGTTGGCCCGCTGCGCCGCCATCGTCCAGCACGCCCTGGCCTGAGCCGGCCTCAACTCATCACCTGTACGGTATTCCGGGACGCCTCAGGTAGGCCTGATAGTCGGAGGTCCTCGAGTAAGTGAGGTGCCTACAGGTGTACGGACAGTGTTTTTAAACATAGTGATATCCCATGGTTGTTACGGAGTGACAATTAACCTGACGGACCAAAGCACGACCTGTCTCCCTCCATAGGGTTTTTGACCTACCTATGGTTAATGAAATTTGTAGATTTAAAAATATACATGGTACAAATTCAAGGGAGTTTTCTTTGTCTCATGCTCACCGGTCTATAACATCTAGCTGTGCCCTTCAGGTAAACACCACTTTATAAATTTCTGAAACATATATGTAACTTTCATCATACCATTTCCTATTACTACCTACCTTCCTATAAGGTAGCAAAAGATTTCCGTTTCACTGTGTTTTCACAGCCTTCGTAAAAATTCAATTATTCTCAAATTGTTATCATTATAATGCGTGATCCCACTGCTGGGTAAAGGCCTCCCCCACGTCTTTCCAAATATCCCGGTTCTGTGCGAGCTCTATCCAGTCTTTTTGATAACCGTCGAGATCATCGCGCCGTCGTTTCCGGGGTCTACCACGTCTACGGTGTCCGTCCTGTGGTACCCATTGCGTGATGATCTTTGCCCATCGTTCCGGATGCATGCAACCCACGTGTCCAGCCCAGTCCCATTTTAGCCTGGCGGTCTTCTTGCCAACGTTAGCTATACCGGTTTTTGAGCGCAGCACAGTGTTTTTAACTCGATCAATTCTCAAATTACCCAAACACAATTATCGTTACCAATTACGCAGACATAATCGACGCAACGGGATATTGCCGAGGAATAAGCAAGCAAATTATGTTTAGTAAACAATCAAACAATATTCCCTATGGATTAGTCGTTAGGTAAATCTCGAGAGCCGCTAATACCCATGTCAATATTAATTTAGGAAGAGTTGATTACGACACCGTAGGGGTCCTATTATAAGCTCTACAGGATGTGTCAAGAATACGAAATATTGAACCTTAAGGATAAGAGGATAAACATCTTACATTTGAAACGGAACGATGTTTTCATTTCTGGTTTTTAGTATTTAGGATTTAGCCAAGTATCAATAATGTAGATAATTAAGTACGGTCACGAGTACTAATATGTATACAATTTAAAACCATGTCACATTAACTGTTTTGACAAATTAAACCATAAGTCTCGTTAAATGTCAAATATGATAGTGCGACAGGGTTCTAAAGTGTGTACATGATATTGCTCGTGACTGTACCTATTATTATTGAACTTTAAATTCCTTAGGCCGAATGTTTTATTGTATCTGGACAACCTGGTGACCAGGAAACTATGAAGACGATACATTTTTTTTCGTAACTCTCGAGTATAGAAATAAAACATAATACTACATATTATAGAGGAAATGTTAAGTTGGGCAGCTAGAGGGAGACATAGAAGATCGTACATTGACCAAATTACAGATGTCCTTAGAAAAGATTCATTACGATTTACTCTGAACTATCGTGCGTGTATGAAACGATTGATGAATATGTAGGAAGCAACAGAAACGTGTCAGGATGAAAGCAAATGCAATTCTATAGTCTCTGCTTACCTCGGTGGGTAATGGGTGATGGGTGGGTAATGGGTAAATAGACGTGAGTTTATGTACTACATACAGAATGGACCCTTTCCGCCCCGCATTTTTTCTTTTTTTTAATTCAATGTAAATACCTGAGTCTCCACCGGGCTTCGTAGGTATTTTTAATCTCTACGAAAAAAAATGTTTTATCATAGGGCTACTGCGATACAGGGGAAACCCTAGTGCAGGGCCCGCTATTAACTTGTGTTAATTTTATTTTATTAGGTAAATAAATAATTTTTACTTTTTTTTTACTTTTACTAATTCGTATCGGTGCCGACGGCCATTTACATTAAAGTGAAACCCAGCGAGGGGGTGAGGTACTCTAACCCGGAACGGATACGAATTGGTGGGGTGCGAAGAGTGTCCGTTCTATCTGTAGTTTTATTCTTTAAGCTATGACGGCTGTTCGCTGTTACACAGAAACTCTCGCCTCCTGCTCGCGTAGATACCAACTCTATGTACGATTAGTTTAAAGGTTATTTATCCATTTCAGAAACACCTTGTATACCTTATTCGATTTATGTATACAGTAGAATAATAACTTAAGAATTAGGACCAAATTAACGATGCCTAGTAGTTGGAGGGACGGTTATAACGGTCGATCCATTTTCAGGTCAGGTTAGGTTAAGTCGGGTTGCTTTTGGTGGAAAGCTTTGAGACGCTTTTAGCACTTTCAGTTTGTGGGTGATAATATAATCATCATCACTAATTTAAGAGCCACGCTCTTGTCGGTATAGCATTCTCCATGCTATTTTTTAGGGAAAATAGGGCAATGGTTTTCCTCATGTCTTCCGCCCCGCAGTACTCTGTCTGATGCGAGTGTGTTAGCCCCCAGAACAGTCTATTTCAAAGCCGTAGTCCTGTCCTCTGCCTCTGAATAGTACTGACAGTTACTGCTGCCCTTTGACATAATATAGAAAACGTCTATCCCTGATAGATCGTATATGCAAGGACTTCTCGTCAGTTACGTTTAAGTCCCATGGAATAAGGGGCGAGCCTGTTGCCATTAACTGGGCACGAATCCTGGAAACCACCAAACCAAATTATCAAATATATACTATAAAAGTCGATTTCAGTGTATCTGCTTTTTTATTTATTTTGACGTGACTTATTGTAGATTTGCCACAGATGGCTTTAACTACTTGGCTGGACAAATGGGGAGCAGTGAAGGCTCTCACCCGGTACAACGTATAAGACAACAGGCCTGAGGGTGCCCAGTTGGCCGCGAACCTCGGCTTAAGGCGTCGTCTGAGAGGAAATATATTTGCAGCGTAGTGGAACAGCGTGGTAGTGTATGCTCCATACCCCCTCCGTGGGACGTATATAGGCTGTTTATGTTGTGTTATGTGTGGGTCGATAGCGATAAGCGCTGATTAAGGGAAATCGTCGACCACGCCGGCGGGGCCGGCATCGGGGTCCTGAAGTGTTTGGTGTCGCGAGGTGATTGGCTGCCTCTATGGCTAGAGTAATCGGGTGGTGGTATTTGCTCAGGGCCTTAACATCGGTGAATACAGTCACGTCATTGGATTCTCAAAATAAGACGGTAAGTATATCCATACCTCGTAGGCTCAAGCTTCTTTGTTGGTTTGTGAATGAGACCACGTACGGTCTCGAGCATTAATATGTATACACTTTGGTACCATGTCACACTAACTTTTTTGACTAATTGAACTGTAAGCCTCACTAAATGTCAGATATGTTAGTGTGACAGAGTCCTAAAGTGGGTACATTATATTGCTCATGACTGTACTACCCACAAACATTTATTGAAGAATAAATTCATAACGAAACGCTTTGGAAGTCAAATAAATATTTTATCGTCGTCTCTCGCAAGGTGTTTTATGGTTGAACGTAACATAACGTAACGTAAGAAAATGCGAGAAAATCTTCATATTTACACATCACGAAAATTTCACGTCATAATATTGGACTTAATATACCTGGATAAAATAAAAATTCGTTTAACCTTATTTTATGCAGCTTAATGTATTTTTTTATTAAATATTTTCTATTCGTACGTATGGTATAGATAGGTATATTCGACATAAATACTTACACGCTTATAAATCCTAATAGAGTACGCAATTTACGCAAAGCCAATACTCCTTGTGATTTAGTCTGTAACCCACTCCGAACACTCCAAATCTTGCGCTTATATTGTACGAGGCAGACAGTCCCCATGCGCTTTCTTACGTACTTTTAAAGATTAACGGCCTAAATAGACTTATATTTTATTTATTTTGGTGTAATAAAATATACGTGTATCATCATCAATTTAAGAGCCACGCTCTTGTCGGTGTAGCATTTTCCATTCCAGTCTATCAAAGGCCAATTCCTTGACTTCCCTATAAGACACGACGTTAACCTTTTCTTTAATCTGTTCCATGTAAGCTCTTCTTGGTCTTCCCCTTCCTCTCTTTCCTTCTAGCTTTCCTTCTATGATGTTTTTACGTGTATACTTAGTCTAAAATTGTATACTTAGTTGAGGAGCTCGGTGGCGCAGCGGTAAACGCGCTCGGTCTGCGATTGTTGAAGTTAAGCAACTTTCGCAAAGGCCGGTCATAAGATGGGTGATCACAAAAAGTTTTCATCTCGAGCTCCTCCGTGCTTCGTAAGGCACGCTAAGCCGTTGGTCCCGGCTGCATTAGCAGTCGTTAATCACCATCAATCCGCACTGGGCCCGCGTGATGGTTTAAGGCCCGATCTCCCTATCCATCCATAGGGAAGGCCTGTGCCCCAGCAGTGGGGACGTTAATGGGCTGATGATGATGATGATGATTTAGTCTAAATTGGTCTTGGGGAAACCAAGTTCTCCAAGCTTAATATGTTGGTGCAGGGACTAATTATGGTAGTGTAGTTGTTTATAGTATCCTTGTCACATCTTCTTCTAATCCTTTTATTCTTTGTTGGAATGTAGGTCTCGACTAACAGATTTTTAACACCTCGCGATCTTTTGCAGCGACATGACATGCCGAGAGTTTTTGATTTCCGGTCAACCGAGCACCTCCACCTTGCATTTTCCACGCAAAAGGTTTTGCATGTCACATCATCATCATCAATTTAAGAGCCACGCTCTTGTCGGTGTAGCATTTTCCATTCCAGTCTATCAAAGACCAACTCCTTGAGTACCCTAAGACAAGACGTAACCCTTTTCTTTCATCTGTTCCATGTAAGCTCTTCTCACATAGCGCACATTAAATTAAAAACTGTGTTTTTTTTTAAATATTGTCGTGTTGTTTTGTGATAATATAATTCCACTTATATTTTTGGTGAAGCTAGTTTAAAGAACAAGAGATTCGAACTTTTTAAATCTCTTGTTCTTTGAACTATTTAATACCATTCCAAGTCTACATAGGTATGTAAGTCTATGTACAATGTGCGGTAATCAATAAAACTGTTTCTTCTTTAAAATACCTTTAACAGCTAATCAAATCCAATACTTGTTTCAGGTACAGAGAGTTCCAAATACGTCTTACAGTAATATCAAGGGATTACTACTCCAAAGTCGGCATACGAAATTATCACGTCGGTTCATTGGTGAGTCGAGAATACCCCCTTTGGGAACAAACAGAGAAATGACTGAGTGAAGTAAATTATACCGTATGCAAGGTGAATATTTAATTGTGTTGTGATTGTTTCACTAATGCTAAGGGAAGGGAAATTGAGTCAGTTAGATGGCTCAATCAAACTCAAGTTACTCGTTTTTAGAGCTTGATCGTCTATTGTTATAAGATGTTCAAACGTTTGAGCTACAGTCATGAGCAATATCATGTACCCACTTTAGAACCCTGTCGCACTATCATACTTTACATTTATTGAGACTTACGGTGTAATTTGTCAAAAAAGTTAATGCGACATGGTTTCAAAGTGTGTACATATTAGTACTCGTGACCGTACTCCATTTTGGCCTGTGTTTCATCATCAACCTGCAAACAATATTTAAAAAAAAAACCCGTACAAAATTTCGTTTGGAGAAGCAGCACGCCCCGGACTTGAGAATGCGAGTGAGACAGACAATTCACGATCTCTGTTACTCCTTAGCGGCTTACGGCTATTTAAGACTAAAGACACTAGGCACTGCTAGGGAGTGGAATCTCTGCCGTCTTCTGTATTTCCGAATACATATTACCCAGGTCGGTGGAGTAATCGCCTTCATTACTATGGAGTTCTTCTATGGAGATAGGGCGTGAAGAACGGTGGTTGCCCCAATCGCCTTCCGTTCCGCAGTACACCGACCAATTATACAATTGAAAATAATAATAAAAAACACACAAGGACAAGAACTGCAGATCCTAGGGGTAGTGAGGCGAGAGAATTTATCAGGGAGGTCGGCCGGGGACTCAAAATCAGAGGGGGCGACCCTAGGTAAGCGTCTTATCTGGTCCAACGCCTATCAGTGGCTGTGCAACGGGGCAATTCAGACTCAGAACACTTAAGCACCTAGTTGGATGTGACGAAGTTACGTATGTTTCTGATTATTCAACAAATTGTATACCTAATTATTTTTGCTTCATTTAATATTTAGGTACTTACTTAATTTTACTTTTAATTAAAAAAATAAATAAAGAAAAACATGAATTTTGCGACGGAAAATTCCATTTGGTGTTAACTCAGGATCATGGTCTGAATCATCCTCCTGAGTATTTGGTACGATGTCACTAACACCTTGTATGTTTATAACGTGAGATCGTATTTATTGTGTTTATGTTTTAATACAAAAACAAAACATAAACACAATAAATGTTATGTTTTCCACCTACTTAAGAAATGTAGATACTTCGACATGTCTTCGTGAAAATCAAAAGATCTCTTAGCTATATTCGGTATTACGAATTTAAGTATTTTTTTTATCGTGACCTTTTGTAGAATTTCTGCATTGGCAATTAAATCATGAGGGTTTTCATCTGGTACAAAAAATTAAGACAACAGGATGTCCAGTTGAACGCGAACCTCGCCTCAGGGCGTCGTTTTAGAGGATAATATTTAAAAGAACATTTATCCTCCTAAGGTCTAGATTTCCAGACATAATAGTTTGACACGACACAATACTGGGGTTTGGGTTTTAAAAGGACATTCGTTCTTACGATAAGTCAACAACAGCCGCCGACGATACCATAACCATCTGGAGGTCCGGGTTCGATTCCCAATGGGGACATTGTCGAAATCACTTTGTAAGACAGTCTTTTGTTTGGTAAGGACTTTTCAGGCTTAAATCACCTGATTGTCTGAAAAAGTAAGATGATTACGTGCTTCGGAGGGAACGTTAAGCCGTTGGTCCCGGCTATTAACCGTAAAAACACCTGTGGAGTATGCTCAATCTCTGGTTGATTGAGGGGAGGCCTGTTCCCAGCCGAGGGACGTATATAGGCTGTTTATGATTTAAGATATTATAACTAATGATAACGAAGTGTATTGTGTAAAACACATTAGCGCATTGGTGGACCGGTACGACTCGCCGCTGCTGAACCGCTGGGTGCGATTGCACGCTGTCACATACTCGTAGCTGCCCGCGGCTTTGGTGATTCGGGCCAGCCTCATGTAGTTTATTTTTATGTTGTTCGTCTTTCGAATCTGTTACTAATACTAGGTTAAGCTTTTTGTTACTAACTAAATATCGACTAGTTTCCGAAATAAATATTATAAATGAAATATTGTAACAAAAAAGTCTATCACTCAACTATATAGCGTGCGAATATTAAATAATTTATATTTAAAGGAACGTGCTTTAAATCTTATCTTTATTAAATCTCTCTTAAAATCAACGACAATGGATATTTAAAATACACAAATGACACATAAGTACACCAAGTAACCTTAATTTAAATAAATGGTTGTGTGTTGAATTGTCAGTTTATGTATGTATGGAATGTCAATTGTGGCGAATGAACAATAACATCCGGATCATAAAGATCCAACCCCAAAGACGCGGGGTTCAATATACTCATCCTTTAAGTTATACGAAAGCTAGCAGTTGATTACGTCACTCACTCAATTGACTTAATTAGGCGGTGACACATTTAACATAGACAACATTATTGTCTTGCGAAATTGATGTTTGCCAACTGACATAAAGGGAAGTTGGGGAGTTGCGTATAAACAAAGTAGGTATTATAAAGTTGTTATAATACTTTACACAGTTTTATGTTTATAAAACGCTGCTCAAGAACAGGCTGGATGGTGGTCAAACCCACCCAAATGTTAAAAAAAACATACAGTACATACATTAAGACTTTCTTTGTACTTACGTTCAAGTAAACATTTTCGTTTTTTTTTTTTAAATATAGTTCTTAAATAATTTATATTGTAAAAGTAAAAAATACATTGATAAAGATGCGTTGCTGTTGCAGTTACTTTTAATTTCTTCTTCTCAACCATAACACTTTGTGAAATGAGTGAAATTGACTCTCAAAAAGTTTATCCTTGATAATTAATCTGAAAAAAATATTCTGTTTTATGCCGTTTGCTTGTACGTCCTTCAAATTGAATCAAATTATCGTGTGAATTTTGGTATCGAGTGAAATTTTCCATCGCAAAAGTATGGAACTGAAAATATATAAAAAAAAATCATGAATTTTCTGACAGGAAATCCCACTTGATATCAACTCAGAATCATGGTCTGAATCATCCCCCTCAGTAATCGTTACGGTGTCACTAACACCATGTATTGGTATGAATGTATTATTAATAAAAAAGAAACAAAAAATAATTAGATTTGGAAAATTGAGTGACATTATACAATTTAATGAACCAAATTATTCGTTCATTTCACATCTCTAGTTAACATATTCAATATCTTATATGACTACATCAGACGATAACATAGCATCAAAGCGTTTGTAATTAATGAACTGTGTGTGTATCAATATTTATAATATAGGTAGCAATTATAATACGAATACACAGTCTGCCTATATTATATTTGCGATGAAACGATTGTTTTTATTTGTAATCTGCTGATACTTATAAGCTTCATGCGATGAAAAGTTTGTTTTTAAATCCAAAATCACTCTCTCGTGTGGCTTCTGACGTCAGTGACTAACCTAACAACCCAGGACAAGGGTTAGTATTAACTAGCTAAAAGCGGATGCCATTTCTCCCTTGCCCTTCGAATCTAATCTGGTGATTAGCCTGCGATGTCATAACTAAACTAAAGATCATCATCATCAGCCGTACGACGCCCACTGCTAGGCATAGGCCTCCCCCAAGGATCTCCACGACGATCGGTCCTGCGCTGCCCGCATCCAGCGGCTTTCCGCTACCCACTGAGCGGCGTGTCGGACGACGCTCAGTGGGTAGGCCCGCTACAAGGTGGACCGACGATCTGGTGAAGGTCGCGGGAAACTAAAGATCACAGTGATTTTTTTTTAAATGTCCTCACCGGGATTTGCCGCCTAGTGCGTAAGTGCTAGAGGAACGTACGTATTGAAGTATCTCGCACACGCGCATCTGTGTGTGTGACGTGTGACGCACTCGCGGTGAGGTAAACCTAGCTCAGCCGCTGGTGAGGAACGGGGAGTTGCCTTTGTATCATCATCACTAATTTAAGAGCCACGCTCTTGTCGGTGTAGCAGTCTCCATGCTACTTTTTTAGGGAAAAATAGGGCAGTGGTTTCCCTCTTGCCTTCCGCCCCCTTTGCCGTTGTATACGTTAGTATTGTTAGGACACCGACCATGAATCCCTTCCAAAAACTCTTTTAGTTCGCGCCAAAAACTCCCGCCACCCCAAGCCATGAAAAAAGAAAAAGAAAGTTGACTCGACTACCGCCGTCGCGCGTTTCTGTAGAAGGAATTTCTAAAATAACATAAAAGTATATTAATTCAAGTTGTGCTGTTTAAACTTAATCTGAAAGTGCATTAGCCGTATCCAGAACACCACGGGGTCAGAAGAAACCAAATTCAACAATCCTGTAAGTACCTTTCCTTTGGTCGGTGATTTGTATGGGCAAGTCTATTTTTCAGATTCAAAAATATCACTAATCTCAGTTATCCAACAAGTATTATTCCTTATTCTATGTTCTTACTCCTTAGCGGCTTAAGACCCAGAGGGGGTGAGATCGGATCCCAAAACTGGTTGGTGGGGGGCGGAGAGTTACCGTTCTAAACGTAGTATTCTTTATTTTATGGTAACGTGAAAAATCACGTTGTCTCATCGACGTGATCACGAGCGGAGGCAAACTGTCAGACACATTCGTTGGTAATATTTCAGCTGCTCAGGTTCCTCAAAATATTGGTATCCAACTCGACATTCCATTACGTATATCTGTCAACCGACCTTGTTTACATGTTTTTTTTTTAAAAGAACACATTCGAAATGGATCTGGTAGCTTTGTTCAGTTTCTGTGTTCTTCCCAATTTGTTTTGACAGTCAGTCTTTTTCTTTGTGTTCGTATTGTTGTCGAACGCTTGCGATCAAATGGCGTAAACAGACTTTGTTATTGCGTTTCAAAGGCCGGGAAATGAATACCTACGTAGAAAGTTGTCGTTATGTGTCTTCCGGCCAAGTCAGTTAATCAAATAACCTACATTAATGCCAAAAATAAATAATAAAAAGAACTTACTATCACGGCACGAAAATTAATAGGTCTTCTTCTTCTTATCGCGTGGGTTGTGAGGTGGAACATCAACCTCATCAACCTTGGTGTCAGGGTTATTACTGAGCCGCCTGACATGGCTCATGTAACGACTACACCGGGACCAACGGCTTAAAGAGCCTTCCGAAGCACTTATCATCTTTCTTTCGGACGATCAGGTGATCAGCCTGTAACGTCCTAACCAAACTAGGGATCACAAAGTGATTTTTGTGATATGTCCCCACCGGGATTCGAACTCGGGGCCTCCGGATCGTGAGCCCAACGCTCAAACCACTGGACTACGGAGGCCGCCAATTAATAGGTTATGTGTCTATATCTCATCATCTTAATAGCGTTATCCCGTTTTTCGGGTTCGCTTACCTAATCTAAAAGTTTGACAGGTTTGGATTCCCTTCCAACCTGAACGCTGGGCATCTTAGTCCAGTTAGAAGAACGCTTGACTCTCATTGTCGCGGGTTCGAATCCAAGCACGGTCCTCAATGATTTTCGAATTTGTTAAGGATAACATATTTGGAGAATAAATGATAATCACGTGCTCAGCTGTAAAGGAAAACATCGTGAGGAAACACATAATAACGGGTTCTTACCGCGTTTAAATCAGGGATATGAGACTCCCATATGAGACAAACCACATGATGATGGGATGGAAGACTCATATCGCTGATTTAAACGCAGTAAGAACCCGTTTTTATGTGTTTTAATCGTGAGGAAATCTACATTCCCTAGAAATGCGTTTCGGAGGTATGTGACCTAAGCTGTACTGGGCTGGTAAGTTAGAAGGTCAGACAGGCGGCCGCTTTTGTAAAAAACCGGACCTGTCAAATCTTTAGGTTAGGTAAGCGGATCCTGTGAAAACGGGACTACGCTAAACATGATACCTTTACAATTGTTAAATTTATTAGACTGGATACATTATTCTTTTTTCTTTTATTGCGTTACAAAACCAATTCCCTGTCTTTGATCCCTTAACATTGGTTGTAGATATCAAACCTAACTCAATCTATCCATTACCAGACGATATCAATAAAAATAAAATATATATTTTTCCATTAAAATAAAGATCAAAGTCTTATAATACAGGATGTTAGTGACAACGTATCGAATATTGAGGGGGTGATTCAGCTCATGATTTTAGGAGTTTTTTTTTTCTGTAGTCTATTAGATGTCTCACTGCTGGGCAAAGGCCTCCTCCTTCTCTTTCCAACCCTCCCTGTCTTGGCCATGGTTCTGCCAGGGGCCTGTTTAATAAAATTTACAATTGTAAATTACAACGACAATTTTGTGTTCATTACGTAGCTAATTTGAAACTGCAAAATATTTATGATCACACACTCCGCATTGTACGTCAAATTGCCATTGTAATTTACAATTGGAAGTTTTATTAAACAGGCCCCATGTGTTCTGGAAAGCGTCTAGATTGTCCCTCCGCCGCCGTTGTGGTCTGCCTCGACGTCGACGTTTGGAAGTCACATCGAGGGAAATTTTCCGTCGCAAAATTCATATTATTTTGTTTTTTTTATTATTATTTTCAATTCTATACTTTTGCAATGGAAAATTCCACTTGATATAAACTAAGAATTATGAGTTGAATTATCCTTGGTATTCGTTACGATGTCACTTACACCCCGTACAAGTATGTGCAAGTAGCCATACGGGTACGTATGGGTGTTAGTGACAGTGTAACGAAAGCTTTTGGGGATGATTCAGACCATTCTGAGTCGATATCAAGTGAAATTTCTTGTCCGAAAATTCATAAAATTTTTATTATTAATTTAAAATTATTTGGATATTTACGATGAAAAATTCCACTTGATATCAACTCAGAATCATGGTCTGAATCATCCCTGAAAGTTTTCGTTACGGTGTCACTAACATCCTGTATACAAAACATGTCAATTCTTTCATGGAAGATTAATCCGGAATTTGTATGGAATGTACAGAGGTAATTGAAAGAGAGAATAAGAGAAAAAAAACCTTTATATGATTGACATATTGATGTATGGGATAGGGGTTGGGCAAATTGATTGATTTGTTCAGTTTTTGGGAAAACCAGCCGTTTTACTTACTGGAAGGTTCAGGTTTGTATTTGGAATATTTCAATAAATATTCCGACTCTTTTGTCGGTAAAGTTTTTTTGGACGTAATTTTTCTGTAAATCGTTAATATGTTTTTTCAACCGTACAAAATTCAAACGGCCTTCGTGGTCCAGTGGTTAAGCGATCTGCTCACGATCCGGATGTCCCGGGTTCGAATCCCGGTGGGGACAAATCACTTTGTGATCCCTAGTTTGGTTAGGACATTGCAGGCTGATCATCTGATTGTCTAGAAGTAAACTGATCCGTGCTTTGGAAGGCACGTTAAGCTGTTGGTACCGGTTACTACTTACTGATGTAAGTACGTAGTCGTTACTTAAGTCACGTCAGGGGCCTTTGGCGGCTCAATAATAACCCTGCCACCAGGGTTGATGAATATGGTCATCCACCTTACAACCCACACGATAGAAAAAGCCGTACAATTTTTTAAACACTTTTTTACTTAGGAATTCTAGATGCCTGTCTTGTATGGTTAAGATTTGTATTTACAACTTTACCAGGCAAATGAAGATAATAAATAAATCGTTAGCTTGACCCTTTCTAGAAAAGAAATATAAAATGTCAATGGATGGAAAATTCCATTTGATATTAACTCAGAATAATGAGTTGAATCACCTACCTCAGTATTCGTTATTCATCATCATCAATTTAAGAGCCACGCTCTTGTCGGTGTAGCATTTTCCATTCCAGTCTAAATACTCTCCATGCTACTTTTTTAGGGAAAAATAGGGCAGTGGTTTCCCACCACTGGTGGTGGTGGTGGTGGTGGTGGGGTGGTGGTTGGGCAGTATTCGTTATTATGTCACTTAAACCCAGTACAAGTACGTACAGCGAGCCATATCCATATTGGATGCCAAATCACAACACAATGTAGTCATAATGTTCTTATAAAAAGCAATTTTGTTTTTTTTAATTCCAACGAAAAGATGAAGTACTTTTCTGGTTCCGTACAAAGACGGTTTCCGATAATTACCAAACGAACAACGAACAAAGGAACAATGGAGGAGGATTTGAACATTATTGTTATTTTCAATAATATAAAAAATACGTTTTCGAAAATCGAACTTGTCCCTGGCATTAGTCGAGAATTGTGAAAGTACTTATTTAAGTAGTTAGTTAGGAAGTTCTGGCTTTATTGACTCCACTATTAGCGTTTAGTTGTCATGCCCGCGAGTACCATCACTTAATCAATGCAAGGACCATTATCAACCATTGAAATGATCGGGATTGCCAATTTATTAATGAACTGTGACTAATATTGGTAATATCTTATCGTAACATAACGCATTGTTAGGTTTATTGTATTGTTATTGTTCAATCAGAAGATAGAATTGCGATTGGAGCGTATTGTATTGGGTTATGTTTTAGTTTATAGGCTAACCACGCTTTGTGATTGAAAACTAAATAGATAAAGGTTGTCAATCACAGGGACATCTATTTGTATCATCATCATCAATTCCGATGGCGACGACCTCCGTGGTTCAGTGGTTTCCCGGTCGATTCCCGGTGGAAACATATCACAAAAATTACTTTGTGTTCCCTACGTAGTTTGGTTAGGACATTACAGGCTGATCACCTGATTGTCCGAAAGTAAGATGATCCGTCCTTCAGAAGGCACGTTAAGTCGTTGGTCCCGGTTATTACTTACTGATGTAAGTACGTTGTCGTTACATGAGCCATGTCAGGGGCCTTTGGCGGCTCAATAGTAACCTTGACACCAGAAGATAGAAGAAGAAGATCATCAATTTAAGAGCCACGCCCTTGTCAAAATCATAATCAAAATAGTTTATTAGTTTTAAATAGTACATCAAACATATGACCGTTGTTGGATCTTCCTAGTAAGCCTCATGTAAAGAAATAGTGTCAGGAAGCCCCGCTCTTCCGAAATGCTATTACAATTTTGATAGTACCTATATCTATTTATTTCTTTTAACAATATTAATTTACATTAAAAAAAATATTAATGAGATAAAATGTGTGTGTGTAAATGTGTGCGCGGGTGTGTGTGTTTATTTATATATATGTAGTTAATTTATAGAATATCAAACTATTTAATTTATCAAAACAATTTTAGTTCGGTTTGTTTGATATATTCTGCTTCTGCTTGTCAATTTGTACGGTTGCCTAATGGTACATTCGCATATTTCTTTTTCGTGTCACATTGAAAAAATATAAAAACACGTGGTAAAAAAAAATGTTCATAGGAATAAAAAATTGCGACAGATAAGACACATTTTACGAATTCACTTATGTATTCCAAGAAATATCCCGAGTAAATTCTAATCGTGCAAGAAAATAAATAAAAGAAAAACGTTCCGCTGTTTCCTTCCTGGAATTTTCGAATTGTCATTTAAAATTCCTTCGAAAGAGTATGCTTCGACGATTAAGTCTTCTTCGAATAATATTGTTCTGTTCTTTTCTTAAATAATTAAGCGTTGCGCGGTAGGTATTTTACAAGTTCCACAAGTATCAAATTCATGAATAAATTAAATAATTGGCGGTAGGAATTTCTTTTTGATTGAAAACAAAAATTAATTGAAATATTTTTAGCAAACTTATTTTATTCACGAGATAAAAACATTTGTTTTGTTTTTCTGTTTCTGCCACCTTGGAAATCAATTAATTTATTAAGTTTATGAAGATACCTCTACCAACCCGCAGTGGAGTAGCTTGATGGAGTATGCTCCATACCCCCTCAGGTTGATTGAGGGAAGGCCTGCGTCCAGCAGTGGAACGTATATAAGCTGCTTCTCCCTCTCTATTTAAGAGCTGCGCTCTTGTCGGTGGAGTAATCGCCATTCCTCTCTTCTTCCCGCCAAAACCTTCACCTCCCGATACGACACGACCTGCACCTTCTCTTTTATTTGTTTCATAAATGTTATCCTAGGTCTACCCCTTCCTCTCTTCCCTTCAATTTAAGCTGCTTATGTTATGCATATTATGAAGATGCAAATGCAGTGGAAAAAAAATGGATATTCATTTTAGTTCCATCTCTGATATTACTGGCTACTTTCTCATCATCACTAATTTAAGAGCCACGCTCTTGTCGGTGTAGCATGCTCCATTCTTGTGTATCAAAGGATATTTTTTTCACTTCCTTATAAGACACGACGTTCACCTTCCTTAACCTGTTCCATGTAAGTACTTATAGGTCTTTCCCTTCCTCTTTTTCCTTGTAGCTTCTTATATGATGTTTTTAATAAATACGTCGTTTGCTTCTTCATAAATTAAAATATAATTTAAATGGGTATAATTATGTTGATTATTAAATATTATAAAAATAATAACACTTTATTACACAAAAATTCACAAAACATTTGCAGGATAAACTTATTCTAAGGTGGGCAAAGGCGGCCTTATCGCTAAGAGCGATCTCTTCCAGACAACCTTCGGCAGAGGATATAGTAATAATAAATAATAATAATAGTAAATATTATAATAATTATAAGTGTGAATAAATGTATAATAAATTATATTATACTTTAATTTTCTTTATAAATTACTCGCGTTGTTAATTGAAGTCGTCATCATTTTTTCCCGTTTTGCGTAGGATCCGCTTACCTAACCTAAAAATATTTTGACAGGTCCGGTTTTTTTTTCAAAAGCTACTGCCTGTCTGACATTCCAATCCGCGAAGGGAAATCCAGCCCAATACAGGTTGGGTCACATACACATACCTCCGAAAAACGCATTTCTCGGGAATGTGGGTTTCCTCACGATGTTTTTCTTCACCGCTGAACACGTGATATTCATTTGTGATCCGAACATGAATTCAAAAACAAATTCGACAATAATTGGTTTAACTTGCGACCTCAAACTGAGAGGCAAGCGTTCTACCAACTGGGCTGCCACGGCTCTTGTTAATTTGAAGGCATAAAAGGGTTAAAAACGTTTCCTAAAAAGGCATTTTCGTCCAAAATTCGGCCTTTCACGGGCACTTAAATCATTATACATAGTAGCGTATACCCTAATACCCTCATACTACCCAGCGTCCATTATGAGGGACCCAGTAAATTCTTGGCATGTCACGCGCTGGCATCGGCCCATTTCTTGTAGCTGCCACATCGAGAGGACAATGACCTTCCTTATGTATATTGGATGTAAAGGATAGGAAATTGGCCTCTTTTATTTTATGAGTAACATAAACACAGCATCATGCCTGTATCCCCGAAGAGGTAGGCAGAGGTTTATTCAGTGTATACAACCACTCCTCGCCAGCTATGTTTGTATGTGTTTATGAGGAGTTTTTTAGATAGTTATTTTCTCTATAGTATACAACCGTAGTAAAATCCGAAAGTAAAATGATCCGTGCTTCGGAAGGCACGTTAAGCCGTTGGTCGCGGTTACTACTTACTGATGTAAGTTAGTAGTTCAGCCATGTCAGGGGCCTTTGGCGGTTCAATAGTAACCCTGATACCAGGGTTGATGGGGTTGGTAATCCACCTCGCATCCCACACGATAAAAGACGAAGTTGTAATGTGTATTTAAAAAAAATACTGGAACATCATAGTCACTGAGCCCAGCGAATTATTTGTAAACAGTGGTAAAATTACGAACCATTAGTTTTCATAATTATAAAATTTATGTTTTTGTAGGTGTTTTTGATCTATTACATAAACGACATGTAACCAGGAGGTATTAAGTGCAACCAGTTATTATTTTGCAATAAACTTATTGGACTTTTGAACCTTATCTTACGTGGAAATTAACGGCCTTATCGCTTATAGTAATCTCTTCTAGGCAACCACAAAGTGGGAAAACAAGCAAAACAACTATAAGGGCATCCCTCACGTTTTCAACTTGGTGTCACTAACCCCTAAAGATAGTCTCAAACCTTCTGAAATCTCGAAAGCCCAGTTTAGTAATTCAAGCTTAGTACTAAAGCCGTTATAAGTACGATACCCTGGTTAGTAAACAAGAAAACTTCATTTGGCTTATCTTGTAACTTTAGAACTTAATTTGGCACTGAAAGTGCTAGTTTAAATATTAAGTTATGTATATTTTACGGCCCCGTACTTTAAAGTGTTAGCGTGGTTCACCACGCTAACACTTCAGTAAATAGTGAACTATTTTTTCAAATTACTTCTTTTAAATGTTTGTCGCGTCGAGATGTGGTACAAAAAAGTTTATGAAAAAATACATTGCTACTGTGTACTTATGACAGAGGTTCTGGGATAGAAATAAAATTAAAAATGTGTTAGCAGATCCATGTTTCCAATATTTATTTTCTTAAAAGATGGTCTTTTGACTACTGTGGTGTTCACTTTTTCTCACGCGAGGCGCGGGTGTACAAGGCAGGACGGTTTATCCTGACAGCGGGCATTCGAACGTGGCTAGGCCTCTCGGTAGTAGCAGATTCTAGCAGATTACACAAATATTATATAGCGTCGATACAATTAGGATATATTTTTAATCAACGCTTAAAGTTCTGAAAGTACCAGGCATTCCGAGATATTGGTTGTGAAAATCCTGCTTCTGTCGGCGGTTTTCATCTGTACGAGCCTCCAGTGTGTCCCTGTAAAAAGCTCTGACTTTTTCTGAGCTCAGAAGATCAAGCCATTCGTCTGAAAATTAAAATCGAATTGGAAGCAAAACATGTGTCTTAATATTCATTTGTTATAATAAACTGTAACATTAACAGCCTATATACATCCCATTGCTGGGCACAGGCCTCCCCTCAATCAACCGGAGGGAGTATGGAGCATACTCCACCACGCTGCCCCAATGCGGGTTGATGGAGGTGTTTTTACGGCTAGTAGCCGGGACCAAAACGTGCATTCCGAAGCAGGGTATCATTTTAATCTTTCAGACAATCAGGTGATTCAAGCCTGAAAGTCCTTACCACACAAAGGACAATCTCACAAAGTGATTTCGTCGATGTCCCCATCGGGAATCGAACCCGGACCCGGAGAGGCTAACGCTCTGACCACTAAACCATGGAGGCAGTGTCATAAAATAAAGAATAACACTACGTCTTTTTCTATCGTGTGGGTTATCAGGTGGATTAGCAACCTCATCAACTTTGGTGTCAGGGTTATTGTTGAGCCACCAAACAACGGCACGACTCATGTAACGACAACTAACATCAGTAAGTAGTGCCTTCCGAAGCGCGGAGCATCTTAAACTCAGACATTTCATAATACTACAATATAGTACGCTAACTCTGCGCCCCGCACCAATTCGTCTCATCTCTGCTTTGGTCTTCAATGACCGTAAGCCGCAATAAGGAGGACTGTCTCTCTCACTCATGGAGGAGCTCGGTGGTACAGCGGTTAACGCGCTCGGTCTGCGATTGTTGAAGTTAAGCAACTTTCGCAAAGGCCGGTCATAGGATGGGTGACCACAAAAAAAGTTTTCATCTCAAACTCCTCCGTGCTTCGGAAGGCACGTTAAGCCGTTGGTCCCGGCTGCATTAGCAGTCGTTAATAACCACCAATCCGCACTGGGCCCGCGTGGTGGTTTAAGGCCCGATCTCCCTATCCATCTATAGGGAAGGCCCGTGCCCCAGCAGTGGGGACGTTAATGGGCTGGTGATGATGATGATGTCTCTCTCACTTGCATTTACATGCCCTATTTTTATATAGTGTGCCCGGGGTGTGGCGGTGTATAAAGGGGCTCAGTACTTACCATGTACAACCTTATACGATTTTCCTTTTCCTCCATACTCTATAGGTAGAATATCGTCAGGTATACGGTCGCGCAATGATTCAATGTCCTTGTGCCACTCAATCCGATTCGCAACTTTTTCGCTGACAACTTGTCTGAAGATCTTTATAAGGGTTTCGACAACTTTTGAAGTCGACACCAAGTGGATCGCTTTGACTCTGACTCCAAAAGCCTCCTGTAAGTTGAAAATGAATTTTGCGTGATAGTTTGTTGACTCCGTAGTATATTTTTCTAAAGTATTTTATTAGGTTGCCTGGAAGAGATTCCTACATAGCAATAAGGCCGCCTATTGTACTAATTCTATTTCTCTTTTGTTTTGTATTTTTTTTTCCTGTTTGTGCAATAAAGTATTTGTTATGTTATGTTAATATGTAGATTGGTTGATTTTTTTTTTGTAGCTGTGCGCTTGACTCTCAATTTCCCAATTTGAGGTCGCATGTTTGAATCCCAGCATAGGCCTTAACCAATGATTTTCGAATTTGTTTTCGAATTCATGTTTGGATCATAAATGATTGTCAAGTGAAACTTCCTTCCCGGAAAATGTTTTTAGGGTATGTGACCTAACCTACATTGGGTTGGAAAGTCAGACAGGCAGTCGCTTCTCTAAAAAACCGGACCTGTCAAATCTTCAGGTTAGGTAAGCGGACCCTGTGAAAAACGGGATAACGCTAACGTCTCGGATAACATCCACTACTTGTTGTTGTCTGGGCAAATTAATGTATTGCTTCATTAACATATTTCTTTTGAGTTTCTTTAATATAGTAATATTTATTTTCTTATATTAATCAATAATAAAATTATTTATTACAATGATTATTGTAATATATTTTTTTAATTGATTAAACATGAGTAATAAATAATTTTATTATTGATTGTCATTTTTGTGCGTCCAAACCAAATCATCCGTTTTTGAGTTGTTATAGGTACTAAAGCCTCCACCAACCCGCATTGGAGCAGCGTGGTGGAGTATGCTCCATACCCCCTCCGGTTGATTGAGGGGAGGCCTATACCCACCAGTAGGACGTATATAGGCTGTTTATGTATAGATAGTAAAGAAGTAGAGTAGATAAAACAGTTATATCATTTCTTTATTGAATGGCCTTGTTGAGCTAATCACTCGCCAATATTTGAATTTGACTTTCCACCAATCGGCCTATAATAAAATAATTATTAAAGATAAATGAACAAATTATCTATTTTATATTTACCAATAAGCGAAACGATGCTGCTATGATCACGATCTGGCTAGAGGTCGCACAGAACCGGGATACTTGGAAATACATGGGGGAGGCCTTTGCCCAGCAGTGGGATCACACAGTCTAATAATAATAACGACATACAATAATAATAATATTTACCAATAATATAGCAGTTGAATGCCGCAACTGTATCAGGTTTATTTTTGTACTTAAATCAAACAAATCAGCTTCAGTGTAATCGACTATGAAGATGAAACCGTCAATGTAATCATGTGAATACAAATACTCGGCATACTGGAACAAGAAATAAGGAAAATAATTCAAAGTTACATATTTATTAAATTATTGATAGAATTGTATATTTATTTCCCATTGGGAAAGGCAGAGACTACGGAAAAATGTACATAACATAACAAATCTGCATAATATACAGAATGTTAGTGAAATCGTAACGTTAACTTTGAGGGATGGTGGCAGAATTGAAAATATAAAAATAAAATACATAAAAAAGTTCCACTTCATATTAACTCATTATCATTAAACAACAAACGTTGGTGTCAAATGAAAAAGTGCTGAAAAGAATAGAAGACAAAAGAACCATAATAAAGACTGTCGAGAACCGGGGAGGAAATATGATTGGCCACCTGATACGTCACGATTCATTTATAAAGAACACAAGAAAAAATTGACGGAAAGAGAGGAAGGAATAGACCTAGGAGAACATTAAAATTTATGAAACAAATACCTAAAAGAGAAGGTGCAGGTCGTGTCGTATCAGGAGGTGAAGGATTTGGCGGGAAGAAGAGAGCAATGGCGATTACTCGACCGACAAGAACGCAGCTCTTAAATAAAGAGAGAACAATAATTCTACATACCGTGATTGCAAGACAATTCATATCTTCAATAATATTGTGTGAAAATTCATGCCCCGTCAACTTTAATAATATCACTCTGTTGTGGTCTTCAGTCATTTTTGGTAGAATTGCTCGAACGCTGAAAGCAATACTTGAAGTCAAGAGTAAATTGAATAAATTGACTTAACTTGGAATGTATGAATGTGATGAAAGTGGAGGAAGAGTAAGTCTTCTTCTATCGTGTGGGTTGTGAGGTGGAGTACTAACCTCATCAACCCTGGTGTCAGGGTTACTATTGAGCCGCCAAAGGCCCCTGGCATGGCTCATGTAACGACTACTTATTTACATCAGTAAGCAGTAACCGGGACCAACGACTTAACGTGCCTTCCGAAGCACGGATCATCTTACTTTCGGACAATCAGGTGATCAGCCTGTAATGTCCTAACCAAACTAGGGACCACAAAGTAATTTTTGTGATATGTCCCCACCGGGAATCCAACCCAGGACCTCCGGATCATGAGCCCAACGCTCAACCACTGGACCACGGAGGTCGTTAGAAGAGTAAGTGATGTATCAGGATCGTAGCAAATTGAAATTCTGTGTCTTTATTCTCAACTGAAAATGAATAGTGTCACTTTATGTATACATTTTGTCATCAAACAGTCTTGATACTTACGTTTGACTGTTCAGTTTTTTGAAATCTTCTATCACATTAAAGTCTTGATAGTACTTTGGCATTAGCGTCTTAAATGTACAAATCTTGTCCAATCGGCTTTTCGCTTGTTCTATCGATCCTTTGGTTGAGATGAGTAATGTTTCGAGGCGATGCCTTGCTGGGAACAATATTATTATTACTTTTTATTTTTTTGTCTTTATTTCTCCAGTGTGTCTGTTCACCAAAGACGCGTGAACGCTTTGAAGAGGATGTTATCCAAAACATGAACAACTCACTGACAAATTCTTCTCCTCAATGAATCGGAAGGGATATATGGAGCATACCATATACTCCGTATTAGTTGATGGTTTAGAGCTACCAATTCTTTCAATCAAACTTTTCAATCCACCCTTATGCCTCGAACTTCGTAATCTTACAAGGAGGAACACAAAATGAGCACAACCAAAAGGTTTCTTTAAACTGTCACCACTATTAACATTCACTTCCACTGTCGACACTCTTGACGCTGCAGAATTCTCTACTTTATTGTGCTACTTTTTAGAGAAAATTAGGGCAGTGGTTACCCTTCCGTCCCGCAGTACTCAGCCTGACGCGGGTGGGATGGCGACCAGAGAAGTCTATTTCAAAGCCGTACTAGGAGTCCTGTCCTTTGTCAACATAGTTTAACTTTATTTATTTAATTTTCATTAATATTAATTTCAACACAAAAATATTTTTTACTTACGGAATTCCTTCTTTACAAAATGGGTCTGCATCCTAATCCAATCTTCTAATTTATCTATAGCTTCATGCATATCACCAGCATTTTCAAACCCATATATTTTCCTTACAGCCTCAAGTGTTTCTGGATTGTGTTTTAACACAATGCTCTCTGGTATAAAATCCATTATAATGCACCGTACCGCTTTTGAGGAAATAAAAAATGTAATTTAATTTCGTTTAATCTCTTGGGAGGTGAGACAATGACTGTACATTGTCTCAACAATACAAGTTTTATATTTCCTTAAAACTAATTTACATGTTTCTTTTTATAAAAACAATGTGCGATTTTTTTAATTTGAGATGTATTGTAATGTTAATGCATATTTTTATTAAATTGTCATTGATCACAATGGCTTATAAATAATAATTATAATCAGTAAATTTAATTCCGTTTGTTGTAAAGTTAGCCAAATAAAATATAATATAAAATAAAAAAATATAATAAATATATAATTGAATGATTAAATATTATTTTGTTAGTCATTTTCAACCTGCTTGTTTATTAGTAATTATAAAACTGATCAAAATACTTTTAAACATATTTTAGCTAACTGGATAAATGAAACATGGATAGCGCTGATTTTTTTTAATAATATAGGCTCGCGTTTGGCCACAATTTCGTGATAAGCTGATGGTAACTGACGGTGTGGTCTAAGGCAGATCACACTAATGATATCGATAAAGACATGGAACATCTCTAGTGGTCTTGACATAAAAATATATAAAATAATTAAGTTTCTATAACATATTACTAAAAGGTTAACGTCGTGTCTTATAGGGAAGTCAAGGAATTGGCCTTTGATAGACTGGAATGGAAAATGCTACACCGACAAGAGCGTAGCTCTTAAAATGATGATGATGAACATATTACTACGTATCTAGACTTGAAGACTCCCAGATTATGACGTGTTGGATAAATAGACGACGGCAGACAGTTCCAGTCCTTTGATGACAATGAAAATTGTATTGCAATTTTTGGAGAATGGATTTTTTACTTTTATATCTACTCTAGAAGGAAAAGGAAGGAATACTCGCAGGTTGTCGCTTTTGTTCTCAACTCAGCATAAAACATGTACACCCAATTAGGATTAAAAAAAATATAATTAATGTCAGCATCTTTTTTATTGTCATAATTTTGCTGCAATACTGCATATTATTATTACTTACATGCTAAAGCTGGTCATGTCAGGGGCCTTTGGCGGCTCCACATGAACCTTGACACCAGAGTTGAAGGTCGATTATCCACTTCATAAACCACAAGATAGAAGAAGACTGACTCTAAAATGGCCATCTTTCACAAATCGTCGCTCTATCAAGGGTTTTACACAACATTTACTAAGTCTACTGAGCTCTTGGGTGGAAGGCAAGAGGGTAACCACTGTCCTATTTTTCCTTAAAAAGTAGCATGGAGAATGCTACACCTACAAGAGCGAGGCTCTTAAATTAGTGATGATGAAAGTTTATTATTTTAAAAAAATCATCATCATCATCACCAGCCCATTAACGTCCCCACTGCTGGGGCACGGGCCTTCCCTATTGATGGATAGGGAAATCGGGCCTTGAACTACCACGCGGGCCCAGTGCGGATTGATGGTTATTAACGACTGCTAATGCAGCCGGGACCAACGGCTTAACGCGCCTTCCGAAGCACGGAGGAGCTTGAGATGAAAACTTTTTTTTGTGGTCATCCATCCTAAGACCCTTCCTTCCTCCTTCCTCCTTTTTTTTTTAAAAAAATAGCTCTACATTAATCATGTTTGCTCATCCGGTTATGGTCTCTGCATTAGATGAAGTAGTTAATATATTAGATCTCATTAAATTAATTATTACATAGAACGTAGAAACGTGTTTAAAACCGACATAGGAATTGTGTCCTATCCTTTCTTATACGATGGACCATTATGAGGACCATTTTAATTTTTTTTTTTTGCTTCATCATACCCATCATGGAACTTAGTATAAAAAAAAACACATTTATTTTATATAAAGAACTTACAGACAAACTATACGTAATGCATGCTAAAGGTACTAGGAAAAACTAAAAGTGGATAAAGGCGGTCTTATTAAAGCGACCTCTTCCAGACAACCTTCAATATATAAATACAGACTTAAGTGTAGCACAAAACAGATTGACAGATATGTATAAGCTGAAAACAGGCCCTTATACCAATACTAGTTTTTGCCCGCGGTATTGCTTGCTTTAAATTCGGGGTAACACGGTTTCCCTTTCCTTATGTACCAATTTTGAGCTTTCTACCTTGAAAACTCCCATATACAATTTCACTGCCTCTTTGAACGGGTTGGGGGCAGATTTTCTTTCAGTCTCAAATAGTCCGCATACCAATTTTTAGCTTTCTACGTTGAAAATTGCGAAATGCCTCATGCAAACTTCTACCCCCCATTTTAGGGATATGACGGGTTAGAAAGAGACAAAAAGCAGCTTGTGTCGCTCTCCATTGTTTCAACTGTCTCCACTTAAAACATCACGTCAATTCGTCGGTTCATTTTGCCGTGACAGGCGGGTAAACAAACACCAAGACAAAAACACACACCTTTGCATTTATAATATTAGTATGGATTGCAGACTAAAAGTAACCAAGACCGACCCACATCAAAATTCATGTACAGAACCATAGCACGTCAAACGCAGCGCGGTTACACCAGGGCCGAATTTGTGAACTGTTTTGTTCGATAATTCATTGTGTGCCAGTGGGCCGGAACGAGAAGATTAGCGCAGTACCTGATGTAGGTATACTGACTGCTTATTACACTTTGCTTAGCTGATTTAGGACGTACTTCAAATGGGGCGAAAATATTGGGGACGTAAAGGTTTTGAGATTAAAGTAAAGAGACTGCTAACGCGTCGTGAAGTTGTTAAGGAGAATACAACTTTGAATGTTTTATATTTACATTATTATTATATTTGTATGTCGTTACCATATCTCAGGCCAATGGAGTCTTTAAGAAGCCGTGCGAGAGGTCGAAAGCAACACCCAGGTCCTTTAATACTTCACTGTGTATGAACCACATATTATGAGGCAATAAATTTTTGAAAATTATACGGGACAATTTTTTTCTTGTCATAGTGTTTCGATGTACGTAAATTCAAATTTGTTTATCGAAAAATAACATTACGCGTGATTGATATCTAATTTTCAGTTACACAGTGAATGGATGTGTTGAGACAATTTAATTTAAATGAGGTGTGACACCAACCGGCAATATCCCTGTATGCAGTATAGGAGTGCAATTAAAAACAATCCCTTGTTTGAATAGGAGTATTTCATGTATTTATTTTTGTCGTGGCTTATTGTACATTTGCCGCAGATGGCATTAACTACTTCGCCAGAATATAGGCTACTGCTATTATTATATTTGTACGTCGTTTCCATATCTCGGGCCTATGGATTCCCGGACATTTGGAAGGCCGAAGCTAACACGTGGAGGCCTTTTCTCAGCTTCTTATTCTTATTTTACCCCCCTGTTGGGATGTAGGGCTCGGACAATAGATTTCCACTCCTCGTGATATTTTAAAACAATTTAATCTAAATGTGGTATTATTGTTATTTGTAATTTTATTTCTATATCTCGAGGCCATAGAGTCCCGGATCTTTGGAAGTGATATGTGGGGCCGAAGTCCGATATTATGGAATTATGTTTTAATTTTTAAATGCATATTTTTTATATGAATTATAAATTCTAGTGTCACCTTTGTTGAGTGATGAATAATTTATTTTGTTACTTTTTAAGATTACCATCTGCCTACACATTGTTACCTAATTAAAATTTTGACCTTTATATCATAATGAATTAATTACTAAAGAGGATTTAGTAGGATCATCATACATTAAGTAAACTGTAAAATAATTATTTTAAATTACTTTGTATATGTTACAATAAAAATAATTTTAGAATCGTTGTTCACTTGATAAGATACATAACATTAATTATATATATATGTTTAAATATAAACATTATAGTATATGCAATGGTATACTTTAAGGCAGCAAATAAGACGGTTGACTCAAATAAGGCCATTTTCCTAATAAGGCCAGTTTAAAAATTATACATTATACATATATATTTTTTTGTATTTCGTCGTGACATGACACTGTCTCTAAGCCTCTGATTATGAGTTTGACTTTATACACATTAGTGACAACGTACGAAAACTTTTAGGGATGATGGAGCCCATGATTCTGGGTTAATGTCAAGTGAAATTTTCCATCGCAAAGTATGTCATGAATTTTCCGACAGGAAATTCCACTTGATATGAACTCAGAATCGTGGTCTGAATCATCCCCTTTAGGTGTTACTAACCCATACGTACTTGTATGGCAACCTGTACGTACTTGGACTAAGGGGGATGATTTGACTCATTATTTTCAGTTAATATCAAGTGGAATTTTCCATCTCAAAAGTGTAGAAAAAAGTGTGACTTTTCCGAGAAGAAATTCCACTTGACCTGGACCTTCAGTATTCGTTACGGTGTCACTACTATCATGTATAATAATATAGATAACTGGTATTACATGATTTCCAGAATTTTTACACGGTTTATGGCATTATTACGTGCATGGCATTTGAACATAGCTGGCGAGGAGTGTGTACTTAGATTAAATCTCAACCTACCACTTCGGTTTTACATGTTATGTAAACCTGAAGATAAAAACCAATTGAATATAAACAAGAAACCTTTCAAAAGAGCAGACTACGGATTACCCGGTATTCTTTGTAGCGAAACAGTCCAATATTGACTGATGAGATTGAGCGACTGTGAAAGCTCCTTTCTATAAACCTTGTTTGTTGCGAAGAACAGGAAACAAAGTATTTGTCCAACTAGTAGGAAGTAGTGAACGGGCAAAGAGTGCAAAGCCAGGATCTAGTTATAATGGTTTGTCGTAGAGTAAACAGCAATTGTTTAATTTGATAGACCTTTAATTCAGGAACGTAAATACAATTATCAGTATTAATTGTAAGTTAAAGTATTTGCAACGGCCGTGTAATGCGAGCTGTTGAAAGATACCAGTTTTACCGCCAATAAATATATTTTTGCTTTTCTACATTTTTCAACATTAGTTAGTAGGTATAAGTATCGCAAGTGATTTTATTAATTTTAATTTCAAATACATATTTCCATTTTGGGTTTGAATCCCGGGTTTTAAACCACTAAATACGAGTTTACAGTGTTGAATTCATGTTTGGATTATTTATAATCGATATTAAGTGGTTTAACCACACATACATAAACTGCCTGTATACGTCCCACTGCTGGGCACGGGCCTCCCCTCAATCAACCGGAGGAGGTATGGAGCATACTCCACCACGCTGCTCCACTGCGGGTTGGTGGAGGTGTTTTTACGGCTAATAGCCGGGACCAACGGTTTAACGTGCCTTCCGAAGCACGGAATCATCTTACTTTTTTGGACAATCAGGTGATTCAAGCCTGGAAGTCCTTACCATACAAAGGACAGTCTCACAAAATGCTTTCGACAATGTCGGGAATTGAACCCGGTCCTCCAGATCGCGAGCCTAACGCTCTAACCACTAGACCACGGAGGCCACACTTTGTATATGTACATAAATTCCGATGTGTTATCGGAAAATTATATTGCACGTGTGGGGATGATATTTAATTTTCAGTTACACAGTAAACGTGTTAAACTAACGACATCTCTGCAACGCTACTTCTGTCTCTCTTCTGCTTTCATAGTGAGACGTTTCAGCGACTAGCTTCATTGAAAACGACTTTCTTTTGTGATCCTATTGACATTTTACTGTCTCATTTATTATTTTTAGGGCTTCCATAAATATTTACTGCCATTTTGTTTTGGCGTGAGCAGGAAAAGCGATTGTATGGTTATGGGGAGTGAATGTCAAGGGCGGTACGATCAATGTCCCCTTTTGTAATAAAATCGTACGAAGTTTGACTGTAAAAACTTCGATAAATGGCTTGTTTCGAGTGTAAGATAAATAGGACGATAAGAAGGTCTGAAATACGCGGATTCATTTGTTATTCACGATACTCATTCATAATGTGTCACATTGTGTTTTATACGCCTTGTTCAGGGGTCACGCGGGGAGTAACGCGGCGCGGTGTGCGGGGCGGGGCGTCAAGAGTTTTCTCCGTTCACGACACACGCCGGACACTTCATACAAAACACCTCGTTTAACACAAACAATACGCTTTGACGTATATATGTGTGCGTGACGCCTGACGCCCATACGATTGTAGACTAGACGTAAAACGCCAAATACGGAAGACTCGACAGAAGCCCTCCTACAACTATACGTTTAATTCTGCTGGCCAGTTATTCTGTGCGCCATGTGGCCGAACCTTCAAATCGAAGTTCGGTTTTGCTAGCCACATTAGAGCCTATCATAAAAACGACCTGGGATAGACATTTAGGAGTCGCCGTCGCCGGACACGGCTTGGACGCGATGATGTAGACTAATGTAAGACCGAGGGGGTGAGGTAAACTTAGCTCAGCCGCTGGTGAGGAGCGCAGAGTTGCCGTTATATACAGCGTAACGAATACTGAGGGGGATGATTCAGACCATGATTCTGAATTCACATCAAGTGGAATTAAGCGTAATAGCAGTTAAACACATGACCCTATTTTTTGATTCGCCGCAGTTGAGTAAAGAGAGGTGGATTCCAATATTTGTTTATAACATAACGTATATTATAACATAACCGTCCATAACATAACGTCCATAACATAACAGTTACAGTTGAATGTTTGTGTTGACTGAACATATATTTGTGTTGGTATGATTTTGTGTTTACTTGCATCCGTTGTGTATTTACAGTTATACCTTACCACAGAATGTTGTTAAAGATAAACACATCATTGGCATAAATGAACTCGTAAATTCACTTTGTTGTTATAATATCTACGTGTTATATGGAATCGTACATTATATCTATAAAGAGTAAAGTTGGTGAAGGACGGAATTTTTTAGCGACTTCCCGAACGGCGATTCCCGCTAGGGCGAGTCTCTTTACGGCAAATGGCTTGACATCGCGTCTGTCTTTGCATGTACAGTTCAAAACACAATTTTAATCACGCATCATACCATATTTTTTCCAGTGAAATAATTGCATTTTTGGTTCATTTTCGTTTCGCCACATAACGTAAAGCACAATATTAAAGATACAGGAAACAATATAAGTTAAAATCTAAAACGCGACTACGGAAAAATCGCGCTCTAAAAAGTATGAAACAGTAAAATATTTTTTTGAATTTCTTCCGAAAAATTCTGAGAATAGTGATGTTTAGAAGATAGCCGTGGTCAAATTCTGTGGTAAGCAAACTCTTAGGTCAGATTGGCATTCGACCATGGTTATTTCCTCCGCAATTGAAGCACTAATTCCACTAATTTCAAAACCTATTCTCCATCGTCATTAATAACATTTTATGAACTTTAATAGCTGTTATTCTAGGTCATACTTAAATAGGCTGGTTAGCTGGCAAAGTATCAAATGTATGGAATATATCATACCCAACGTAACATAATGTATCTAACGAAATATGTGCAAACATAAATCAAAAAGCGGCTATGCGTGACTCGGACTCACACAGAGAATTCCGTACTGCAATTTATTTCGTATTTATTAAATCACATACTTCTTTGTGCGTGCTCCGTCACGCCAACCGCATTTTGATGCTTTGCAATGCCAACAACAAAAAAAAGAAACAATATAAAAATAATTAAAAAATATTTTTTATATATTATAAATATATCTCTTGATTGCTTAAAAAATATCTACGGTCGTCGTGACAGTCACGTAAACGCCTCTTTGAAAAATCACATGCTATTTTCTTTAAAAAAACATCAATTTCTTACAATGAATTTCAATCCGGGTCAAATTGATATCACGAGCAAAAACCTGGTTTGAAATTAGTCTGTCTATGGCGAGGTTTCGTTGGCCTAAATCATATCCGAATGTGACTTTTCAAAAAGGCGCTAAACGTGGTTTTCACTGTACAAAGATATATAAGTAGATATATAAGGACAATGGTGTTAAAATTTAACATTGGCCAATAACCCGACAGAATTATGTTGACAGCACACGTCAAACGGTTTGCATACCAGCGAGATACCTTTTTGATTCGCCCGGTTTATTCATTCATTTACTCATTCTTACTAAAATTAAGAGCTGTCAATCATTCGTCCCTTTCCTTTTCGGCGGATAAGAAAATGACAGATATAACTTAAGTAAAATTAGGTGTCTGCAGGAATCGGGGCCATTATGTATACAGTTGGCTAATTTGGTTTGTGCTCCGTTTTTTGACAACGGAACCCTGAAAACCGTCTTTGCGTTCCATCATTAGTTTTTTTATCAAATTTTAACAAATAAATTTACCCAAAAATATAAGGCTTTTTATTTTTGATCCATCGAGCCATCAAACTCATGCAATCAATAGCAAATGGTTTTTCCTTTCAATTGGCGATATTTACGAACGAATGGATAAGTGAATGGGTCAGATTGAATGAAGAAATCCTCGGGGACATTTTGTGAATGTGATATTGATCATCGCTCAATGGTCGCCGAAATAGAGTAAACTGATTATAATTTAAGTGGTTTATTTCTGTTACGAAAATCCATTTGTGGAATAAGATGATAAAACTACTTGCAATTTTTATAAGAAGCTTTTAAGCTTATATGTGTTAAGTTTTTAATGTTTAATTATACTTATTTCTTCTTCTTTTCTTCTACTATTCCTATTATCCCCTGGGATGTAGGGGGCAACTTTATTTTATGTTCTGAGGGGTCTAATTTATTTATTTAATTAAATATAAATACTCCGTGCGTGAAAATTCGTGATGGCCCTGTTCTAAAATCTCTTCTGAGGTTTAAACACATAATGGTGCTAATTCCTGTAAATACCATCTTATTTTATTTTAAGTTATATCTGTCATTTTCTTATCCGCCAAAAAGGAAAGAGACGGGTAATCGACAAGCATAAAATTTATGGAACACACGTCAATTTTAAGCACAAATCTAAACCAACTGTCTAAAAATTTTACATCAGTCAATAACCCGACACAGTTAAGTCGTGCTGTCTAGCACGTCAAACGGATTGCATACCAGGGACGTACCTTTTTGATTCGCCCGGGTTATTCATTCATTTACTCATTCTTCTTAAAATTAAGAGCTGTGAATCATCCGTCCCTTTCCTTTTCGACGGATATGAAAATGACGGATATAACTTAAAATAAAATTAGGCGGTGTCTGCAGGAATCGGGGTCAATAACGGGTTCTTACCGCGTTTAAATCAGGGATATGAGACTACCAAAATCTCTTCTGAGAATCTCAGAAAAGTCATTTTAGATCTCAGAATCTCCCTAGCCTCGTAAAACCGAGGTTTCCAGACACAATAGTAAAACATGTTTGGATTTTAAAAGGACTGTCGGCGTTACGACCCTAGAACGCGTGCCCCTGAGTCGAATCCCGGCTCGGACTGTAAGCCTCTGAATTCGACTTCATCACTTTCAATTCATGTTAGGATCTTAGATAATTGATATCACGTGTTTCCCAGGATTTCTGCCCTGTTAATGGCAGCTCAGAATGCTTGGAGTTTCACTCAGAGATAGAATGCGAAATGAAGTGATTCGACAGAGAACCAAAATTACCGACATAGCTTTTAAAGTTAGCAAACTGACTAGGAATGGGCGTTTATACGATCCACCTGTCTACCCCTTCGGGGATACAGGCGTGTTGCTTTATTATGTTATATAAATGATAAGTAGCTTTACATTTAGCTTATGAAATATCGCTAATTTTATATCTGTCAATAGGCTTAAAGTAAAAATACATGATTAAAACACGTCATAATAACAAAAAAAACACAAAAAAAAAACATACCAAAAGTAAAAAAGAATACATGAGTTTGAATGTAGCCTCTGTGTTATCTCAAGAGTTCCGTCTTAACTCCTTTCCCACAGACAAATCGAGGAATTGGTTTTGTGGGGTTTTTATTGCACCAATATTTTATGTATTTTTTTATGAAAAATAAACATTTTACTTACTACTTACTTACTTACTTAGAACAGTATTTAAGACAAAAACAAGATTTACATCATTTAATCCTGAATCTCTAAAATATTGCGATAGAGGGGAGTAAAATTTTATTAACGACCCTCCGGTCTGAGATAAACCGTAATTAAACGATGGTCATTAGTTTCGGGATTTCTTTCGAGATTTGAGACCTCGGAATTACACGGAATCTTCAAGTGTTTTGTTTAGGGCACGCCATTTAAATTGTCTCTGGGTGTTATTTTTAAATTTAAACGTTCAAGAACGGATATAAGATAATAATTAATTTTCAAGACGCACGGAAACTATTACCCATTAATGTTCTTTTTTTTGACGTGACTTATTGTAGATTTGCCGCAGATGGCATTAACTACATGGCCGGACAAATGAAGGCCGCTGAAGGCTCTCACCTGGTAGGTACAACGTTTAAGACAACAGGCCTGAGGGTGCCCTGTTGGGCGCGAACCTCGGGTCAGGTCGTCGTCCGAGAGGAAAAATATTTGAAAGAATTAATCGACCCTAGCGGGTTGATAGCGATAAGTGCTGATTGTATCGGGGTACTCATTAATGTTATACATTGACACAAGGCAAAAAGCAAAAAAAAAATATGGAAAAATACAATAATTATTATTTTTTATTCAAAAATTAATACATTAACTAATTTACATTAACACTAAGTAATTTCATGTTACTACTTACTGATGTAAGTACGCAGTCGGTACATGAGTTACACCAGGGGCCTTTGGCGGCTCAATAGTAACCCTGATACCAGGGTTGATGAGGTTGGTAATCCACCTCACAACCTACACAATAGAAGAAGACATTCGGATGTGTTTTTCTTAACACATCTGTTGGCAACCCCAACATTAAATTTATATTTTTTAGTGTGACAACATTTTTGTCTCTTCACTTCCGTTCGTGCTCTCCATTTAACTACTGTAATGTAAACATTTTTTGTATGAATTTTAATTAAATTCAGTGAATGTTGCCTACTTCTGGACGTTTAAATATCAATCTTAGCCTGAGATAACCAGCCCTCACAGCTATTAGGAACCTTACACCCCAAACCTAACAACATCGCAATAGACAAGCTGGTTTCCGCCCTATATTACAAGAACTTTACTTGTAAAAATTTTCATTATTACAAGAATGTGTTTAACAAAACTACACACGTGAATTACATGTTACAAGTGTCAATAGTTATTTTACAAGTATATTTTTCAATCCCTCTACTTTTTTGAACGTAATTTACTATAGACTTGTAAGTTTTAAAAGGTCTATATTTGTGATGCTATTTAATTTTCTGTCTTTTTTATACAAATAACAAATCATGCGTATTTAAATTAATTATACTCGTAAGTATTTGCAAAGTTTGTAAAACGATGTTGCTTACACAACACTGATTAGATCGTGCATCGCCCCATGTCTTATCACGATCTTGGTATCAGACGGTCTTCATTGCCCACGAGATCAAGATAAAGCCGACATTGGGAATTTGTTAGTTCAAACAATGGGCTGCTTTGCAATATTAATGGTAGTGTTTTTTACATTGTTTCTAAGTAGATGTTTTTATGTTTGCGTTGTCTGTTTATATTCATAATTTGAATTGAAAATATTCTGTTGTCTTAACCTGCCTTAGGCTTCGTTGGGTCGATGACACATAAATCGTACCCGTTGTTGTTGTGACTTCTTATTGTTAACGAAATATATTTGTCATAAAATAATGTACTTTTGTACATAATTTATTTTATAAGTACTGTGGTGTTGATCCCAGTTCACTGTGTAACTGAAAATTAAATATCAACCCCTCACGTGCAATATTATGTTTCGGTAAATACATTAGAAATTATGTCCATAAATACAATATGGCAAGAAAAAATGTGGCCCACATATGAGCGACCCACGTATGAGTTTCACACTTATTGCCTCATTTAAGGTTCACAGTGAACGCGTTAAGTTATACCTGTCATTTTCTTTTCTGCTTTAAAGGAAAAGGACGGGTAATCGACAGATATAAAAATTTATGGAACACACGTCAATTTTTGGCAGATATTTAATAAACCCTCCCAAAATTGTATATTGACCAATAACTCGACAGAATTAAGTTGACAGCACACGTCAAATGGGTGATAATATATCACCGATATATCTATTTTATTCGCCCGGGTTATTCATTTTAAAATGGATGACTAAACTCTTTCATTTTAAAATTAACAGTTGTCAATCATCCGTCCCTTTCTTTCCCGGTGGATAAGAAAATGACGGGTATAACTTAAAATTAGTGGGTTTCTGCGGGAATCGAGGCATGTAAGAAATTCTATTTTTATCTATGATATTTAAGTCGCCGACAATGGAATTGTGCCCTTTCTAACGTGATGGCCATGGCTGATCCTCGTCACTATGACGATCTTTGTATTCAACATACGGCTTCGTATTAACATAACATAAACAGCCTATATACGTCCCGGGCACAGGTCTCTCCTCAATCAACCGGAGCGGCTATCGAGCATACTCCACCACGCTGCTCCACTGCGGGTTTTTAGAGGTGTTTGTTTGGCTAATAGCCAGGACCAACGGCTTAACGTGCCCTCCGAAGCACGGAATCACCTTACTTTTCACGGACAATCAAATGATTCAAGTCTGTAAAACCCTTACCAAGCTAAGGACAGTCTCACAAAGTGATTTCGACTATGTCCCCATCGGCAATCGAACCCGGACCTCTAGATCGTGAGCCTGATGCTTTATCACTAGAAGACGGGGCGTATCAACAGGTGCTGTTAAATGTCTTTGGTTACTTGTGGCTCTGCCCACTGTACTAAGGGTATGGGCGTGAATATATGTACGTATGTACATTATTGGTAATATACGCACGTTTTCGCTTGCGTTAACGCTACGCTGACTCAAACGAGTCGGGTATAAAAGCAAATATTTAAAAGCGGCAATATATGTAACTGACTTCAAAAAAGGGGGAGGTTTGACGCGTATGAATTTTATTTTTGAACAGGCCCTCTTCCTAGTCGTGAGAATGAGAAAATGTTTTTCTTTCATTCCATTTCTTTTCTCAAACCATGCGTGATACTTTTCCTCGGCGATACTGCCAAATAGACGCCTACTGCTTTTTTACACAACGAAGATTAAAGATAAAACCAGGTTTAATATACAAGGTGTTAGTGACAACATCGTAACGAAAACTTTGAGGGATGATACAGATATCAGAGTTGATATCAAATAGAATTTTCTGTCGCAAAATAATAAAACTGAAAATAATTAAAAAAAAACACAAAAAGAAACATGAATTTTCCGACAGAAAATTCCACTTGATATCTACTCAGAATCATGGTCTGAAACATCCCCCCCAGTATTCGTTACGGTATCACTAACACCCATACCTACTAGGACGGCTAACTATTATGTACTTGTACGGGGTTTAAGTAACATGCAACACCCTGTATATAGTTTGAGCAATGAAAATAATTATGGATTTTAATGGAACTAATTGATAAGACATAATAGTTAACGCAGAATCTCCAACACTAGCGCCACAATCGTGGGAGTTCTTTCGTGGCGCGCACTATATTTTAAACCTTATAAATTATCCTAAGTCTTCGTTTTGTAATAAGTCGGCTAATATTTGATTGTTCTCTGAACTCTGAACTAGCTAACGCTGCGTTCTGATTGGCTTACACAAAGTCACAAAAGTAGTTGCGATTGGTCGAGAGTTGTCGAGTAGCATAATATCTGATTGATCAGTCAGTTAAAGAAGTTCGTCTGTTAAAGAAGTCTAGAGGTTGATCGTTGATGGTTTCCTTTGAAACTAAGGAAGTACGTACATAACATGTGATGAGTTCGTTCACCGTCGCGACAAGACTAATACGAACTTAGCTGCAAATGGTTATTACGTTGCCGCAATGATAGTGGCTCGCTACACAGCGCCTTCGATGTACTTCGTTACGAACATTGAGTTTGAGATCGTGGAAAATGGTGCCATTCTTCGCTTATTTGAGAACAAAATAGAAGTTCTTACTTGTACTTATGTAAACACATATCGGTTTATTCTCATTTCTTCTCCTTAGTCGTAATGACGTAGATTCAAAAATGTTTAGTTGACCTTCAACAAGATTACCAATAATTGAGATTTATGTGATCTCTTATAAAGAGGCACAGAATGAACAAATAATGATACTAAGAGTCATTTTTGTCAGAAAGTCTCAATTATACGGATTGCATTCTCTCTTGCTAGTCGAGAAGAGATCATCGTTTTTCCAAACGTACGTTTTTAGGACACTTTCAAGGACAGAACGTCTAGAGACGTTCCGATCCCAATGTGTCGTACTACCTTTTATGAACCACCAATGACCCATTGTTTTTGTCCGAGAAAGGATTATTATTTGCTGTTTTTGGGCATCATCTCGAACATGTTCAAGTCGCCTGAGACATTATGTCCATTTTAATGTTCTTGTTTCGTGTGGGTTGAAGTCAGTGATCTTACCAATATTGTTCTCAGGGTTACTATTGAGCTACTAAAGGCCCCTGAAACCGCTCATGTAACGTAAATAATACTATATGCTTATATAAATAATAATATCCGGGATCGACTGCATAACTTTCCCTCTGAAGCACAAGCCACCTAACTTTCGGACAATCGGGTGACCAGCCTGCAATGTTCGAATCAAACTAGGGATCATAAAGAGATATTTGTAATATGTCCGCACTGGGAATTGAAACCGATACCTCCAGATCGAGAGAGCAACGCAACACTCTAACCACTACACCACGGAGGCCATTTTAAAGTGATGGACTGATCAGTGATTACCTAGATCGCCTCATTGTATTATGGTATTAAAATTTTCCATCTTAATACTTTGTATGAAAAGTAGCTGTAAGTTGTCTTCTAATAACTTGATCCTGCTTACCCTACTAAAGATAACAGGCGTGAGCATATGTTATATTAAACCTTTTGCTTCTATCCCTTCATAATTGCACTGTTCAGCAAAACAGCGCCTGTATAAATAAAGTTATAAGATAATTCAATGGGGGATGGGAAACCCTTTTGTAAGCGTGTGATATGATTTAACGTCACGTATGACCGGGCAAAGACAATGACGTTGGCATGCCACAATATATGAGTACGTCATCGGGTAGCTATTGAGATATTTTGTATTTAAATGCCTGTCAAAATACAGGCGTTTGGGACTGTCAGAGTGTTCTAAACTTGTTTCGTTTGAAGTTCCAGGGGTTTACATATCGTAGATACAAATATAAAACTTGCGCATTATAATTAAAACACATAATAACGGGTTCTTACCGCGTTTAAAGTACGAATATGAGACTCCCGATATTTCGATACTGTTGCAAGTGCCATGATCACGGGATGACTGATGAGATTGGACCGCGTAAACTTAAAACAATGTATAATACACATTATATTTATAGGTAGGTGATTGTCAGATTTGTTATCGAATTCATGTTTGGATCATTAATTACATTATCACGTGCACGTGTGAAGGAAAACATCGTGAGGATACCCACATTCCGAGAAATGCATTTTCGGAGGTTTGTGACCTAACCTGTATTGGGCTGGTTTTCCCTTCGCGTGTTGGAAAGTCAGACACGCTGTCGCTTCTGTAAAAAACCGGACCTGTCAAATCTTCTGGTTAGGTAAGCGGATCCTGAGAAAAACGGGACAATGCTAGGGAGATGATGATATTTATAGATTTTTTTTATAGATTTCAATAATTTCTATAGAATATCGCTTAGGGCTTTGATTGTTATTGTGTGAAAATAATAATTTGTATTGGAATTATCATTTACATTAATTAAGTATGGTAATTAAATAGTGTCTGAAAAATATTCTGACGGAAGCAATTGTCTAGTGATAAGCAGTAGGTGGCACTAAGTGGGCAGCAGTTATTTTCTGTCGGGCACTAGTTATTTATTTATGTAGACATTTATTACAAAGATATTTATATCTTTTTCATTTTAATTTTACTTTATTATAAATACCGTCATTTATTCTTAATCTTAACATTACAAATAATTAAAATTAGACTACTAAAACTAAAAAAAACGAACAAAAGTACACGCAAGTAACTATAGGCTAAATTAAAGATGCTCCCTTTTGCCACCTCTCGACCGAATGTGCCCATCACGCTCGCAGCGTTACCCCGTTGGATGGCGAGAGAAATATGCTGCGCTAAGTAATGCCCGTTGAGGTTGAGGAGCTCGGTGGTGCAGCGGTTAACGCGCTCGGTCTGCGATTGTTGAAGTAAAGCAACTTTCGCAAAGGCCGGTCATAGGATGGGTGACCACAAAAAAAAAAGTTTTCATCTCGAGCTCCTCCATGCTTCGGAAGGCACGTTAAGCCGTTGGTCCCGGCTGCATTGGCAGTCGTTAATAACCATCAATCCGCACTGGATCCGCGTGATGGTTTAAGGCCCGATCTCCCTATCCACCCATAGGGAAGGCCCGTGCCCCAGCAGTGGGGACGTTAATGGGCTGATGATGATGAAGTAATGCCCGGACCGGGAGTCGCCACCTTGCTCCCTTAACCGCTTACCCACCTCTCTGATAAAGCGCTTTGCTTCAGAAGTCCCCGCCGTTTCGACGGCACTTTTTATATCAATTTATATCTTAATATTTTTAAGACAAAGTGCCTATACGCATAGTAATAAGCACAGTTCAGAACAATAAACTACACAGTACATAACCTTTTGAAACTTAACACAATATAAAAACAATTACGAAAAAATATGTGCAATTCGAATATTCATAGCTACGTACGGGTCAAATTTATAACATTCTTTTTGTTGAAGTCATACAATGACAGTAAAAGTACCTAAGTATTATTTTAATACAGACTTACTTTTACAAAAAAATCAATGCACGACGGGATAAAAAAAAAACAACGTACAGTACATTATCGTGGCTAAAGTTAGTAATATTCCTAATCGATCGATTTTGGTCCTACTTTCAATAGGTACATAATTCTCATCCAATATTAACAAGCTGTAAAAATAGAAATTTTCTAAAACGAACATCGGTATATTTTTATTCCTAGCAAAATTAAACTCCAAAATACAATGACCATCCGACTTTGAACAACAAACCAGACCTTTATTCTGTCAATTTGAAAATAAACATATTTCAAATCTAATCACAACCTGACTGGACAAATTAAAAACCATTTTCTACCTGACCCTCGTCCCAGAAAAGTGGAATACGAGGATAAAAATATTGACAGCATCTGTTTACATGCGAAATCAAATAAAATGCAAATATTATTAAAATTTCGCAATGCCGATCGGCCGGACGGGCAGCCATTGGTAAATGGGCGAGGACGAGTATTTACATACGTTTGTTTTCACACCGTGACCTCTTCAATGTGATGGATTATCAGAGTCTATATAGGAACTATACAGAGTGTTAATGACATCGCAACGAAAACTTTGAGGGACGATTCAGACCATGATTCTGAGTTGATATCAAGTGGAACTTTCTGTCGCAAAAGTATGGAACTGAAAATAATTTAAAAAAAAACGCAAAAATTTTCATAAATTTTCCAACAGGAAATTTCACTTGATATCAACTCAGAATCATGGTATGAACCTTCCCCGTCAGTATTTGTTACGATGTCACTAACAACTATACCTACTTGTATGGCTACCTGTATGTACCTACTTGTACGAGGTGTTAGTGACATCGTAACGAATACTAAAAAGGATGATTCAGCTCATCATTTTAAGTTCACATCAAGTGGATTTTTCCATCGCAAAAGTATAGAATTGAATATAATTCAAGAAAGCTAAAAAAATAATGAATTTTGCGACGGAAAATTCTACTTGATTTCAACTCAGAAATATGGTCTGAATTTTATTATCCCTCAATGTTTACGTAACGATGTCATTAACACCCTGTACGTATAATACCTAGGCGCCACAAATACCACACGCGCGTATACCAATACATAACCGCAGCGTATTTGTCTACGTTGATTCGACAAATACAGCCAATTTCAACCTCCTGCGGGCTCTGCACAGCAACCATCATTAACCAGAATTACATCAAGGATCTGAAGTCGGCGGCCAGCAACCTTCACAACCTACAAACCCAGCTAATAATAAACAGGTTCGGTCCCATACCTTCGGTAATCCATATCTCGGGAATGTGGGTTTCCTCACGATGTTTTTCTTCACTGCTGAGCACGTGATACTAATTTATGATCCAAACATTAATTCGAAAACTAATTCGACAATCATTGGATTAGGCTTGTGCTGCATTCGAACCTCCGACCTCAAAGTGAGAGGCAAGCGTTCTACCAACTGGGCTACCACGGCTCTTTTTTTTTAACGACACCATGTATAAATATTATACTATCTAGAAACATACACATTTCACCTAGATATCGAAAATAAACAGCGTTCGCTTTTGAGAGCCAAACCACTGGAGAGTTTGAAGGAAAATTTCCTGAACGGAACTGAAATCGGTATCCAAACATCGCCAATGAAACGGAAATCTCAATGATGGACATTTTGAGTTCATTTTATTTTAAAGCTGGAACCGTCTCTACCGTATAGTAGTTAGACTGTTTGACTCTCGATCTGAGGGTCCCGGGTTCGATTTCCGGTGGATACATATCACATAAATATCTTTGTGGTCCCTAGTTTGGTTCGGAAATTGCAGGCTCGTCACCCGATTGTCCGAAAGTAAGATGATGCTTCAGAGGGCAAATTAAGTAGTCGGTCCCAGATATTATTATTTACGTAAACATGAAGTCGTCATGAGCAAAATGATGATATCCGAAACATAATCTGAAATAACGTCTTATCCATACTATTCCAACTTCTTGCATTAAGATTATTTCGATCACTGAGTATAATATTACATAACATAACATAAACAGCCTATATACGTCTCACTGCTGGGCACAGGCCCCCCCCCAATCAACCGGAGGGGGTATGGAGCATACTTCACCACGCTGCTCCAATGCGGGTTGGTGGAAGTGTTTTTACGGCTAATAGCCGGGACCTACGGCTTAATGTGCTCTCCGAAGCACGAAATCATCGTACGTTTTCGGACAATCAGGTGATTCAAGCCTGAAAAATCCTTACCAAACAAAGGACAGTCTCACAAAGTGATTTCGACAATGTTCCCATCGGGAATCGAACCCGAACCTCCAGATCGTGAGCCCAACGCTCTAACCACTAGATCACGGAGGCTGTTGTTGTCGTGTGTGTGAGTATAATATTATGTTATAATATTTATTTTAATACATAATGCTATTGTACAAAGTTTTTTGTTACCTTTTGAAAAATAAATATTTACTTACTTACGTAGATAGACGTATTTAAACAGGACATGTACTTATGCAAACAATTATCCTATTAATGCAAAAGAAGTAAAATTCCCTAAAAACGTATAAATCAAAGTCACAACAATTCCTTCCGTATCTAAACAAGTTGTGGATCCAAAAGACTTACTCCGAGACGGATCATTACGAATCCACAAACACAGGAAGAATTCAAACGAACTGTCAATTTTTTTCTTAGACAAACAGCAACGGATTAGGATCCAAGCTCATTTTTAACCAGACAGTGAAAAATTACGTAGCATAGAATGATTGATGGGGCGTTTAAAAAACATTTGCGATGCTTAATTTTTCTGTCGTCAGATGTCACTAGTGTTCGTGATGGATCGATTTTTGCGACATAAAGTTCAAGTGACATTTTATGTAGGGACACAGGTTGTTTTTGAGTGTCTAACTATGACATATTGTGATCTTAGGGTGGTATTAATAAACTAATGTCAGCTGAGACTGCCCTCAAGTTCATGCTCAAGTCCCTGTTTTTATAATATAAGAACAGTCACATTGACATGATCTTGTGGGCAATCTCAAAACTGAGATTAGTTTATTAATACCCTTATTATGATAGTCTGGCAGCTAAAATTGCAACTATTAAGAACTCGAAATTTAAATTTATTATTTTGAAAGAGACAATTTATTTCGAAACATGGCACACATTGGGATATCGGGTCTGTTTGTATATTTAAATATATTTTTTGCACTCAAACTGAACATACAAAAACAATACAACATATAGGTAACTTTACTACAAATGGGCGGCTCTGTTGCTCTAAATTAATTTCTTCCAGGCTACCACTAACAGGACCAGGAATCAGGCATAAGTAATTGCTTATGGGCCAGTACAACAAAAACGGCTATAGAAAACAATTTTATATTTAAACAAATAGACTACATATAAAAATATACGTAGTATAGGTATATTAACCTATTATAATATAGAGGTACGTTTGTCATTTTCTATGTAAATAAATAAATAATAAATTATGAGCCACAGGACGTGTTGCGAGGTCGTAGCATTAAGCAAATAGAACGATGGAACCTTGGCGTCGCAACGAAACGATAATGCATTTTATGGCTCATGCATATTCCGTACATGGTTAAAGGTCCAAAAACTCAGAAAGCGTCCTTTCATACTCACTTTGTTACAGCATCATCTCCCTATCGTTATTCCGTTTCTTTCGTGGTCCGTTTACCTAATCTGAAGATTTGACGGGTCCGGTTTTTAACACCTCATGGACCTGATCTTCCAACATGCGCGAAAAGAAAGCCAGCCCAAGCTACATCACATACCTACCTCCGAAATGCGTTTCGAAAATGTCGGTTTCCTCACCATATTTTTCTTCACCGCTGAGCACGTAATAATCATTTATGAGTCAAACATAGATTCGAAAACAAATTCAGAAATCATTAGTTTAGACACGTGCTGAGGTTCGAAGTTACGACCTTACAATGAGAGTCAAGCGTTCTACCAACTGGATTACCACGGTTTTCCTCGCTGGCTTTGTTACAGCGATTTTGGAATTTAATAACTACCTACGTACACGGATTCCAGTTTAGTCTACATTGATTTTAGTAAAAAGGATAATAAGGAACATATATTTTGAATTGCAAAATGATGTTATAACGTGTGAACATAAAAGTTTACAACAAAATACAAAATTACGCAACATTTTCCATAAATAAACGTTTGAAGAATTAATTGGACACATCAAGGAAAATTGAGCTTTGTAATATATTTAAATACCTATCATTTCTGTGATGCGGCGATAATACAATAAAATGTTATTACATTTCAGTTATGACGATAGCAGTGTTCACGAAAAATCGCCTCTAGAAAAAATAAAATAAATGCTTGTTTATAAATCCGCTTACGTGCCGAAGTAACTGGAAAAAAGCGAGATATTCGCGTGTCATCCACAACCGCTGTCGGTAATAATAAATTTCGTTTTTAAACAAAATAGTGTCGGAAAAAGAAATGGTTTATAATAAAAATAAAGCACAGCGCACTTCGTATTGCTAATACGTCAATACTGAGTACTAGGTCTAACATTAGCTTTTCTAACGTCCTCTGTGGTTCGAACCCAATGTTTCGGAAGACACGTTAATGATACGAAAGAGGGTTTCGGGATTGAAAGGAGACTCACGAAGTCCAAGCAAAGACGAATTTATTTTCTTTACACACGGTACAGCGCCCGCACAATACATGGTGACCCGGTACAACTTCGTCACTGTCACTTCACTTTACGCGACGCTTGAACACTGCACTTAACACTGTTTTAAATACTGTTCTTCACTTTCACTTTTCCACTTCTTCTTGATCCGATCTCTTTTAAAACTGAACCGACTCTTCTCGCTCTTTGTACCTATACCCTTTGGTCACAAACTAGAATTGTCGAGTCCTTTCTCGAAAAATTTCCGGTGGAACCTCCTTAACCATGTCAGTAAAAAAAGATAAGGTTGCTGCTATGCGTCAGAAAAGGATGCTGCTAAAAGAAAAAGGGTAATTAGATTTTCGATGATATCCGATGTAATGTAACATTTTCAATCCGTCACATTAGGCAGTTGGTGCCGGTCACTACTTAATAACATAAGTACGTCGACTTTACATGAGCCATATCAGGGGACTTTAGCAGCTTAATAATAACCCTAACACCAGGATGAATGAGATAATCCACCTCACAACCCACACGATAGAAGATTAAGTAACTTTCTTTTTGGTATGTGTTGTGAATTCAATAACCGACCTCATTAACACGTTCACTGTGTAACTGAAAATTAGATATCAACCCCTCACGTGCACATTGGAATTTAGGTATGTACATAGATACACTATGGCAAAAAAAATGTGCCCCACATAATGTCCCTCATATGGGGCATGCACGTATGAGTTTCAAATTTATTGCCTCATATGTGGTTCATACACAGTGAACGTGTTAACTTGGTATCAGCCGTTAGGTAGGTATTGAGCCGGCAAAGGCCCCTGACATGGCTCAAATGACGGCTACGTACTTAGGAAAGTAAAAGGTAGTCTGGCCGATTGCTTGACATGACTTTCGAAATACGGATTATCTAACATTCGGAAAATAGCCTAACTAAACTAGGGATCACAAACGCCCTAAGCTCGACCACTAAAACCACAGACTAGAAATTCTTATTCAGTTCCATTTAAAACCACTATGTATATATATTATGGTTTTGAATAGTTTCAAATGACAGATGCGAACTCTATGAGCAAACTAAAATATACGTATGTCGGAATAGCGACCCGTAATTTTACGCTCGTGGAAATTTTAATATTAAAACGCTAAAATCCACAATAGCCCTGTTCAGAGAAGACGTGACTTACAAAGTATTGTCACGGGTTTGAATACCGGGGAATCCCTTTGTGAGTTTACGATTGTGTCATAGATATAATTGATATCACGACGTTTCCATTTAATAGGGTCGCCCTTTATTAGATGGGACTTAAACACAGCTAGCGAGAATCGAATATACATCTCTGCCTGCCCCATTGGGGATACAGGCGAGATGCCATGTAAAACACTGAAAATAAAGGATTTTAACTCAAAATGTGTGAATTTCAACGTGTAAAATCCACACTAAGCATAATAGGCGTATGGCGTCGGCAAATTCCCCACTAAATACTGGAATTAATTAAGATTGTGTGTCGAAATATAGGTTAAGTAGGTTTCCTCACTTCGCAAAAATACAAATACATATAATTGAGCTACGAACAATGCTTTTGGATAAAATTGAGAAGAAGAATAATAATGAAACAAAAAGAAGAAGAATCAAAACTACTTTTGCGATAGAAAATTCCACGAGAATCCCCTCAGTATCCGTTACGATGTCACTTACACCCCGTACGTGTATACACGTACATAGACGTAGGGTTGTAAGTGAAAACGAAAACTTTGGGGGATGCATGCTTCTGAGTTGATATGGTGCGTCGGAAAATTTATATATTTTTTTTTGTGTTTATATTCAGTTCCATACTTTGCGACAGAAAATTCGACTTAATCACATCATCAGCCCATTAACGTCCCCACTGCTGGGGCACGGATCTACCCTATGGATGGGTAGGGAGATCGGGCCTTAAACCACCACACGGGCCCAGTGCGGATTGGTGGTTACCAACGACTGTTAATGCAGCCGGGACCAACGGCTCAACGTGCCTTCCGAAGCACGGAGGAGCTCGACATGAAAACTTTTTTTTTGTGGTCACCCATCCTATGACCGGCCTTTGCGAAAGTTGCTTAACTTCAACAATCGCAGACCGAGCGCGTTTATCGCTGCGCCACCGAGCTCCTCAACTTAACATCAACGACTTAATATCAACAGAGAATCACGATCTAAATCATCTCTTACATCGTTACGGTATCACTAAAACACCCTGTAGTTATGTTACGTAACGTGAAATATAATAAAATAACCAGTTCTTTTCTTGTCCTCAACACTTGAGACTTCATTATACCTATTTATGGTACGATACACAAACCTAAGTGTTATTTTCAAATTTTTGAGCAACTTGAAAATGGTACTCGGCGAGTGTCCACAGCGATGCAACGCTAAAATTGCGATTCGGTTTTCTTTCAAGGTCCACTCCATCGTAATAAATCACGGCAAATGATCATTTTTTGTTTTAAAATAATTGTCAAACATTCAAAAATGGAACGCCATAAAATTTTTCTAAAAGCATGTTCGAAATTTAAAAATAATGTGCCTGTGACAGAACTTTGGGACCGACTACGTAGTTTGTATAGAAGAACAAAGAAAACAATAGCCTTCTACGAATCCAATAAAACATATTAAATCTATGAAAAGAATAATATTATAAGAATTTGAGATGTGATTATTCGAAAGTATTGAGCCTATTTCCAATATAGAACAAGGACAAAGGGATCTATTTTAATATGTTTTACGGAGGCATAGAGTTGCTCATATTAGGATGATATTAAATTCACAATTTGCTTTACTCTATTTACGTGGAAAACTACGCTCACGTACAACTTTCTGTCTCGAAAGCCTTAAAAAGATAAATTTATCACGTATTCGATATCCAGAAAAGGTTATTCTTTCGAAGATTTTTTGTTCAGCCGTTTCAATTGCTAGGTCGATGACCGACCTATCAACCAAATCTCAATTGGGGTGTGATTGTCTAATGTAATGACATATGACAGTCATGCGGTCGAAGTTGATAAAGGTCAGTTCAGTAATTTTACATAGCCAATATTTCGACGGGTCTTTAGTCGTTTCGGACTGCAAGCGGTTCGGGCCATGGTGCGAATGGATAAATTCTTTTTTGAATAAGTCGTTTCGCCCCACCGAGGTTGGAGCGGTAGGAATTGCTCTAGGTATCTTTTGTAATGGGTCGATTCATATCACAGTGCAAAATGTAATTTGAGTAGGTACCTTAATACTATCTTCACTATCTGTATACACTGCGATTCGAAACGACCAATCCATAAAAGTGCTTAAAAGATTCGCTTCACGGTTCAAATGGCTTGAGGCCAGAAACGACTAGGGCGTGTAGATAGTTCAATCTAGGGTGGGTGATTTACCCGAGTAAAATTTTTAAGATTATGTGAATACAAATACTTTTTAATGCATAGTTGAGTGCGTGACAGACAACAGGTTAAGTAGCTTTTTCTTATTATTGCCAACAAAACGTACATCATGTGGATTCGGGAGTCGGAAATGCGATGTTTGGCAACTTCTAAATATCCTTTCCACTACACAGATTGTATAATGTAACATGACACATTGCTTTGCGAGCATTAAGAATGTTAAATGTCAACGTATGCCAATATATTTCAATGGGACATAAATCGTAAAATTGTTTCAATGTAAACGTCACCTAAATTCTACGGTTGCCAAAAATATTTCATTTTATGTTACATAAGAAGCGTGCATTGTTTTTGAAAATCCACGTGATTTAAGTCGTTTCATAAAACGTAGCTAGCTTCATACAAAATGTGTCACCCTTTTTAACCCTCTAAGGGGGGGTTTGTAACCTAGGGTCCTTTAAATCACGGGTGGATAGGCATTTTCTGGGTAAGCTCGTTCCAACGTCGATCTCTTTCTTCTTCTCCTCGTGGAAGAACGAAGTCAAGAGCAAACCCATCTTAATTAAAAAAAAGGAATGTCGCAAAATCTCACGTTAATGTACGCCTTAGTCCTAAACAGAACCCCTATGCAATTCAGATCGCAAGATGTACTAAGTACCCAAACCTCACTGAGCTTTCTGTTAGACCAACGTGATAGGTTAACATTATAGACGGCGATACGGTCAAGCCAATTGTGTTGATAAAAATTGCATTAAAGATAAATTAATAACTCATTGCTGCAATTCCAGTACCGGGGACTGAACTGGCGCTCCGCGAAAAAATATCGCGTTCATATTTTGAACAAAATGTTAGAGCAATAACATGCCTAAAATTGTTTTCGCTAAATTCTTGTACATTTCCCTGGGCCAGTTTAAGCCCACATACTAGCTCATATATGCGTGGGAAGCGAAAATCCCAAGTCAGCGTTTTCATATTTTTCGCATACCTTTAAAACTCCCTCTAAAATATTCCGATGTCGTAAATAAAAGTGGCACAGGGTCCCATTTGGAGTGTTTCCAAAATGTGTCGCGGAAATGCTAAATAGTTGCGGTTATGAGAAACTTATGGGCTACGAATATTTAATACTTTGGAATTCTTGTTCAAGTAATTTTCGAAGGCTTACGGAGGGACCTTTTTTCGGGGTTTTTGTAAGAACTAAAAACTTTAGCGGTCGAACGATGCCCTGAAAGCTGCTTTAGTCTAATGGCGTCGATCTCGTTGAATACTGAGACACTCTTAGACATGACAGGTTTACAAAAAACATAATTTACATAATCGAAGTCTGAAAGCGTGTGTGTTGTACCTAAGGTCGATGACTGACCTCATCAGCCGTTGGTTGCCGTTTGGCCTTGTTATGACTCGTGTACCTAACGGCTTCACATTTACCTCAGTAAGCAACATACTTTATTTTAAGTGAAAATTTAAATCGAAAAAAATCTGACTTGGATGGATCTTGAACCTGCAGCTCTTGTCAAGCTAGGACGAGCGTGTTAACCATTCATCATCATCAATTTAAGAGCCACGCTCTTGTCGGTGCAGCATTTTCCATTCCAGTCTATCAAAGGCCAATTCCTTGACTTCCCTATAAGACACGACGTTAACCTTTTCTTTAATCTGTTCCATGTAAGCTCTTCCTTCTTTCCATGTGGGTGTTAACCATTACACCCAAAAAATAGGAATAAAGTTTTTTTTTTATGTTATAGCACTTGTCACGTGCTTAAGGAAACTCACAAAGAATAAAATATCGAAACTTTAATTAAAATTATACAAGCGTCATACTGTGTTATGTTATTGTGAATATCTGTTTTTCAAGTTAATCTGAAACCACGGAAATTAACTTGTTAAGATCCTGACATACCCATTTCGCATATTTAACTTACATCAGGAGCAGAACAGACGGAGGAACTTCTTCCCTTGGTATAGATTGCGCACGTATGTCCATACAAACAATCAACACGCACGCTGGTACACACACACACACACACACACACACACACACACACAATCGCACCCTCATACAGACTCTCACACACACAGACACACGCACTCACAACACACGCATCCTCTCAGTAACACATTTTTTTAACAAATAATTTCACTTCCATACATTATTATTCTATGATCTCCATTCCATGTACAACTAAACTTTAACTATAATTTGGACAAGTAGTAGCTGTAGTTGTAACTTTCAAATAACTTAGTGATACTTATAGCACGGGAATTGATTTTCAAAACAAATCAAATCAAATCAAATATACTTTATTGCACACAACATACAAAACAAATTAACACAGATGATGATAGATACAGTACAATCTGGCGGCCGTATTGATTTTCTTATTTTAAGCATCAGTTGCATCTTCATTTCCCTATTATCTACCTGTACAACATGGTGATAAGTTTATTATACTTTGTAATAATTTTATATGCAATAAAATATTATTATTATTATGAATGTCCTTTCATACATTTTCGTCATTTTAAGTACCTTTTCTTTACCCCTCGGTTTTTGAAGCCTCCTGCGTTTGGAAACGTTACATTTGGCGCGGCTTTCATCTTTTTACTCTACTATTTACATTTTGCGCGTAAACAGAGTTGAATATAATGTCATATTTCTTAAATTCAAAAACAGAGTTCCGTTTTGACTAGGTTTTAAAATAAAATAACAAAATGTTCTAGAAGGTATAAATATGTAGAGTATCAGTATTTATACAATATTTATGTGTTAGAAATAAATACAATATTTAGAGAACGCCTTAGTAACAATAACAAAATAAAAATACACAAAATTAGGTATCAATTATATACCTGTATTGTATATTAGATATTGAAATATAATATCCTTTCATTATAATCTTCTTATAATTAGATACCAGATTTGTATGTATATATCTTTGTTGACTTTTTTATTCTCTTCTGTCTAAGGTACACTGTGTGACCTCCTAAACTCCGTCATATTTCCCACCATGCGGGGTTGGCTGGAAGACATCTCTTTTAGAGATAAGCCCATTTTTTGTTTTATATTTTCATTGTTTTGTTTTTTGTTGTTGTGTATACAATAAATAATAAATTATATTTGTCGAAATAGTCATACACCGGCAGTCGACATGCCAATAGTCATCACCTTAGCATTATCCCGTTTTTTGCAGAGTCCTAACCTAACCTAACCTGAAGATTTGACAGGTAACAATAGTGTAACGGCAAATGTCAGAGGTCTTTGGCGACACAATAGTAACTTTAACACCAGGATGGATGAGCTCGGTCCTTGACCTCACAAGCTACACAAGAAAAGAACCGTATTGGGTGATACCCGATCTTTTTTCTCAATTTTGAAACCTCTTATCAAGATCGTTTTACAATAATGAACCTAGCATTATCATGGGTAAGGTTCATAGGACACAAACAAAAGGCACTCGCCGGTAAATATGCATATCGTTGTCGGGTTTAAAACACGCTGTAACCCACATGACAAGATTTGAATACAGTATAACACCATGAATAATGGAACGCGAAGAATCGGTGTAAATATCGGATCATGGCTTCAAAGGTTGATCAGCCCCTTTATCCCATGTCCATCACGCCCGGAAAAAAATAGCGAAAAATTCGAACAGCCTGGATATCATGAATAAATTCCGAAGCTCAGCTTACTGAGTCCTTTCCAATAACGCTTTATATGTATCCAAGGATCTAAGTTTCTTTCCTCCACAATGAAATTGGGAGGTATTTCTTTACGTTGCTGATTAAATTTTTGTTTCATTCCTTTTCGTATACAGACAAAATTGGTTGAGAGGAAACGCTAATAGGACGACGCTGTTGTTGGGTAGCTTTTGATAAAATATGCCCTGTGTTAACCGTTTTTGTCATCTCTTCGTTTGTATAAATATTATGAGGCTCAGCTAACTCGAGATCTGAGAGAATTGCCCATTTTTGTACATTCGTTATTTTTCCGCAATTTAGGAACAATGACCTTTACACGTGTAATGTTATACTCGTATTAACATAGCATTCATTAGCCTCCGTGGTCTAGTAATTAGAGCGTTAGGCTCACGATCTGGAGGTCCGGGTTCAATTTCCGATGGGAACATTGTCAAAATCACTTTGTGAGACTGTCCTTTGTTTGGTAAGGACTTTTCAGGCTTGAATCACCTGATTGTCCGAAAAAGTACGATGATTCCGTGCTTCGGAGGGCACGTTAAGCCGTTGGTCCCGGCTATTAGCCTTAAAAGGCAATAGGCTCGTATCATAAATATTATATTGAGTTAAGAAAATAAAAAAAAGTAAGTAAAATATTTATTTCCTCTACAAATAACATTGCTCTTATACTAATTTACAATAATTTTTACCGACTTCAAAAAAGGAGGAGGTTCTCAATTCGACCGTATATTTTTTTTATACCTTGAACATTAATAATATTAGTAGAAGCTGGAGCCTTAACTAGGATACCCTGTGTTATAGGTCTCCAGGCCTCCACCTCCAGGAATACGGTCATTCAGAAACCAGAAATCAGAATCATTTATCCAACATAATTATCATGGATAAACTTGTTGAAGGTCAATATAACATTTTTGAATTTACGTCATTTCGCAAGGTGTTATAGCTGAGGAGAAGAAATAACAAGAAACTGCAACAGCAACACATCTTTTAAAAACCAATGAGGGTATACATTACAAGTTATTTAATAACTAGAGGAACACATTCAATACCAGACATTTTTATCATTTAAGTAGTAGCTTTTTTACATAAAGTAAGCTTCACATGAGCTTGAAATTTATTTTCTGAATCATTAGTAATGTTATCAAAAGAGCAATGCAAAGAAAGTAAATAAAATATTAAACATAGCTGGCGAGAAGTGGGTGTGTATATTATACACCTTTGCCTAACCCTTTGGGGATAGAAACGTGCTGTTTAGTCACAAAAGTTTAGTACAACAACTTCGCTCAAAACGTAAGAACTCGATAAATTTTTGGCCGAGAAACGTATCTTGTTAAGCGACTGGCGTCGTTGGAATACAAATGACCCGACTTAAAGAACTCTTCAAAGAGATACTAACTCAAACCAACTGTTCTTAAGTTTGGTCTTCAGACCGATTTCGAGAGTTTGAAGGACAATATCGAGATACAATATATAAAGTGTTAGTCACACCGTTACGAAAACTTTGAGAAATGATTCAGACCACGATTCTGAGTTGATATCAACTAGAATTTTCCGTCGCAAAAGTATTAAGCTGAAAATAAACTAATCAATACTGATTACTATTTAAAAAATCACTAAAATTTTCATGAATTTTTCGACAGGAAATTTCACTTGATATCAACTCAGAATCGTGGTCTGAATCATTTCTCAAAGTTTTCGTTACGGTTTCACTAACACTCATAAGTACTTGTATGGCTAATGTACGTACTTGTGCGGGGTGTAAGTGACATCGTAAAATATGGCTCTCTCATATATTTTTCATTTACTTATATCTTCTTATTTAAATTACGCAGGTGACAGGTGGTGAGCCGTTTGGCCGTCTATAATGGTCGAGGCAACTGTGATCAAAACTCAAATTCAAAAATACTTACATTTTAGATCCTAGTGCGAAAGTGGACCGTGGTCGGCCGTCCAATGGTATGCCTATAAATGTTAGGGGACATCTCGTCCCAGGCTTAAACTGGGCCCAGGGACGAGTTTGCCCTTTTCTAATTTGATAGTGGGTAACTGGGCCCACTACCGTGATCATGCTGTATTTTATTATTGTAATTTTACTATAATGTTTCAAGGCAAAATAAAGATTTTTTTTATTATTATTATTTTAGGTGACATAGTCGATTTTCAAATGAATATACATATGTATTTTGTCGAACGTCTCGTCCGCCTTAAACCACTGCAGTTTCTCACGACCTCGTACATTTAAACAAACCGTATGACATAGTAAGTTTACAATAGTTTCATTACTGAAAGAAGCGTATTAAGGCCAATACACCATACATTAGCTATTGTATCACTTTCAATACGTGTCATTTGGCCAGTCATCCTCTGTGAATGGACGCCCTAGTTAGTAGTTGGCCAGTGAGAAACCTATTTTCTGTTATTGGCTCCAAATAGTTCCTTACTCGACTTACTTACTTACTTAGGAACTCGGTGGCGCAGCGGTAAATGCGCTCGGTCTGCGATTGTTGAAGTTAAGCAACTTTCGCAAAGGCCAGTCATAGGATGGGTGACCACAAAAAAAGAGTTTTCATCTCGAGCTCCTCCGTGCTTCGGAAGGTACGTTAAGCCGTTGGTCCCGGCTGCATTAGCAGTCGTTAATAACCACCAATCCGCACTGGGCCCGCGTGGTGGTTTAAGGCCCGATCTCCCTATCCATCCATAGGGTGCCCCAGCAGTGGGGACGTTAATGGGCTGGTGATGATGAAGATGATGAGTTCCTTACTTCTCAGTGATCTGCGAGTAGAGAAACGACATAGAATATTATGATCAGCCGGGTTATCTTTCTTTTGTTTTCTTTAGCCTATCTTGTCTGCTGCGTAAAGGCCTCTTCTTTCTTCTTTCACATTTCTTTATATCGGCAGATATTTTGCCAGCAACTTATCTTAAGAATATCGTAAAAGTCAACAAAAATGTTTTTATTGTATACGTATTTTAGTGTAGGTATGTAGATGTGTACATATGTAAAGTAGGTACTAGGTCTGTTAATAGTATAATTACGTATGTTTTATGTACACAGTGTTTGTGGCAATTTATGTAGCATTATTTACTTATTGTACCGTCCCTTTTGTATATTTTTTATGTTTATTTAGCATCCTATTTTTACGGCTAATAGCCGGGACCAACGGCTTAACGTGCCCTCCGAAGCACGGAGCACCCGCAGTGGAGCAGCGTGGTGGCGTATGCTCCATACCACCTCGGGGTGATTGAGGGGAGACCTGTGCCCAGCGGTGGGACATTATATAGGCTATTTATGTATGTTGGCATCCTAAGGTTGCCTGGAAGAAATTGGTACTTAGCAATATTGCCGCCGATTGTGCTTTTCTTGTCTGTTTTAGATGAATTACTTGAATTTGGGATTTTAACCGCCTGATTACTAGTGGCTGTATACAGCCACACAAACATACACACTACACATCACGACTCGTACAGTCATGAGCAATATAATGTACGAGTACTCTAGGACTCTGTCGCTCTAACATATTTGACATTTAGTGAGACTTACAGTTCAATTTGTCAAAAAAGTTAATGTGACATGGTACCGAAGTGTATACATATTAATGCTCGTGATTGTACACGGCTGTAAATTTTAAGACTGTTTTTTATTTGACTGGAAATGTCTTGTTTTTCTGTGTGGCGACCTTTTGTAATAAACAATTTTTATTCTACTGTGTATATCTATTCAGATATCAGTATGATGTATGGGTGTGTGTATGTGTTTTTGAGACAGTGTGTGTCTGAGTGTGTGTGTGTGTTTGTCTATTTGTGTATTTACGTGGTTTACGATTAAGAAAGGATGTTTATATATGCTTCATTTTATTATCTACATCTTGCCTTATACTCCGGCATAATTTCCAGAGAAGATATGTTTTCTGGCATGAAAACGGGTGTTCCGACCAACTCTTGGGTAGATTGCCTCGCGCGTTTATATGTCATTTTCCAAGCCAATGTTAATGTAATCAACAACGTATTTTCTGTTTAACAGCTTCGTGCCACACATGAGTGGTTTTTGAATCGTGATTTAATTTTTATAATAGTTTTGGAGAATGTTTACCTTTTTTGACGTGGCTTATTGTGAATTTGCCGCAGATGGCATTAACTACTTGGCCGGACAAATACGGAGCACTGAGGTCTCTCACCCGGTACTAGTAATGTAGTAGGTATGTAATTTTTTAATATTATATAAAATATATTATTTTACATAAGTGATATTATAATACTTTTTTACCAGATTATAAGGTTAGGTTTAAGGTTTTTTATTGGGCTGGTTTTACCTTTGAGGGTTGGAAATCAAACAGGCAGTCGCTTCTGTAAAAAACTAAACCTGTCAAATCTTCAGGTTAGGTTAGCGGACCCTGTGAAAAACGGGGCTGACCAGATTATAAGGTTTCTATTTATAATAAATTATAATTAACATTGAAGACATGTTTCTTAAATGGGGTTATAAAAACATTTTATTATTTTTCTAAGAATTATAAGTATGTATACATAAACATACATAAACTGCCTATATACGTCCCACTGCTGGGCACAGGCCTCCCCTCAATCAACCGGAGGGGGTATGGAGCATACTCCACCACGCTGCTCCACTGCGGGTTGGTGGAGGTGTTTTTACGGCTAATAGCCGGGACCAACGGCTTAACGTGCCCTCCGAAGCACGGAATAAGTATGTAAGTTACCCTTAAAATAAAAAATGCTATTTTCACTTATATTTACACCAAAAGGTCGCTGCATCAATCGCGATGCACTCGCATAATCCCAGAATCCCAGAGGCGTAGTGTTTTACATAAAAAAGCACTACACTAGCTGGATTTTACGCTTTCCGTGCCACGCCGTACATCAAATTTGTGTTTTTATTTGCGCGTCCAACCGTGGGTCGCGCACAAAAGGGAATTTTCTCTGAAGACATTAAAACTTGCACGTTAGAAGCTCTCTGGTGATTCTAAAGAACATGGACCAAGGAATCCAACTAGCGTGCAAAAGGAACGCGTATTGGAAGTTGTGATTTTCACTTAAGTAAAACGTCAAATCAAGCTAGAGTTTTTTGAATCGAATTGGTGATTGATACGTTTGCAAGAAAGAAAGAATTTATCATTAGAGAACGCCACACTGATAATACAAAAACAACAGAAAAAAATGTATAATAATAATCTTACTCAAATTATATATTAACAAGAACCTGAAGTAATAAAAAAATAAAAATATGTTGGTAGTTTGACATGTCATGTTTTGGTTCAGTACTAAAGTAATGTTGTTCGAATTTTGTAAGTGAATATCCTACTTACATCTGTTTCAAAAATTGTCGGAAATACATAAACGATTTATTCTTTTTATAACTGTAAATATTATAAATTATTAAAACGAAAACTCGTACTCGGACAGGATTTCAACCCGCAGCTTTTGTCAAGTCGTCACGAGCAAGTCAGACTTTCGATTTCATTTTCTCTTTGTGGTTTTCTCTTAGATTATGAACTATCTACTTGGACTAATAATTTGGGCTGATAACCTTTCACCATGCGGTTCACCCGCTCCGATAGAATCACAGGCGTTCATTATTCCAAATAAAAATTTTACCGATATCTTTTGAAGTAAGTCACTTAAGGTCTTAAGACGACTCCCGTAAGGCCCTCTCATCTTAATGTTGACAACTCTTGGGTGATTTCAAAAGACGCTTTTAATGGCCTAGAGGGAAGTTCGGCAACTTTCTTTGTAAGCGGTAAACTCACTAATTGAGAAGTTCCCTTGATAAGAGCAATGGGGAGAAAAATATAGCCGGCTCTTTAAAAGATTATGCGTGCAAAGTAACGTGAAACGAGAGGTGGGCTAACTTGGTATTAAGGGCGCCTGAATGGTTTGTATAATAAAGGGTTATTCTCTTAAACCTTCAGAAAAGGTGTCTCGAGAGTAATAAAATATAAAAATTAAATCTATAACTGATAACTCTTCTCAATCTCTTTGTCTCTTTCGTTGCTCTATCAGAAAGTTCATTGGGAGTGGTTACTTAGTTCATCTTGCGATGGATGTACCTCTGACTCCCCTCGGTTCGGGTCCTTTGGTTCGAATCCCGCTTCGGTCTCTAAATCACTGAATCAGTGCTTTGTCAGTTTTGATTCATGTTTGAATCATAGAATTGATATCACGTAGTTACCAGGATTTGTATCCGGTTAAAGGCTCGCCCCCTATTATATGGAACTCAGGACTGGCAAGGAGTGCGTATACTATATATCTCTGCTTACCCCTTCGGGGATGCAGGTTTGATGCTATGCTATGTTATGTGAAGCTACACTGATCCAAACAAAAATATTATATCTTATTGGATGACGAAAATTTCTTGCGTTCTGGTCTTATCCAGAGGTTCTCAAATAGGGACATGAAAATGCGGCGAAATAGTTCCAGTAAAGGATGGTACGGCAGTGTTTGCTTCGCGCTCGACTTGGCGGGGGCACTGCCGTGCCCCCGATACATAGTACTTGATATAGGAAAACATTTCTTCTTGTTTTGAATGAAAGATTGTAAGCAACGGTACGTATAATTGGACGATTGTCGAGTTTATTTACCTTCAATTATAATGCTTTATTATCATTTCTAAAGATGTAAGGAAATTCGTTTATTTTCTTGGAAAACTCCGCAATCGTACTACATAAAGCACTCTTCAATTGTTTTCTTAATTTATTGTAAGTTCAGTTTTTGTTTGTTTGTTTTGTTTTGTGTTGAAATGGCAAAGAAATTGTGTAGGTACTTATATTCTGTCACGCAGATACGATACCCCGAGCTGTCATTTTCTACTACTGACTCCTTTCACTCATCAACATCTCCCTAGCGTTATCCTGTATCCACAGGGTCCGCTTACCTAACTTGAAGATTTGACAGGTACGGTTTTGACAAAAGCGCTTGTTTGACCTTCCAACGCGCCAATGGAAATGCAGCCCACTACAACCCACATACCTCATAGGTTAGGCCACATACCTCCGAAAAGCATTCATCGGGAAGTGTGTGTGTCTGCTGACTAATTTGACTAACTTAACTGCTGGTATCGCGTGGATTGTGAGGTGGATGATCAACTTTATTAACCCTGGTGTCACGGTTACTAATGAGCTGCTAAAGGCCCCTGACATGGTCCATGTAACAGCGCAATCGCGGATTTTTCGGTTATATAAGCGATGTGTTAACCTCATTGCCTACTAGCCTGCAGTAAGATTGCTGACCTGTTAATAACTCGAAGGTAGGTACACGAACCCAAAATTAAAGGAGATAAATGCTAAAGAGTTGAACCAATTCCATAATATTTATATTTTACTTGATACGAACAACCTCATTTTACACAGACACCATACATTGACGATATCGTACACGCGCATCTGTGTGTGTGATGTCATAGGGCTGCCAATTACAATACCTAATTTAACAAAAAAATAAAATATAAACAACGGTCCGCGCGCAGCCTTCACGTCTCAAGACTAAACTATGTTCGAGGGGGAGTGAGTATAACCTAGCTCAGACGCTGGTGGGGAGCGGAGATAGTATATAACGGCAGTTCTATCATTGTATTATTCCTTATTCTATGACATTATGTGACGTGTCGTCTGATAGCAAAACGACCATAGCTTTTTCTGTTGAGTAAGGTATTTTCACACTCGAATGAACCTTAAACCTCTTGATAGATAGATAAAATACTTTATTGAGCACAATGGACACAAAATACAGAGATAAGGACAACATATACAGAAAAGCACAACAGGCGGCCTTATTGCTCATGCAGCAATTTCTTCCAGGCAACCTTTGGGTACAGGAAAATCCAAAATCCAAATCAAATTGTTAAGAGACGAATCGGCCGCAAGCGATGCTGTTGTCGCTGAATTGTAAGGTTAATGACCAGCCTCACTAATTACAGAATAGTAGAAAGAGGCTAGAAAAGCCCTAACACGCATTTTGTATGAGAACCGCTGTCGCGGGTTCAACCCTACTCTCTTTTACTACTACTTCTGCAAACAGAGAACTATGACAGCTCTACTGATTCTCAAATTCTATAGCCACTTTACCGGCATTGTGTATTCTATGTGATAGGCTGCAATTTTATCATTACTTTTCGTAAAAATAGCGTTCCTGTGATAAGGAGGAATCTCCTTGAATGATAGTCTATGTTTGTCTTTTGCCCTTCAGATTATAATGCTCAAGACGACGGACGAATGGAGTGCAAAGTTGAAGTATGAACTATTTGCTCGTAGGTACTTTTACAGCACGCGTTTCGCGCTCACTGGGCCAACCAACCTCCTCCAATCTCTTTTATTTTATTCCGTGACACTAACCAGGTGGTGGTGGTATTAGAGTTATTTTTGAGTCTAGAGGTCTCTGATATGGGTGAATATCAAAATATGCAAAGTTTGGTGGCGAATTTTGGAATTCGGTTCCGACGTGAAAAAAGATAATTTTAGCTACGAAGAACAAGTTACCTCGTAGGTAGAACTATCCTTTTTCATGTCACAACCCAATTTTTCACGAAAACATAATAATTATGAAAGTTCGCCACCAAACTTGGCACATTTTGATATTCACCCATAATATATGATTATGATTATTCAACCATAACATAATTACTTCAGTAAATAGTTATGAGATAATAAAGAAAGCATAATATATTGACATCATACCGTTCTCCAGCCCACTGTTGAACTACAGGCCTATGAATAAAAAACAGGATCTGGAATGTTGTCAATTGTTGGATGAAAATAACAAGAAAGAACCTGACCAAAACCTTATTTATAACTTTTATTTTGTTTTTATTTTACTTACCTGTACCATCGTTGTCATTATGACATTATCAAATCAAATCAAATATACTTACTTTATTGCACAAAACTAAATTTCACAATCAGACATAGGTAACACATGTAATATTAAACATTGTAATAAATGTTTCCTTTCCACTGGTAGCCTGGAAGAAATTGCTACTTAGCAATAAGGCCGCCAGATTGTACTGTATCTATCATCCGTTTGTGTAAATTTGTTTTGTATGATGTGTGCAATAAAGTACATTTGATTTGATTTGATGAACACTGTACAATTTGGGCGACCTTATTATCGTGTTATAGTCATTTTATTCCGATGTTTTCTTCTCAGTTTGACCAAACATTTGTTTTGTTCCAGATAATGCATCCGATGAACCAACGCGCTCGTCATATGACCAAACCGTACAACGAATGGATGAGGCAAGGCTGAAGCATGATGTGGGGGGAGGTGCCGGCTCGCCGTCTCGGCTACCGTCTCAAGATCGGCCTCGTGGTCATAGTCATTATGGTGCTGGGCTTCTTCACTGAGAGTCAGGGTAAGTATGTCATGCTGTGTTAGTTGCTCACATGTTTGAGCCAAGCTCTTGTCGGTGTAGCATTTTCCATAGGGAAAAATAGGGCAGTAGCATAGTTGACGTCATTTGATACAAATATTATTATTTCCAACAAAAATTACACCACGTCGAAAATTCAGGAGACGTAAATGCGATTCTTGACAACTTCTAGACACCCTTTCCACTACTCTTGTCTTCCGCTCTGCAGTACTGTCTGACGCGAGTGGAATGGAACCAAGAGTAGTATATTTCAAAGCTATTCCGAAACCTCGTTATATAAATCGTTAGGCCGAATAGGGAAAATGCACATACATTTTCTCCAGCCTCAGACATCACTTTCTTCTCAAAGAATTCAAATTACAAAATTCAAATAAACCGACTGAATAACCTAACCTAACCTAACCCACGGTCAGTACCACACTTCACCGCACTTACAACTCTATATCTGCTTATCGACAGCTTATTGTCTGGAGGTAAGTAACCTGTTCCAGTCGATTCCACCACACAAAAACACCATCTGCTTCAAAAAGGAAAACCCTGTAAAGGTATAAACGAGTACATCTTCGAATATTCACTTAGGGTTTAGCCTTTAGCTAGACCAACCTATCTCAAAAGCCAAATTCTAAGGCACGTCGAATTACCCAGTGGTCTCCATAAATTGAGTTGGTCACTAACTACAGAGTATAGCGAACACTCAATTACGCTCAGTTGAGTCAAGTTTGCGGTTGCCTTAGGGGATTTTCAAGCGATGACGCTTGTTGAAGCGACGTGTAATTTTGCACTGCGATTATGTAGTGCATTTGCTCGTACGATCTTGCTCGTGTTATTTTGTTTGCAATTTGATATCGTCACTTCTTCTACTATCGTTTTTTTTTTTGGTCTTATATAAACTTTCTACTATCGTGTGAGTTGTAACGTGACTAACCCCAACAACCCTACATGGTTTTGGGTTGTTATTGAGTCGCCAAAGGCTTCTGATATGGTTCATGTAACGACTACTTGCTTACATCGGTAAATAGTAACCGGGACCAACGGCATGACGTGCCTTCAGAAGCACGGATTATCTTGCTTTAGGACAATAAGGTGCTCTGCCTGTAATGTCCTGTCGAAAATTTTATAAAAATTTTAGTGTTTTTTTAATTAAGTATATTCAGTCAATACTTTTGCGACGGAAAATTCCACTTGATACCTATCAACTCAGAATCGCGGTCTGAATCATCTCTCAAAGATTTCGTTACGATGTCGCTAACACTCTGTATACAAGTGGTAGTCACACCTCACCGAGTTATCTGTTAGACCAACGTAATAGGTGGCAACGTAATAGTCTAAAAGGAATAAGTAGTCGCCTTCCCACATTCATCGCTTATCGCTATCGACCAACTAGGGTCGATGAATTCTTTCAAATATTCTTCCTTTCAGACGACGCCCTGAGCCGAGGTTCGCGCCCAACTGGGCATACTCAGGCCTGTTGTCTTAAATTTTGTACCGAGTGAGAGCCTTCAGTGCTTCCCACTTGTACGGCTAAGTAATTTTTGCCATCTGCGGCAAATATACAATAAGTCACGTCAAAAAAATAATAGTCGCTCTTAAAAGCCACTGCGACAAGCAGCATCGTGTACGAGTGATCTTACAGAGTATTATAGGCTGGCTCGAATTTACGACTTTCCCTACGAACAACAGTAAAGGTTGACGAGTCCCGGTCAGTTGTTCGACTAATTTGGCGTGGTCTTAAAGGAAACTTGATCCAAGTTAGGTTAGTGGCTTTTACGGGTTTATAGGCAGTGGGTGGTAAATATACACGCCGTGGTGACTTATCAAAGAAAGAAAGGGAAATAAAAGAGTATTTGTTATTAGAGTACGCCACAGTAACATAATATACAATAATAATAGGAAAAAAAAAACATACACGAAATTACACATTACTTTGCTGGTCTGGAATTGTTGGCAAAATGCAACAGAATATTATTTTTTTACTTTTTTATCATAAAACACTGTCACGTCTGTATCCAACACTAACTCAATCTTAATAATTAAATACTTTATTGCTGAGACATGAGCAGAGGAGTTCGATGGCGCAGAGGTAAACGCGCTTGGTCTGCGATTGTTGAAGTTAAGCAACGTTCGCAAAGGCCGGTCATAGGATGGGTGACCACAAAAAACAAAAGCTTTCATCTCGAGCTCCTCCGCGCTTCGGAAGGCACGTTAAGCCGTTGGTCCCGGCTTCATTAGCCGTTGTTAATAACCATCAATCCGCACTGGGCCCGCGTGATGGTTTAAGGCCCGATCTCCCTATCCATCCATAGGGAAGGCCCGTGCCCCAGCAGTGGGGACTTTAATGGGCTGATGATGATGATTGCTGAGACATAGCTTCGAAACAAAAAGTTATTTTTTGGTACACAGTGCACATTAAACTATGTTATATAACAATGCCATACGACATATCGCGGCTGTCTTTGCAAACTGACGTATCTGCAATTTTTTTTACCAAAAACTATTTGTCTTATTGACAGCAAAAGGTGCAAATCAGATTCGCCTAAAAATTCAGATACGTCAGATAGCGACATCAGTGACGATATATTAAGCAAAGAATTAATAAAATTATTTTTATTTAAAAAAAATCTGGTAACTCGATGAACGGTAATATCAACTCTATATTATGGACTACCATCAAGTTTAAGGGTGGTATTAATAAACTAATCTCAGCTTCGAGACTGCCCTTAATATCGTGTCAATGTGACAGTTCTCATATAAAAAAGGGTCTTGAGGGCTAAATTTAAGTAAATATGCCACCAAATTTTCGACTTCTAATTATGATGCTTCAATCAATCCTGACACGGCATTTTAGCTATTCGCGCTCTCGACACAATCTTCATCTGTGTTAATAATTATTATGCGGGAGTTTAATCTATCTAAATATAAATATATAAAAGGAGAAACTGACTGACTGACATATCAATGCACAGCCTAAACGGCTAAACGTAGGCACTTGAGGAAAGGACGTAGCTTAGGTACCGTAGAGGTGCACTAAGAAAGGAATTCCCGGAATTCCTACGGGAACGGAAATTAGCGGGAAAATTCTTTTGTATGAAAAATCTAAACCGCTTAAATTAGACGCTTGAAATTTGGCGTGCAGGTACCTTAGTTAACTGAAAGCTTAGTTGCAACAGGATATTGCAAAATTCCCACGGAAACGGGAGTTAGCGGGAAAAAACATTTGTATGAAAAAATCGAAACCGCGTAAGATATGTTTTCAATCTAGCATGCATGCATACCTTAGTAAATGTAAAGTTTAGTTATGGCTGTATTTTGAAAAATGGGAGTTAGCGGGGAAAAAATTGTATGAAAAAATCTAATCTGCATAAGTTAGATGCTTGAAATTTGATATGCACTCCCACACACGCAAAGATCTCTCTTTTATAACACGCCACGCGGACGAAGTCGCGGGCAAAAGCTAGTATAAGATAAATTATTTAAGATATTCGCCTTAAGAGAAATAATAAAATGGCATTTACATGAAAAATGTTAGAAGGCTTGTCTGGATTCTATTAGGAGAAATTGCTTCTATATTTGAATAAAATTGTGTCTATTACAAGAGAGTGTATATACATGTTCTTAGTGATATCGTAACGAAAACTTTGGGGAATGATTCTGAATTGATATCAAGTGGAATTTTCCGTCGGTAAAAATAGGAAATGTCATTTCATAGTGTTTGTCTTGAATTATTTTATGTTCCACATTGTGCTTTTAGCTGCATAAAAAACAAATTTAATAAAATACAAAAATAAAAATGTCAAATTGTTAACAATTTTCATTGTTGGACGATTTACATTGCGGCGCAGTAAAAACTCAAAATCTTAATTCAAATTCAAAAATATCTTTATTCAGTATGTAACATCGCTACACTTTGAATTGTCATTTTTAAATAACGAACGGTTCATCCGCCTAAAACTACTGCGGCTTCTCACAACCTGTATCGCCGGGGAAAAGAAGCTGCAAGAAAATTCTCGGCACAGGGCCCTATTTTGGTATTGAAATAAAATCATAATAAAAGATTTCCGACAAGAGAAAGACTTACCATCGTTCTTTACCAAGTAGACTGAGAATTTCCGTTCAATGACTCTTGAGAAAATTTTAGCTTTATCCCGTTTCTCACAGGGTCCGTTTACCTAACCTGAAGATTTTAGATTCCATAGCCGATTTTGTAAGTGTTTAAGTGTTAATTAAACATATATTTTTAGCCTTATTAGTTATAAATTTATATATAATTATAATAGTTTTATAAATGTATATGTTATTATGTTCTTTCACCGTTGTGAACTGAAAGGGTCTCCGTATCCAATAGCGGGGTCCCTGAAGGATCACAGCATATTGAGAGTCAGTACATATTTTTAATTTAGTCTAAGGCATGCAATTCTAAACTCTGTATTTAATGTTATTAAGACCAGAACATAGTCCTCTCGAGGACGGTTATTACCCTCGGGAGAAATCAATAAAAAAAAACCTGAAGATTTGACAGTCGCCGCCGCTGCCGCCGTGGTGCCGTTCAATGATTCTTGAGATTAACTTATATAATAGCAACAAGAGTGGACTTCTTTGTAAGATATTTTGAACAACTTCATTTTAAAAATTGCCATATTACACCAAAACCATAGAAATAAGGCGAAAGCCAACTCGTAACATTTTAACTCCAAACAATTCACAGTAACCTAAATCATACGAAAACACGCAAATGTGATACCGGATCCAATCTCTGGTTGTATTTACACAATAAATACTGGCTTTTCAGGTGGAGTACGTTCAGTAAACATGTTATTGTTGTGTATGCATGTTTATGTTTAATTACGTATAGATATTTGGTTGTAATTACGTCGTTGGGAAAATGAGAAAGTGTAGATGCGCTTGTTGAAATCGCCTACATCGAGTTCTTTTATTGGCATTTTTTATTTTAGACGTGAATAATTGGGTAGTTTCAAAGAAAAATTACGAAATTTTGTTTTTTTAATAAATAAAGACAGATGCGGATGAAGGATAATAGGATTGCAAAAGCGGTATATAAAGCGAAAGTTGATGGTAGGGCTGGCAGAGGAAGACTGAGAAGGACTTACGATGACCAAATTGGAGATGTCCTTAGAAAAGGTTCAATACGATCTACTCTGAACCGGCGTGCGTGTATGAAGCGATTGATGAATGTGGAGGAAGCAAGAGAAGTGTGTCAGGATCGAAGCAAATGGAATTCTATAGTCTCTGCTTACCCCGGTGGGAAATAGGCGTGAGTTTATGTATGTATGTATGTATGTAAAGACAGATCTAAAACTGTCAAAAAACGTTTTCTTTTGTCTATTTATCTTATTTATGAACTTTAATAAAAAAAGCTATAATAATTAAGTGTCACATTTTGCAACGGTTTTCTATGACGTCACAGGTTGCTTTTCACACAAATTTCGTAGCAATTTCGTGTGATTTGACTAGTTGGAAATTACCCTATTATAGATTTGCCGCATATCGCTATCTCACTATTCAGAAATCGACTCAGTCATGTTCTTCTTCTTTGCGAATCGATGGCGAATGAAACTAAATTTTTGCTGACCAATAATTGGCCACGCTTACGGCATTTTCAGTGGCTTCGTACAGGTCTTTAATAGTGCAGGTGTTAGGGCACTTAGGACAGCACAAAAGGTGAGCCATAGTTTGTGGTGATACTCCACACTCGCAATCATCGCAACCATCAACCAGGTATCCCCACCTGCAAAGATTATCCTTGCAGCGGCCAACCTGTGTCCGGAGCCTATCATAAGACAGTCATGTTTAAGACCACAGTCTGGAAGAATAAGCGATTGAACGCATTCCATGATTTTTTTTTTGGTCAGGAGGAAATGAGCGTGCGGATTGTTGGAGCGTATTCATCATTGGCCCTATGCGTCTGTTTCAGACGATTTATGACGTCATTGCCTCGAAGAAATGCACGTATTAGTAGTAGTATTATTCTTTATACTATGGTAATGAAAGGTTTAGGATTAAGGGTAAACAAATCATCTTAAGAAGCAATATTGCTGGCATTTGTTTGCATTGCTTACTTGTATATGCGCAAATGTCAATTTGCAATATTGCTTTTGTAGATGAATTGCTTCGATGTGGCCTTTTTAATCCCCAGTAAAACATAATTCCAAGCACTGTACTTATAATGCAATCAGACACCCACAGGGTGATTACTGCTGTCGATAGAATATGCTATTAAAAGGCATAATTAAGAACAGTAGGTGCTATTAGCACACATACTGAAATTGCAGTACCCGATTTCCCCGTCCTAGAGTACTAAATTCAAATAGGTAGTGTTGGCAACATCTAATAAATTATATTTTCTACTTTTTAAAGTATACACATAAACAGCCTATATACGTCCCACAGATAGGCACGGCACAGCCCTCTCCTCAATGAACCGGAGGGGTAATGGAGCATATTCCACCACGCTGCCCCAATGCGGGTTGGCGGAGGTGTTTTTACGGCTAATAGCCGGGACCAACGTCTTAACGTGCCCTCCGAAGCACGGAATCATCTTACTTTTTCAGACAATCAGGTGATTCAAGCTTGGAAAGCCCTTACCAAACAAAGGACAGTCTCACAAAGTGATTTTGACAATGTTCCCATCGGGAATCGAACCCGGCCCTCCAGATCGCAAGCCTAACGTTCTAACCACTAGACCACGGAGGCTGTTTAAAGTATAGAAATATATTTTTTCTGCTATGATCGACAGTAACGTGTATTTTTTGCGTCGCTAATTGAGTATAACGTGGTCATCTCAAAGTCATGTGGGTTGGTGGGGTTGGTAATCCACCTCACAACCCACACGATAGAAGAAGAACTTAAAGTCACCGCATTATTTACCACCTAAACACCAGACAAGATGATTTTCCTTTAGCAAAAGACCGTGACATATGGAGGGAACTAGAGGAGGCCTATGTCATGAGACAACCTGACTGTTAATGGCTGCTTATTTAAAAAAACAAGGTTACAGTAGGGTTTACACATAGAACTAATAATTAGGTAGGTACTCGGTAGATAGAAGGAAAACCTTGTATAACCTATGTTTTATTTTTTTTGAGACGGAGAATAAAGGCTATTTTGATTTTTTATTTTATACAGAATTAAATAATATAAATTCTGATTCTGATATTATGACACTCATCATAAAGAGTCTAGGCGAGGTCTACGATCTTAGAAACATAATTTTATTTTACTAAGACTTCTCACAATTTTTGGGAACATAAAAGGCATTAAAAAAGAAAAGAAAAATATTTGTATACAGTTTTTCTTCATGTGATTGCTTTAACAACTCAATTTTGTACTCAGACTGCAAATATTTGCTAAAGTTATTACCTACAAAAAAAAAATCTGGCGAATAACAAAATCTTTCCATTGACAAATATACGCCCGAATGTTTGTCCAAATACAACACTATTTGAACAGTTAATGTGATTATTTAGACCAAACATTTGGTCAACTTAGGGTTGTCAATTTGTTTGAGGGAAAAAAAATACTGTTAGAAAGATGAGCACTTTAGAGGAAATACAACTCATGCGTGTTTTGTAACAGTTTTTTATTTTATACTTTTTTAACATATAATTTCAAACGTATCTTAAATAACATAACATAATCACTACATAGTATAAAACAAAGTCGCTTTTTCTGTCCCTATATCCCTATGTACGCTTAAATCTTTAAAACTACGCAACGGATTTTTATGCGGTTTTTTTAATAGATAGAGTGTTTCAAGAGGAGGGTTTATATTATGTATAATAACATCCATTACATAGTGGAGAATACTGTTATTTTTGAGGTTTTTAATGTGATGTCGTAAATAATTTCATTTTTTCCTCAGCATTGCACCCGAGCGAAACCGAGGCGGATCGCTTGTATGAAATAACATAAGCTCTCAACTTGGGGTAGTCAGAGCTGTATCCATCGCAAGATGAACTAAGTTCCTACGCTTCATATATCAGTCTATTAGACCAACGTGATAGTTGGTGAGTGGTATCGTCCTCTATAACGGTCGAGCCAACTTTATTAGTGAAAGCTGCACTTAAGATAAACTCTAAAATACACGTAATTTATTAAATAATTTAAAGTATTCTTAACTTATTTTGAACGCTGAATCCTTATTATTCAGCCTGCATAAAATCAGAGATCCAAAATATCAAGTTACTCTGCTAGAAACGTTACCCGTCTTAAATCAGGAGATATCTAAATAAGGGACCGCACCCATTAGAAACTGTCTCGTCTTGTCCCGATTAAATCGGGCAGAGCGACAACCTTGACAAATAGATTGTGCCTTGAGTGCTTAGGGTGGTCACACACTTGCGCGGCCTACGCAACGCAAAAGTCATATCGCATCGCTTAAAAAAATCAGCTAAATAGCACACTTCGGTCAAGATGACTTGGCAACGCAACTCATTAGAATAAATAGTGGAAGATATATGTATACATAATTAAAGTCGAAAAACCGATTATTCTTTTTAAATTTCAAGGCCAGAGCGGACAGGCATCTTCTGGGCGAGCTCGCTCCATCTTAGGCCTCGTCAATGCCTTTGGGCAAGTCTGGGGCCAAGAGATAACGCAAGAAAGTTAAAAAAAACAAACCTTATTGTTTAGATATTGTGTCTCCAACTCTTGCCTTTACGAGGCTATGATCCAAAATGAAGTAAAAATGAAATTCCTATGTCGTTTGTTTGCATAAACTTTATTGTTTTTATCTTTTGTTGGTGAAATAAGGCATAATAATAATATTATATTTTATTCTGGTAGTTCAGTGTTGTAAAAGCGTTGCGTCGCCGCACAGTTCGGGTGTACAGCCACCCTTAGATTTCACCCCAAGTGTTCAGCTTGGAATATTTTACTGCCAATATGTAGGTTTGTTTGTCATATATTGTGTTTGTGATTGTAATTTTGGTTGTTTGCGAACCGCCATGATAGTAATTTGTGTGCTTAGAGTAGAGACGTGATATGTTATTACACTTTGTATCTATGTTGCGTAGGACGATTTAATTTAAACTTATGTCACTTACATAATATTAAATGTGTGATAATTACGTTCTCTCTCTCTCTCTCTCTCTCTCTCAATTCAAATTAAAATCAAAGGTCCTAATAATATCTTCGTATCGTATCTAGCCTAAAGTGACCCACTGCCGGGCAAAGGCCTCCCTCCATTTCTTGCAGGACTCTCTCTCCAGTGCTTCCTCCGGCCAGCCTTCCAGAAAAGCATCCAGGTTGTCGCGCCATCTCCTCCTCGGTCTGCCTCGCCCGCGTCTGTCTCTATTCGGAGACCATTCTGTGGTGATCTTAGCCCACAGGTCGTCAGGCATCTGACAGCAGTGTAAGCGTCTGCTATTATATGGGTCCTTTTGATTTGGATTATCACATGTAGTGTTTTGTTGTTTTTTTTTTTTTTAAATTCTTTCTTTCCTTTTTCTTTCTGGTCGAATAGTTGTATCTGAGGTAAATCTAGCATAAATCTGTTAATAATAATATTGCAATAAATACTTACCAACATACGCATTTGAATATACTTACCTACGTGATCCTAACGGAGTGGACCCATCTAACAGAAACCAGAAGAAAACTTTTAATTCGAAAAATCTTAAAGATAAAGAGGTACTTAGGAACAGTAAACTTATGTTTTTAAAATTTTTGTAATTTATAAACGACGGAGAAAAATCCAAAGAGTACAATACTAATAAAGCAATCCCAAAATAAAAACAAGATTTAAATTACCCACTTGAATAAATAATTGGGGCAGCGTAAGTATAAAAATACCCCAGGAGGATCCTATTACTTGATTTAATAAATGCCTATTCTCTCCTTTCTCTCTTACGAACATAAATAAACTGAAAAAAGAAAAAAATGTCGGCGAAGATATCGCAGTAGGGGTAATCAAAAAATATAATAATGCCTACGACACTCAGATTTTGGAAACCTTATTGAATGGTTACTGAACTCGTGGTAGCCTAGTAGGTTGAACGCTTGTCTCTCACTGTAAGGTCGCAGGTTCAAATCCAGCAAAGGCCTAAACCAATGATTGCCGATTTTTTTTTTCCGATCCTTGGTCAAAGATAAATTATGAAATACTGATTATAAAATAGTTAAATAAAGACAGATAAAAAACTGACGAAAACATTTGCTTTTTGTTCCATATGAATTTGAATAAGTCCGACATTTTATCACGTTTTTCTATGATGTCATAGTCAAAATTAAATGTACCTTTTCATACAAACTTTACAGTAATTTCGTGTTTTGACGTTCAATAAAAAGCGACTGATTTGACTAGTTGGAAACTAACCTAAAAGTATATTATATATATATATATATATCTAAGAAGCTGTCTTCCCTAATAAAGTCACAAACGGTGGTCGCCTAATTCGCTCGCATATACGTACCTAATGTACTAAGTAATATATCGCCCGCAAAACATAACAGAATAATATTAATCGAGCATAATAACAAAGAGCACGATATCCCAAAATACTGGAAGAAACAAAAGACATTTTAGTGTGCGCAGATGTTATTAATGTGTTTCATTAGCGCTTGGTCCCGTTGATGTAGATGTACTGGATGGTACAGAAAATGGTTCTAATTAATATGATTTTCAAAGCCTCTGTGGTCCAGTGGTTTGAGTGTTGGGTTAACCCGGAGGTCCCGGGTTCAAATCCCGGTGGGGACACATCATGAAAATCACTTTGTAATTCTTAGTTTGGTTATAGGACATTACAGTCTAATCACCTGATTGTCCGAGAGAAAGATGATGAGAAGAAGCGGCGGGGAGTGACAACAAGTTACAAGAACACTTGCTAACATATTTGGCATTAAAATAGATAGTATTATGATGAGCTAAAATATACTAAGCTAACGCCTATACAGGGTGTTAGTGACATTGTAACGAATACTCAGGGGGATGATTCAGAACATGATTCTAAATTGATATCAAGTGGAATTTTTCGTCGCAAAATTCATGATTTTTTTTAAATTTTTTTTTTAGTTATTTTCAATTCTGTACTTTCGCGATGGAAAGTATCACTTGATATTAACTCAGAATAATCAGCTGAATCATCCCCCTCAGTATTCGTTACGATGTCACTTACACCCCGCACAAGTACATACAGTAGCCATACAAGTAGGTATGGGTGTTAGTGACACCGCAACGAATACTGAGGGGGATGGTTCAGACCATAATGATTCTGATTTGATATCAAGTGGAATTTTCAGTCTGAATATTCATGAAAATATTTGTGTTTTTTAAATTATTTAAAATTCCATACTTTTGCGACGGAAAATTCCACTTGATATCAACTCAGAATCATGGCCTCAATCACCTCTCAAAGTTTTCGTTACGATGTCACTAACACCTTGTACATAGTTTAGTCATGTGTCAACTTTGGATGTAAATAAATAAAGTAAATTAATTATTTATTAAATAAAAATACATAAACAAGTACATTCCATCCAACTACAGTTGTATCAACACACATATTATTAAAATCAAAACATAAACAAGGGATAAAAAGCTATAAATAAAAAATGTCCTCCAGCTCACCACATCGAGGCAAAGTCCCCGGAATACTGGCCACGTTGCCCCTCTGCACCGCCAAACTGACCCTTTGGGCAAAATAACTAAATAATTAATAAATAATAAATAAATAATTACACAAACCTTGTTGTGCTGACATACTTGGCATTAATTTTGTGAGACAGTTTTGTCACAAAATTTAATGTGACATGATACTATATTAATGCTCGTGGCCGTACATCGTTTGAAAGGGATCATTTTCAGTCCATTCTTTTCATTTTGGGAGATGGATAACAGTAATAATCATGCATGCATGTATTTATTGTTAATTTGTATGTATAGTTTGTACCCGCAATCTTTCATTTTTTTTTTACCTTTTTCCTCACCTTATGGTTGTCTGGAAGAAATCGCTTTAAGCGATAAGGCCGCCATTTGCCATGTACTTAGTTAAGAGACTTTTTGTAATTATTTCTTTTTATTTTGGTGCAATAAAGTGTATTTGTATTGTATTGTAATAATCTCTTACCAACTTACAAATAAAAAATAAACATGGGATGAACGTGGGTTTAAATTTTTGACCGCCAAGCAAAATTGAATCCAATTATCATACAATTCGACTGAACTTTGCTTGGCTGTCAAATACTTAAACCCACGTTCTTCCCTGGTTTATTTTTTGTAAGTAAGGTGGTTAGTCAAACAGCTCTGCTCCAAGTTCGTTAAAATTAAGTTAGTATATTTGTTTGTTTGTGTTTGTTAGTGAAGTGGTGTGAGCCGTGGTATTTCAGTTTCGAATTCACTACAAGCCTAAATCAGTGATTGTCGAATTTATTTTCGAATTCATGTTTGGATCATAAATGATTATCACATTCTCAGCGGCGAAGGAAAACATCGTGAGGAAATCCGCATTCCCGAGGAATGCATTTTCGGAAGTATGCGACCTAACCTGTGTTGGGCTGGTTTTCCCTTTGCGGGTTGGAATGTCAGACAGGCAGTCGCTTCTGTAAAAAACCGGACCTGTCACATCTTCAGGTTAGGTAAGCGGACCCTGTGAAACGTTTTTCACAGGGTCCGCCCTAATCCGTTGGATAAGACGTGGTGTGATTTCATGATATACGTGAATTCATTTCTACTCTTTGTAAGTTTTTCCCAGGCCAACAGAGAGGTTTCTTTTATCTCTACCTACCTACATCTTTCGTTCCAAGAAGCTGTGACATCATAGTAAAGCCACTTCCACAAGGACACTTATTCAACGACGCAACAATAATCGTGGAAACGGAAAGTGTGCGATAACGTAGCAAATTTCCGGACTTCAACAGAACTTTGATTCAAACGTTACATTCCAGAATTCTACACGTTTTGTTGGTAACTGCCAAAACTTGTTTGTGCAAGCGCAAATAGCGATGCATCTTTCTGTAAATGTTTAAACAAAGTTTGTGCAGGTTCTAAGTCTTCTTCTTCTATTGTGCGGCTATGCAATTCTCTTACAACAACTTCAGCATAATAAATCGTCTCGAATCTCGAAGGTTACACGCGTAATGTTTAAATTTTAAAAATAACAGCTTTAAGTTTTTTTTTAACGTCTTTTACTTTATTTCTGAAGCTGATGGTCCTTTTCGGCTAGTGAGAAAATGACAAGAATAATTTAAAACAAAATTAGGAGATCCATTTTTTCTTGTGAGTTGAATCTTTTTTCTTTAAGTAAGTAAGTTGTAACATAAACAACATTTTCATTTTTTTGTAATTTTGTAAAACTATTTTAGCAAACAACGCAATCTTTTTAACAACCCTTTAAACTAAGTGCGAACTAAAGAAGCAAACTGCAATTGAATAGTTGAGATAATTTTCATTACTCCATCAAGTAGAATTTAATATAATTTGCTTTGAGTCGGGAAGTCTTAGTACTAGACGGTTAAAATCTTTGCTTTCAAGATTCCGGGTTACTTACTTAAATGGAATATAAATTTACAGTTAGAGCTTCAGAGTGTTTACATTAGATGAAAATGTTAAAAGTAAGTAAGTAATATCCAAATTTTCTATTTATTTTGTTCAATAAACGTATATATACCAGATAAAACCAGACGAGGAGCTCGGTGGCGCGATGGCGCAGCGGTAAACGCGCTCGGTCTGCGATTGTTGAGGTTAAGCAACTTTCGCAAAGGCAACTTTCGCAAATGGGTGACAAAAAAAAGTTTTCATCTCGAGCTCCTCAGAGCTTCGGAAGGCACGTTAAGCCGTTGATCCCGGTGCATTAGCAGTCGTTAATAACCACCAATCCGCACTGGGCCCGCGTGGTGGTTTAAGGCCCGTTTTCCCTACTCGACCCCCCACTGTTGGGGCACGGGCCTCGTTAATGGGCTGGTGATGATGATGATGATGATACCAGATAAAACTGACAGTACAGATGAGTATGTCTTATAAGAGATATTTTTACAGCGGACCTTCAAGAAACATGAAGTATTAATTAACATAGCATGACGCCTGTTTTCCCGAAGGTGTAGGTAGATTGTATGGTATGTACACCAACTCTTAGCCATCTATGTTTAAGTCCATGGCACTGCTCTTCTTGCTCAGCCTTGGAGGGGGCAAGAAAAGGTGCCCTAAAAAAATGTTCACCCCGACCTACAGGGATGGTAGTAGCGGCGGCTGCCTCCGCATCTTTAACTCGTGGTCATCACCATCATATAATAGGCGTCGAGCTTATTGCCAAACCAGGCACAAATCCTGGAAACCACGTGATATCAATTATTTATAATTCAAACATGAATTTATACTCAAAAAGTCGAATTTAATAATTTAGAGCCCCAGCCGGAATTTGAACTCCTGACAATACGATGTGAGTCACCCGTTCTCCGAACAGGGCTACCACGGATATAATTATCAAATAATTAAATTTAAATAATAATAAAAAAAATTAATAAATAAATAATTAAATTAAAAAATATTATATATTAGTGTGTGTTATTTATTAGTGAAATTTAATTATTTATTAATTAAATTAGATTTTATAAATAATTAAATTTGACTAAGAATAGACTACCTCTGTTCGCGTCCATCTGTAGGCACCCAATGCGTGAGCAATTTAGCCCACCTGGCTGGGTTCATTCGACAATCATGGCTATCCCAAAATATGGAAAGAATCTGGGTACCTTGAAAAGGTAAGACATCTGTTTGGATAAGTAATTGTGGAGGAGAAGAGGTGAGGCTTTTACTCAGCTGTAGGACACGATAGGCTAGAGAAAATTCTCGTACGACTGAAGAACGCGGAAGGTTTCGGCTAAAAAACAAACCTGTTGAAAGCAAAGGAAACCATGGCACCTCTTATAATTATATACTCTGATGAAGACCTCCCAAGTAAAAGAAAACTAATAAAACCTCAGCCTCTCAAAGGAATCACTGCTAAAAGATGCACTGTAAAGCCAAATGAATTTTAAACTTTTGCATCTGCAAATTTAATTTAATTTATAAAGCCAAGTATTCAACGTGTATCGATTTAACTTCAGTAAGTCTACTTTAAAAGATTTATTATTCTTCAAAAGGTAAGTCTTCCAAAAACTTCTCTTAATTACGAGGGGAATTTAAGAAGGTACAATGAACAGCATAATTTCGCACTTGACACCTACTTAGCTGATTTTTGGGTAATACCGCGAAAATTTTTGTTTGCAGGGGCTTCAGGAGATTAATATAGGTTGGTTATGAATACTGATTTATTATAATTATTTAACTAAATAGGGCTCGGAATAGAAGAAAGAAGTTGGAAGGGCTAAGCGAGCGTGGAACGCGCGCCATAAAAGTATGAGCAACTAGTACATACTTCAATTTTGCACTCCACTCGTCCGCAAACTTTACGACTCACGGAGCTCCGCGACAGTATATTAAAAGGTCGTCTTGTTTATCATATTGTGCCGTTTGCCGTTGAAACGGCGAGGACTTGGGGTTCTGAAGCGAAGCGCTTTATCAGAGAGGTGGGTAAGCGGCTAAGGGAGCATGGTGGCGACTCCCGGTCCGGGCATTACTTAGCGCAGCATATTTCTCTCGCCATCCAACGGGGCAACGCTGCGAGCGTGATGGGCACATTCGGTCGAGAGGTGATAAAAGGGAGCATCTTTAATGGAGCTTTTTAATTTAGGTTTAGTAGTATAGTTTTAATTGTTATAAAACACCTACAGGGTAAAAAATCAACAATCATACAATGAGATCCCTCCTTATCATAGGAAAGCTGGAAACCTTAGTATGACCAGTTATATATCAAAATTAAACTTTTGTACGCAGAATCTTACGAAAACTTATGATAAAATTGCAGCTTATCACATAAAATATACATTGCCGGTAAAGTGGCAATAGAATTTGAGAAGCAGTAGTTACCTGTTTACAGGAGTAGTAGTAAAAGAGAGTGAGGTTGAACCGACAACAGCGGTTCTCATGCAAAATTAGGTTCTTTCCAAACTCTTTCTTCTATTCCATGACATTTCGTAAAACCCTTCAAATTTTGTGTCCAAAATTCAAAATTCAAAAATATCTTATTCAGTTGGTAACATAGTTACACTTTGAATTTGTCGTCCTTTTCCCTTTATCGTTATATGCGACGCGTTAAGCCCATATCACCATTCGGTTCGCCATAATCATCGTAGAACTCACCTCAGGAGTTTTGCCTCAGATGGCATCACCTACTTGGCCGGACAAATGCGGAACGCTGAAGGCTCTCCCGGTATTGTGACTTGATTACTCATATGTTACGGTTTGAACGATCTCACGCCCTTTGATGTATAATAGTATTTTACTGAGGTTAGTTTCATTGACATTACCACACACACAATCTTATGACTTCGTATCAACGGCTGTCAGTGGCTGCAAGTTGTCTTTGATTATTTCTGGTGGCGGCCCACTATATATATGTATAAGTTCAAACATCTTGAATATCGGCCTAACTGTACACACTTTACGCTCCAACTTGCTAAATTATCGCCGGAGTCAACTTAACGACTTGTGGTTAATGTGGCCATATATTAATAAAAGGGCAATAATTCGACAGAGAACTCCAGAGGGGCTCATTCGTTATGCTGACACGTAAAACGGAATGGCTGAGCGGGGGGCCTAAACGTTGTAACTGCAAGGGTTTATACCGCATTTGTTTAAGAATTAACTACATTTGTTCGTAATTCTGGTTTTGAATATGGACTTCTGTCATTTTATGGGGCTTGGTTGTTATGCGAAATGATTTGACGTGACGAACTTTTTATAGAATGTTGTGTTGATGGAAATTTTCGAAACTCTCACTACCTACCTTATTACGTAACAAAATTACCCTTTTTTCTCATTATCCTCTTATTCTCTTCTCTACTTCCGGCAATTTTGAGTCCTCTGATGCAAGCGCATTACGGTAGATAACGGAATTTCACTAGCGTAATCCTAACACACCAATTTTGCTTCCACCATTGTCATTATTCTTCATACAATCAGGTTTAGAGGGTTTATGACCTTTGTGGTGCCTTTAAAGCAATTCTTATATTGTTACTACCTTCTCAAGTAGTAGAGATATTGACGGAGATTGAAGCTAGTTTAATTCAATTAATTGAATCGTTAGAGAGGGGAAACTGTTCGACAATATTGTGATGACCGTAGGATGGGTTAATTGTGAACTCAATTTGGCAAAATTGGTGATAGTGCGGCGAGAAGGTCTTGATTGTTAACATAACATAGCATAACATAGCATAGCATAGCATAGCATATCATAGCATAGCATAAACTCAAAACTATATCCCAATTGATTGATTCTTGGGTCTTGGTTCTTGAATGAAATGAAATTTTGTCAACGTTCTTCCATTTATTTCATTTCAAGTATAAATTGTAAATAATACAAACGACTTTAACAAATACAAAGATGATGAAAAAGCGTAGAAAAATAATAAGTATAGGTACATAAAATATTTTTTTTGTTTCATTCTTTCTAAAATGTCTGAAGAATGATGAAGGGAGAAACAATAAAGGAATTGCTGAAATATCCGAATTAAATCAAAACAGTTATACATATTTAATACGAATTGATTCAATGAGACTGCCTGTCTGACCTTACAACCCGCGAAGGGAAAACCAGCCCTATACAAGTTAGGTCACATACCTCCGTAAATGCATTTCTCGGGAATGAGAGCTTCCTCACGATTTTCCTACACTGCTGCATCAAACATGAATTTGAAAACAAATTCGACAATCATTGGTTTAGACCTGTGCTGGATTCGAACCTGCGACCTCAAAGTTAGAGGCGAGGGTCTTATTAACTGGGGTACCACGGCTATCTCGTATCACCGGTTGTTCTTTTAAAATGAAGAACCGGTTGATTAACTATTGTGTATGGAAATCGGTCTAAGGTTAATTTATACTTCAGAAAAAAGTACTTTTAAAATGTTCGTGAAGTATGTTCTGAAAATAATGAATATACCTTTTACATTAATACGCTTCTAGTAATCCTTACTGGTATTAAATTTTACGATATAAAATGAACCGTTGTAATAAGTAATTTATATAAAATAAGGTCATATAAAATAATAAAGGTGTTAAGGTACGTTGAAACTATTGTAAAAATACTCATTTTACCAAGGTAATTTTATGTTTAAACAAAAAAGGTTCCTAAATTATCATCATGAGCTTAAATGGCATAAAAACTAGTAACTCAAAAACTGTAGCCGGAAGCACTGTTCAGTGATCCTAAATTTTGACAGTTCTATACTGTCGAGCTAAAATTCGTGATAAATTGCTATAAAATGTGGGGCAGCGTGGACTGTATCTCGTCTGAAGGATGAGTTACGACAAAGAAACGCAGCCGGTTGGAAAAAGGCAGTGTTGATTGAAAATAAGTTTTTCTAGGTTTTTTTTTCATTCCGATTTTTAGAGAATAAAATATAACAGTAGGATTTTGCGCAAAGGGTTATAAAGTAAAAATGTTTGTTTATACCAACCCGCAGTGGAGCAGCGTGGTGGAGTATGCTCCATACCCCCTCCGGTTGATTGAGGGGAGGCCTGTGCCCAGCAGTGGGACGTATATAGGCAGTTTATGTATGTTTGTTTACTCAAATAATTATGGAGAACCGGGCGTTACCTATTAGGTTCAAGATAAATTATAAAAGTCTGATTACTAAATAAAGACAGATCAAGAACTAACGAAAATCATTTTTTTTTCTATTTAATTTATTTATGAATTTTAATCAAGAAAAACGTAATAATAAGTCCGACATTTTATCACATTTTCTATGACGTCACATTGTGCTATTTCATACAAATAAAATAGTACTTTTGTGTTTTGACGTTTAGTAAAAAGTAACTGATTTGACTAGTTGGAAACAAGCCTATTGGAAGCTACCCTGAGCTCAAAACACTATTTATAATTGGAGAAAAAATTATCATCATTGGACGATACAAACGACAACGACGACGACGACGACGACGATTGGACGATTGGTCGCTTTAAGCGATAAGGCCGCCATTTGCCATGTACGTAGTTAAGAGACTTTTTGTAATTATTTCTTTTTATTTTGGTGCAATAAAGTGTATTTGTATTGTATTGTATTGTATTGTATTGTACAATAAGCCTCTCAGAGCGAATTTGAAAAAGCTACCATGTAATGTGTGTTATTTGTCATAAGTAGACATCAGTGCTGAACTATCGGATTAGAATGGTCCTGTAATGATAGTTTTAAAATTTTGATAAATAAGTAAATAAAAATATTAGCCTATCACTGGATTCAAGTACAGTGATCATGGTTTATTGCTAGAGGCTTCTAATGGAGCGTTAAGGAGAGGAAACTGCATGACAATTATGTCTGTCGTAACAATTTCTGGTGACAATTGCGGGAAGCCGCAAGGAGATTGGTTAATGGTGAACTAGATTGTGGGCTAGAGTCGTTTCAGTGAATAGTTGAACGAAGACATAATAGTAAGATGTTAGATATACCAGTAGAAATGGTTGAAGCTTATTGAATGATTGAAGTGGCTCATTCGAGATTCAAGTAGAAGATTATAACATTATGAATGTTCAGGAAAAAAGTGTTAGTGGCATCGTAACAAATACTGAGGGGGATGATTCAGACCATGATTTTTCGATGTTCTGAATCATCCCCCTCGACGAGTTTCGATGTTACTTACAGCCTGTATAAATAAAAGAAGAAAATATATATTCTTTTTTGTATTTCAATAACATTATTAAACATAGACGTATTCACCACCGGTGGTTGCTGGTAAGCACCAGCAAATACTATGAAATGCCATTTGCTTTCTTCTGAAAAAAAAAACAAATTCAACAACTTAGACTAATAATATTCAAAAGGAATTATGCTTTAGGTTAAATTAATAGGCGTTCACAGAACTTAAACAAAGTCATCTAACAAATTTATATAATATATACTCGTAAGTATATTAAAATAAGTTATATTACTTTGACAAATTACGCTTTTGAATGAGAATTATTTAAGGCCAATGAACTATAATATTAGGAGTTTTATAGTGCTTCAACCAAACCTAATGAAGCTGTTTAATACTATTAGCAAATTAAATTGATGAGAATTGTTGAAGCTTGTCTAATTCTGTCGTTACATTCGACTAATGATGTTCCATGGAATAGAGAAATTAGAAGGAAATGCAGCAAAATCTGATGGTTGAAAGATATTTTTTAGTCACTCACAATTTCAACAAAAATGATAATGTATTTAGAGACCCCCCACACTAGCGTCTTTCGAGCGTCGTCGTCGTGCCAGCGTCTGCGCAACGTCTACGCAAGAAGTCTCGAAAGACGCTAGTGTAAGGTGTCTCTAAATATGTAACTCGAAGGAAACGTTAACCAAGGGAAAATCTTTCCATTTTTAAACGGCGTCCATGGTCTAGCCATTGAGCCCTAGGCTCACGATCCGGACGTCCCGGGTTCGAATCCCTATGGGAAAATATCACAAAAAGGAAGATAGAAGGAAAGAGAGGAAGGGGAAGTAAAAAAATAAAATTTTTAACAAAAAAAAACCGACTTCAAACGCAAAACTAAAAAGCAATAAATAAATTTACTTCGCACAAAGTAATTAGTACGTATTTTCAATTAGTTAATTATTTTATAAATCTGAAGCCGGTGCCAAGGAAATGCTACAACGAAGTACCGATTCATATATTTTTCAATACTGATTGTTTTGTAATTTTTTGTTTGACATTGTTTTGTAATTGCTTTGATATAGGTATTAAACAATATTGTGTGTACATAGTAATTTGATATTGTAGTAGGGTTGTTGTAGCATTTACTTGGCACCGACTTCAGAATTATAAAATAATTAACTAATTGAAAATACGTACTAATTACTTTGTGCGAAGTAAATTTATTTATTGCTTTTTAGTTTTGCGTTTGAAGTCGGTTTTTTTTTGTTAAAAATTTTATTTTATTTTACGATTTTAAGTGATGGTTAGACCGAGCAAGGATGCAGACAGACAGATTTTCTGATTTATATTCATATATAATAATATAATATATTATTAGTAGTGATCACAATTATTATTGATGAACATGTTTACACACACACACTCACACACGCGCTAACGCACACGAGCACACGCGCACGTACACACGCACACACACAGACACACGCACACACACACACACACACACACACACACACACACACACACGCGCGCGCGCACACACACACACGCGCGCGCGCACACACACGCACACACACACACTTGTGTATGTGTACATACACACATGTGGTTGTCAGTGGAAGCTGCTATCATACACACTCACGCATACATATAGATACAGTAGATTTCGCGTGGTTCGCTCGCTGCTAAAGCAGCTCGCGTGTCCTGTTTATTCAAAACTGTCCCTCTTCGTATGGCGGCCATCTTGTTTTTCCGCCACTTTGTTCTTTTTCACCGGCGACAGAATTTGACCAAGATTAAAATGGGTGTCGTGGAAACAAACAAAATCCAGGTGCAATAGGTTTGCCAGGCCGTAGGATGTCTCCCTGATTGGGAGCAGTTTTCAAAGATGACATTCCGATCACACGCCTATACATCATTTTTACCCCCAAGACATTTTCTGGAAAAACAAAATTTTGTATGGCGGCCATCTTGTTTTTTCGCCATTTTGTATTTTTTTCACCGGCCATTAAATTCGACCAAGATTTAAATAGGTTACGTGAAAGAAAAATTGGTTCAGGTGTGATAGTTTCGCCAGGCCGTAGGGTGTCACCCTGATGCGGAGCAGTTTTCGAAAATCGGGAAGTATTTCCATACTTAACATGACGATCCGACCACAACCCCGATATATATTTTATATCCCGAGACATTTTCTGAAAAAACAAAATTGTGTATGGCGGCCATCTTGTTTTTCCGCCATTTTGTTTTTTTTTTACGCGCTATGGAATTTGACCAAGATTTAAATAAGTGCTCTCAAAGAAATATTGGTTCACGTGCGATAGTTTTGCCAGGCCGTAGAGTATCTCTCTGATGCGGAGCAGTTTTTGGTGACCAGAAAGTATTTCCGTACTCTACATGACGTTTTGAGTAAGCGCCCCATACATTATTTTTACCCAAACGGGCTTCTTCCAAAATCGACAAAATTTTGTATGGCGGCCATCTTTTTTTTCCGCCATTTTGTTTTTTTGCACCGGCGATTGGATTTGATCAAGATTTAAATACGTTTCGTGAAAGAAAAATTGCTCCAGGTTGTATAGTTTTGCCAGGCCATAGGGTATCTCCCTGATGCTGACCAGTTTTCGAAGGCCGGGAAGTTTTCCCGAAGCCTAAAGATCGATCCGATCAATATGACTTTACAAACGCACTAGTCGCTCCTACGATTTTTGAAAATTCCCCTCGATTTCTCTGGTCTTCCATCATCAGATCCTGACTTCCTTGACATGGGACCCCCTTGGGTATATCTCCTTTCAAACAAAAAAAGAATTATCAAAATCGGTTCATATACGACGAAGATATGCCCGAACAAACATAAAAAAAAAAAAAAAAAAAAAAAAAAAAAAAAAAAAAAAAAATATACGGTCGAATTGAGAACCTCCTCCTTTTTTGAAGTCGGTAATAAATTAAAGAGATAGCGAACGTCGTGTCTTATAAGGAAGTCAAAGAATTGGCCCTTGATAGACAAGAATGCTGCACTGACAAGAGCATTGCTCTTAAATTGATGATGATGACGATACTGAATGTCTGGATTAAATGTACGCGTGTTTGCCAAGGATCCTCTTTATTACCAAACCTTTTTGAAGCTTGACAAAATAAAATAAGATTTCACTTGGACCTTAAGATTCAGATTCAGAACCAGACCTTTCAACAACACTCGGCGTACCTTACTCATGTAACATCAAGCCTTCATCACTCTAAGTTTAGGCAGCTTTTAAAAAAGGTGCTCTGTATTCAAAGTGGTCGTCCTTTAGAGTGGGTCTTTCACTTCGGGCGGGTAATACCTGGATGTGATCGGCGTACGAAAGTTGGTAAATGTTTTGTTTGCGAACTTTGTATGTTATGAAATAGTATAGTGATATGGGTAAGCTTTCTATATAAAACTGTAGAATGTAGCTTGTGTCTTGTTTATACTAGCAAAATGCATGTTATTTTGTGCGGGTTATTCATTTATTATGCCAAAAGAAAGAAAATCATTTATTATAGAAATAAGTAGGTGGTACACAGAATAGAATAGTGAACAAAATAATGAATTTAAAACTTATCTCTAAAAAGGGACGTCAGCTTAGCAAGATGTTGGGACACTCCGACATTGAGGGAGTGCCACAACGCCAATTTTGAGCTGAAAAATAATAATCTAAACAATCAAATCAAATTAACCGTGTTAATAATATGTATACATTTAACGGTTTATAATGAATTTAAGTTCGAGGGTGAGTGAGCCGAGAAAAGAGCCGAGAAAAAGAGAAAAGTTGCATATTTGAGACATGTCCTAAGACACAGGAGCTGCTGCATCTCATAATGATGGGCAAAGTCACAGGAAAAAGAAAAGTGGGTGGGAGGAAGAAGTCCTGTTTGTGTAACATCAGAGAGTGGACCGGGATCACGAGTGCTGTCGAACTGTTCCGCCTTGCGGGAGATAAAGATAAATTTTCGGAGCTTATGGCCTACCTCCACTAGTTGGAGAGGCACCTGAAGAAGTAGATTCATTTTAAATAATATTCATTTTAAATATTAACAGCTGTCAATCCTCCGTCAATTTCGTTTTCGGTGGTTAAGAAAATGACAGGTATAACTTAAAATAAAATTAGGAGGTGATTGCAGCAGGAAGGCCCTTGAATTGTGTTATCGCAGTATTTTGTGTATGTGCATTATTTTTTTACGAAAAACATGTTCGGGGCTATTTGTTTAGACTAAAATTGAAAAAACGAAACCAACATTTTATTAAAATGCGCCCGTGTCGGAAACTAAATCTATCTCTCTGTATGAACGGCCCTAAAACGTTTTGTGAATATTTTTTGTTTGCGACTATGAAACAGATAGGTTTATTTTTATTTTTTAGTGCTATCTATTTTTTTTAAACGTTACCCACATTTTGTTATTTATATTTTTCATTTTATGTTCTTATGAATTAAATGGTAGACTGGGAAGCGTATACAGGGGGTTAGTGACATCGTACAGAACACTGAGGGGGATGCTACGAATGGGGAAGATGCCTATTTTATTCGACCAGGTTATTTATTCATTTTAAAATTAACAATTGTCAACTATCCAGCCCTTTCCTTTTTGGCGGATAAGACAATGACCCCGATTCCTGAAGACGCCTCCTAATTTTATTTTAAGTTCCTAATTTTATTTTAAGTTAGACCTGTCATTTTCTCATCCGTCGAAAAAGAACGGGAAGAATGATTCACGTCACGACTGTTAATTTTAAAATTTTTAAATTATTAATTTTAAAATTATTGAGTGAATGAATAACCCGGACGAATCAAATATGCATCTCGCTGCTATGCAACCCGTATGACATGTGATGTCAAGTTAATTCTGTCGGGTTATTGGCTAATAGAAAAATTTGAGAGGGTCGTTTATATGTTTGCCAAAAATTGACGTGGGTTCCATAAATTTTATGACAGTCGGTTACACAATCGAACAAGAAGCTGCCTTAATAACTTAAAATTAGATAGTGTGTACTGGAGAATCAGCACCACTATAGTATATAAAATAAAGTGACAAAGTGATTCGAGAGACACATCTATTCAAGGTGCATTTATTCAAGTCTATAGATAAAGTGGTCTTACAAATTACTGAAGGTTGGTGAGGGTAATCCCTTTAGTAACATATTGTTTCATAAAATTAAGGAAAATTAAAGGTAATGAGGCAAAATCAAAGCAGGTATGTACATTATTATACAAATATACTTTATTGAACCAAAATAAAAAGAAATATTTACAAAAAACTCTTAACGAGGTACATACGGTATATTTTTATTTTAGTACGGTAGGTAATAATAATAATAATAAGATTAAACTGTCTTAAGGGGCCTCTACGTGTTGGCTTCGGCCCCACGCACGCCTTCCAAAAGTCCGGGCCTCCATAGGCCCGAGATATGAAAAAGACATACAATAATAATAAAACAAGATAAAGTATATAAGTTCCAACAGTTGTCTCCACCACAGGTATTATCCCCAAACATTTGCATCATAGCTTGAAATTATTAGATCTGAATAGAAATACATATATAAACTTACAGAAAGCCTCAATCCTAAACACCTGCCGGATAGTTAGAAAGTTCCTCCAAACAGATGAATGCGACACATCGACAACAGTTGCAAATCCTTAATACTTACCTATGTTATTTACTTGGCGCCAGCCCGTAAATATCATGCATATACCAGCATTAAGCTGAGATAAGATTAACCTTACAAGAAAATAATAATAATAAAAAAGTTTATTTAGGTAAAATCTACGACACACATATATACATTTACAACATTAAAATGTATGTATGTACGGTAGATTTTCGTAGACTAGCGAATCATAGATTAGGAGTGGGTACTCAGTTCATCATGCGATGAATGTACGGTCACGAGCATTAAAATGTACATACGCTTTGGTACCACGTCACATTAACTTTTTTGACAAATTGAACTGTAAGTCTCACTTAATGTCAAATATGTTAGTGCGACAAGAATCCTAAAGTGGGTACATTATATTGCTCATGACTGTACGTAGAAACATACAATCGGGAATATAGTGGTCGGTTTATGTTTAATATGAATGGCAAAAAAAATCCTTCCCAACGTAACTCCATTTACATACTTACATACATAAACTCACGCCTGGGGTGGGCAGAGCCACAAGTAATCAAAGACAACTTGCAGCCACTGTTGATACGATGTCGTAAGCTGGATATGATGAACCTTATGGTGATAAGGGATCAGCCTATCGCCCATAACATTAGTCCATCATGTTAGAGGACACAATCCCTCTGTCGGTTTTTACGACATGCCCGGGAAGACAAGCAGCTGAACGTTTTCTATGTTTTTTATTTGCTCCCAGAACAGCATAGAAGCAACTCCATTTACAACGAAACAATTGCTTTTAGGTTAACATCTGGGCACATTCGTTTGAAGAGCTTTGCTTACCTAATGAAAAAATCATATTCTTCAAACTGCGAAGTTTGTGGGAAGAGGGAAGATGCGAATCGTACCGTACCTAAATTGTACTAAAATATGATATTTTTACTCCTACGAGTACGTAAGTGTTTGCTAACAACAAACATGTTCGCGGATGAGCGTGTGGACGGTTTCCCGGCGATCCTGCGCAAGCGATGTGCGTCCTTGTTGAGGCGCGTGCGCGCCAGTGGCAGCAGCATCCTGCAGGTGGTCGCCCACAGTACAGACTGTCCGCTTATGTGGCATCTCGTGCGCGTGGCAATAGGCGCATTATGAATCCTATTTGTTTTGTGTTTAGTTTAATTTTACTAACCTACTTTAAGTGCTACTAACACCAATGGAACTCTTTGTTTTCCGAAGTAATTAAATAAATAATAATAATAATAAAAATGTACAGTAGAGAGTAGTGGTATAAGTGAGGCCCTTTTGTAAGAGCCTACGAGCAGAGAATTATAATTATTTGATTTATGTTTTCATTCACAAGAGCTTAATATCATGGGCTGTTGTGTGACATCATCTCCCTAGCATTATCCCGTTTTTCACAAGGTCCGATTACCTAATCTGATGATTTGATAGGTCCGGTTTACAAAAGCGACTGCCAGTCTGACCTTCCAACCCGCAAAGGGTAAACCAGCCCAATACAGGCTAGGTTAGGTTCGTTCCGAAAATGCATTTCTCGGGAATGTGGGTTTCCTCGCGATGTTTTGCTTCACCGCTGAGCACGTGATAATAATTTATAATCCAAACATGGATACGGAAACAACTTCGACTGTTGTGGATGGGATGGATTTGGATTTTCAGTTCTTTATAGTCTTTTTTGACCTCCGTGGTCCAGTGGTTGGGCTCACGATCTGGAGGTCTCGGGTTCGAATCCCGGTGGGGACATGTCACTAAAACCACTTTGTGATCTTTGGTTAGGACATTACAGGGTGATCACCTGATTATCCAAAAAGTAAGATGATCCGGAATGATGATCGTGGCTCTTGTAACGACTACTTACTTACATCAGTAAGTAGTAACCGGGACCAACGGCTTGACGTGCCTTCCGAAGCACGGAATCATCATACTTTTTCGGCCAATCAGGTGATTCAAGCCTAAAAAGTCCTTACCCAACAAGGGACAGTCTCACAAAGTGATTTCGACAATGTCCCCATCGGGAATCGAACCCAGACCTTCAGATCGTGAGCCTAACGCTCTAACCACTAGACCACGGAGGCTGTTGCTGTTGTTATGTTAATAAAAGAAAAAAAACGAAACAGAACACTTAACCCGTTTGCAAACTATTTACATGCACCTCATTTAGTTTCAGCAGGCTTTCTTTCGCAAAGTCTAAGAGGCTTAGTCTAAAGGCATTAGGTCAAGTGGCTAGAAGGCTTCGTTAAGCCAGTTACGAGTAACGAGTCTAGCTATCTTCAGCCAGTGTGGATACGGTTACTAAGGCCTTAATACCTAGGTTTAAACTTAAACGTACGTGGAAAGGTTGTGTTAATTTTCAAAATGGTTTCAGGTAAAAACTGAGTTCGGATTTCGTTTGAATTTTGATTGGTGTCAAAGATTGTTTTGTAACATAAGCTCACGAGTGTATCACAATTTTTAGGGTAGTACAGTCATGAGCAATATAATGTACCCACTTTAGGACTCTGTCGCACTAACATATTTGACATTTAGTGAGACTTACAGTTTAATTTGTCAAAAAAGTTAGTGTGACATGGTACCAAAGTGTATACATATTATTGCTCGTGACCGTACCTCTGTACATACATCATAAAATTAACCTCGGTACCGAGCTTGCACCAAAGTGTGAATTTATCTAAAGTGAAATTTTCACTAACACAGGTGACTCGACCATTATAACTGGCTATATGGCTCACGACCTATCACGTTGGTCTAACAGAAAGCTCGGTGAGGTTTAGGTACTTAAATTCTTTGTAATTTCAATTATTTCTAAAATTCTCAGCACACTTCATTCGCAAAGGACAAACAATGCTTCATATAGCCTTATTTTAAAATATGTCTTGTACACATTGAAGACGTATAACGAATATGCTACGAAATGAAACCAAAAAGATTATAATTGTAATATTTTATCACACAACAAGTATCCTTAATGCCCTCAGATTAAGTAAATGTCCCTACTCAACCAATACGAGTATCCGAAGCATTAAATATTTACGAACTTTCAAAGGATAGGAATCATTAAAAATATTCCTTTATCCATTTTCAGGGTGGGGATGCTCGAAACAAAGACCTACTCTCGAAAAAATCCTTTTAATTTCTCACAAAAAGAATTCTCTTCTTATGAATAGCTCTTCAAACTTTTTGCGAATAATATCCATTTTTATATTCTTTTGACATTTTGGAGGGAAGCACCGATAACTTTATTAAAAATGAAAGTACCTACCTACGCAATAAATATAATTTTAATGCCTGCCGCAGCTGCAAATCAGAACTATAGTCTATCTACAGCTAGGCTTTGTCATTTGCTAGGAGTTGCAGCCGTTTCGGCATTATTTATAATTTTATTTAAGTAATTGCTTATAACCACTAAGCACTGACGGCCTCGGTGGTCCAGTGGTTGGGCGTTGGGCTCACGATCTGGAGGCCCTGGGTTCGAATCCCGGTGGGGACATGCCACAACAATCACAATCACATCCCTAGTTTGGTTAGTACATTACAAGCTGATCACCTCATTGTCCGATGGTAAGATGATCCATGCTTCTGAAGGCACGTTAAGCCGTTGGTCTCGGTTACTACTTACTAAAATGTAAGTATGTAGTCGTTGCATGAGTTGTGTCAGGGGCCTTTAGCGACACAATAGTAACCCTGACACCAAGGTTGATGAGGTTGGTACTCCACACAACTCACACGATAGAAGAAGATTGCACAAAAACACAAGAAAAATAACAATCACAAATTGGACAAAAGCAATAGAATAGGGGGCCGTTTTGGTAAATAGTCATTTTATCCAGGCAACCTTAAGGTGAAAGAAACACTGCTATCCAGTTTTGGACGCATAATTTTATGTTTTCCATGATTTACACAATTTATACCTTACTAAGACACTTATATAAAGAATGAATACACCATTTTCGAGCCTATTCATGCTTCAAAGAGACGACTTTATCAAGTGATCTCAATCACAAAGGACTTTTTTAATAAAGCTCCCATAATATTTTCCGTGATGTTTTAAAATATATTAACTCTTGGTGTGTGAATGCCTGAAAGCAACGGATTTTTTTTTTCGTTTTTAAAATGAATAATCAAACTGATAGTATTTTTTGTGAAATGTGTAATGATGCCTCCGTGGTCTAGTGGTTGGAGCGTTAGGCTCACGATCTGGAGGTCCGGGTTCGATTCCCGATGAGGACATTGTCGAAATCACTTTGTGAGACTGTCCTTTGTTTGGTAAGGACTTTTCAGGCTTGAATCACTTGATTGTCCAAAAAAGTAAGATGATTCCGTGCTTCGGAGGGCCCATTAAGCCGTTGGTCCCGGCTATTAGCCGTAAAAATACCTCCACCAATCCGCATTGGAGCAGCGTGGTGGAGTATGCTCCATACGCCCTCCGGTTGATTGAGGGGAGGCCTGTGCCCAGCAGTGGGACGTATATAGGCTGTTTTTGTTATGTATGTAATGATAATGTATGAAAGTAAGTACTTTTTTATGAAGCTGGGGGCTGCGCAGGCCTTACAACAATGGCTCATGGTCATCGTTAAGGGTTCGGTCACACCATAAAAAATATGTTTCTTACCGTGTCCCGTCTAACCTCATGCGTACGAGTGAGACAGACAGGCCACGCGCACTGTCTTACGCTTTAATGGCTCTCGGCTTAAATAGACAAAAGTGGACGTGTCGTAAATCAAGCTCGCTCCGATCTTGGTGTCTTTTCAGTGGGCGCAACCAGCAAGACACCAAGCGTTTATACAAACGCGCCGCGCGTCGCGCGAATTATATCGAGGCCATCGACCAATAGCCGTTTGACGTCCATCTACGTAGATAGCATTCGTAATCATTTACTGTTCGAAGCGCTCAATGTAATTCGCGCCGCGCGCGGTGCGGTTGTCATGCAGACCCGGCTGCTTGCATTTTGTTTCTGGTGCGACCGTAGTTGAGCCATCATGCTGTCCCAGTGGGATAGGGCTTTAAGAATTAATGTCTCTGCCAACAGGAATTGTATGGCATGAGTTTAACTTAATCTAACAAAACCATAGAAAAGGTAACATAACCTCATCGCCACACCTCCTTTCTACGTCTATCTCATTACCATCCAACAATGAGCCAATTTCCCCAAAATCCAACCTAAAAGCACGAAGATAGGATCTCCGGTTTTATCTGGTTATATCCAGCTATGTCTGGTTACTCTTTTAAAAACACCACTGGAATCGTAAAAACAGAGTAAATGAGATGTGAACCGCGCGATTTAAGCCTGGCAATTTGGCTAAATGACGGTAGCTGGGAAAGGGTTGGACGTCGGAAAGTAATTTTGAGTTTAACGGATGCGGTGTTTTTATGCTAGCCCTAAAAAGTTGTGATTACTCTCTTTATGCCTTTACACAACATGTGGCAGCACTTTAATGTTCGAGACAGATTCGTAGTAATAGCCCTTTAAATATTATAGTTATTATCGCACTTTCGAACTTCTTTTACGCATATTTAAATACACTGTAGCTACTAATGTTTATTTTAGGAGTACAAAATGTAAGTAACACTTACATATTACTAGCCTTAAAAGTATCAAGATCATTATCAAGTATTAGATTTGTATTCGCTTGTACTTAAGTGGTCAAAGTTGTACCCTAAACAAAAACATGGACAGAAGGCAAAAACAACGTGTTCCACAGAACACGTTCTCGCAAAAAGTTCGATCACTAAAACTCTGTAAACTGCCGTATCCAAACAACCGACTTCGGTGACTCGTGTAAAAAGGTTTCCAACTACCCCGAGAGGGAGTTACACCTGCCCCGTCCCACATTACAGCTCAGATGTTCAACCCAAAGTAATTTCTTAATCAACTACCTTTGTTTACACTAATTGTGTCATTTGCCATTCTATTTTGTCCCCCGACAAACGGAATATCAGAGAAAGATAATCCTTTAAACGAGGGCGTCAAAGTTACAACGAAATTTTATTTGGGGTGAATTTAATTTTGTTTGGCCTTTTGATGTTTGTCGTATAGAGGTTGAGTGATATGGTTAAGGGAATCCAATCTAATTTGTCAGCAGTATTTAGGTACGTGTTAATTGAATTATTGGTACCGGTTACATCACTCATATAGACTTTAACAATTACGGCTGTGGAAAGGTTGTTGAAAACTACTTAAATATTTATTGTCTTTCTACAGATAAGCCTCGTTCAACTGTGTCAATCACAATGACGAAATATATAGTCGCGCTGGAAAAAGTGAATAATTATTCAATAATTAAATTCGTTTTACTAGAAAAACCAACTCGAATATTTATAAAACGTTCTATCTCAAGCGGTCTTTAGGAGCCAAAGCTAAATTCTATTTAAGCTGAGCGTAATACTAATCTAGTTCAGTTCAGTGTAAATAACACCACAGTAAAGGATTTAATCAGTTGCAAAGCACTATCCAGTAGCAGTTTATACCAATTTCACTTCGCTAGTACAGGCGTTAGAGACGCCGTGTGACGCGAATTTTGTACAGTTGCAGCCGGAATTGGCTTCAAAATTGTATTATAGAGCCAAAATTTCATTGTAATATCGCTCTCATATGCTTTAATTGCAGCTGAGGTTGCGCAGTGTGGTAATAAAATTGGAAGTAGACAACTTCAGGAAGAGGAACAGGAAGTGTGTTTTACAAGATATACATGTGGACCCCGTAAATGTACATACATTATACAGTCGTTTATAAAAGCTCCGACACGAGTAGGAAAATAGTTTCTTCATTAAGTACTTATGTTTATTTTGGTAAAAATAGTTTACTAACTAAATTAAAGAAGTAAATACATAAAAATGCTTTCTTCTTCTACAGGTACAGCTCACTATGGGGAAGACAGTGTGGGCTCGTTTCCATACTTCGAGTACAATGTCCCGAGGAATGTGACCACCGTGGTGGGCCAGACAGCTTTCCTCCATTGCAGGGTGGAGCAGCTTGGTGACAAGGCTGTAAGTATTATACCTACATATCTGATCAAAAAAATCAAAACACCACATGTTGTTTTGTAAGGATTATCAGAAAATATACCTGCTCCGTTCCGTCGTGGGTAAAAAATATTTCATAACATTATTAGCACACCCCGGACTCTACTTACAAACAACCTTATTATACACAGATACTATACATTGATATTATCGTACTCGCTCATCTGTGTGTGTGACGTCTGACACTAAACGAGTACTATGTCCGGGGGGGGGGTGTGAAGTAAACCTGGCTTAGCCGCTGGTGGGGAGCGGAGAGTTGCTGTTCTATACGTAGTATTATTCCTTATTTTAGGCTGTTAGGATTAAAATATAAATGTAGGTACTTTTGTACACGGTTCCAAATTCAAATTTCATTAAACTCTTGTTTTGTTGTTCAATAATTCGGAAGTGTTTCGATTTATTTTTATAAAAAGTGTACTTACAAATTAACTTAGTACATAAACACAAGCCGAGAAATCGAAATCGTACATCGGGCTTGCTTTTTTTTCGTTTTTTTTTTTTGACGTGACTTTTAGATTTGCCTCAGATGGCATTAACTACTGGCCCGGAGACTTCAGGCTTGGAACTCTCTATTATTCTATTAATTACTTTACTAATATCAAGATTATCCCATCTTAAGTTATTAAAGCAATATTGAGATACAAATCATACAATATTATGTTAAGAGGATATATGGGCCATCGAGGAGAACCACTTAGTGGTAATAGTTTATATCCATTATGTGTTTCTGAATACAAACGTTATTGGTCGATATAATATTTAATATTATTATCTGTTTTTATAACACCTACTCGCGCTTAGGTGAACTCACACAAAGAAAATTTTTAATCGAAAAACTGACTCATACTGGCTTCATAACTCGAAAGTTTATGCGGACTTTTGAGTTAATTCGTTTGGGGTTCGGAGTAGGAGTCTACTCCGAGGGTGGAGGCTTAGGCTTCATCATCATCACCTTTCATCATTTCATTAATCATCAAGAAAAAAAAATACGTAAGACATGGCTGTATGGGCATAAAGAACTGATTCGGACGTTGTAACGGACTTATTGATCTACAGCTTGTGATAATGGGTAATAAAAGGAAATACTTAATAAGAGAAAAGCCAAAATATAATTTAAAAAATATAACAGTAAGGGAACACCGCAGAAAATCAACCCGAAAACAAAAAAAAAACGTATCAAAAGATAAAAAAGAAATGTCATTCCATGACAGGCTGGACACCAGCCAGTCGCTGCCCAACTAAAGAGTTCGCGTCAGACAGGACTTGAACCCGCAGCTCTTGTCAAGCCGGGACGAGTGTGTTAACCATTACACCACCGCGCCCTCATCCTGTCCATGCGATATTCTTTCGATCTATGTATCGTTATTAGGCCGACGCCGGCGCCATCTATCTATAATCATCATCATCATCAGCCCATTAACGTCCCCACTGCTGGGGCACGAGCCTTCCCTATGAATGGATAGGGAGATCGGGCCTTAAACCACCGCGCGGGCTGCCTATCTATAATATTCAGTACTAATATTACTTTAGACCGACAAGTCTACAGTTATATGTAGATGCCAGGTTTCTTCTCTTTGTATTCATAAATATGCCTATTAGAAATAGTGGCCCCGATTCCTGCAGACCCCTCCTAATTTCATTTTAAGTTATATCCATCATTTTCTTATCCGACGAAAATGAAAGGGACGGGTGACTCGTAAAATTAATGTTCTACTAAAATCGATATGGATATTAAAAAATACAGAATTCAATTTAGGGAAAAAATTATGCTCGAACACAAAGAAAATTCCGAGTGATCAGTCTATTAAAACTTTAAATTAGTCAAGTCTTAGTTTTGTTTCGATTCGTCACACCCTTTTTTTCTTCTTGCTACATTCTCCAAAGATCCTCGACTTCAAATCATTCTGAACGTGGGGTTGTATTAATAAACTAATCCCAGCTTCGAGACTGCCCTCAAGATCATGTCAATGTAACAGTTCTTATATAAAAACAGGAACTTGAGCATGATCTTGAGGGCAGTCTCAGCTGAGATTAGTTTATTAATACCACCCCTAATCACGGTACGTTCGAATTTTGAAACTGATACTTTAAAATGTGAAGTTACTGATTATGAATAAAGAATCAGACAATATTTGAACAGGCGCATTATGTCGCTTAACCATACAACAAATCTGGACCACGCAAAAATAGATCGCGATCATGGCCAGTCTCTGACTATTGATTCAGCAGCTATTTCAGTTGCCTCCCGGTTGCATGGAATACTATTATAGAAATACTATTTGTGTTAGGTATTTGAAGAAAAAAAAGCAAGCAGAAAATCAATGGATGTGTGAAAATAAAGTGTGTTATTTTGAGAAATAATTCAGCAATATTTATGTATATATTTCCAATCTTACATATGTCAGAAGTAAAAAAAAAACAAATTGAAAAACAATATCGTATTTGAAAAAGTAAAAAGATTGTATACAAAAAGATTTGATATCAAAAGTAACCTACACAACCCCCCAAGGGCGATAAAAATCACAGAATCTCACACGGCCTTGCACAGGACCTAAAAGGATAGCGTTAAAGAGTGACGGCGTATACATAACAGTGGGTTGACACAGGCTGAGTAGATAATAAAGGTATTTCACAAGCTTATTAAGAAAAGTAGCCACTAGAAATTATTGGCAAATCTCCCGGAAAATCAACCAGAAGGACTGTAAACCGATGTTAAAGAAAAGCTTAAAAGATATAGTGAAAAAAATGAGTAAAATTAAAAATTTTGTAAAAAACCCACGACGGTAAAAATCTCATCGAAAAAGAATAAAATAACTCAAAACCCCCGACTTAACCCAATTATTATGTAACGAAATATTATAATAGACTTAAAAATAGTTTCTAAAAAAGAGTTGATATCTCGAGAAATCGGTAATAGATATACTTAAGTACCTAAACAATGAATATGGATGTTTACAGTTTTTTCCTAACGTGTCTGTTTCTCGAAGATATACTTAAATATAGCGATAATAATCTTATCATAATACATAACCGAGGAATATCCGTCGGGGGCTGCCTTTTCTATATGAAATTTCAACAAAAATTTAATCATACTCATAAGTGTATTTTATGTCGTCGTTAAACATCTACAATACTTCAATAATTGTATTCACGTTACTAGAAAAACTTTAGCTGGGTTAATGGCAGCCCCCGACGGATATTCCTTAGTTATTTATTATGGTAAAAATGGTTCCACATTCGCGATCACCAGACGCAATCTTTATAAAATTGGAACTATCAGCATTTGAATTTAAAAATCTTGCGCAAGTGACTTATTACCTTACAACTATATTATCATAAGGATTGAAACAGCGTGTCCATTTCTATGCTAACTGCCTCTGAGACGGTGATTTAAAATACAGCAATAAAATCCAGTGAACTACATAAATCAAACAAAGATTCCATTATCGACAATACTGAATAGCTAGTGAACCGAGAAGTTATTTTAGTCAGTTAAGTGCTTTATAACGGCGTCATACGATTCGAAGGGAGTTTTATTCGCATTGAATTTCTTGGAATAGCGAATGGCTGATGAAAGGCTGGAGTGAATTGTTTGAGAGTCCGTTTTACCTTGGAATCCACTCTTTACCTTTCTTAATGCTGTGTATTCTTTATTGCTATAATAGTAGTAGGTAAAGAAAAAATGTGCTTAACTGAAACGGGCGAAATTGTAAATGAAAGACATAACCTGCGATTTCAAGTCCCATCCGAGTCAGATTATTTTTCGATTTTAAATGTTTTTTCTCTTTATGGTAAATGAAGACGTATTAGTACAGAGCTCTTCTGCGACTCGCAAAGAAGGGAAGAAGTACAGAGCGGCGTGGGTCCGCTTCCATATGTAGTATTGATATTACAACAAGAAACAAGAAACATTTATTGAGAAGCTGTGTAGGTACATACATGCAGGTGTCAAACATTATAAAATTGTCTCAACAGCATGTCCATGTCGGACGTACAATATTACAAATAATGTCAGTATTGAGCATCAAGGAATTAAGTAAGTACCTAATAATTAGTCACATTATAAACATTTTGTCAATTTTAAATATCATTGTTCAACTTCAACTTTATGGTTGTATGGCAAATATCATTGTTGTTGAAAATATTCATTCAAGTCATAAAATTCCATATCAACTAGCCAATTTTTTAGACGTTTTTTAAATGTCTTACCCTCTAACAATTTTATTTCGGTGGGTAAGTGATTGAAAATTCGAACGGCTGATACAAATACACTTTTATATAATACTGAACCGTTTGATGATGGAAGATAAAAGTTATATAAATATTTGGAACGTAAGTTTTCCCTAACTGAACATTTCTCTATAAAATATTCCTTATGATTTTTTACAAATGTACAAATTTCCAAAATGTAAATACATGTCAAGGTTAGTAAGTTGTTAGTTTTAAATACATTTCTGAGTGATTCAATTTGGTACTTTCTATAAATTATCCGTATACATCGCTTCTGCAAAATAAATATTGATTTGACGTTTACAGAATTGCCCCAAAAAATTATTCCGTATGACAGTATGGGATAAACAGTGCCATAGTAAGCACTTATTGTGACCGCAGTTGAAGCCACATTTGCTAAAATGGACAGTGCATAACATTGGCTAGATAGTCGCTTGTTAATTGTGCTAATATGGGCTTTCCAGTTTAGGTTCGTATCTATAGTTATGCCTAGAAATTTTGTGTCAGATACTTCTTCAATTTTTTGTCCTTCATTTATAATGGTTATTTTTTTTGTATGTTTATTATAATTTTTAAATGCTATAATTTATTATTATTATGTTCTATGTTTAGGGCCCCAATATTGGCTGCAGGTTCATATTTATTATTATCCTACTAATAATTAATATCTCGTATAACATTTTCCCTGCAAACCTTGTTAAGAAATATTCCAATATTACTCGAGGTGAACTTATCTCTCCTTGTATTTTTACAAGACTTTTAATCTTTAGTGTTACTGTTCTTAATTCAAATCTGAAATTTAATTTAACTTTTTTATTGCACTCATTCCATTTGTATCTCAGAATCATGGTCTGAATCGTCCCTCACAGTTTTCGTTATGATGTCACAAACAGCCTGTACAAGCGGCAGACTATTTTTTTATTGTGATTGTCAGAGGTTGATCGCACGATGAACTATATATCCACACTTCACCGAGCTAGGAAGCGTTTTTTTTTTTTATATTATAATTTTATATTGTTGTATGCCATATTTAGAATTTTGACGTAATGTCGCAGCAGCGGGGGGTGTCGAATGGAAATTGTCGGCATTACTGTTAAAAATATTTTTCAACAGTATTTAATTGCCTACGTAGTAAATAAATTAAGTAATAATATAATGAGGGCGAGTCATTTGGCTAGAAATATTGCTAACGATCAATTCCAAGAAGAAATAAATGTTTTTCTAAAGAAGGTTAACTTCACAGAAACTCTCATTTTCTTAAGACATTGCGAATACTAAAATCTAGTTCAAGTATTCAATACGTACGTACATAAGCTGTATATAAGTTGATGCCTCTTCTAGACATAATATACTTTAATAAAGCCTAATACGAGAGCTGGCTAAAGGTCACCTCTTCAAAATCAGACCAAGGTCGCGCCTAACTTTGTACATCGATTTTAGGCTATACGCCCCTACACGTATTAATTTCGTTCGTTTCGTTCATTACTTACAAAGCGATCCCACAGACGCAGTTGCGTGAAGCACAACAAATATATACGTTTAGAAGATTATTTAGAACCCTGTCACATTATCATTACGCTATTTCGTGAAACCATTCTGTCCTACTAAACTTTCTTTAACTTCAATTTTGGACAAGAAGCGAATAAAAAACATAAAACACGTTGAGCTGCTAGTCTTCTCGGGCATGTCGAAGAATCTTTCAGAGGGATTGTGTCCTTTCTAACACTATGGACAATCGTTATGGCCTATAGGCTGATCCCTTGTCACAATAATCATATCCATTTCAGAACTTCGTGTCTTCAAGTTGTCTTATTATTTTTGTCTTCTGCATTGTACATGAATGATTGTTTCGTGTTTTCTTGTCTGTTTTTTTTTTTATTCAACGTAATAATAAACATTTTACAATCAAAAACGGTGTCTCATAAACCTATCGACAGGTTTTTCTGTACACCGCAACTCATCGTCTGTTTTTACATTTTGTAGGTAGATACAATAAAGATATACTAAATGGATACGCACGGTAGTGAAGAAGTAGGTAGTTCGCTCGTTACCGCTTGCTAAACAAGTTGAACCTCACACGACATAACTATATATAAATACTGACGATTATACTCGCGTATTGAGTGACTGACAGTAGGTACCTGCCTTGGATTTCAACTGTTTCTACAGAGTGTTCATTAAAAGAGGTAAATTAAAGTAATTTCTAGTAATTGTATTGTTAGTTTGGATTAGTTATTGTTATATCGGATATTAATTTATTTGGACTATGTTAGAAGATTATTAGTGGGCAGTTGAATTATATTAATATGTTAGTTGTTATGTTGTTTGTATGCCTTTGTAGACAGTGGAAGTGTGCTATATGTGTATACCTCACCTCTCCCAAAAAAATGACAGAAAAAATGTAGTGTAAAGCTAGCTCAAAGGACACTCCCGTTTGTTTCTCTAAGCTTAGACCAAATGTCCACAGAGGCGGTAATATAAGCGTTACAGGAAACCATTTTGTTTTTTTGTCGACTGAATATACTCGCAACCTTGGACATTCCAAGAATTCCCGTTTCCGGAACGCTCCCGGTACTAACTCTGTGTGTTGAGCGTACAGGTATTCCAACTCTGTACTGGCTAAGTACAAAACTGCCTACGCACAACTTCTGAACAAAGCGACATTCTTCCACGCAGTTCCACGGCATTCGAACCACTTTATTACATGAACACCTTAGCCACATTTAAGTCCCTCGGCTACCATATCTTCACCATATATTTAACGAGACTTCGTGCAGAAATTCCATTTAATGCTCTTGAAGTCCCATGGGATGTATACACGTTCTATATGGAATGTGGGGCTTGCTGATTGGTTTGGAGACGACGCAAGATTAAAGTCTTGTGGTTTTAATTAAGTCTTTAATTTGTTGCAGGTCTCGTGGATAAGGAAAAGGGATCTCCACATTTTAACGGCTGGGATACTCACATATACTTCAGATCAGAGGTTTCAGGTAAGTTTATGGTCTGTGTGTGTGTGTGTGTGTGCGTGTTTTGTTAGTGTTGTAACCCTGACACCAGAGTTGATGAGGTTGGTATTCAACCTCATAACCCACACGAAGAAGAAGGTAAGTTTATATCATTGCTTGTTGTTATAAAATGTTACTTAACACTTAAGTGTGTCAGGATCGAAAGAAATGGAATTCCATAGTCTCTGCTTACCCCGGTGGAAAATATGCGTAAGTATACTTATGTGTGTATGTATGACTTTTGGAATCGTAAAAGCTCGTCTGTACACATAATGAAATTTTGAACTGAGGGATCACGAATTTTCTATTAGTAGTAGTAAGTTGTTATTATTAGTAGTAAGTTATATTCTTGTGATTTCCTTTAATAAAAACCTTGATATCTTTCAATTAATTTCAATCCTGGTAAAAAAATGAGTCCAAAATATTTTGCGTGGATTCTTCTTCTATCATGTGGTGTGTCTGCGAATTACCAACCTCAACAACCCTGGTGTCAGGGTTATTATTGAGCCGCCAAAAGCACTGACATGACTCTTGTAACGACTACATGGAATGATGCTGGGTTTTGTTAACAAAAATCACATCGGAGCGTGATTTTTTAAAAGGTGCTTGGTTTTCGCTATAAGACAATGTTGTTTAGATACCAAGGTCAAAATAATGCATTAAATTTTCATTTTTCGTACCTCAATTTGTTGTTGTTTTCGAGAAAAGAAGTTTTTTCCCGAAATACGAGTAGATACGACACGTAAAATTGTGTTTATGCGTGTCTTCGAGCAAAGCGCTTACTTTTTTATGGTTATTGGAACTGTAACTCTTTGTGTTTTTTTACAATTATCTTCTTTTTTGCTCTCATCTTATTTGTTCTTAAAATAATAACAAATACATCATTTGCAGTGTGATGAGCAATTTGTCTATATAAAAGGGTTTGATTCCTGGCGGTTTAGCCAAGTTGCAAACGATTAGTTTATTTTGACGTGACATATTGTAGATTTGTCCCAAATGGCGTTAGCTACTTTCCCGGAGAAAAGAGGGATATTCCAGACTGCGTTATCCAAAAATACTGTAGATGGCGCTGTACAGTTTTGTCTTCGTTTAAACTTCTAATTTCATGGATAAAAAGACATTATTATATAAAAGTAATGACCTTTGTTATTACACTTAAGCACAACACATCCTTCACCCATTATTATTCTGATCAAAATAAAGAGATGAAATTTAAAAATTCCATAGTAATTTCGTGTTTTGACGTTTAGTAAAAAGTAACTGATATGATTAGTTGGAAACTACCCAATATTGCCTTTTTAGATGAATTGCTTCGATGTGGCTTTTTTAACCCCATTGTTCTAAGTTAAATCGGATACCATTAACATGGTTCATTTAAAAACAATATAATCCACACGTAATCCTTTTGAAACACAAATTCATCTTATTTTCAATCATGTAGGTAATTTTACCCTGCAAAGACCTAACAATGTGAGAGCAGTCTCACAAAGTGATTTCTACTTTGACGTGGCTCTTCGGGGAATCGAACCCATACCTCCAGATTATAAGCCCAACGCTTTTACCACAATGTCACAGAGATCGTTAAAGATAACGAAACAACAGCACATGACTCATAATAAGACAAATGCGCTTGAGTGGCAGAAATGGAACGAACGTCTACGGATGATATTTGCAAAATGAAGTTAAGAGCATGAGCTATTTATACCAACAACAGTCTTCATTTGACCTGAATGCTCTAAACCTTTGAACAAAAGGTTCTCAAATATCATGCAAATATATACATAACATACATAAAAGCAGTTCTCTCTCTGAATGCTGTATATGTAAATCTTCTTCTAATGTGTGGGTTGTGAGGCGGATAACCAACCTCATCAACTCTGGTGTCATGGTTATTATTGAGCCGCCAAAGGCTCCTCACATGGTTCTTGCAACGATTAGATAATTACGTACATTAGTATGTAGTAACTGGGACCAATATATTGGGGCTTAATATGGTTTTCTGAAGCAAGGATCATCTTACTTTCGAAGAACCAGGTGTTCAGTCTGTAATATTCTAACCTCACTAGGGATCGCGAGCCTAATGCTCAACTAGTAGACCACAAAGGCTGTTATGTTATGTGTGACCTTATCTAATCTAGTCTACAAGATCTCACAGCTAGGCAAAGGTTTCTTCTTCACTCCATTTTTCGCCGTTCTGAACGTACTCCGGCCAGTCTCTCCGGCAAGCGTCCAAGTCATCACGCCATTTCTTTTTTTACGAGTTTTCTTCATGTGATGATGATGATGTCCTCCCAGATATATCCCTCGGCGGCGACACCCTTGGCTAGTATTAACCTGGGCTCTTGCATGGGCACGAGCGTGACCAGCAAAACCAAATTTGGTTTTGAAAGCCCCACTTGAGTTATAAGTGTAGTGGTAGGAGGGCTTAGGGTCGTGTTTTTCTGATCTGGAGCTTCTTCGGCCTCACGCGCTTCAGAGCAAAACGTAAGACACACTCCATTCCGGTAACAGAAGTTATGTATGACGACGATGTTTCTTTCTTTATATAGTATGTCTCTCTCTTTATTTAAGAGCTGCGCTTTTGTCGGTGGAGTAATCGCCTTCATTAGTCCATAGATAGGGTGTGTAAAACAGTAGTTTCTCCAATCGCCTTCCGTTCCGCAGTACACCGACCAATTTCTCAATCGGTGATGATCTAGCTAGAGCCCTACCAGAATCCATTTCCTCGGCCTCCAACCAGTACTGATACCGCTGCTGCCCGGCATCAGGGTATATAGTATGTAAATTACATATTTTTGTTTATATTGTGGCAGGTGATCAGACCAGATAAGTCGGAGAATTGGACACTGCAGATCAAGTTTCCACAGGAGAGGGACGCCGGCATCTATGAGTGTCAAGTCAACACTGAGCCCAAGATGTCCCTCGCCTTCCAGCTCAATGTTGTTGGTGAGTTATTAATATATATTTTTTTTTAAATAAAGTAGGCTCGCGATTGTCTGCAATCTCACCTGATAGTCAGTGATAATGTGGTCTAGAGTGGATCACGTTTACGTAGCAAATACCTATTCACTCTAGCCTTGAAAACTCCCAGATCGTAACGAATTGGAAAAACAGACGACTGCAGACAGAATTTATATTTAGTATATCTTAGATACAAGAAAAACAAGAAAAATAAAATCAAAAGGGAACAAGAAGCTAGGGAGTGAAATTCTCCGCCGTTTTCTGTATTTCCGAATGCATTATAATCCGAATGCTTTCAAGGCCAGAGTGAACAGGCACCTTCTGGGCGAGCTCGCTCCATCTTAAACCTCGTCAATGCCTTCAGGCAAGTCTGGGGCCAAGAGCAAACCCATCAAAGGTAAAAAAAGAACTGTTTATGAGTTTTAGATCTGTCTTTATTTAGTAACCAGCATTTCTTTATTTATCTTTGACGTAGGAGACCCTATTCAAGGTAAACATATAATCAACGGTGAATGTTGTCAATATCCGGAACGTCGTTTTTCTTTCAAACACCGTTCAGACTACACCAAAAAAACACAGATTTTATATGCTGAAATTATAATTTATTTATATTTATTCATCTTCTTTAGTTTATTAAGGTCTTGTGTACCCGCGACTGCTTCCAAACTGCCATTAATCACTAAACTTTGATTCCACACGCAACAAATACTCATACCAACAAAATTCAAAACTCTAAGTACTTTCCTAATTTGCGACAATTTCTATATCTCCAGAGACATTACGTCCTACTATTTGTTACTTGCAACGCATGAGTTTTCATTAACGATGTGGTCAAAGTTCGCTCTCAAGTTTGCAAGACAAAGCTTAACCCGTCACTTGAGTGTGGAATTGCTAGCATCCGCGTAGTTAGTGCTCGGTGCTCCGGTGACTTTCTATTGTGGGGTGTCACGTCTGTGGGTTGAAGGACTGATACAAAGGGGATGTTCTAATTTTCGTATAATAAGTATATATATTTGGAGTTCGCAAAGGTCGGTCATAAGATGGGTGACCACAAAAAAAAAGTTTTCATCTCGAGCTCCTCCGTGCTTCGGAAGGCACGTTAAGCCGTTGGCATCGTAGGCCGGCTCGTGTGGTCCTGAGAACTAGGAACTTAAACGAAATGTAAAAACAAAAACGAGTCATTTTTACAAATCCTAAATATTAAAATGCGTTAGTAACTTTGTTTGTCAAAATCCAGGGATAGACATACATTACTATTATGCTACCTGCTAAGGACGAACTAAGAGTAATTTCGAGAGGCTTAAGTGCTCCACTTCACCTAAGTTACGGGCTGAAAGCTAATTCAAAATTACACATCACATAAGCTCACGACTATCCGAATGAGGTAGTCAGAGAGAGGTATATACATATATCGCAAGATGCACTAAGTACCCACACTTCACCGAGCTTTCTGTTAGATCGACGTGATTACTGGTGAGCCGTATCGCCGTCTATAATGGTCGAGCCAACTTTGTTATTGAAAACTGCATTTAAAATAAGTTAATAACTAAATGGTGCAAGTCGGTAATTCAAAATGAATGCATATTTATTGACACTCATCTTGCACCAACTTTAACCAATATCTCTATATAAATAGAGATTACTTTTATTCCGCTTATTCAATACCCTAGAAAGCCTATTGCGTGTATGAGTAAATCTTTATTGCCCAGGAAACAATCACGCAAAAAGTTTCAGGAGATGAAAACTTCGGAACTGAAGCTTAGAAATACTAATACTTCTTTGTTGTTTTCGATTCCTTTCCACCTTATTTCTGTTTTTTTTTTCTTGGATTTCCATTGTAATTATAAGGCATAGGTAAAAAAGAGTGCTTAAGCAAATAATTGTTATATCCCAATGGGGTAGTCAGAGGTGTATCCATCGCAAGATGAACTAAGTACCCACGTCTCACCGACCTTTCAGTTAGAACAACGTGATATCTGGTGAGGCGTATCGCCGTCTACAATGGTCGAGCCAATTGCTTTAATACACAAAGTAATTCTTCTATTTCATATAAAATTATTCCTTTGTAATATTCTCAGTAGTTTTACAACGGAATGTCGTAATGGCGTGCTAAATTACAAAGATTAGTTACCTTTTCCAACATTATGAATGTTATTCTTTGAATAATGGATAGAGCCTTTTGTCTTCTTGGGAAATATTAGTGCAATGTATTTAAATGTTTTACTAGGGTATATCACTAAAGTCATAGAATAAAACATAATACTACGTATAGAACGGCAACTCTGCGCTCATATGTGTCGCATTCACCAAATTTCTTTTTTGTCAGGATCTAATAGTATTTTGCTCTTAAAACATTCAGTACAAACTCTTATGTACGTAAATATCAATTATCTTTTAATATTTTTGAACACACAGTTATACTAAAAATTTTCGGTTTTTTATAATTTCTGGAAAATTGACTCGATTGCACATATTTTTTTTTTTAATTGGCAACGATGATATATAAGTATCGGGGTAATACAGGCTGTATTGCTAAATTAGGATCGGTATCATCTTTTACTAATAATTATGTCTATGATCTTTTTCACTTTTATATCTGCTGCCACGTTTGCTGGACTGTTCTTAAAGTACATACTTAGAGCATAAAATGTAAAAGAAATAGCGAGCTTCTGTCCGCTGGTAGTAGGCAACCAAGTACCTAATTATATTTTTGCAAGGACTATAAACAAATAGAGTCACATTCGCTGAAAAGTTTTTTTTTTAAAAGTGTCCGATCCGTGTTGTTAATATGTATTTATTAATTAATGTGTATAGTATAAATCCATTCCCTCACATTAAGATGTAATGACTGTTCAAATAAAGTCCAATATCGGTTGTTTAGTGTCGACCCCGTGGTCTACAATTTCCTTCAATCAACTTATAAATACTTTTCCTCCCAGACGACACCCTAAGCCGAGGTTGGCGCCCAACTGGGCACCCTCAGGCCTGTTGTCTTAAACGTTGTACCGGGTGAGAGCCTTCAGTGCTCCCTATTTTTCCGGCCAAGTAGTTAATGCCATCTGTGGCAAAACTACAATAAGTCACGTAATAAAAAAATGTTTAGTGAGGTTTCACGCCCGTCGCTCGTGACAAGATGATCCGCGGACATTTTTTTACACAGATTGTCTAATTGTTATACGAGGTGTATACATTTTTGATACTTTTTTTGGCTAGTATATTAAAATATATTTTATGTTCTGTATGTTCTGTAATCTAGATATATTCAGGCATGCGTAATATTTTAGTATGTACCGTCGTAAAGTTTATGACCAGTAAAGTTGAATACTAAAGTATTGTTACGGAAGTGGGTTTCGGGAGTAGAAGGAAACTCAAGGAGTCTAGGAAGAAACGAATTTATTCACAATACACACAGCACAGCTTCCGCACAGGGCTTCGCGGTAAAACTCCGTCACCGTCACTTCACTTTATTTCGAACGTCACGATTCTCGAACTCAGCACGAAACACTACACTAGCACTGCACGAACACTGCGCTTAACACTGCACTTATTACTGCTTGAAACACTGTCCTTCACTTTCACTTTCTCTCTTCTTCTTGCTTCAATCGCTTTAGAAACTGAACTCGCTCTCTTTGCTCTTCCCGCTCTTTATTATACCCTATGGCCTCTTCCCGAATAATCTCGGGTTGTACCTTCTAGTATAAAAAAAACAAGGACGAAGCTATGCGTCAGAAAAGAGAAAGAAGGATTACGGAACATTCTAGAACTCTCTAGTTGTGGTATTTGTTTATGCGACGTCAATCCGTCACAGTATGATGTTTCGTGTTTTACCTTGGAAAGATTTTGACGATACCTTCTCCCTCGCTCTTAGGCCGCAGACGAGAGGAATGAGATTTTTGTATTCGCTGCCTGTAGGTCGAAGTTATTTGAAACATTTGTCTTTGAAAACGCCACATTGAAACAATTCATTTTAAAACCAATATTGTAATATTGAAATTTAATATTGTACGAGGGACTTTCCAGGTATTCTTTCCTCAAAAACAATATAGATGGCGATGTAAAGATTTTCCTTCGTTCAACCTTCTAATTTCATAGATAACAGACATAATGCATCTTTTATCTTTGTTGTTAGGTATAAGTGGTGACCCTTTTTATTACGCGCACAATGACATCTTCCACTCATTATTATACTGATTAAAATAAAGAGAAGCAATAAAGATACATAATACTGTATTATTATAACATGATCCAGATCTTCTTCTATCGTGTGGGTTGTGAGGTGGAGTACCAACCTCATCAATCCTGGTGTCAGGGTTACTATTGAGCCGCCAAAGGCCCCTGACATGGCTCATGTAACGACTACTTTCTTACATGATCCAGATGACCTGTACGTACACGTCCGTCCAATGTACGCGTAACTCTGGAACGCTCTGGAATCCTCTTTTTTGTCGTGACTTATTGTAAATTTGCCGCAGATGGCATTAACTATTTGGCCGGACAAATGGGGAGCGCTGAGGGCTCTCACCTGGTACAACATTTAAGACAACAGGCCTGAGTGTGCCCAGTTGAGCGCGAACCTCGGCTCAGGGCGTCGTCTGAGAGGAAAAGAATAGTCGACCACGCCGGCGGGGTCGGTATCGGGGTTCTGAAGTGTTTGGTGTCGCGAGCTGATTGGCCGCCTCTATGGCTGGAGTAATCGCGTCGTCGAGATCGTATATAACGTCCAAACGCTCTATCCGAACGCAGGTTAATGTACGGTTTTGCATGCATGCGTGTGTTTACATACCAATTACCGCTTCATTTTCTATAACAAAGATTTGATAATATCAAACATTTGGTTATTGCAATTCTTTTTCACGTTCAAATTGTAGTATTTAAACATCGATTTGTTTTCCATGTCCGAAGTTTCTAAAGAAAACTTGTTTCTTGTTACGCTGAAAAGATTTTATTCTTAAGAAAAATAAATCCTAAACCAACAACTTATCTTATTTTGCAAGTTGTAGAATTTTAACAAAAATATATTTCAAGAAAACATTCAACGAATCTCAGCATTGGATTAACTAGAGACGGGATTGTATGGAAGAATGGTTCTTTTCATAAAATTTTAGTTGCTGGTGGGTGCAATGAAAACTTTTCATATAATTCTAAGAATACGGTCTTCGCAGTATTTAACGGTGCTGATTCCTGCAGGCACCATCTAATTTTATTTCAAGTTATACTTGTCATTTTCTTATCCGCTGAAAAGGAAAGGACATAAAAATCTATGGAACACAAGTCAATTTTAGGCAGGAATTTTAAATTTGGCAAACTTTTTCTTGTTTCATACCTTTTAGAGCGTCATTTTTCCATAGTAGGGTTTTAGTTTTTAAACTTATATTTTTTGAATAATTCGGTACCCTAGCATTTAGAACGTTAAATCTGTACAACGCCATCTATGAAGTGTTTGGAAAACGTAGTCTTGTAGCATTATAAGAAGTGTCCATGCTACCGAGCCAGAAACACGATTGGAAAAATCTTATTTCATATCGCATCGTGTTAAACTGTTACGAGAAATGTTACATCACTACAGATAACAATGTAGAATGTAGGTTACGATAAAAGATACCGTACTTTGTCGGAACCGTTGAAGACATGGATTCCTATATTCTAGGTATATGCGACTGAGTTATATGTGATCGTAAAATGCATTCTTTTCTGTCTCGCTGGAATCAAAGACAGCGGCAGCGAGATGGGCGATTTCAATCAGACTGAAAAATGGAACTGTAAAAATGTTAGAACGTTATTCATCGCCATATTACTTTACACTTCCCACTGCCTATACACGGCTGTTTATGTATGTAAGTATGTTTATAATGATATTTAATAAAAAAAACCCAAAAATTTATGTCGTACTAACTAACATTCCGCAGCCTCTGTCTACCCAATCGGGTATGTATTTCAATCAATCAATCAAATATATTTTATTGCAGACAAACATAACATACAAACATTTATAAAACATGTACAATCAAAGAGCAAAAGTTCAGTCACTGAGCCCAGTGGTGAAATTATGAACCATTAGGTTGTCATAATTATAAAATTTGTGTTTTTGTAGGTGTTTTTGGTCTATTACAGAAACGACAATTAACCAGGAGGTCTTAAATACAACTAGTTCTTTATTCGTTTGCAAGAAACTGATTGGACTCTTGCAGCTTATCGTACGTAATATGTAAGTACGTATGTGTGTATTTAATAATAAAATGATTACCAATTATTTCCAGTTGCCTTGCTGTTATTGATTATTGGCGATCTGATGAAAATTAGCATTCGTAACACAGAATTCGACGTATCAGATTAATGAATGTGTTATGAAATGATTCATTGCTTTATTCTGGATATTACATAGATGCATACATACATAAACTCATGCTTATTTCCCACTCGGGTAAGCAGAGATGATGGAATTCCATTTGCTTCGATCCTGAAACACTTCTCTTGCTTCCTCCACATTCATCAATCGTTTCATACACGCACGCCGGTTCAGAGTAGATCGTACTAAACCTTTTCTAAGAACATCTCCAATTTGGTCAATGTACGTCCTGTTTCCTCTTTATCTTACAACACAGTTCATATTTTTTACATAGCGATATTCTCATAGCTCATGCAGAATGTTAGTGATATCGTAAGGAAAACTTTGAGGGATGGTTCAGACTATGATTTCAAGTTGATATCCAGTAGAATTTTCCATCACCAAAGCATGAAAGTGAATATAATTAAAGAAGTACTAAAATTTTCATGAATTTTCCGACAGGAAATTCTACTTGATATTTACTCAGAATCATCCCACTCTGTATTCGTTACACTGTCATTGATACTCTGTATTATGAACTTACTGTATTTATCCAATAATGACCAATTTCAATCAACATTTAAGCAATTAAAAGCTTAATTCGCCACGCAATAATGAAGAATTTTTCATTCTTTTTTCGGAGTTTTTTTATCTTTAATTTGGAGTTTTTTTTTCTAAATAGAATATGTTACCCTCACACAAATGTTTTTCTAAATCAAAACTCGTTGCTGTTTCGAACGTTCTTTCGTTTAGGAATGTCATCTAGAAAAATTTAGATTAAAATATTTCTTGCGTATTCTTTCAAGGGATTTTAATTTAGATTCAATAAATTTCTCGAGCGTTCTTTTCGGCGCATGTTTTTTTTCCTGCTTCGTATACCAGAACGTGCCCTATCATCCTCGGAAACCTTTTCAATAGCTGTTTTGTTATCGTTAATATCTTAACAAGAAAAAAAATTGAAGCCGAAGTATCTGAAGTCAAGTTTTTATTTAAAGATGATTAAGTACTTCTTTGGCTATGTCCGGAGTTTTATCTTGTTGGTGCTAACGAAGATAAGTTGCCTTAACATATTTTTTTTGTTCGGAATAGGGGAAAGTTACAGTTAAACTTACAATTTATTATGGGTAAACAATCTTTTAAATAACAAGGTACTTACATATTTTTTTGTGTTATTTATTAGTAGGTAAGCTTATATGGTATATGAATCGCTAGGATTATGTGGAGATGGGCAGGACACTTGGCAAGACGGGAAGACAACAGATGAATTATAAATGAAAACCTAAAAAACTATGATAACTCCTTGCTTCGGAGGTCACTTTTAGCCGAAAAATATACCTTCACAAACCCGTATTAGAGCAACATAATTGAGTGCCATATCTCCTCTCCGGTTATTTGAAGGGAGGCCTGTGTGTGCCCAGTAGTGGGCCATATATAGGTGGTTTTATTTATCAAAACCAGCAACTAATCTAAAACTTTCCTTCAAAGTAAGCTTTGACAAAATTATAACCCAATTTTAATTGGAATATTCAGGTCTTTGACGTGATTGTGTTAATCCCTAGCGTCATCGTGTATCAACTAAGTTGTCATGGGGGATTTGATTTCATCAAGTAGACACACGAATTACGCATGTCAAAGGTTTCCTATACATACATAATACGAGTATACATATATTACCTATTACTCAGGTCGCATTTAGCATTGCAAGTTGGTCTATTCTAGAGGATAGCATCAGAAATGAGGTTATCTGGTGGATAACCAAAGTTACCGACACAGCTGAGAGTAAGTAAGTATAAGGGGCAATGCGCTGGTCACACACACTGAAGACCGACAACTGAAGGACGGGTTCTCTCATGGATAATTGCATTTCGGAAACGTGCAGGACGCCCTCGATGAAGTGACGACATCCATAAGGTGGCTGCTAGCAGCTAGAGGAGAAAATTCGAAGACCAAGCTCAGTGTTGTGATTGGAGAGGCCTTGTCTAGCAGTGGAGAAGCTCAGGCTATTAATGGTCATGATGAGTTAGTGTATTTGGGTACGCTCTACGTCATGGATGATGATGATTGTAAATATATTTCTTTTTGTCCACAGAGGCCAAAGCTCACGTCCTGGGTCCTGTGGATCTATACGTGAAGACCGGCAGCTCGTTGTCTCTCACCTGCATTCTGAGCCAGGGACCGCATGACCTTGGCACCATATTCTGGTATAAGGGTAAGTAAAAATAAATTATACAACAATAATTATATTTATAATATACTATTTTGAAATACAGGGTGTTAGTGACAGCATAAGTCTAGGTCACGTTCAGCTGTTGTTGCTGTCTAGTTAGGCGTAAAATACTTCAAGCAACCCGCAGTGGAGCAGTGTGATGGAGTATGCACCATACACTCTCCGGTTATTTGAGAGGAGACCTGTGCTCAGCAGTGGGAGGTTTATTATGCTGTTTATGTTATGTATGTAGTTATGCCACCCCTAGCCCGAAGAACGGTGACAGTGCATGCTGCCTAGAACAGCATGTCAGCACATTCTGTAGACAGACCACCGCGGTGGCCTGACTCCCACGCTTTCCTCTTAGATTTAGCTAGAACTTTAAGTTAGCATTAAAATCATTCATGTAGCGCATCCGACTCTGTGCACATGTCTCGCCGTACTTTAAGTTTTATTTTAATATACATTTAACTAATTCAAATTCATTAGTTTCTTTTTAAAAATAGTGTCCCGCGCTCCCGAAACTTGACTGGCGCAGCCGGTAGGATCCGTGTCGTTACCGTGCGTGTGCTGCTTATAGGGCTCGAACTCGCCCTACGTGCGGTTTTTGGACTCAATATCGTCGTGTGTAAAAACTGTACCAGTGCAGTAAAGCGTCGGACCGGATCCTGCGAACCAAATAAATTTTGTCACACTTACGGGACACACTGAGTGTTCTAAGGCGACAGGACACTAAGGACATGGAAGCAGCCGGGGGTTGGTGAGTACGACTTTTCGCCTTCCTTCGCTTATCTTTGTTCCAATATTAATCTGAGATCGGACTTCTCTCAGTGATACGTACTCTGATTTTTTTACTAAAAATATAGAACTCAAAATCGTTCTTATTTTATATTTAAATAGTTACATTAATTACATTAAGATTATAGATAAGGTGTGTGCATGCTAGATTTAAGATTTTGTGTGATATAATTGATTTGATTGTGTTTTAAAATGGCGGAGGTCAATTTGATTCCGAGTGAATTTTCAAAAATTATACCCCTATTTAACGGAGACAAAAGACACCTGAATTTATTTATTCGTAAGTGCGAATATGTTATTGAAAAATTTAGAGGGAGCGATGCTCAGAATGCTTATATTATGCATACCATTACCAGCCGTCTTACTGATAATGCAGCGGCCCTTATCAGTGAGCGAGAGGACATCCGTACATGGGATGAATTCAAAACGCTATTGATTCAGCATTTCGGTGATCCTAGAACCGAAGAGAGTATAGCTATGCAATTAGAAGGTTTAAAAATCAAACCAAACCAATCCTATCATGAATTTTGTAACCATGTTCAATCGATTAGAGCAAACCTTATAGCTAAAGTTAATATAATAGATGACGAGAATATGCGGCAAAGCAAAATCACGATTTACAACAGATTAGCTTTAAATGTTTTTCTATTTAACTTGCCCGAGGAGATGCTACGCATTGTCCGATTAAAATCACCTGAAACATTAGAGGACGCCCTAAGTGTAGTGCTCGAGGAAGTGGATTTCCACGAACAATATCAGCGTAAAAATAAAACGAATAAGCCTCAAGTACCAGCAGTGCCCTTTAAATTTCCTTCTAATATATCTCATCCAAATATCCCTCAAAACCAAGGATTTGCTAAATACATAGGAAACATTCCTAACAATACTCAAACCAATTTTAAGTTTGGTATACCTGTTAACCGACAGTTCGGACCCCCTCAACAAAGTAACCAGCAGTTTGGCTATCGACCAAACTTACAAAATCAATATCAGCAGTTTGGTTACCGACCAAACCTACAGCAAAACAACCAACAATTTGGTTATCGCCCTATCCAACCCACCCCCTTTGGGTATAGACCACCTCAAGGCCTACAACAACTACCAGCGATGCGGCCCCAGCAGTTTGGACAGCAACAAACTGTTATGACATTGTTAATTTTTATTATAACTTATTGCGGGTACCTCGACATTGCGTTTTCTCATTATGACTGACGTTTATTTAGAGATCTGGAACGTTTGTTGGATTGCAAAGACAAATCTTGAAACAATTTTGTGCATTTTATTGAGAAATCAAGCAGTATCTCGTTGCTGCAGTTGTGAAGTTATACGTGGCAATACAATATACAGAAATATATATTTACGTGAAACACTGGGAATAAAAAATATTTTATAACCATACAAGGGGTAAGTCAAGTGCACATAGTGAAGTCGTAATGTAGGCTTATCTTTGTAAATGATAAATAGACATTTATGTAAACATTTTGTTCTAGCCTGACGAAACGCCCTTAGAGTCTAGATAGACCAATCAACCACCCTAAGCTCAGCTAGTCGGCCAAGAGGTTTTGGCAGGGTTCCTACGTATAATAAAAACTCTCCTGGCGCCTTTATCCTTTTAAATATATATAATTTAAACTTAAGTTAGAAATAAGTTGCATGCAGATTGTTAAACTTTTCAAGCTAAATAAAAGTAGGTTTCTTGGGTGAATGTAATTACATAGTTTCATTGAGTGACAAATAACCCCATAACATTGGCGCCCAACGTTAAAATATGAGGTTATCAGATGCTCAATTGAAACATCTTAGATTATAATTTTAAGTCATAATACCTAGATATTTAGTTGGTTTGTAAGATAGAACCTTTATTTGTTACAACTGTTGACTTTATGTAGTAAATATTTATACGTAGAAGTTACTTATTATTTGAAGTGTCACGGTTACAAGGCTCGCTGGTAAGTACATTGTTATTCACAGCCGCGTTTGATTGTTGTACCTACTGGAGACGGGTTTGATAGGCAGGTGTGTAGTTGACGTAACTAGAACTTGCAGCAAGCTTTGTATCATTTTATTATTTTAGTATCTGGTAAGGTTAGATAATAGTTATAAATTATAAGACCAACTTTATTAAACAGTCATGTACTGTATTTAAGTATTACCAGTTATTTGTTCACAACATTTGGGCAGGTAGTTTATTAGTGGTATAATTTTCCTTCATAAATTTCAGTCGTTGTTGAGAATAGCAAATATGGATCCAAACTACCTATTAAAAGATGAACTTGAATTTGAATTACAATCCAGAGGTGTCGAGGTACAAGCAGTTGTTTCAGTATTACGAAAACTTTTGAGAGAATTGTTGGTAACGGAACAATCAGGTAGTACTTCATATAAAATTAAAGCTCCTACAAGTGTTCGGTCTGCGCCTGATAGGGAATTAGTTACATGTGAATCGAAATTAAAGACTCTTTCAGCATATATTGATGAAATAATAGGGAAGCCCGATAGACACTTATTTAGGCGCTTAGTCTCGCGTCTTTATCATATAAAAAATAGACTTTCCCTCATTTGTCCAATAGAACTAGATGATGACACTTATAAAGCCAAACTAACTGAAGAATGCAATCTGTTATTACAAAGACTAGAAGCTAAAGATGATGACGGGGATTGCAGTGATGATGAAGTGCCATTTAGTGTGAAGCAAGCATTGCAAGAAACTTTAGGTGAATTAGGTGAACAAATTGTAAAAAAACTTGAAGGAGTGTCATTTGAAGATGATAGGTCGATCACTAAACCAGAAAACATGAAGACTACAAAACCCAAATTCGTAAGAAGTTCGACTGCATTTGAAGACGACTTGCCAAAACGTAAATTAGTTCCTATCAGTCAGTGGGGGGTATCCTTTTCGGGAGATAAGCATTTCAGTGTAAATGCGTTTATTGAAAGAGTCAATGAGTTAAAAGATGCTAGAAATGCTACTAATGAAGACTTGTGGCGTTACGCAATTGATTTTTTTAAAGGGGACGCTTTAGTATGGTTCAGGGCGAATAAAAATTATGCCACCAACTGGGAAGAATTTCTCATTCTACTCAAACGCACGTTTCAGTCCCCATTCTACCAAGAGGAGTTGTTAGCAGAAATCAAAGAAAGGACACAGGGCAAGGATGAGTCCATAACGGTCTACATTTCCGTCATGCAAAATATGTTTAATCGTCTACCCACTAAAATTCCTGAGCAAGAAACAATCATGATAATTCTACGTAACTTACAGCCATATTATCAAAAAGCAGTGTGTCGCGATTTGTTCACTTCTATTGCTGATTTGATCCAAGTTCTAACGCTTGTAGAAAGAACAAAAATTAGTTGTGATAGATTTGTTGAACCCAAAGTTCAAAAAAACTATTTGGAACCGGATCTGGCTTATAAAAACAGCTCCTCGCCTTTTGATAATAGAGAAATAAATGAAGTGGATACACAATCTGAGGTAAATAATGTCACTAACACTAAAGCAACAAACATTAAGCGATGCTGGAACTGTCGCGAAACTGGCCATCTCTTTAGATCTTGTGCGGTTCCCAAACAGCGATTGTTTTGCTATAAATGTGGACGTTTCGGAGTGACATCTAAGGACTGTGAGTGTAAGGGAAACGCATCAGGGGAAGGTACAAATCCTGCCAAGTAATCTTTCCCCTAAATAGACAGGATGAAGAGTGGCAGGCCTGGCTTAGAATCGTTAACGGCATGATGACGCAACACGAAGAGTTAAATCCTGTAGTCGTTGAAAAAATCAACGATAATAGGAAATACGTACTTGTAAACATTTTAGACTTCGCATTTGCAGGGTTGTTGGATTCAGGAGCTAATCGTACGGTAATAAATAAGGAATTAGCTACGGTATTGAAAGACTTAGGACTGAAATCACAAAAAATAAAACATACCTGTACTGTCGCCACAGCTGATGGGGTTACCCACGAGATTACAGAAATTATAGATGTACCAATACAATTTGATGGACAGTTTAAAGTAGTGTCAGTATTAGTCATGCCAAATCTTTCTCAGAAACTAATATTAGGTAAGGATTTTTTCGACCTTTTTGGCGTTAGCATTCAATTCAAAGGCGATAGCATCGATCATAAGGAGATGCTGAATGTTTTATCGTCTCAGAAGCCTGCCGTCATTGCTAGAGAAGAACTCAATGAGCATCAACAGTTACTTTTGTCATCACTGATTGAAGAAATGAAGATAGTTATAGGGTCAGGTCTAGGTCAAACAGATATAATTGAGCACACAATTGACACGGGAGATTGTAAGCCGATTCACCAAAAGCAATATAATTTTTCACCGGTTATAAAAAAGGAGATCGAACGTGAGCTAGATAAGATGTTAGAAGAGGATGTAGTCGAACCCTCTCATAGTCCTTGGTGTTCGCCTGTACTCATTGTAAAAAAACCTAATGGTGAAAATAGGCTATGTTTGGACAGTAGACAGGTAAATAAGGTTACAAAAAGAGACACCTATCCACTGCCGAGAGTGTCAAACATTATCGACAACTTAAGAAATGCAAAATTTTTAAGTACCATGGATCTCAAATCGGCCTTCTGGCAAATAAAGTTACACAATTCAAGCAAAGAAAAAACAGCATTTGCAGTACCAGGCCGAGGCTTATTTCATTTTAAGGTCATGCCGTTCGGTCTGGTAAATGCTTCACAAACACAACAGAGACTTATGGATATTCTATTCCAGGCATTCGAAAACAAAGTATGGGCTTATCTTGATGACATTGTTGTGTGTTCAGAAAGCTTTGAAGAGCATATAGACCTACTTCGACGTGTCATGAATATATTAAAGGATGCGAACCTTACAGTCAACATCGACAAATGCAAGTTTGCAAGACCGAGTCTTCGTTATCTAGGTTATATAATCGACAAAGATGGACTGCGCACGGATCCGGATAAAGTATCGGCGATCATTAATTTTCCAAGGCCCAAAAATTTAACGGAATTAAAGAGGTTTATCGGATTAGCAAGTTGGTATAGAAGATTTGTAAAAGACTTTTCAATGGTAGCAGCACCGTTACATAACCTAACGAAAGGCAAAAAACATAAGAGATTTGTTTGGAATGATGAGGCCGAAAAAGCATTTACGGACCTTAAATCGTTACTTACCACAACTCCAGTCATGTGTTGTCCAGATTTTTCCAAGCCATTCACCATACAGTGTGATGCGTCGAATAAAGGCATCGGTGCCGTTCTAAGCCAAAATATAGACGATAAGGATCAAGCAGTCGCTTATCTAAGTAGGAAGCTCACGGACAGGGAAAGACAATACTCAACATCTGAACGAGAACTATTAAGTGTAGTCTACGCCATAGATAAGTTCAGACCCTACATCGACGGGTTTCATTTTACAGTAGTGACAGACCACAGTGCATTATTATGGTTACATAAAATGAAGGATCCGCACGGAAGACTCGCCAGATGGGCAATGAAGCTCCAACAGTTTGACTTTGATATCATTCATAGGCCGGGTAAATGTAACACAGTGCCTGATGCACTATCTCGGTCATTAGATACGGCTACAGAAATTAGTAAAATTACTATTTCGGAGGAACACAAAGACGAATGGTATAACCAGAAAACTAATAGAATTTTAAACAAAGAAGAACGGGATTCCAGTTGGGAGGTAAAAAGGGGGCTGATCTTTAAAAGAATACGATTAAAACAATATCCTGACAGCAAATGTGATCTCAAACTATTTGTACCGCCATCTCTGCGAAATGAAGTACTAATGGAGTGTCATGATGACACCAAATCAGGACATTTTGGAATTAGGAAAACACTTTATCGCGTAAAACAGTTTTATTACTGGCCCAATATACTCAAGGATGTTAAACACTATGTTCGATCCTGCGAGACTTGCTCGAAGTTTAAGGTGTCACAAAAACTGCCCTTGGGTCTCATGGGGCAGCACAGAGAAGTCACGGGCCCTTGGCAGATTGTCTCCGTGGATTTAATGGGTCCTTTCCCTAAAAGCAAATCATGCAACACTATGCTTTTAGTACTTACATGTTGGTTTAGCAAATTTACACTGTTGTTTCCTCTTAGAACAGGGAAAAATGAAAAGATCTGCGAAATATTAGAAAGTCAATTCTTGTTGTTTGGGGCTCCTGAAGCCATTATATGTGACAACGGGAAGCAATTTGTTTCACATTCATTTCGAAATATGTTATCGAAATACAACTGTAAAATTTGGTTTACTCCTAACTACCACCCACAAAGCAACCCAACAGAGCGTGTAAATCGTGTGGTGGGTACCACAATCTCGGCATACACGAATTCTAAAAAACATAACGAGTGGGACGTTAACTTACAGGAAATCGGCCACGCTATTAGAACCGCAGTGCATGAAACTACGGGATACACTCCTTCTTACTTATTCTTGGGTAGGGAGACTTCTCTCTCGTCTCCCTCTTCGGCTGAAACGGTTGAAGGTACTATTTCTAAAGCAAGAGACATCTCGATAAATACTACCACCTATCTGAAACAAATTAGCACTAGGGCAACTGTATACATGGAAGTGCAGAACAGAATGAGGGAATCGCACGACAGAAGTAGTAAAGTCTATAACAATAAACGAAGGTTTGGTTCGTTCATTGTAGGAGATATAGTCTGGAAAAGAACGAAATACCTTTCTAACGCCAATAATAAGTTTATGGCCAAGTTGGCACCAAAATTTGAGAAAGCAATAATAAAAGAAAAAATATCAAACACTATTTATCGTCTTAATAATGTCCATGGTAAGGACACCGGAATGTGGCACATTAAGGATTTGAAACCGGTGTTTAAATAAAACAACTACCATCATTAGGTGTCGTATAATCACCTTTACGATGAGAATATTACTAATTCTGATTGGGAAGTAAATTTTAAATCCGGTGCAGTAGTCTTTTAACGATCATTTGTAAAAAAAAAAAAATATATCTTTAGATATGTTTTGGAGAAGATAAAAATATATTTTTACGGACAAACAAACAAATATATATGTGTATATATATATTTTTTTTTTCTGAGGGTGAGGGTATTTGTTATGACATTGTTAATTTTTATTATAACTTATTGCGGGTACCTCGACATTGCGTTTTCTCATTATGACTGACGTTTATTTAGAGATCTGGAACGTTTGTTGGATTGCAAAGACAAATCTTGAAACAATTTTGTGCATTTTATTGAGAAATCAAGCAGTATCTCGTTGCTGCAGTTGTGAAGTTATACGTGGCAATACAATATACAGAAATATATATTTACGTGAAACACTGGGAATAAAAAATATTTTATAACCATACAAGGGGTAAGTCAAGTGCACATAGTGAAGTCGTAATGTAGGCTTATCTTTGTAAATGATAAATAGACATTTATGTAAACATTTTGTTCTAGCCTGACGAAACGCCCTTAGAGTCTAGATAGACCAATCAACCACCCTAAGCTCAGCTAGTCGGCCAAGAGGTTTTGGCAGGGTTCCTACGTATAATAAAAACTCTCCTGGCGCCTTTATCCTTTTAAATATATATAATTTAAACTTAAGTTAGAAATAAGTTGCATGCAGATTGTTAAACTTTTCAAGCTAAATAAAAGTAGGTTTCTTGGGTGAATGTAATTACATAGTTTCATTGAGTGACTTATTAGACCTCCACAGCCAAATTTTTATTCCAAAAATTTTACTAATGATGTTTCCATGCGTACCGCTCCACAAAAAACAGGCCAAGGTTTTCGTGTAAATGAAACAGAATTATACAATGAGCATCCGATCGAATGTTTTGACACTTACACGGAGAGTTATCCCAGCCAGGCGGATCACTATCCGTATGCCTTCGATACGTATGAATGCGATGCGCCCACGCAAGACTACTCTTATCAATGCAATGATAAGGCGGAGCCACTAGATACGACTCGTACTCTCCATGGAGCGGAGGAGTCAAACGAGCAGCATGTTGAAAATTTTTACATACGGGCCTCAGTAGGGAAAGACAAATTATAGAAATAAATTGTGACGTCAAATTAAAATTACCGTACATTTATTTACCGGAAATTAACGCAAAGCTTATGATCGACACCGGTAGCACCCGTTCGTTCTTAAGCCCTCAAAAGGCCTACCAGTACTTTTTGCCACTAGTTATTCACGAACCGTTTGAAGTCGTAAGCACGCATGCCAGCTCAAGACATAATGAGGTTATTCATATTCCCCTAACACCAACTTTTAATACCACTGACCTTCATAAATTTTATCTGTATGAAGTAGACCCGAGATATGACGGTCTAATTGGTAATGACTTATTGACAAAAATTGAAGCCATTATTGACCTTAAAAATGCAGTACTGAAAACGAAAACCACGGACATCCCTATTGTTCACAATTTTACCGAGTACGTAATAAATCTTCCCCCACGAGCTGAAATGAGAGTAAAAGTGCCTACTGACTTATACTCAGGGCAAGCCATTTTAAATCATACAAAATTTTGTGATGGTGTGCGAATGCCTGATGCTCTAGTAACCTGCAACAAGGGTTACGCCACCACGGTTATTCAGAACACCTTAGAAAAGGGAATTGACATTGTTGTAACAGCCCCATTTCCGACAGCAGAATATAAAACAATTGATAATGACGTAAATTTTACAAGCGACGAGACACGCACCAGTGACATTTACTATGACAGCATACTTTTACAAAATTTGACAAAACTAAGACTGGACCATATGAGTACTGAAGAACGTGACTGTATTGTTCGTCTATGCAAAGAATATAAAGATATATTCTACAGCGATCAACTGCCACTGTCATTTTCTAGTCAAGTTAAGCACTTTATACGTACAAAAAATGAAGACCCAGTTTATACAAGACCTTATAGACAACCTCCTTTCCAATCTGAAGAAATTAAAAGACAAGTTGAAAAACTTTTACAGGACAATGTTATACGCGAATCCCACTCTCCTTGGAGTTCCCCGGTACATTTAGTGCCCAAAAAACGAGACGCCTCAGGTGAGATAAAATATAGGATGGTTATAGACTACAGACGTTTAAATGACTTGACAGTCGATGACAAATACCCCTTGCCGAATATAAACGATATCTTTGACAAACTTGGAAAGAGTTCTTACTTCACTACACTAGATCTTGCTAGTGGGTACCACCAGATTGAAGTGAATGAGGAGGACAGGCAAAAAACAGCTTTCAGTACGCAATTTGGCCACTATGAGTTCCTCCGCATGCCTTTTGGACTTAAAACCGCTCCAGCAACTTTTCAAAGAGCAATGGACAATGTGTTACGCGGGTTACAAGGCATCCATTGTTTGGTGTATTTGGATGATATAATTATATTTTCGGCCAGCTTACAGGAACACTTGGACAAATTACGAACTGTATTTGACAGACTGCGAAAGACTAATCTCAAGGTTCAGCTCGATAAATCTGAGTTCCTGAGAAAAGAAGTGCTTTATTTGGGACATACTATAACAAAAGACGGACTAAGACCCAATAATGATAAAATCACAGCAATTCAAAATTATCCTCTCCCCAAAACGACCACTGAAATCAAAAGCTTTTTAGGCTTAGTGGGATACTATCGACGATTTATTAAAGACTTTGCAAAATTGACACAACCATTAACAGCGTGTTTAAAAAAGCGAAACAGAATTACAATTGATCAGAAATATATTGAAGCTTTCGAGAAATGTAAAGAGCTCCTTACGAGTGCACCTTTGTTACAGTTTCCAGATCCTACTAAACCGTACATACTTACGACAGACGCTTCTGCAGTAGCTTTAGGCGCTGTACTTTCACAGGGCCCCATAGGACAAGACCAACCTATTGCGTACGCTAGTAGAACATTAAGCGACACTGAAACACGATACAGCACAATAGAGCGAGAGCTACTAGCCATAATTTGGGCCGTAAAACATTTTAGGCCATATCTTTATGGTCATAAATTTCGTATTTATACAGACCATAGACCACTTGCATGGCTCTATTCACTTAAAGATCCGAATAGCAAGTTGACTCGCTGGAGACTACGACTCCAAGAGTACGACTTTGAGGTTATCCATAAGAGCGGAAAGCAAAACACAAACGCTGATGCTCTCTCTCGCATAAAGATTAATGCTTTAGACTCTGACGATGACAATGACCGAGAATCCATGGTGGTTAACGTTGACGATGACCTAAAATCATTTATGAAAGAAATTGATGACAGAGTGGCTCAGTTAGGAAAAGAAAAGGATAATTCTGGCACCATAACTATTTCTGACTCATCGGCTACTATGACAATATCCGACATTGAAGAAATGGACTATCCTATTGTCTCTGACAAAAGTTCAACTGAAACAGCTCATTCGGGAACAGAACTCGAATCCCATGGTATTCCTATTCTACACGAGGCGATTGATACAAAGCCAAACCAAATTTTAGTCTACCAGTGGTTTAGGAACGAACTCCAAGTAAAAAATCTGTCTAACAAAAAGCAAAAAATTTTAGAAATCTTTTTACCCACAAACAATGACGAGTTAATAAAGAAATTTCTGAAGGAATACATCAGGCCAAATATTAAATATTTCATTTACTTTGAAAAGGAGACACACAGAAGGGATTTTTCGAAAATTATTATAGAATTGTTCAAGAAGGGATCGGTTGACTTCTATGAATGCACTGAAAGAGTGATTTATGTGGAAGATGAGAGAGAACAGAGAGCAATCATCGCCAAATACCATGAAGGAGCAACGTGCCATCGTGGTATCAAAGAAACTGCAGTCCGGATACGAAGAAACTACTATTGGGAAAATATGATGGAGATAACAGCAGCAGTCATCAACGCTTGCGAAGCGTGCAGGAAAATGAAATATGATAGAAAACCTCTTAAACCCGTATTACAACTTACGCAGACTCAAAATTCGCCATTTCAAGAGCTATTTATAGACCTTTTCTGTATTGAAGGAGTCTACTACCTAACACTTGTTGATGCTTTTAGTAGATTAGGTCAAGCGATCGAAATATCAAATCGTTCCACTCCCGAAGTTGTACGTGCTCTAATGAAGTATTTTACCTTTTATGGAATTCCAAAAAAAATATCTAGTGATCCAGGGACTGAATTTAATAACGAGTTAATGAAAGAGTTTATGGCCCTACATAAAATTGAACTTCACATTACTACGCCAAACAATCCAAATTCGACAGGCATAGTAGAACGATTTCATTCGACCTTAATAGAAATTTACCGTCTTGCCAAATATGACCAAAAATATACTGATGCAGCCTCCATAATGACTTATTCTATTCTAGCTTATAATAACACCATTCATTCTACGACAGGCCTCGCACCCTTTGAAATAGTTTTCGGTCACACCAGTGTTAATCAGGCGTTTGATATAAATTTTGAAAAAACATATACCCAACAATTGCTAAAAGATCATCACAAGCGCATGAAATATTTATACAATTACATTAGTAAGGACATGTTAGAAAAGAAGGAAAAAATTAGGAAACAGAAAGGTGGCGAAGCTGTACCAAATTTAGAAGTAGGCGACATTATATTCAGTAAAGATATTAACACACGAAAAAGTAAAGATAAGGCCCGGTATCAAAAGGTAAAGGTAATAGGTCCAACAGATAGAAATGTCGTACCCGTACAAAGAGGCGCCAAGGAAACAAGGATTCCAATTAAAAATGTTAAACGTCCTCCACAGGTGGTGCTTAAGCCTGATGGTTCTGTACCTTCAGATGAGCCACAGCCTTCAACTTCAAAACATTAAGGACAACCCCGGGATATTGCCTGTCAAGTTGGGACAAGCATATCGACAAGAAGATAAATGGACAGTTATTAAAGTTTTAGATTTGAATGATATAAAGGAAACCCTTAAATTTAACGTTAATAAGTTTTTAGAGTTTGATAAATTGGTAGATGTTAATAAACCTTTTTCACATGAGTTTTATAATATAAGGTTACACGCGTATGATTTGTATAATATAACCATTAACAAATTCAGGCAACTTGTTCCGTCTAGCAGATTTAAGAGAGGCATCCTAAACCCTCTTGGTTCTTTAATAAAAGTAGTCACAGGGAATCTAGACCATGAAGACGCGATTAAATATGACAAATTGATCTCTGAACTTAAAGGCAATCAAATACATACAGAAAAGAAATTAATTATTGTATCTAAAATGTTAGATGGTTTAATAAATAGCACCGAGACATTACATAATAACACGTTAATATTAGACGAACGTCTTAAACGTATAGAAAAAATTGTTAAATACATAGCATCGAAAGAAAATAACTCCGTTTATAATACATATATGTTAAGCTTGTTCAAACTGTTCATTGGAAACTTCAGAACTATATACTTGACTATTAGTGAAATTGAAACTGTTTTAGCCTTGAGTAAAGTCTCAGTGTTACACCAATCCATCATAAATTCAGATGAGTTTCTCAAAATACTGGAATCTGTAGCCAAGTATGATAATTTAGTATATCCTGTAAACCTAAATAACTTGATAAAAATTGAAAAAAACTATAGTTGTTAAGTCATATATGAAAGAAAATCAGATTACGTTCATTTTAGAAATTCCTTTAATAGATGGAAATATTTATAATTATTTTAAAATTTATTCATTACCCATGTTTAAGCCATCAACAAACCTTACCTATGTTATAATTCCTAAATATCCTTACCTTTTGGCGAAAGGTCCGAAATACCACCCCATCAACAGTCCCTGCGACGAGCTAGCCCCGGGACAGTTCCTGTGCAAGGAGAATGACCAGGTTATTTATCCTGAACGAACCTGTGTTGAGCAGCTGATGCGGTTTCATTCTAATCTCACCCTCTGCAGAGTTTACCCTGTCCACGTGGAAGATATCAAGATCCAGAGGATCGATCCTGCCAATTGGATTGTCTACACCAGGAGCAGCCAAATACTTACTGAAAAATGTAATGACGACACAATCAAAAGACAGATTCAGGGTACTTACCTTATTTCCAATGCTGAAGACTGCGAACTCTACATAGAGAACTTTAAATTAAACCGCCGGAGGTCCATTGCTGCCGATTTCCATTTCAAGGTTACACCCGTAATTGGTTTACCTAAGCCCGACTTCCTGAAGATGAACGTTACCACGGAATTATCTAAGGTGGACATTAAAGGCGTGTCTTTGGATAACTTGAAGCATCTCTCTAACGTATTAAACAGTGAAAGGTTTAACAGTGATATCAGTGAAAGTGAAATAATAGACACTCGTAGTGTGAGCTTAGCTACTATATTCCTTTATGTAATCTTAATTATAAGTATCATTACTATTATTATATGGAAATTTAAAGTTTTCAATTTTACACGAAATCACCAAGACTCAAAATCGTCGGATGATTTCGTGCTTGAGGAGGGAGGAGTTATGCCACCCCTAGCCCGAAGAACGGTGACAGTGCATGCTGCCTAGAACAGCATGTCAGCACATTCTGTAGACAGACCACCGCGGTGGCCTGACTCCCACGCTTTCCTCTTAGATTTAGCTAGAACTTTAAGTTAGCATTAAAATCATTCATGTAGCGCATCCGACTCTGTGCACATGTCTCGCCGTACTTTAAGTTTTATTTTAATATACATTTAACTAATTCAAATTCATTAGTTTCTTTTTAAAAATAGTGTCCCGCGCTCCCGAAACTTGACTATGTATATATTTGTTTTGTGTTAATATTTATGTCCTCCAGCATAATATATATTTTACTTTTTTATGTATTTTTTTAATTATCTGTTTTTTAAATTTTATTATTTAGTTATCTAATAAACGATTACGTTGTCCTACTTTGCAAATGTTGTGTGCACCTATAATTGGCTTATGTAACAGTCTAATTCCTGATGTAACTTTTATTTTATTTAATGTTTTATTATATAAGCTGTTGGTGTACCTTTTTTATAAATAAAAAAAATAAAATATATATATATATTAATCCAAATGTAAACATTCCTCACATAGAAAGAACCCTTTCTCTTAGTATCCCACGAAACATTCAAAATAATATTATTTCCTTTACAAAATTATACTTAAATACCAGATCGCGTGTTTTTCGTGTCCTTCCAAGTACCACTTAAAAAATACCTAGCATTCAGTTAACAATTTCTGTGAAACAAGTAAGTCGTTTATTTTGCAATTATGTTCACCTTTCATAGATGATTTACATGAAAAAATGGTGGTGTTTTCGTTCATAGATTATTTTAAATTTTGTATTCATATTCATATTCATATATTTATTTGTATTTATCATACATTGTCATTATTTATCTATCATACATTATTAACATTAAGTTTAGTTGAACATCATTATTTTATAAAAAAAAACAATTTAAATTATATACTTAATTCAAGATATTTTGTGTAACAATAAGTAGTTAATATTTAATAAGAACTAGATCAGAACACTTCACTATTCATTCATCAATGAACTCCTTAACGCTATAGTAAGCTTTTTGTGTGAGTAGCACTTTTAATTTACCAATGAAACTTGCATCAGTAGGTACATCCTTCAGATCCTTCGGTAACTTATTGTAGATGCGCGGCCCCATAACACTATATGTAGGCAATGTTTAAAAAAAAATGTTTTAAATGTGTTATATTCTAAATTTAAAAAGTCTTTGGAGGATTTTATAACCAGTGTTAATAATTACGAAGCAATTAATAATTTGTGAAAAGATAAATATAATGTTTTAAATGTATAACGTTCTAAATCTAAAAAGTTTTTGGAAGATTCTATCACCAATAATATAGATAAAGATAATGATAATGATGGTAAGGATAAAGTTTATAAAAGTAAACCATATTTATTGTCCACAGGATCAAAACTAATAGAGTATAAGGAGGTAGAGGCGAACGACATAATTGAAGAGCCGAGAATCAAACTGCGGACAGAATGGACGGAGCAGCTTACGTCATTGCTGACTATCGAGAAGTTGCTGCCGAGTGACAGCGGGAACTACAGCTGTGTACCAACTATGGCTGAAGCTGCTTCTGTTAATGTTCATGTTATTAATGGTAAGCATCTTATACGTTCTTATAGTCGTAACTACTTACATAGTCACAACCATACCCACCCTAGCACACACTACACAGTAACATGGGTGGGTATGGATTTTAATTGGGGTAATGAAAATGGAGGCGATTACTCCACCGACAAAAGCGCAGCTCTTAAATAAAGAGAGAGAGAGAGAGAGAGAGAGAGAGTAAAAATTGGACGGAAGACAAGAGGGAAACCACTGCCCTAAAAAGTAGCATTAAAAATGCTACACCGACAAGAGCGTGGCTTTTAAATTAATGATGATGACGATGAGTATAATCCGTAAAATACGAAGTAACTGGATCATAAATTACTTTCATCAATGAAGGTGACTTTTGACCGCTTGTTTCTGAGACTTTGGTAGAAATTGTAACTTGGAAATCTACGATCGATAAAATTTTAATACACTTACGGGCAATATCTTAACTTGAAGATGTTCTAACCGAAATTAAGCCGAAATCCATTGAAGCTATCAAATCGTGACCATCAAGCTACAGGCAGTAACGGCACAGGCCTTTCAGCTATAAAATCGAACCCAAGGCCTCGAACATTACTGATAATTATTTTTAAATGAGACTAGTCATTATCTTAATGGAACTTGGAAGTCCTTAACAAAGTGCTCTGGCATTTTTATACAAATGATGTAAGTTAAAAGGGTTATTGTTACTCAAAAGATTATAATAGATATTTGTTAGACTGTTCACATATTATAATAACATTTTCATGTCATTGTTATGTATTCATGAGAATTATTCGTCTAAAGTTTTTAAAAAAAGTATAGCGTTGATATTTCTCACATTTGTTTTTTTATTTATTTATTTATTTTCATAGATAATTGATATCACGTGGTTTAAGGATTTTCAAGGATTTATGCCCGGCAATAGACACGCGCCCTAGCGTAGAGTACTATACACCTCTGCCTACCCCTATGGGGATGCAGGCGTGATGCTATGTTACATTTATTTTTTATCAATACATCTAGTAAATTATACACTTAATTCTATAAAACAGTGAACATGATAATGATTTAACTGAATTCATATTTTCATTCATTTTCGATTGTAAACTCAATCGCTTTAAAACCTATTTTGTACAATGCATGTTTATATATCGAGTGATAGTAAAATTCACAATCGAATGAACTGAAACATTTATCGCTTGAAACACTGGTATAAAACTCACCACAAACTGTTATTTAAATCGCAACATTATACATAATAGCACAGAAAAATATTACTAGGCGCACTGCATTTTTCTGCACCAAACGTATCGGACTAAAATCAACGTTATCTGTTGTGTAATAGTATTTATAATTCCTCACAAAACTAAAAGAAGCACGTTATCTTAATAAATAAGACTCCAAAATAATAAAAATAAAACTTTGAAAACTCAAGCCCGACTACAGAAAAATCACGCTATAAAAAGTATGTGTTAGGTATCGACGGTACGCAAGTGAAACAACCGGTGGTTACAAACAGACTCGTTTATTCAATGCGCGCGAGGCGCGTTCTCCTAATGATGTATGTAGGTCTACTTACATATACAACATCTTTCCTCTCTTAATTAGGACTTACTAATAATATAACAATTCAGAAAAAGCGCCTGAAATCTATCCTGGGACGTGAACGCAACACTCTTTGAGGATTTGCAGTTAGATCATTATCTGCGTTTGTTTCTGCCTCATGGAAGTCTTCATCTGCCGAGACACAATCCTCTGTCACACCCGTCTCATTTTCTTCCTTCCTCTCCCCTTGCTCTTGTTCTCTTGCGTTGAGCGGCGTATCTAGTGATGATGTCGGAGGTGCCGATGGTCCAAGCGGCGTATTTGGACTGAATATGTCTGTGGCAGCCATGGTAGGTGATAGCGTAGACACAGATGGCTGTGGAGAATGTGGCGGCGGCGGTGGCATCGACGGCGGTGATGGCGGCGGCGTGACGGAACGCGGTGACGACGGCAACGACGGTGGTGAGTATGGTGTGTTTATTTGTGTATACGTTTTGTCACAGTCCCTTGTATCTACGATCTTTCCCTTATATAATACTAATTGATTTATATGTTTACGATAACACTTTTTTGTTTCCTTGTCCATAACTAAATACAATACGTTACCTATGCGTTTTTGTATAACCCCTAATTTCCATTTGAATTTGTTATTACAAAACTGTTTGTACAATACATTGGTTTCTGGTTCATATTGTTTTTTTATCTCCGCCTTAAGTTGTGTAGACTGTTGGTTTGGCAAAAAGCAATGTGAATCCGTAGGCGAGGATGCGAGTGATGATGTAGGCAATATTAAGTCTAAACGAGAGTTCAGTTTATGGCCGTACAATATCTGTGCGGGAGAAGAACCAGTAGCACTGTGTTGTGAATTGCGGTAACAAAATAAATATTGTAATAACTTTAATTTTGATTCCCTAATATTTGAACTAGACAGCAAACTTGCTTTAATTCCCTTTTTAACGATTTTTACATAACTTTCAGCCTGGCCATTGCTGGCTGGATGAAACGGTGGTGATGTTATGTGTGTTATGCCATTGGAATCACAGAAAGCTCTGAACTCATGTGAACAAAAAGCTGTGCCATTGTCACTCACAATATTCCTTGGTATTCCGTACCTAGACATGAAATCGGACAGTTTATCTATGACGGCCGCAGATGTAGTTGTATTTGCCATATCATAAACTTCTGGCCACTTTGAATACGCATCCACCAACACTAAATACATTCGTCCATTGCATGGCCCAAGAAAGTCTATATGCACTCGATGGAATGCGCGCGGTGAGTATGGCCAGGAAGCGGGCGGCTCGCGCGGCGGCGACGGCCGCAACTGTATGCACAGATTGCACGACGCGATCATCTCCTCTACAGCCTTGTCCACACCCGGAAACCAGAACCTTGAACGAACCTCTGCTTTCGTTTTAACGATACCGAGGTGTGAACGATGAGTTTCTAATAAAACTCGTTCTCTTAGCGCGCAGGAATCACCACTTTGTGACCTCTCATTATACATCCACATTCTACTGATAATTGGGATTTACATAAATAGTAAGGTGCAATATGCGAGTTTGGCACTTTTCGTGGCCAACCATTCGTGATGTAATTCGCAACTTCACATAAAATAGCATCCTTACTAGTCGCATGACTCAGCTCGGCCAAGGTCACAGGTAAGCTTCCGTCAATCACAAAACAAACGTAAGCGGCGCGGTCGCATAACTCGGAGCTCGAATTGTAATCTATTTCCTCTCGCTCACTCTCACAGGAACCGACCTGATTCGCGCGTGATAAAAAGTCTGCTATATTGTCAGCACTACGCACGTATTCTATTACATAATTGTAACCACTTAGAAACATCGCATATCTTTGCAGTCGATTAGCCGTTACTTCGGGGATTCCTTTGTACGGCCCAAATATAGAAATAAGCGGCTTATGATCGGTACGTAGTATAAACGGTATTGACCTACCATATAGGTATTGGTGAAAACGACGTATACCAAAAATTATAGCTGTGGCCTCTTTTTGAATCTGGGAGTAGCGTTTTTCTGCGGAGTTCAACGTTCGAGATGCGAATGATACTGGCCTTTCCTGACCCTCCTTATTTTTTTGCGACAAAATCGCTCCTAACCCGGTAGGAGAAGCATCGACAGTAAGAATGAGTTTTGCATCCGGGTCGAAATGGGCAAGAACTTGTTCTGAAGACAAACATTCTTTAATTTTTTCAAATGCTATTTTGTGACTGTCATTCCACGACCATTTAGTGCCTTTTTTAAGAAGGTCATATAAAGGACTAAGTAAAGAAGATGCATTAGGAACAAAGTTTCTATAATAGTTAACTAAACCTAAAAAAGATTGAAGCTGTGTGACATTAGCGGGTGAACTGGCTTTGACAATTGCTTCAATTTTTTCCGGTGATTTCTTTAAACCATGTTTGTTAATAACATAGCCCAAATAGCTAACTTCATCCATGTAAAACTCGCATTTTTCCTGCTGTAAGGTGAGGCCGGCCTCTTGCAGGGTGCGCAGTACTTTAGTGAGACGTGCGGCGTGCTCGGCATCGTCGCGGCCCGTCACCAGCACGTCGTCCAGCAAGCACAGCACCCCCTCCATCCCCGCCAGCAGCGACTCCATGGCTCGCTGGAACACTGCCGGAGCACTCGCTAGCCCGAAGACTAAACGTGTAAACTTAAACAATCCGCGGTGTGTGTTTATACAAGTCAACTTTTGCGATGCCTCTTCCAACTCGAACTGATTGTAGGCCATAGACAGGTCTAACTTTGTAAACTTATTACCACCATGTAATTTGGAAAACAGCTCGTTTGCTGTTGGCAGAGGAAATTGCTCAACCACTAATTGTTTATTAATACTGACTGAGAAATCGGCACAAATACGAATATCTCCGTTTTTCTTTAAAACCGGTACTATTGGTGACGCGAATTCGGCATGGTCGATGGGTTCAAGAATACCTAATTTGACGAGCCTATCCAGTTCTTTGTCAACTTTAGCACGTAACGCAAACGCGATCGGTCGTGCTTTAAAAAAAACGGGTTTTGTGCTTTCTTTTACACGTAACTGCACTTGATATTTATTAAAACATCCCAGTCTATCAGAAAACAAGTGTGGAAATGACGTTTTGAGTTGTGTTACACTTAATAAGTTTTTTCCTTGACAGTACTTAACTGGAGTTAATTCTAACTGAAATGACGAGATAAAATCCCTGCCTAGAAGGGGTGGGCCGCCATCACACACAACATGCACGTCCAACGTGTGCGTGCAGCCATCATAACACACATCCAGACGTATCATTCCAACACACTTTATGTTATCACCAGAATAACTAATTAGTTTTTTCCGTGAAGGTAACAATGGCACGTCTTTAAAATGCGATTTCCACATGACTTCAGGAATTACAGTAACAGCTGATCCGCTATCTATCTCAAATTTGAGGGGTAAACCGCGTATATATACAGTTTCTACCATTGGTTCGCCTCTCAGTGAACGAATGTTGAACACCTTACCATCATCACCGACGTCCTCCCCTCCGGCTACATTTTCTACGTAGTTCACTTTGGTCGATGGACACATCCTACGCAAATGACCTTTAGAATTACACTTCCGACACACGTAATCAGAATACCGACATTCCGAGGACTTGTGATTAGTATAACCGCACACTGTACACTTTTGCTTTCCGGGTACTCCACTTTTCACATGTTTACTTCCCTGCGAAATCTTGTTTACTATGTCCGAGTGCACAACGAGTGTCCCGGCAGCAGCGCCCACGCTAGCCGCAGCGGCGGCCTTGGCGCTGCACAAGTTCTCTGCGAATTCCACAGCCTTGGCCAGTGTAAGATCTGTCATGTCCATTGCATACAGTTTTTCTTTTTCGACACCGGGTCGCAACCCCATTATAAATCGGTCTCGCAATGTCTCCTCGACATTACTGAAAGAGCAATTCGCGGTTAAACCGCGCAGCCTTGCCGCCCATTGCGAGTGAGTTTCACCCAGCTGTTGTGTCGAGGCATAAAAGTTGTGTCGGTCACCAAACCCCGTGCGCTTTGGATTAAAATGCTTATCGAGTAATCCAAGTATATCTTCGTACGGCACCGACTGTAGATCTTTAGGTAAGGCTAAATCCGCAGCGAGTCTGTAGGTACCCTCCGATAATGCACTTAGCAATATCGCTCGTCTCTTTATTCCACTTACGTCCGTACTATTCGTTATGTCGTTCGCTACAAACCACTGTGTCAATCTACTGCGATAGGTTTTCCAGTCTTGTACAGTGTGGTCGAACGTAGTAAGAATTCCAAATACAGAAGTAGACATTTTTTTTTTCTCACTATATAACGCGGGTAAGTATGCTCGTCGCCACTGTTAGGTATCGACGGTACGCAAGTGAAACAACCGGTGGTTACAAACAGACTCGTTTATTCAATGCGCGCGAGGCGCGTTCTCCTAATGATGTATGTAGGTCTACTTACATATACAACAGTATGAAACAAGAAAATATTATCTTCTATTCTCGATTCTGGTTAATATGTACCCCAGCAACGGGAAAATAGGTAATTATCACGTGAACAACGCCAGCTATCGTGTGTTTGGGGAACTTCTATTGGAAAAAGCCTCATTATTATTTTTGATGGACATATCAATCCACCACCCGGAGGGATAACACTGCCCTATTTTTCCCTAAAAAGTAGCATGGAGAATAGGTACTACACCGACAAGAGCGTGGCCCTTAAATTAGTGATGATGACATCTCATACATTCATTTTGATATTGGTTTCCGTTATCTTTTGCAGCTTAGCTCAGACCCCTATAACACTGATTATACCTACATAACATAGAATCAAACCGCAAACAAGAATTGAGCTTACCTGATGAATGCCTAAACATTTTGAAATCCTATCAATCACATCAGAGTGTGATTTGTGAATAAATCGCTATGCATTTGGAACGCTGAAACATATCAAAAGGGGAAATTTTCAATGGGAATAGCATTGAATTCGGTTTTAATTGGCAACATAGACAACTGTGTATGAGAGTGTAAGGTAAACTGCCCTAATATGGAGGGTTTCCGCAACGTTTTGAATCAAGTAAAAATAATAACCATTTGTAATCAGGTAAATATCAGGTATAAATGTATATGTATATCTAAAATAGAGTTGATTCGCGTTGGTTTCTGTTTTTTTATCTCTTAAAAGAACCGTTATTTCACATCTATGTCACACTTTTTATATAGAGGCATACTCACGTAATAGGACGTCATAAAGCCTAATGGAAGAGGTACCTGAAAGTACGTACCTCAGAATTAGGAAAAATTCTTACGTTTAGTAAGCCTAATTGCCAACCAGAAGGAATGTAAGAAAGTCATTTCTATGACAACATTATACTGGATACGAAAATGTAAGAAAGAACTTACTTAACAGCTATAGAAAATATAACTTATTGATCAATTAAAATTTCTTTTTTATGGGATTCATTTATAACAAACATTATAGAAGGAAAAATTGAAGGGAAGAGAGGAAGGGGTAGACCAATAAAAGAGAAGGTGCAGGTCGTGTCGTATTGGGAGGTGAAGGTTTTGGCGGGAAGAAGAGAGGAATGGCGGTTACTCCACGGACAAGAGCGCAGCTCTTAAATAGAGAGAGAGATGGGATATGGAATTTAATTGATAAAACGTAGTTTCAAGGATTTGTGCCCGGTTAATGGCAAAGCTCGCCCCCTATTACACGGGACATAAACACAGCTGGCGAGAAGAGGTATTATACTATAGAGGTAGTATATACTCGTATACTGCCTACATGTATTCAGGCGTAACGTTATAACAACATAACATAACAAATACTTTATTGCACAAAAAGGAAAAAGCAAAATAAGTACAAAACAAAAAAAATGAAAGAAAAGTATATTAATAAATAATAAAAAAATATAATGAATATATTGTAATTTAATTAGAAGCGAATTAATCAAAATACAAAACAAAAAAAAACGAATGAATAGTATATGAATAAATAAAAATAAAGAATAATGAATATATTGTAATTTAATTAGAAGCGAATTAATCAAAATACAAAACAAAAAAACGAATGAATAGTATATGAATAAATAATAAAAAATAATAATGAATATATTATAATTTAATTAGAAGCGAATTAATCTTCATCTTTTACCTTTTACTCTATCCCGTTTTTCAAGCAATTAGCTTACCTAACCTGAAGATTTGAGAGCTCCTCTGCTGAACTGGGAGTAAAAAAAAACATAGAATGTGTTCTGCTGCCTTTCCTCTCGTGCATGTCGTAAAAGCCGACAAAGGGAAAGCGTCCTACCAAAAATGGTGAATCTATATGGGCGATAGGCTGATCCCCTATCACCATACGGTTCATCATTATCCACCTTAGGACTATGTATCAAAAGTGGCTGCAAATAGTCTTCTGATTATTTGTGGCTCTGCCCACCCCTTCGGGGAACATGGGCGTGAGTTTATGTATGTATGTATGTCTATGATCAAGTGGTTGAGTGTTAGGCTCACGATCCGGAGGTCCATGGTTGGAATATCACAAAAGTCACTTTGTGATCCCTAGTTTGGTTAGGACACTGCAGGCTGATCACCCGATTGTCCGAAAGTAAGATGATCCAGGCTTCCGAGGCATGTTAAGCAGTCGGTCCCAGAAGTAGCTTACTTAAGTAAATAGTAATTTACTGTAAGTTGTAATATGTTTTTTTAATATTATATTTTTTTGTCTGTCCACAGGCGAACATCCAGCAGCAATGCAACACGGCAACGCAAATACGGCATCCCCCTGTGCATTGTCAGTGAACCTACTGATATCTCTATACTGTACCCTCGCTAGTATATACACTAGTACTGTTGACGGATTCAGATGAAAACTACAAACTTTGCTACTTCAAAAATGAGTGTAAATTATATGGGTCTAAATGTAAGTAGGTAAAGTTATAATTTGGATGTGATCTAAGAGTATGTATAAGCAATTGAGTATAAAGCAAAACAAATGAAATGGTATAAGTATTGAGGAGCTTGGTGGCGCAGCGGTTAACGCGCTTGGTCTGCGATTGTTGAAGTTAAGCAACTTTCGCAAAGGCCGGTCATAGGATGGGTGACCACAAAAAAAAAGGTTTCATCTCGAGCTCCTCCGTGCTTCGAAAGGCACGTTAAGGCGTTGGTCCCGGCTGCATTAGCAGTCGTTAATAACCATCAATTCGCACTGGGCCTGCGTGATGGTTTAAGGCCCGATCTCCCTATCCATCCATAGAGAAGGCCCGTGCCCCAGCAGTGGGGACGTTAATGGGCTGGTGATGATGATGATGATGAAGTATTGAGGGACTTTCCAGGCTACGTTCTTCAAAAACAATATAGATCGCACTGAACAGATTCCTTCGTTTAACATTCTAATTTCCTAATTAACAGATACAGGGTGTTAGTAACATCGTAACGAATACTCAGGGGGATGATTCAGACCATGATTCTGAGTTAATATCAAGTGGAATTTTTCGTCGCAAAATTCATGTTTTTTTTATTAATTTTTTTAATTATTTTCAATTCTATACTTTTGCGAAGGAAAATTCTACTTGATATTAACTCAGAATAATCAGCTGAATCATCCCCCTCAGTATTCGTTACGATGTCACTTACACGCCACACAAGTACATACGGTAGCCATACAAGTAGGTATGGGTGTTAGTGACACCGTAACGAATACTGAGGGGGATGGTTCAGACCATGATTCTGAGTTGATATCAAGTGGAATTTTCAGTCTGAATATTCCTGAAAAATTTTGTGTTTTTTTTAATTATTTTCAATTCCATACTTTTGCGACGGAAAATTCCACTTGATATCATCTCAGAATCATGGCCTCAATCACCCCTCAAAGTTTTCGTTACGATGTCACTAACACCCTGTATATGCATATTTTACCTTTGTTTTTGGGGTATAAATGATAATGACCCTTTTTTACAACCAGGCACAATTACATCTTCCACCCATATTCTGATCAAAGTAAAGAGAAACAACATAGGTAGCAACATATTTCTACAAATAATATGATTGAAACATCAAGCAACAAATATTTTAATATATGCTTCTGCCATTACATTGTATTTTGGAATTATTATTTACCCGAGTAATGAGGAAGTAGGTAATTATCACGTCAAAGCCGTACAACGCCATCTATATTGCTTTTGGTGAACGAAGCCTGAAAGTCCGTCACTACTTTAACGATAAGTAAATTTAAATCTAGAACAACAAAAATACTTTTGTGTTCGACAGTTTGGTAGTTTCCTAAATCAAAGATAAATTATGATATTCTGATTACCAACTAAAGACAGATCTAAAGGTGACAAAACATGTTTTCTTTTTCTATTTAACTTTTTTAGGTATTATTTTAATAAAAAAAATGTAATAATAATTGCGACATGTTCACAGGTTGCTTTTCCATACAAATTCCATAGTCTTTTCGTGTTTTTACGTTTAGTAAAAAGTAACTAATTTGACTAGTTGGAAACTACCCTACGGTGTCGGTCAAGTTGATACCATAATATAACTACGGAGTTACGTAACTCATTAGTTATATTATGGTATTCAGTTATTATGCGTCACTCTGTGTCACTGTGTCACCGGGTTGATTCTCAAACAGGAATCCCCGATATCGGAATTGCACCAATAAGGTTAGTAATAAGTAAAATTGTCACCAACGCAGTTGGCTTGACCATTACTTATAGACAGCTATACGGCTCACCTTACCACCCATCCTGTTGGTCTACCGGAAAGCTCGGTAAAGCATGGGTAATTATTAACTCATCTATGTAAGTACTTCTGACTACCCAAATTGGACATAGTGAGCTTGACCACTATGCCATGCCATATTATGTTATGTTATGTCATGTTATTATATTATGCGTTATATACCTTGCTTGTATATACTCTAAAGATTATAGTATTTTATGCAACAGTTGTATAAGAAGGGTCAAAAAATGCGAGTGGCGTGAGTTGCGATGTGAGCCTTGGCGAACATCGCAATAAGAGACGCCACGAGCATTTTTTGACCTAGTTATACAACGTTGCATACAATACTTTTTCTACGACGACGTAATTTTAAACGAAACACAAAAATTTTCCAATTTATTTTCCAACGCGCGGGAAAATGGCGGCAAATGTATACTTTTTTTTTATAGTATATCTATGGCACCAAACAAAGTAAAGGTGCCAGTTTCCAGGTCAAAAAAAAAAAAAAACAACAACAATGCTTTTTTGGCGACATTATAGTACAGTTACACTTTGTAAACAATGCTTTTATAGGCCATAGAGTGTACACTTTTTCAAAGAGTTTAATTATGTATGTACTTATATTAGACTTTTTGGTTATTTAAATGCCAGATTAAAGTAGAGGAGTAGAAAAAAGTTTTTATGTTTGTACGTATTTGGATATAATGTGTACTGTAAGAATTAATCGTTTCGTACATTTTGAATTTGGAATTGACTATTGTTTTGTTTGAATATCGAATGTTGTTGTAAGCATGCTTGTTTGGATAAAAAATGTAGTTTGAATCACTAACAATTATGTTGTCATTATAATTACAAATATGTACCAGTAATTCTTTTAGTAATTTTAGAATTGCTACTTCAAACTATACAACGATTATGAGTAATTATTTTCAAGTACAAAAAAAAGTATTCAGACATTTTTATTTGCTTAATAAGAATTTTAGAACTGTACAAAGAATATTAGAAAATGTCTTTCTTGTTCGTATTTTCTTTTTAAATACCTACTTAAATAAATTATATCTATTCGACATTGGACACACTATTGGCACGACAATTCGTTCAAAAACTTAATTACTTACCTATATAAAACAAAATATATTCACATAAGTACGTCGCACAAAAATGTTTTTTATTTATAATTTAAATATTTCTATGGGTAAACGCGACGATAATGAATTGTCATTTTTTATTATTAATAAGCTCTCCCTGTTGAAATTTAATTACGAGTCTTCTCATATAAATTGTTCATTTTCCTCAATTGTGTTAAATTAATAATCATGAAATGAAATTTGTAAACCTTATTTTGTATTTCGTATTTAAATTAAGTAAGTACCATAATAATAACCTATTTTGTACATTATTATAATTTTATATAATAATTTTTATTTCATTTGTTACGTGATGGTATTTTATTTTAATAATTTGTTTTACTAGTAATCTAAATAAGCAATACGTTATTGCAAAATACGGCTCTTGTAAATAATAATAATTGAACACTTACTTTCCCGACAGGCTATTTAACTTCGAAAAAAAACTTTAGCACCGAACAATTTTACTTACTACTAGTTATTTTCCTAGTTAAAAATTTTACATAGAATTATTTATAAATAAATGTATTGTTTAATAAAAATGTAAATTACTTGTAAATAACTGACACTGTAAATAATATTTTAAATAAATTTAATTTTTGTGGATCAATTATACGCAAAGTAAAATTATTATTTCATGAATTTAATTTGAAAGAACAATTGTGAATAGAATTTATGAAAGACAGACAATGGTTGTTTGGTTTACGATATTTAATATGTTTGTAGGCAGATTTCTAAAGTTATAAGTATAAAGTATAGGAATAAGACGAACTTTGACAAATAAAGATAGCAACCATTAAATGAGGGTTTCATTTTTTCTCTTCGTCCCCTAGCTGCATCCCTACTTAAACAACCTCTACTTAAAATACTGACTAATTAACACAGACATTCCTTCAGCAATCGGAAGTTGTACTGAATATAAGAGTATTTTTTTTTCTAAGTTAGGATGAACTGTAATTGAAATTGGAATGTCTTGTCAATATTTGTAGTAACTGCATGAGAGTATGATTAATTTATTTTTGTATTAACTTTTACTAAGGTATTGTCTATTATTTGCACAGACATAACATACCTAAAGGTTGCCTGGAAGAGATTGCGTCGTTAGTAATAAGGCCGCATATTTGTTATTTGTGTTGTATGTACTTCGTGTTTCTTCTGTGGAATAAAGTATTTTATTATTATAAAAAAAAACTAATTATAAGATAATTCATTCAATTAATTAACCCGAACTAAGTTCGGGTTGAAAGGTCAGACAGGCAGTCGCTTCTGTAAAAAACCCGGAGCTGTCAAATCTTCAGGGTAGGTAAGCGGACCTCGTGAAAACGGGATTACACTAAAGTTCAGAAATGGGACGTATATAAGATGTTTTTGACCTTTGTTCTATTAGTCTCTCTAGCATATCAAAAGACAATAATAATACATCTTGAGTTTAGCTTTTCTCACTTCAGCCATAATTCCGAGATTGTCCTTAAGAACGGAACAAAAGGGTTCAGTACTTCAAATATTATCTACAATATAACAAATACAATAGTCATCTAAGCTTGCCTTATCTAGATTACCACTTCAAATGTGAAAGCAAAAGCGGTTTAGCCAAAACGCCTCAGTAAACCGAAAACACTTTATAGGTCTCCGCTTATGGCAATAAACTTGTAAGAAGAGATTTATATTCAAAAGATAGTAAAAACATGAGTCATAAAACGCTGTCGCGAACGTAAGTCCTGAATATATTTGTTCTGTATTATACAGGGTGTTAGTGACATGGTAACGAAAAATTTGACTGATGATTCAGACCATGATTCTGAGTTGATATCAAGTGGAATTTTCCATCGCAATAGTATAGAACTGAATATTATTTCAAAAAATACAAATATTTTAATAAAGTTTATTTGATTTGATTTGATATTTTCATAATTTTTCCGACAGGAAATTCCACTTTTCCACACTTGTTTATAAATAAATTAAAAAAAAATAATTTCAAAACTTGGTATCGACTCAGAATCGCGGTCTGAATCATCCCCTTCAGTATTCGTTACGGTGTCACTAACACTCCTACGTATGGCTACATGTATGTACATACTTGTACAGGGTTTTAGTAACATAGTAACAAATACTGAGAGGGGTGATTCAGCATATTATTCTGAGTTATATCAATTGTAATTTTCCATCGCAAAAGTATAGAATTGAAAATAATTTAAAAAACAAAAAATGAATTAATTTTGCGACGGAATATTTCGCTTGATATTAACTCAGAATCATAGTGTGAATCATCCCCCACAATATTCGTTACGATGTCACTAACACCCTCTATATATGTATATAATACATACATATATATAAAGGGTTTGATGACAGACCAACTCAGAGCCTACAAAGATATTCGAATGGCCTGTTTCGTATTCAGTGGGATCATATTCACATAAATAACTGCTTGGGTCCATTCATAGTGTGATCAGAAGGCTATAAAAGCTGGAGGTAAAGGCTATTATTCTCTACTGGACTGGAAGTAAGGAAAGCAAAAGTGCGTTAAGTTGTTCATAATTCAGAGTATATCGTTAAAACCTACGAAGAAAGAAATAAGTTTATAAACCACGATATTGATTAAGAGAGAAGAACTAAAAAAGAAAATAACAAATTTTTTCAAGAATTTTCCGACAAATAATTCCACTTGATATCAATTCAGAATCATGAGCTGAATCATTCCCCTCAGTCGTCGTCATATCACTTACGCCCCGTACAAGAACGTTCAGATCGCCGACTACTTATTAGTGATACCGTACCGAATACTGAGGGGGATGATTCAGATCATGATTCTGAGTTGATATCAAGTGGAATTATTTGTCGGAAAATTCTTGAAAAAAATTGTTATTTTCTTTTTTAGTTCCACACTTTTAATATCAATTTAGTATCATGTTCTCAACCCTGTAGTAATACGGTGTATTTTTCCTTTTCGGCGGATAAGAAAATGATAGGTAAAATTCAAAATAAAATTAGGAGGTTGCTCCTTAAATCAGGACCCCTATCACAAAACAATATATAGAAAATTGAGTAGAATTTAAAAAACGTAAAACGAATGTTTATCCTCGAATTGATAGATATCGCAATAAAACAAACATTTGATAGCCAGTTTAGAAGTTTTTACTGATTCCCTGCAACGATCGACGCGCTTAAAGTACACATAAGCAGGTCAGACGGTTCTAAATATCTCTCTCAGAATAACAAAGTAGGGATAAAATGAGTATAAAGGTACGCAATAGTGGATTTCTTTTGCTCAATTTTATTTTATTTCGTAGGCTTTTCCTTCGCTTTATTCATCAGTACTTACTTAATAGTGAACTCGATGTCACAATTTTATTGTTGGTTTTGAATTATTATTATTATTATTACCACCCATGTGTGTCCACTAGAAAGCTAAAAACTAGAACTCACTGGTGAAATGCGTTTCAGTAGTTTTATTTTTAAATACCGACATATATATATGTCGGCGCAACGCTGTAATATAATTTAGTGCCTTGTTGTTGGTGTGTTTCTCTGACTGCAATGTTTGATCCTGGAAATGGGGATTTCTAAAAACTCTGCGGAGGCTGATGCGCCGTTATATATATAAATGATTCGAAAAACGGTAAGCCATACATATATGTGAGCAATACTAAGCGATCTAATATTTTTTAGTTATTTCTAGTCAATATTCGCAAAAAAATACTTTTAACACACGCAACAAACGCAAACGCAAGTGGAGATGGGCGGGACACATTGCTCGAATGAGCAAAGAAAGATGGACCCGGAGATTGTTGGAGTGGCGCCCACGAGCATTCACAAGACCGAGAGGAAGACCACCAATGAGATGGAAAGACGACATTGTGCGGCACGCAGGATATGGCTGGATGTCGATAGCCCAAGATCGTCGGAAGTGGAAAAACATGGAAGAGGCATACGTCCAAAATTGGATATGAATTTAGGCTAATATAGAAAATGTCTCTATGATTTTTGGAAAACTCTCACATTTATGGTGTGGCCCAGGAGAAAGTACATCGTCGGACACAGGGTGTCCGTCAAGGCGTTCAACATGTTAATGAACAGCCAAATAGAATCGGGTAGGTATGCTAGCTGGATTCTGGATGCAAATTCAGAGGTGGTCAAAAATCATAACTCTTCCATGCGGCTGACTACGTCGTGGTACATTGCTTTCAATAATTTGGAACATAATACATTGAAAGCATTGAAAGTAAATTATAAGATGCTTATCTACAAACAGAAGCCGGTGTATGACGATCAAAAATAAATATATTTGTCTTTTTTACTCATTTTCTTAATTTAATTATCAATTAAGTAACAATAAGTAACTTTTGAGTGCCTACAATAAATTTAATTTCATTTACTGATGACGGCGTTACTGGCCAGTATTTCCATACGAATCACGTTGTCATTTTTTTGCTTTGAAATTTCGTAAAAAGTATCTCATTTGACTAAATTGTCAACTAGCCTATTGTGTCAACCATTATGAGAAGTCATGAGTACGGTAGATAGGGCAGGTGACTCGGTATTTTTTCGAAAACCGGAAGTCAATATCATTACCGTTAACGCAAAAATATCCTACAATCTATACGTTTTGCAAATATCCAATTAGAATTTAATATTTACTTACATTTTAATTTACTGTAGGCGTTAAAAATCATTTAATTATAAAATGCTTATGTATATATAGAAGCCAGCCTAAGATTTAAAAAAAAATATTTCACGTTTATTTTGACTTTATAGAACAAAAAGATCCATGTTTAACCTATTAAATTATGGTCATGCATTAATGACTTCACGCTTTTGTATTGCGATACATTGGCCCCAATTCCTGCAGACATCTCTTAATTTTACTTTAAGTTATACCTGTCATTTTCTTATACGCCGAAAAGGAAAGGGACGGATGATTGACAGCTCTTAATTTTAGGAAGAATGAGTAAATAAATGAATAACCCGGGCGAATTTTTAGACGGTTGTTTTAGATTTGTGCTTAAAATTGACGTGTGTTCCATAAATTTTATGCTTGTCGATTAGCCGTCCCTTTCCTTTTCGGCGGATAAGAAAATGACAGATATAACCTAAAATAAAATTAGATCGTGTTTACAGGAATTAGCACCAATATATACGGAAATTATTTTATCGTTTTGTAAAAAGTTCCTCATTTGACTACCCTATTGCAATGCCTAGACGTCAAAAAATATCTCACTTGTTTTGAATTATTTAAGAATATTAGTTTAGAATTACGTAACAATGAAATTGAACTTTATGATGACGTCATGTTCAAGTACTTTCATACAATTTCTGTGGAAATGTATCGTTTCGTAAAAGGTATCTCATTTGACTAGGTTATTGCAATCCGACGTCAGGTGGCGTTAACGGAAGTGGGGTAAGGTATAGACGGTGAGTTACTCGGTCAGTTGCAATCGGAACGCGGAAGGCGACGGACGTCTCGCCTCGGCGGTGTTTGTAGGGACACTCAAATTGTGGAATGGGAAAAAGCCCGAGCAAGTACCTTCCATTTTGTCCCTTTATTCGGTTCGTGTGTGCATAAAACGATGTGAGGCATTCCGAATGCCACGTGGTGACTATGAGACATTGTGATGGTGTAATACGCGACTGTCTGGACTTAAAAACAGGGATGATAATAATTAAAGACTGTTTTTATCATCTTAACACCCGTACCAAGGAATCTACAACGTCGAATGATGGTAAGTAGATACCACACTTTCTATTCGCTTTGATAAAAAATGTCTGCTTCCTTTGTTGTAAGGTAGATGATTGTTCTCTTCAACCCTGGTTTCAGGGTTATTATAGAGTATTACACTGCCTGGTATTTTAAAAGTGTAATAAGGCCTTTACATCCGTTAATACCAGGGTTTGGAGTGGATTTAAAATTATTTTAAAGTACCCACATATTTTGGTTTTCCGTTATCTGATGTTTTTTATAAGGCTTAAGGGTGAAAAAGCTTTTTGTTTTCTCGCTCGTTCAAATACTTATCTTTCCGGGTGTGTCGTTAAAACCGACAGCGGAATTGTGTTACGTTGTGGTATTATCTCACACGCGCTACCATTAAGCGACTAACTGTGGGAACTTAGATCATCTTACGATTAATGTGCCTCTGGCTACCCCAATTGATATGTAGGCGTGAGCTTATGTTATAATATTATACAATTATTATGGTAATCATCTTGTGTTTTTTCGATTACCTGTCGCCATCTAATCATCTTAAGACATATGAAATCAAAAGTGCGTAAAAGTTATTTGTTGGTTTTTAGTGGCTCTGCAGTGCTCTGAGTTTATGTATGGTGTGTATCTTATGTCTGCCTATCTAGGTAAAAATGTATCTACATAAAGCATCACGCCTGTATCCTTAGAAGTAGGCAGAGATGTCTATCTTCTATCGTGTGGGTTATGAGGTGGATTACCAACCTCATAAACCCTGGTATCAGGGTTACTATTGGCCAAAGGCCCCTGACATGACTCATGTAACGATTACGTACTTACGTCAGAGATGTATATTATATACACACATTCTCGCCAGCTTTGTTTATGTCCCACGTAATAGGGGTCGAGTCTGGAAACCATGTGATGTGAAATATCTATGATTCAAGTGTAATTTCAATGTTGAATTCAGTGGTTTGGAGCCCAACCCGGGATTCAAACCCGTGACCCTAACATGTAACGCGTTCTACGAACAAGGTTATCACGGATTCTGCTTAATAGTCTACCATAAAGGAGACAACCATTTCCTTTCCCATTTGAATTATTCCACTGCATTACCTTTACTTTAGTTTCCAACTGTAATTTGCAGATTGTTATAGAATGTTGCTCTGACACCCAAGTCATACATATTTCATGCTCGCGACAATATTGCTCGAGATATGTAGTGAATTATATTCGCATGTCAATTAGCATATTAGATACATTAGTACGAGCATGAAGCTTGGCGGTAGGTACGTCTGTTTTACTAGTGCTTACATAAGTAGTATTTCCAGTGAATAGATATGTTATAAGACAACCAGTCTATACATATTCTGATATTTTTGAATTCAAATTTAGAAGTTAAATTCGATTAGATTAAAAATATTTAGATTCTAAAATTAAATTTGACTCGTCATCATTTGGATACAACAGCCACAAGTATATCCCTATTGGGGTGGTTAGAGGTACATCCATGGCTAGATGAACTAAGTACCCGCACTTCACTGAGCTTTCTGTTAGACCAACGTGATAGGTGGTGAGCCGCATCGTCGTCTATGTTAATATATGTGTTGTGTCTATGTTCGTCTGTGTAAGTAAAAACTGCACATAATAAAGAATTGTCTGGGTAATATTTTACCACAATATATTCTTGTAGGAATTCATACTCGTACTTATCAAAAAGTTATTAAAATGAATTATTCAACATGCAAACGTTAATTTTGCAAAATTCTGATATGTTATATGTTGCATAGACTGCGATACGGTTTAGCTCATATTACGTTGGTCTAACAGAAATCTCGGTGAGGTACTTGGTTTATCTTGAAAAGGATGTACCTCTGACTACCCCAATTGGAATATATTTGTGAGCTTGTGTCTGTTGTATTGTAGGTATTAAGTAGATATTATATTGTATTTCGTATTGCTTCTATGCTGTTCTGGGAGCAAATAAAAACATAGAACACGTTCAGCTGCTTGTCTTCCCGGGCATGTCGTAAAATCCGACAGAGGGATTGTGTCCTCTAACATGATGGACTAATGTTATGGGCGATAGGCTGATCCCTTATCACCATAAGGTTCATCATATCCAGCTTAGGACTTCGTATCAACATTGGCTGCAAGTTGTCTTTGATTACTTGTGGCTCTGCCCACCCCATTAGGGATTACGGGCGTGAGTTTATGTATGTATGTATTATATTGTAGCTAATAACGAGTCGAATGAATTTTTAGAATCTAGGTATAGTGTTCTATTCTAGTCGAAATCAAATTCCAAATTAGAATTCTAAAATATCATTACTCAGTAGGTAACATAGTTACACTTTGAATCGTATTTTTATAGGTATAACGAACGTCTTATCTGCCTAAAAACTGCAGCTTCTCACAACCTGTATAGCAAAGTAATTCGACTCTGATTTATTTATATGCCTAGTATACTTTATGTATGACCCCGAAACTGAAAAATACTGAGGAGGATGATTCAGACCATGATTCTGTGTTGATATCAAGTGGAATTTCCTTTTGTAAAATTCATGAAGTTTAGTATTTTTTTAAATTATAATCCGTTCCATACTTTAGCGACGGAATTCCACTTGATATCAACTCTGAATCAAGGCCTGAATCGTCCTTCAAAGTTTTCGCTACGATGTCACCAACACCATGTATGTATGAATCCCGAAAAGCCGATTGAGTCGCATAGCCAGTATGCCAATTATGACTGCGTTTCGGCTTATACAACATGCATGAGTCGCTGCAATATACGGAATTGTCTGATGTTGTAGCGATGACGTCATGGGCGGTTTCATTTTTAATTTTAATGCTGGCTGATGGTTGCTTATCAAATAAAGGCGGATTTATATTTGTCTGATGTGTTGTGACGTGACGCGTCAGAAAGGTATCGGTTTCATACATTTCGTATAGTAACAACCGCTTACCTAACCTGAAAATTTGACAGGTTTGGTTTTTAAAGGAGCGACTGCTTGTCTGACTTTCCAACCTGCGAGGGGAATAGCCCAATACAGGTTAGGTCACGTACCTTCGAAACTTTACTCCGGTATATGCGATTCCTCACGATGTTTTTTTCACCGCTGAGCACGTGATAAGCATTTAAGATCCAAACGTGAATTCGAAAATAATAATAAAATCTGTAATTTACTACCTGAATTTCACACTTATTCAATAAGAGAGATTCTTGAAGACCAATATCACAATGGGTGTACAAAGGAGGCGGTTTTCAAAAGGCAAAATTACTCTCCAAATTGGAGATATAAAAAGACGTTTTGTCAATATTAAAAAATTTCTCCCTGTCCCTTGCCGCTCTTCACTGATTCTCTCGGAATTAAAAACCTTTCCGCTTTTCGTACCTATTTTCTTTCAAATTTTATGTATTAAAGATATTATTTAATTGCGCAATCGATAGCCTTGAGCCTCTCAAAATTACTAGATTCAAATTCAACGTTAAATTGACCTTCAACAAGTTTGTCTGTTTGAATATAGACTTCCTATACATTTATTATGTCCCAATGCGGGGCACAGGCTTCCCCTCTAAACCACGCTGCTCAACTGCGGGTTGGTAGGGTTGACGGCCTAACGTGCCATCCGAAGCACGGAATTATGGTACTTAAATTATCTATGATAATTACGTTGAATGATTCTAATTTATTTTATATAATTCTCATTTTTTCTACGTTGAACTTTTTGTTTGCACGTAGCAACATAAAGTTCACATCTATATCCCAATGAGGTAGATAGTCAGCGTTAAATCCATCGTAAGATTAACTAAGTACCCACGCCTCACTGAACTTTCTATTCGACCAACGTGGTAAGTGGTGAGCCGTTTCGCCGTCTATAATGGCCGAGCCAACTGTGTTAGTAAAAATTTATAACTCATTCGTTCAAGAGCATTTTCTGTAGTATTTTTGTTCGGCGGCGGCCTCCGTGGTCCAGTGGTTTGAGCGTTTGGCTCGCGACCCGGAGGTTCCGGGTTCAAATCCCGGTGAGGACACATAACGAAAATCATTTTGTGATCCCTAGTTTGGTTAGGACAGTACAGGCTGATCACCTGATTGTCCGAAAGTAAGGTGATCCGTGCTTCGGTAGGCACGTTAAGCCGTTGGTCCCGGTTACTAGTGGCTTTCATTCTATTATACTTAATGTTAATTTGCATGCTATAATCCATTACAATATAAATCATTATATCCATATTCCCAAATAAACAGAATGTATCTAGTTGGGAATATGTTTGCAAATCTAGTAACATAGTGAGATATTATGCCTTGTCACGTTACATACGGGAATACGTATTGGTGGCCTGTCGCGCTTCTGCTTCCGCAATACAGGTTAGATCCTAGTGCGAATGAGGGCCGTGGTCGGCCGTCCGATGGTATGCCTGTAGTACTACCGTGAACATGTTGTATCTTATTATTGTATTATTGTACTACTTACTGATGCAAGTTAGTAGTTGTTACATGAGTCATCTCAGGGGCCTTTGGCGGCTCAATAGTAACCCTGACACCAGGGTTGATGGGGTTAGTAATCCACCTCACATCCCACTCGATAGAAGAAGTATTTTTTGTTGTATTTATCAGATTGATAGCGTTTATTTTTACACATCTATGAACTCACACCTATTTCCCACCAGGGTAAACAGAGTATATGGGGTCCTACTTACAACTATCCTGATCCTTAATAGTAATAATTTATAAACTGGTACATTTTTATATATTTTAAAATGTGTACTCTTTCCTATTTTAGTGTTGCGACACGGTCGATGCTGGCCCGTCGCTACGTCGAAGGTGGCAGTCGGCAGAAATCACCAGGAACAGCACTACTGGTTAGTACCTTCTTCTTTTTTATAGGTAGTCGGGGGATATCCATCGCAAGATGAACTAAGTACCCACACCTCACCGAACTTTCTGTTAGACCAATGTGATAGGTAGCAACTCCGCTGTCTATAGCGGTTGAGCCAACTGTGTTGGAGATAAATTACTAATACCATGTTTAAATATAATTTTTACACTATTCCGTATTCTTGTAGAAACGCATATCAACAGTTTAAAATGAATTATTGCGTCAAACGCAAAACGAATGTTAATTCCGCACAATTCAAGTAGTTTGGATTGTTAAAATGTAGTTTTTTGAATATACCCTCTTTATTTGAAAATTTATCAGTTAAGTACCTTGTATTATTTTTATTTATTACGGACAATGTACAAGTTACTTCGCACATGCAAAGTTGTAATCATTCTGCTTAATTACAAGTCATAATTAAGTGAAAAACAATCAAATCAAATCAAATCAAATATACTTTATCGCACAAAACTAAAATTTCAGCAATCAGACATAACACATGAATACAGTACAATAAATATATAAACTATTTTTGAATAATTATGTACCGGAATAATAAGAAAAAAGGTAATTATCACGTTAAATCTTTACAGCGCCATCTATATAAAAAACACATGTCATTGCTTAAAAACTAGATAATAATTAATATTAATTAATTTTAAAATTATTATTCCCCCCTCCCCCCGGTTGATTGAGGGGAGGCCTGTGCCCAGCAGTGGGACGTATATAGGCTATTTATGTTATGTATATGTTATGTTAATTTTAAAACACGGCCTCGATGGTCCAGTGGTTGAGCATTGGGCTCACGATCCGGAGGACCCGGGTTCGTATTCCGGTGGGCAAATATCGCAAAAATTTCTTTATGATCCCTAGTTTGGTTAGGACATTACAGGCTGATCACCTGATTGTCCGAAAGAAAGATGATCCGTGCTTCGGAAGGCACGTTGAGCAGTTGGTCCCGGTTACTACTTACTGATGTTAGTAGTCGTTACGTGAGCCATGTCAGGAGCATTTGGCGGCTCAATAGTAACCCTGACACCAGGGTTGATGGGGTTGGTAATCCATCTCACAACCCACACGATAGAAGAAGACTAGTAAAACAAATGTAACTACCGCCAAACTTCATACTCGTTATGTTAGCGTAAAAATCATTTTTACACATACATCTTCTTCTATCGTGTGGATTGTGAGGTGAATTACCAACCCCATCAACCCTGGTGTCAGGGTTATTACTGAGCCGCCATAGGCCCCTGACATGACTCATGTTACGACTACGTACTTACATCAGTAAGTAATAACCGGGACCAACGGCTTAACGTGCCTTCCGAAGCACGGATCTTTTTACTTTTTAGACAATCAGGTGATCAGCCTGTAATGTCCTAACCAAACTAGGGATCACAAAGTGATTTTTGTGATTTGTCCCCACCGGGATTCGAACCCGGGACCTCCGGATCGTGAGCACAACGCTCAACCACTGGACCACGGAGGCCGATTACACATACATAAACTCACGCCTATTTCCTACTGGGGTAAGCAAAAGCTATGGAATTCCGTTTGTATCGATAAAATTATTTTTTTAATATTTTTTTCTTTTTACTATTTTCAGTAATGCAACTGGCGTTGCTGCCCCGTCGCTACGTTGAAGCTGGCAGTCTGCAGAGTTAGACAGGGACGGCAATACTGGTGAGTATTTCCTTCTTCTATCATGTTGTGACGATGGCCAACTTTACCAACTCAAGTATAGGGTTATTATCATTGAGCCGCGAAAGACCCCTGACATGGCTCTTGTAACGACTACGTACTTACAGTATCAATATTACTAAGTCTCACGTATCGGAAAGTAGTAACCGGAACCAACGACTTAACATGCCTTCTGAAGCACGGAACATGTTACTTTCGAAAACTAAGGATCACAAAATGATTTTCATTTTATCAACATTTTAGTGATCGAAGTAAATTGATCATTAATGTTGTGGGTTATGTATAAACTGATGATGACGAGACACATAGTATCTACCTACTATTATCCTGTACCCAAAGGTTGCATGTAAAAATTGCTGCATGAGCAATAAGGCCGCCTTCTGGGCTTTTCTTTATGTATGTTGTCCTTGTCTCTGCATTTTATGTCTATTGTGCTCAATAAAGTATTTTATCTATCTATCTACCTACGTAATAAGGCTTATTATTTTAAAAGCCTTGTAGCTGTTAATTTATTTTTTACTTGTAAGCAGATAAACATTTTTTTCTTCCGAAAAATAACAATTTATTAAAGCTACGTCGAAACACTTTGTGAAGAACTCTAATTCACTCACAGCGCGTAAATAAATAATTACTTAAGTTCGCGTACAAAATTATTGGGAGCGTGATCCATCATTTTAGGCAAACGTTGGGACACGCTCTTATCCAAATTGCAGCTACTTAGTGAAATAATTTGTTTTAAGCTCAAGGGATACGTGATTATTATGTGTGAATTCGCAATACTTCGTAACTGTAAAAAGATTTTGAATTTCGAACGTCAGTTTGTTCCTTAAGCTGTAATCTTCTTCCATCGTGTGGGTTGTGAGGTGAATTACCCACCTCATCAACCACCCGGGTTGATATTGAGCGTTATTTTTGAGCCGCCAAAGGCATGACATGGCTCATGTAACGACTACTTACTTACATCAATAAGTAGTAATCGAGACCAACCACTTAACGTGCCTTCCGAAGCACGGATCATCTTACTTTTTTGTACAATCAGATGATTAGCCTGTAATGTCCTTACCAAACAAGGGATCACAAAGTGATTTTTGTGATATGTCCCCACCGGGATTCGAACCCGGGACCCCCGGATCGTGAGCCCAACGCTCAACCACTGGACCACGGAGGCCGTTGTAAGCTGTAATAATCTTAAAGTTTCCAAGAGTCACGTATTATAATCAGAAATCAGAATCATTTATTCAACGTAATTATCATGGATAAATTTGTTGAAGGTCAATATAACATTTTTGAATTTACGTCATTTCGCAAGGTGTTATGGCTGAGGAGAAGAAATGACAAGAAACTGCAACAGCAATACATCTTTTAAATTTAAAAACCAATGAGGGTATACATTACAAGTTTTATATATTATATATCATGTTATAATAAAATAAGGTATGTTCAAAAGTGTAAGGTAACATTTCAAGGTTAGCCGCGCTGACGTCATCTCACCCTCCGTTACTATTTGTGTATAATAATTATGTAAAGTGATAGTAATTAAGTACGTTAGTCTGTAATTCGGTTAATTTTCAATAATAAATTTCAGTCCTTGAATGTTGGAGATAACAATTTAATGGTAACACTCTCATAACACTTGCGTCATCAAACGGCTAGCAATGGCGGCTTTTCATAGGATTGAGCATACCTTGTTTTATTATATTATAGTATCTATTATTACAATACAAAAAATAAAAATAAATTTGCTATTCAAAATTCGAGATGAAGTAAATTAAATTCATCTTGTTTGGGGTTAAGTACACGTTTTTACAAAAAAATACCAGATCATATTTTAAATTTGTCAGAAAATAAATTTAAAGCTCGTGTGAAGTTTACTGTATGTAAAAAAGCTTATTATAAGATTAATGATTACCTCAGTGATAAAAATTTTATTAAATAACTTGTAATGTACCCTCATTGATTTAAGAGATGTGTTGCTGTTGCAGTTTCTTGTCGTTTCTTCTCCTCAGCCATAACACCTTACGAAATGTCATCATCCCTCAAAGTTTTCGTTACGGTGTCACTAATATTCTGTATATTCGTAAATATGTACAAAGTACCAACCTCGTAACATCACTAATTCATTTCGGCATTTCAATAAATTATGTTCAGTTTAATAATAACGAAATATTTTTGTTGTTTAAATCTCATTATAGAAAAGGGTTGCCAATCCTCTTTGTAATATTGTTTGAAAATGAAAAAAATAATTTCTTTTATAGAAACAATATAATTATATGGGTACATTTCAACATTTCCAACTAACTAAAGGTAATTAATTATGTTGACTCAGACATAGACATACATTTTCACAGTCGTCTTATCTAGCGAGCTCAAAGCTTCACGCCTGGATCCTAAAGGGGTAATCATGAGGTACATATCCATTCCTCGCCTGCTATGTTTAAATCTCAATTTTTTAATTATTGGTTACTGGCAATAGGCTCACCCTTACGTAAGGCTTGAACATAGCTCTCATAGCCGGCGAGAAGTCGGTGTGTTTATCATACCTCTGCCTACCACTCTGGGGATACAGGCGAGATGCAATGTTATGTTTTAAGTTAAGAATATAAGTAACATTTTAAAATGGTTTTTTTTTTCTTGTTAACAGTTGGTTTTAACAGTGTTTGTTGAATCACAAGGGAATTAAAAATTATCGCGTGCATATACCATAGATTCACCGCGAGACAACAAACACTTCAGGATTCCGATATCGACCGCGCCGGCGTGGTCGACGTTCTCCCTCTTTCAGCCCCCCGCTACCCGCTAGGGTCGATTAATTATTTCAGATATGATCTTCTCAGACGACGCCCTGAGCCGAGATTCGCGTCCAATTAGGCCCCCTCAGGAATGTTGTCTTAAATTTTGTATCGGGTGAGAGCCCTCACCGCTCCCCATTTGTTTGGTCAAGTGTTAATGTTATCTGCGGCAAATGTAATATATATATTATATAAGTCACGTCAAAAAATTCGAATCACCGGTGCGAGAACGAGACGGCAACGGGTGTGACATTCAGTTGATCAACTGTCGAAATATCGGAAATGTAAATCCAAATATTCATTTGTTTAGTCTTTCTTTTGTTTTTTTTTTGTTAGTTTTACGCGGATAAGACGCTTGTTATGTAAAAAAATGATGATTCAAAGTGTAACTATGTTATCTACTGAATAAAGATATTTTTTTAATTTGAATTTGGAATTTTGGATTGCCGCTTTCGGCATTTTGGCAGTTGATCAACTGAACGTTACACCCAGTAAGAGTGAGTGAGGAAAAATGTGGGCCGTGCATTTTATATCGTCTACAACTATTATATATATATTTTTTGTATAGACCAAACAGCCTCATTACATTATTCTTATTTTTCTTTTCAGATGGTTTCCATCTAGACTTCGGGCGTCGCGGTAAGTACCTACTTTAATTCCTATTTTACAGACAACTAAGTAAACTTGTACGATGTTTGAATTATAGATTTTTTTAGTGCAGTCGAAATAATAATAATGTTATTGGTATATGGTAAGTAACCTACTTTTTGGAGTCGGTCAAAGATGAACAACTGATGAAACAAATGATTTTTTTTTGTGCAAAGACTCTGCCGAATATAACCTTTCTTAAGCAACAATTACACTTCAACAATTCACATTATTTAGGTAGGTATGTACAGAAATACAAACAAATAAAACAAAACATTGGCCCCTCGGCCCATAGGCAATTTGCTCATATGCAATCAACTTAATTCTGTCGGGTTATTGCCCTATATAAAATTAAGGAAAGGTTTTTTTAAATGTCTGCCTAGAATTTACGGTTTACATAAATTTTATACCTTCCGATTACCCATCCCTTTCTTTTTCAACGGATAAGAAAATGACAGGTATAACTTGAAATAAAATTAGATGGTGTGTACTGTCACGAGCATTGTATGTACATACTTTGGTACCATGTCACATTAACTTTTTTGACAAATTGAACTGTCTCACTAAATGTCAAATATGTTAGTGCGACAGAGTCCTAACGTGGGTACATTATATTGATCATGACTGTACAGGCAACATTGTGCAGGTAGGTAGATTGAAAACTACTTAAGTAACTTAGATTAAAACCTCGTTGCACGGTGGATTGTATATTTATAGGTATTTAAGACTAAACTTTACACTAGTTTGATCACCTTCACAATCGTTAATTACGTGCTAAATTAATTATCGACGCGAGTTCACGCTAGCTTGACCAGTCGTGAACTGATTTATTTATAAATAATTGCTTAAAAGGTATAATCACTGTCGCGGATATTATATGCTTTTGTAAACCTGAGGCTGTGAGGCTTACTAGGAAGTTCCAATAACGAGGTTATATATTGATGTACTATTTAAAGCAAATAAACTATGTATTTTGATTTTTTGAAACCTATAAAATACCATATTTCTGTACCGGGAGCTCGATTTAAATATACTTTGAGGGCTGATTTATACATTTTAATTACTCCCTTCTATTTTAATACTACTACTAAACACGGAATTACATAAATAGTTAACAAAAATAATGCTATTTACTGCACTCGTCAAAAAGCCCGCCCCTGACTAATCCGGGCGCGAAGGTGCCCATTACACTAGCCGCATTTCCTCGCTGTACAGCAATGGACAACCTTTGCGCCAAGAACAATCCGTCACGTACGTTTTAATTAATTACGAAACAATAAGTAAGATGTTTGACTACTTTTATTGATGACGTCACTGTTTTATATTCTCTTTAAAACGCCATTATAAATTAACCGTTTCGACATTTCGAAACAAGTTATTATTGCATTTGACTAGCTTAATTATTTCTTTGTTGTAATTTATATGTAAAAAAACAACCCAACGAAAATGTCGCTAAAATACCGGGTGTTAGTATCATAGTAACGAATACTGACGGAGATGATTCAGACCATGATTCTGAGTTTAATATCAAGTGGTATTTTCCGTCGCAAAATTCATATATTTTTTTACTTTTACGATAAAATATTTACTTGATATTAACTCTGAATAATAAACTGAATCATCCCCCTCAGTAGTTGTTATGTCACTTACAAGTAGATAGGGTGTAAGTGACATCGTAACAAACCAAACAGACCATGATTCTGAGTTTATTTATTTATAAAGTTCAACCACATCACATATATTAAAACATTTTACATTTATAAGGTTACGGTATTAGTCTGAGTTGATATCAAGTGGATTTTCCTGTCAGAAAAATCATGAAAATTTTAGTATATTTTTAAAGTTATTTTCCGTTCCAAACTTTTGCGACGGAAAATTTCACTTGATATCAATTCGGAATCATAGCCTGAATCATCCCTCAAAGTTTTCGTTACGATGTCACTATCACCGTGTAAGTGTAAATATTTCATAAATCTGACTGTGAAATCCATTGATAGATAGATAGATAAAATACGTATACTTAATACTACTACTTACTTCTTTTTTTACTTTTTAATGTGTAATGTTTTGATTACACTACTTATTACTTTTAAGTACGTCATAATAAATCCCGAGATTAATATTACAATAATTGACATTACAAATAACAATAATAAAATATTTATTGCACAAAAGGAAAAAAGTAGATAGAAGGAAATTATGTCACAAAAGCGACCTTATTCCTATAGTAGCAATCTCCTCCAAGCAACGTTTAGATATAATCTATATAACCAGGATGAAAACAGTTATTTTTTGATTAATTTTGTTTAATGTGAAGTACTTTTTCTTTTTGCTATAACCCTCCCGGGCCGGGCTATATATAATAATATTTATAACAACTGTTTACCAATTATGGTATGCAATAAATACTTTGACTTTGAAATACAATAAAAGCGGAACGCCATTGTGTAGGTGACGAACCCAATTAGCATGGATTAGACAACAAATAAAACTTTCAATTTAATATTTCTTGTGTCGAAAACAAAATAAATTAATAAAACAAATTATTTAGGAGGAACAAAAAGCTTGTCTGAATTTCAAATTTCATTAATTATTTATTTGGACGTAAGGAAGCGAGGGAGGGCCTGGGAAAATGTAAATTGCCAAGCCAAAACTGGTCAAGTGTTAAAAAGAAGAGTATTTTGTTTCTCGTTTATTTTATTCATCATTTTGTGTATGCTATTATAAGTTGTATAAGTGTTCTGAATTCGTGGATATAATATTATAAGTGTTTGTGGATGCACGGAAGATAATTAAAATTCACAAATTACCACATATAACTATTTATTACGCACAGACACAGTACACGTTACATAACACAATTTAACCTTTACAAAATATCCCAGGGGTGGGATAATGAGCGACACGAGGTACGCAGGCGCGTGAAAGGAAACGACTGGCGATGCCAAGGCGCGACGCGCGACGCGGTGCGCGTCTTGCTTAAGTCTGCACATTCATGTTGCTACAATCACAACAATAGTCCAATTAATTCAAAAACGGAATAGAGATAAAGACGACCCAATAGATTGTGTGAAGAAGACCATGTGTGTGAAAGGTTCTTTAAAAAATAACACCCCTTCATCTGTTTCACTTCTTCGAAGTAGTTTAACAGCTCCCAATTAAGAGAAAAAAGGATGTTCCGAGCTTAAAATACCAGGGTTTAAGAATCATAATAGGAAACTCGCCCAAACTAAAAATACTTTTCTTTTTGCTGGTAATATTTTTATATTTGAAGAAGAATAAATTGTTAATAAGGAATATCTGATAGAGCTGGCTAATTAAGATACCTGGTAAAAGGACTAAGACGGAATTTGCGATATCTTACAGAATTTCCCTTAGCTTACAGAAATTACATCGTTTCTTGTTTCTGCTTACCCTTTCTTCGTGGAAATATTTATATTGAGTCGCGATATCTTTCGGAAATATTTCTAATTATAACATCAAACTACCTATTGAAAATGTTTTTTTGTGTCAAAGACAAACTATTTTTTCTGTTTGGATACAAATACAAATAAACTTTATTGCACCAAAATAAAAGGAAACATTTACAAAAGATGTTTTACTTTTACTTTAGATTTTTCTTTCTTTCTTTCTTTCTTTCTTTCTTTCTTTCTTTCTTTCTTTCTTTCTTTCTTTACTAGGTACATGGCAAATGGCGGTCTTGTCTCTTAAAGCGATTTCTTCCAGACAACCTAAATACAACGTACTTTTTAAAACCAATTATGCATTTGGGTTGTAGGTGAAATGTAATCCGTCTTTAGCATTAAGTATCAATACATACCCAATATTTTTTTTAAACAGTTCAACGTGATTTCGGTATTTTCATATTTGGTTCATAATTACATGAGAACACGTCTATTTTCATTGGTATAAGCCGAGACCACTAAATTCCACTTACTGTTTCTGGTATAGGACCTTGTCGTTTTGTTGTTGATGTGTAGTTGTTTTGTTTGCCATCGACACGATAATAAGAAGACCAAAATCTCCTGATCTTTTTTAAAACCATAAAATTTCAAATAAACTCGTAACTAATTGATTGTTCCATGGAGGTATTAACAGCTCTACATAAATCCTCGGTGTCTAAGAATAATAAGGCCAAAAGCTTAATATTTTTAATTTCGAGGGCCGTAACCGGCATGTCAGTTGACAAGAGAGGTTTTTACGTAAACATCGTTAATTCGTCCCCGGGGCGCCCGCGCCGTTTCCATTTAATTAAGACGTTCCCAGGGACATTTTACAAAACACCTATTTTGTACACAATGCGATAAGAACGCCTTTTGTAGGATTAATTTTTGTTTATCATCGGTCCCAATTCTGGGTGGACATAAAGAACATTTTATAATATTTTAGTTTATGTCATTGAATTAGGGTTATGTATACGTTTTTTTTTTCAATCAATCAATCAATCATTTATTTGCTAGAACACAAAGTTAAAGATCTTATTCTAAGTAAAACAGTGCATGTATTCAACCTGCAAGCAGGTGTGCAAATATTTATACATATACTTAATTATATTATAATTAAGACTTATTCCTATAGTTAAAGAATTCGTTGACACTATAAAAACCATTTCGTTAAATCATGCTTAAATTCTATCATATTTAATTCCTTTAAATTTTCAGGTAAATTGTTAAAAATTATGACACACATGTTGTTTACATTTTTTTTTATAAATATACGCACGACAAGGAGGCTGGTATAGTACGTTCGCGTATTGTCTTGTAAGTCTTGTACTTACTTCACTACATTTTTTGAAATAATGTTTTTGTGATTTTACAAAAATGCAGGCATTAAGTTTAACACGTTAAAACCCCTCACATGCAATGTTAGTTTTCGATAAACACATTGGAGTTTAAGTAAATATACACACTATAGAAAGAAAAGTTGTGCCCCAAGTATTGGAACATGCACGTATAAGTTTCAAATTTTATTTGCTAGGTAAACGCGATCCAATCTAGACCACATAGTCACTTACCATCCGGTGAGATTATGGTCAAAAGAGAGCTTATTTTACTAAAAAAAAAGTAATACTGTGCTACTCATAATAAGGCTAAAACAGGGGTATAACTAAAATTAGAAGTATTGGAACGGTCAAATCTATAATATAAAGATGAATTGCAAAATTATTTATTTATTTATTTAAAATGTGTTGGTAAGCGCATAACTCAACAACGCCTGGACCAATTTAGCCGATTCTTTTATCAAATGTTTGTTGAAGTCCAAAGATGGTTTTTACGGCGAAAAAAAATCGAATGTTACCTGGAAAAACAGCCCATATCTTTCTCCCATACAAAGTTTTCTAACTAAAACGTACAGTAAATTTGAGCTTTATTGTTATTTTATAAAGTTCATATTGCAAGCACTCAACGTTGTCTAAGCAATGTAGGTGTGTTCTTAACGTCAAAGAGTCAATTTGCGCTTTATTAACGCTATAGAAAGTTGAAATTCAATCATAAATATCTATCAACTTTTTGACAGGACGACGTCTGTCGGGTCCACTAGTTGACAATAAAAATAGTAAGCATCACCCACAAAACTTTCAGCACTTTTTTTGATCTATGTTATGATTTCCGTTAAGTACATACATGTATGATAAATAATTACAAAATGATCATGCACAAACATTAAAAAGAAAATACAAATAGAATGAGCACAATAGGCGGCCTTATTGCTAAGTAGCAATCTCTTCCAGGCAACACTTAAGTATAGGAGATATTTAATATTATGTAATTTAGCGGGATAGTGCAGCATGGGAATACTTGTACGTATGAAAATAAATACAAAGATAGATACACTTACCAGTAAATAATCTACATAATAATAATTGCTATAATAAATAAATCATCATCATCAGCCCATTAACGTCCCCACTGCTGAGGCACGGGCCTTCCCTATGGATGGATAGGGAGATCGGGCCTTACCATCACGTGCGCCCAGTGCGGATTGGTGGTTATTAACGACTGCTAATGCAGCCGGGACCAACGGCTTAACGTGCCTTCCGAAGCACGGAGGAGCTCGAGAAAAAAAAAAATTCTAAACTTTTTTTTTTGTGGTCACCCATCCTATGACCGGCCTTTGTAAAAGTGGCTTTACTTCAACAATCGCAGAGCGAGCGCTTTTACCGCTGCGCCACTGAGCTCCTCTCTAATGGCAAATGTTAAATACAACTAAATATATTAATATGAAATATATTAATACTATTTTAATTAAATAATAACATCTCTCTTCTATTCCGTGATCATATCCAACATTATTATTATTATTAATATTGTAATTTTGTACTTATTTATCTAATAAATTAATTAATATCGAGACAATCAAGACAAATTTAATTTTTGAATTTATGCTTAGTTGTTCTTCTGTCATAAGGGTTGTTGGATAGATTACCAACGTCATTAACCCTGGTGTCCGGGTTGTTATTGAGCCGCTAAAGGCCCCTGACATGACTCGTATAATGACTATTCATTTACATCCGTTAACATACCTTCCAAGACACGGATCGTCTTACTTTCCGACAATCGGGAGTTCAGCCTGTAATGATATTTTATGTGATATTTCCACACCGGGATTCGAACCCAGGAACTCGGGATCGTGTGCCCAACTTTTAACCACTGGACCATAGAGGCCGCCAAATGTTTCATTAATTTTCATATTTGTTTATGCATATATTTACGCATATTATATATGTTTATGGCCACTTTATCACGACCGAAGTGAACTATTACAATGCAAGTGAACTCAAATTGAATTTTTAATAAAGTGCATGGCAATTTTAGTGGCAAATTAGTTTGCAACAACTACGTTGCACTAAATATTACCACTAAAACCCAATTTGCTGGTAAAGCACCTGTAGGGAAAGTTTCCCTAATGAAGAGCGACTGGGAGCTGTAAAATTTTTAATTTAAAGCTATATGACTATCAGCTGACAACATACTGGCTTGGATGTCCACAAATATAGAATAGTTTTAACCCGTGCACTGAGGGACTTTGCAGGCTACCCTCCCATTTTTTTTTTGACGTGACTTATTGTAGTCACGTTCAGTAGTCAGTGTAGCTACGTTCCCCAAACTCAATATAGATGGCGTTGTACAGATTTAACGTGATAATTACCTATTTTACAAGTACGTACGGTCACGAGTACTAACATATAACATGACATGACATGACATGACATGACATGACATGACATGACATGACATGACATGACATGACATGACATGACATGACATGACATGACATGACATGACATGACATGACATGACATGACATGACATGACATGACATGACATGACAAATACTTTATTGCACAAACAGGAAAAAACAAAATACAAAACAAAAGAGAAATAGAATTAGTACAATATTTTTTATTAGCCTTATTGCCCTTGCCCTTTGATAGACTGGAATGGAAAATGCTACACCGACAAGAGCGTGGCTCTTAATTTGATGATGATGACAATAAGCGGCCGTATTGCTAAGTAGCAATCTCTTCCAGGCAACCTTTAAGTATAGGAGATATTGAATATTAAGTAATATAGCGGGATAGTGCAGCATGGGAATACTTGTGCATATAAAAATAAATACTAATATGTATACACTTTGAAACCACGTCACATTAAGTTTTTTTGACAAATTTAACTGTAAGTTATTAAATGTCAAATAATGATAGCGCGACAGGGTTCTAAAGTCGGTATTTTAGACGTACATTGACGAAATTGGAGATTTCCTTGGAAAAGGTTCAGTAAGATCTACTCGAAACCGGTGTGCGTGTATGAAACGATTGTTGAATGTGGAGGAGCAAGAGAAGTCTGACAGGATCGAAGTAAATGAAGTTCTATAGTCTCTGCTTACTTATTTATGAATTTTAATAAATAAAAATGTAATAAGCAAGATATTTTATCACGTATTTCTATGACTAATTACACGTAATTCTATAGTAATTTCGTGTTTTGACGTTTAGTAAAAAGTAGCTGATTTGACTAGTTACAAACTATTATTCCGAATAGTGATGTTTAGCAGATAGCCGTGGTCGGATGCCGGCCTAAGCAAACTTTTAGGACCTCCTCATGAATTCGGAAGAATTTCAGAGAAATATACATAATAATAATATATTTTATTGTTTCACACTTTAAGAGTGTTATTTTTCCGTACTTGGGTTTTAGTTATTAAACTTCTATTTTTATTCTAAAAGTCGCTTACAAAGTTGTTACTATAAGACGAAATATATCTGTCTAATCATCTACAAACGGTGTCATACAATAAATAGTAATACTACGTATAGAAGGGACACTAAGGCGATTCTCACACTGCCCCGCGTGGTGCAGCGTAGCGCGTGGATACGTGGGCTTCCGTTGCTTGTAAGTATCTCCGTTTGTATATGATAACTAAAACTGCCTCTTACTCAACTGAATCTTTTATTTTCGAAATATGAAACACTCTTACGTTCGAAACAGTAATGGCCACCGCCAATATGGCCGACAATGAAATTAGATCTATTACTTTTAAAAACTAAATACAATGAAACTTATTGAAATAATTAAAAGAATACATAACAAATAGTGCTATGAATTTACAATAATTAAGCAAATAATACAATTTTGTTTCTATTAACATAAAATAATTGATGCAAAAACGGAAGTGTAACAAAATGCATGCCGTTCTTTTATAATAATAATTTACTTCCTTTTAAAATATAATAAAATTAATTTCATAATATATAATAATCAATTTAAATAAATAATGTTAACTTCTATTTTCTAACATATAGAAAACACGCACAGTCACACCACAGAGGAAAAAAACACGCATCCACGCGCTACGCTGCATCATGCGGGGCAGTGTGAGAATCACCTAACAATCTGATGTGCCTCACTCCCCGACGGGGAGAAAAAAAGCGCGCGCGGATAATCTTTCTCACTCACACTCACAAACTGAGACAGTACACGGGGTTTTCGGCATAGAGTTTCCAGGCTGTGTGTCTAATGCTTAGCAGAACGATGTCACCAGACGTAAAACGTTCTTACAACTTTATTTCTGCTTTCCTACTAAGTTTAGTGTTGCAAAAAACTCAAGACATTTTCCACTCCAGTGAATTGTTAAACAAAGTAACTGTGCTCTTAGTCGAGATGTAAACATTGCGAAAGTATTTTCAGTTTAAAGTTTCTGATATTTTTAATGGAAATGTCATTTTAGTTTTAAAAGTTTATCGTGTTTCGTTGAAACTGTGGTTTAAATGGTTTGTTTTTATTTACTCGTGTAAACCCAGCAATTTCTTTTAAGCTAGTAGTTCCGTAACTTGTCCAAGAAATTCATACATTTTTATGACACACATCTATAAATCGTCAGAAATAATAATGACAAAATTAGAGCATCGTTCTTCAAAAATGCACTCTCTATAATTTAATAATAAGATCTTCTTCTTCTATCGTGTGGGTTGTGAGATGGATGACCAACCTCATCAACCCAGGGTTATTATCGAGCCTCCAAAGGCCCCTGGCGTGACTCAAATAACGGCTACGTACTTACACCAGTAAGTAGTAACCGGGACTCACTCGATCAAATACTGAGGGGGTGGTTCAGCTCATTATTCTGATTTAATATCAAGTGAAATTGTGCGACGGAAAATTACACTTGATATTAACTCGGAATCATGGAAACAAAAGTAAACCTTCCAAAGTCTTAGGCCTTTATAATCTTCAGTATTCCTTTCACATAAGCTCACAAATCAAAAGTGTTTTCCGACCTAGCAATAGATATTCTTGATTCTTCTCACGCATGCACTTTGGGGAATACACGTACTTACCGAATCAGATGTATCTGCTTCTTTGGTATTTGTATAGTATAAACAGCGTTATGTATTACATCCCCAGACATCTGCTCGTATGCAACGTGAGGTGTATAGAATTTGGACGGGTAATACGAGCACTGCTTTACGGGCAAGTGTTCGCCAATCATCAGAGAACATGTAGAATAACCACGTAATCGCCTTTTTAAAACATGACATTTGGATGTTATTAATGTTTTTTCTTTTGTTTTGGTTTTCCCCGAAGGGTAAGGCAGAGAGAACTGTGCCCATACAGCCATGTCTTACGTATTTATATCTTGATGATTAATGAAATGATGAAAGGTGATGACGATGAATGAAGAAACCTAAGCAGATTCCTACTCCGCACCCCAAACGAATTAGCTTAAAAAGCCGGCATAAAATTTCGAGTTATGAAGCGGCTTGTTCGCACGAAGCGAAAATACATAGATACACTTTGTTTATTGAATATTCCGATATAATAACACTGTCGCGAATATTTTTCGACTAACTTAATGCGACCATTAACCACAAAACACCAGTTATTTAGATCATTCAATGACGAAAGCAACTGTCCCGTTCCCACCAAAAAGTCTGCTATTTTTGTTAACTAAACCTAGCTATAGACAACCTAGTTAGATTCTATGTTAATTTAATTAAACCACAAATCTAAGTTGTTACCCGGAATGAAAGTAATTGAAAGAATTCGAGATTTTGTTTCAGAAAATCACATCAGAATATGATTTTTAAAAAGGCGCTTAAGTGGTTTTTCAATATAAGGCAACCTTGGAAAGTCAAAGTTAGACGCTTGAGGCATGCAGGTACCTTAGTTAACTTAAAGCGTAGTTGCAAATTCCCACGGAAACGAGAGTTAGCGGGAAAAAAAATTGTATGAAAAAATCTAAACTGCATAAGTTAGATGCTTGAAATTTGATATGCACTCCCACACATACAAAGATCTCTCTTTTATAACACACCACGCGGACGAAGTTGCGGGCAAAAGCTAAAAATCCGTGATAGTCATGTTCGGAGGACGCGTAACTTACATCATACTTTCACTGGTTCGAATCCCGGCTCGAACTCTATACCACTGAATTAAACTTCAATGTATGTATGCAAACATGTATTCAATGTTTGAATGGCAATAGGCTCGCCCCCTATTACATGGGACTTAAACATAGCTTGCGTGGAGTGGGTGTATTGTACCTACCAATGTGGGAATGCAAAGGTTTGGAGCGGGAAAGTATGAGAGTGAGATGGAAAGAGGAAAGAGGAAGTAATTGATTAATTAACACGGTGAATACACCGGTGGTAATTACTTCAATAAATATATTGAAGACGAAAAAGTCCCGACACCTACATCTCTGCCTACCCTTTCGTATATTCTCAAACCACGCGAATCGTGTTGTGAAAACGTCTGAATATTTTGATTTTATCTCTATTTTATTCCGTCTATCCTATCTGATTTTTCAGATACTACTCTATGTAACACACTCTCAGAAGCTCAAGGCTTTTCTCACCGAAGAATGCAATAAAAAAGCATGATTATTAGCATGGAAACGTTGTTTAATACAGACAGACGCATCATTATGCAAAAATATGTTCATAAAGGTACCGTTTCTTATTTATGAGCGGCTAAAACCAAAAATTGTGCCGAGACCGAGTATAACGGAAGAGGAACAGAGAACTTTTTATAATAAAAATATTCAATCACCAAGTTCCAAAGTTTCGCTCTAAAGATTGTTCGAAGTTAATAAAATGTAGATGAAGAAAATAAGGGGAACTTTTGGCGGGATCTCCTGCAAGGTCTATTTTGACACTTTTATAATGCAAATGTTAGAAAATCACAGATCTTATACCTTCAAGTTTAAGGATCGCTTTGGAATTCCAAATTACTTATTGGTAATGATGGTTTTCCGCTCGATAGATCGTGAATTAAGTCGTCGAATTGTATTTAGGTGTGAATTTAATTATTTAAACGGTTCACTCGGAAGTTACTTGCCTGTCTTGAAAATTAAATCTTACCCTTTTAGAATAAGAGGATCATAATTTAACGGTTAGATAAATAAGTTAAGACAGAGTGACATCAAATAGACTAATGAATAAACACGAGAGAGTTACTTAAAGCATGCTCTGGACACTTCATGCAAAACACCTTGTTGTACACAGACACTACACATTGACGTGATGCCGCCTCTGTATGTGTGACGTCTGATGCCACAATAGGGTTGTTTCCAACTAGTCAAATCAGTTACATTTTACTAAACGTCAAAACACGAAAAAACTATGGAATTTGCATGATAAAGCAACTTGTGACGTCATAGAAAAAGTGACAAAATGTCGAACTTATTATTACATTTTCCTTTATTCTTCTTCTATCGTGTGGGTTGTGAGGTGGAGTACCAACCTCATCAACCCTCGGGTCAGGGTTACTATTGAGCCGCCAAAGGCCCCTGACATGGTTCATGTAACTACTCCTTACTTACATCAGTAAGTAGTAACCGGGACCAACGGCTTAACGTGCCTTCCGAAGCACGGATCATCTCACTTTTTGGACAATCAGGTGATCGGTCTGTAATGTCCTAACCAAACTAGAGATCGCAAAATGTTTTTTTTTCCTTTATTAAAGTACATCATCATCATCAGCCCATTAACGTCCCCACTGCTGGAGAATGGGCCTTCCCTATGGATGGATAGGGAGATCGGGCCTTAAACCATCACGCCATTAAAATACATAAATACGTTAAATAGAAAAAAAAAAAAGTTTTGTTTTTCACCTTTATATCTGTCTTTATTTAATACTTAATCAGAATTTCATAATTTAATTTTTACCTAGGAAACTACCCAATTGAAGACTAAAGTAAGACTGAGGGGAAGTAAGGTAAATCTAACTCAGCCGCTTGTCAGAGTTGCCGTTCTATACGTGAAATGAAATGAAAACAACAAATTTCTCTACAAGTTGCTTGTTACTAGTTGTTATTTGTTGCTTTCACTGCCTGAAAGCATTAGGAAAGCTTCGTCATTGGAGTCCTTTAAAGGGCAAATCAAGACGCATTTCCTTACTACTATGACCTCTTCATCTTCATAATCTATCTACTCCTTTTCTTCTATAGTATTTGTAGTAGTTTGAGTATTGATATTTATTTATTATAACGATTATCTGTATATTGTCTTAACAAAATCTGCCTACTTATAGCGGTAGTACAATGGTTTATACTTGATGGGTTGATGGGGTTGGTAATCCATCTCACAACCCACACGATAGAAGAACAAAAATAATGGTTAATAGTTAAAACCTTTGATGTATAGCGTGTTGCTGTGGTTGACCTCATAGGCTAAAAACATTCGTTTCGGCTTGACGAGGGCGGGTACTTGTCCGATCCAAGTCAGACTTTTTCAACTTAATTTTCCTTTTTCTGTCGTTGTGACGTATTTTGTTTCAGCCAGCTTGAATGAAAACACATCGAAAACAAGCCTCTAATCTGGCATTACAGCTATAATGTGTAGGTATGGTGTCATTTGTCACACAGCGCTATGTGGTGGCTGATTAGCCCGTACGTCAGTGAGATCTACAATCGTTTGTCGTTGGCAATAGTTCGCTCCATCTAGTCTAGTCTAGCCTACGAGATCCCACTGCTGGGCAAAGGCCTTCCTCTTTCGCGGTCCTGTGCGTACTCCGGCCAGTCTCTCCGGCAAGCGTCCAAGTCGTCACGCCATCTCTTTCGAGGTCTACCACAACGCCTGTACCCGTCATGAGGCACCCAATGCGTGACGATCCGTGCCCACCGCTCAGGGTGCATGCGACAAACATGTCCGACCCAATCCCATTTGAGTTTTGAGTTGCTCCATAGCTTTACTTCATCTATCCATACTAATATTAGAAATGGAAAAATGTATGTGTGCCTGTCTGTTTGTGTCTCCGTCTATCACGGCAAAACAGAGCGACGAATTGACGTGTTTTTTTTTAAATAGATATAGTTGAATGAATGAAGAGTGATATTGACTACTTTTTGTCTCTTTCTAACTCCCCACTTCTCTAGAATGGGGGATGGAATTTTGCATGGAGCATTCCGTAATTTTCAAGGTAGAAAGGAAAATATTGGTATGCGGACTATTTGTGACTAACAAAAAAATCGTGCAAATTTTTTTTTAGAAATCGATTCCTAATCCCTGCTAAAGGGTGAAATTTTATAAGGGACTTTTCGCAGTTTTCATGGTAGGATGCTAAAAATTGTTACATTAGGAAAGGGGAACCGTGTTATTCGGAATTTAATGCGAAAAAACGGAAACATATGTTTCAGTATTTTTTGGGGCACAGCTGAAAATCCGCGTTGCGGCACTCCCTCAATGTCGGAGTGCCACAATATTTTGCTGAGCTGATGTCCCTCTTTAGAGATAAGGTTTAAATTTACTATTTTGTTCATTACTCTATTCTGTGTACCTACCTACCTATTTTTAAAATAAATAATAATCTTTCTTCTTAATAAGCTAGTTGTCGCCGATAGGAAACCTTATTAATATGTTTTACTTTTTACTTGTTTTTTTTTATTCTTATATATGTCACCGCAAAATTGTAAATAACGAATCTCGCGAGATTGTGAACTGTCGAAAAATTGTGAAACGTAATATACTGCTTACAATTTAACGTATTATTATTCGTCAGATTATAATCTATCGAAGTAAAACTGTTAAATCACAATCTTACAATTGTCAAATTGTCAACTGTCCGACGGCTGTCCCTGATTGGTCGGCCTTACAGTAGACCGTTCTGTGTCCATAGAGTTAGGAATAAAACACAGGTGTCAGTCAAATAAAATAAATGCTCTTCAAGATTGTGAAATCAAGTACGTATTTATTAATTATTTAGTAAGTAATCAATAATTCTGACATCACATGGTAAGAAAAAATGTATCAAAATTAAAAAATCTGAAACGTATCATTCAGTATACTTTTCGTGTGTAAGATATAATAAGAGATAGATTATAATCTAACGTTATTTACAATTTTACGGTGACATATATACTTACATAATTATACATATTTGAATTTGGATATTCTTTTGTTTTTACGTTTTGACATTACAGTTTATCTCAAAAACTCAAAACGAATGGTTTTATTTTTCACACTAATATGACATAAAACTGAAAGGTCGTTCACTGACTGACTCACTCATCACGAAATCTCAGAAACTACAAGTGCCAAGAGTCTCGACGGAAAATTCCACTTGATATTAACTCAGAATCATGGTCTGAATCATCCTCCTCGGTATTCGTTACGATGTTACTAAAACTCTGTATTAGTGTTTCGTCCGTGACTTCAGACGGATAAAGGGGTAGGGGAGAACCCACAAAAGTGTAGAAAGATACATGTGTGGAAGGTTTGAGTACTGTGATGACAACTGACAGAGATTGAGGATATAATGTTCTGCCATTCCCACTAAGAGTGCTATAAGAGCAGGAAGATGAATTCATCAAATTAAAATCAAATCAAATATACTTTATTGCACAGAACTTAATAATAAATTACTACTTACTTAATTTATTTAATCATCTGTGGACTTCGGTTTTCGCGGTAAGTTCGCCAAACTTATCCCCGCAAAGTTCTCTTAAGTTCGTCTTTTAATTTCGATGTAAGTATATAATGCCAATGAAGGACTATCCAGGGCACGTTCCTCGAAAACAATATAGATGGCGCTGTACAGTTTTTCCTTCGTTTAACCTAATCTCATGTATAACAGACATACGCATTTTTATCTTTGTTTTTGGGTATGAATGATGATCCTTTTTATTACGCCCAGGCACAATCACATTTTCCACCCGTTTTTATTCTGATCAAAATAAAGACAAGCAATATAGGCAGCAATTTAATTCTATACATAATGTAATCCAAATATCAAGCAACAATTATTTTTGTATATGCTTCTGCCTGGGAATAATTATGTATTTACCCGAGTAATGGGAAAATAGGTAATTATCACGTTAAAGCTATACTGTTTAGGTGAACGTAGCCTCGAAAGCCATTCATCATCATCCAGATTTGTCCAACGTTTTGAATTTAGTGTTCCACAAGATAATATTTTTTTAATATTTATAACCCACACGAATTGACAATCCCTGATAACCCCTTATGACATGGCTATGTGCTGTCAACTTAATTATAATTATAGGGTTATTATTATACGCCAACGTTACGTTCCTCAGCGTATTTTAAAACTTACATTCCATAACTTTATAATCTGTCTTGACCCCTCTCTTTCATTTTCGTAGGATGCGACAGGTATCTATATATATATAGAAGGAGAAACTGACTGACTGACATATCAACGCACAGCCTAAACGGCTAAACGTAGGCACTTGAAATTTGGAAGGGACGTAGCTTAGGTACCGTAGAGGTGCACTAAGAAAGGAATTCCCGGAATTCCCACGGGAACGGGAATTAGCGGGAAAATCCTTTTATATGAAAAATCTAAACCGCTAAGTTAGACGCTTGAAATTTGGCATGCAGGTACCTTAGTTAACTTAAAGCTTAGTTGCAACAGGATATTGCAAAATTCCCACGGAAACGGGAGTTAGCGGGAAAAAACATTTGTATGAAAAAATCGAAACCGCGTAAGATATGTTTTCAATCTAGCATGCATGCATACCTTAGTAAATATAGAGTTTAGTTATGGCTGTATTTTGAAAAATGGGAGTTAGCGGGAAAAAAAAATTGTATGAAAAAAAATCTAAACTGCATAAGTTAGATGCTTGAAATTTGATATGCACTCCCACACACACAAAGATCTCTCTTTTATAACACGCCACGCGGACGAAGTCGCGGGCAAAAGCTAGTGTATGTATAAGACTGACAATAAACAATATACATTGTGTTGGAATGTCTTACAAAATAAATAGATCACAAATTACAATTTAGGAATCACACTGTAGGGATATAAATGGCTACTTAAAAATATCAGAATCATGCGAGATTAATACATGGCATTTAGAATAGATATTATAATTATGTAAGTATTACTTCAATGTCAACAATATAAAAAACATAAAATATAAACAAAAATACAGCAATGTCCATATGAAACAATGTGAAAATAGAAATAATAAATGACAATAAAAACAAAAAATAAATAGGATATCAATCAACACTTAAAAAATCGACAATGTCAGACCGTAGTTGTGAGTATAATGTACTATTATTGGCAATTAATTTAAGCTGTTTTATCGTTTTTAAATTCTCCAAGATAGATGACTACTTACTTTGAGAGTCCCCCAAATCACGCCCAATACCCTACTAACTGAGATGGAATGTTATTACGTCCACTATACATTACGCAACACTACATCCATGATACTCAGTGATTAATTAATGTTCGTTGGCTAATTAGACACCTGCCAGAGGTCCCAGGTTCGATCTTAGAACAGACAACTTTATTACGTTAGTAACCTGATTATTGCTTCATTGTATTAGTGGCCAGGGAACCATCTAGAGGGTATTGAATTATGAAGATAGGTTTGTTGCCAGTTTTGAGCGACGGTTATGGTTGGGGAAAATGTTTTTGTGGGTAATACAGTTAGGCAACGGTTGCAGAGGAGATGGAAGCCATCGGTACTGCAATGCAGGACGGAAGGGGCTAGTCACAGGGACTGTAACCTGGAACCTGTCAGAGGGCTGCAGTAACTGTCAGTACTATTCAGAGGCGGAGGTACGGCTTTGAAATAGACTACTCTGGGCGCCATCCCACTTACGTCAGACTGAGTACTGCGGAAGGAAAGAGGGAAACCAATGCTCTATTGTTCCCTAGAAAAGTAGCATGGAGACTGCTACACCGACAAGACCATTGCTCTTAAATTAGTGATGACGACAGTTAGACAAACTTTCAACTACTAATTCTAGAAGTCACCAGAAAATTACTTTCATCTCTCTTGGTACTTTACCTATTCATCTCAAGTGGGAAGTTAAGCCAATAACCTCGACTTTCCTGGTGTCAGGGTTACTATTGAGCTGCCAAAAGCCGCTGACATGCCACATGTAACGATTAAATATTTACAATACTTTCTGATTTTGAGGGTAGCCAGAACTGTCTGCTGAACGTGCCCTCCAAGAAGAACCGCGGCTCATTGTTCAAAAAACCCCTGAAGTCCAAAATGGCCGTAAGCTGTTAAGGAGAAAAGAAGCACGCGTGTGTTGTGCGTTTCGCTCGCACCTACGTGTTTAGTTGCATATGGCAAGAATATTTTTTTTTTTTTGTAAGAAGTGTCCGGGCTGTACCAATATAAGGACCAAAGGTATAATAGATAACGATATGTAGGTAATTGACGCGATGGTCATTAATACCTCTTCATTACAATCGGACTCCCTAGTAATAATAACTTGATTATAAATAAACAGAAACGAGGGTGACACATCGAATTAACTACGACTGGGACTTGTCAATAGCAGCCGTATCCAAATATATCAGAAATTTTAAGCACCAACTTTGGTTTTAATTAAAATTTCACCATCCCAAGTATGTTGTTGAAGTGAAACAATTCGTGTGATTCCAAACATTGTCAAGGGTGCTCAATGTTTGATAATATTATAATATAATATTTTATATTAATATTAATTTTATTTCGTGATCATTGAGATCAAAATGGGCAAATTCCCGCCAGTAAAAAGGTGAAAAAGTTTTGTTAAATGAGTTTTATTACGTAGAATTTAGGCAGATAAGATCAGAGCACAAAAAAATTGACAATTTGAAAAAAAAGAAGCAGCCAATGTTCTAATAAAGAGTTTTTACAAGAGCACAGGAACAGCGCACCACATCGTAAAGCACAGTCATATTATTATCTCATACACCAAGGGTGTGGAGTAAACTTCAGCATCGCCTATGTAGTATCGCATATCATCATCATATTCCTAGCGTTTTCCTGTTTTCCACAGGGTCCGCTTACCTAACCTGAAGATTTGACTGATCCGGTTTTTATAGAAGCGATAAAATATATAAATACAGACAAGGTATAAAATTTGCTAGGGCGAAATTATTTCAAAATCAAAGGAAAAACGTTGCAGACTTTTGCTTTGTGTTGTAACGAAGCATTTCGGACCAACGAGCCTTGTAGCGACATCTTGTGGTTTCTGACGATATAACGTTGTTTTTATATTTTACCCGCAGGAAATCACAGATGGCGCTGCAGGGTTATCGATGGGCCCGAATATTTTTAATTATTTTATTTTCTTCAAAATTTGGTATATTAAAATTATCTGCAACATTTATTTTTGATATATTATAATTATATTGTTTAAATTTTGGGATCAAACAAGTCGATCGATTGTTGTCGTTGATTCGGCGAATTTATGGTTTGGTAGATTTTATTTTGGTTGGCAACATTGTTGGTTCGTGTGTCAGACTGACAGCTGGCTGAGCTGAGAGACAGGTTTTGGAAAGTGGGGACGTCGCGAGAGCGCCGGAGACTCCACTGCCGTAACTATAATGTGGGCAAATTAAAAGCCACGATTTATCGGCGACATCAAGAGCCGATGTCTCAATTTAAATAAACAACTTAACCGAGATGGTGAGTCCTCGCAATTCTTCGTGCATATTTTTGCACCAACTTTGTGATAACCTCGAGGTCCTTGTTTTCAGCAACATCACTGAAATCCCATCGCCGAAGGTCCAGTGGGTGGGTTTAGGTTTTATCCGAGCGATGCCCAACTATCCCGGATGAACCTGTAAGTTATTTTCTTTGTTTTACACTCGTGAGTTGCCTTGCCACGCTGTCAGCTGAACCACATGCTAATCATTGCCATTCCTTGTTGCAGATGGGGTTGTTTTTTCTTTAAGTTTTTAACGTTTTAAAGTTTTAACGTTTTTGCAAGTTTTTAACGTCTAACGTTTTGCTAGTTTAATGTAAGAAGAAGTTTATGATTGGATCAGATGATTTTAACAATGTTTTGTGAATGAAGATTCCTACTGTTTTCTTCTGCGTTTGCAAGTTATTTCAAGCTTCATTACGGCGGAGCTTGCCTTGGTTGTTTGCACTTCGAAGCTTTCCTTTGTGCGGCGCGCATGTGGATGTGCCGCGCCTCTTCTTTTGTCAACACTCCGGATAAGGCCCGGTGAAGGACTGCGAGGTTGACCGGTGGACGTGCAGCCCGCCAGCTGCGTAACAGTTGGCCCGCTGCGCCGCCATCGTCCAGCACGCCCTGGCCTGAGCCGGCCTCAACTCATCACCTGTGCGGTATTCCGGAACGCCTCAGGTAGGCCTGATAGTCGGAGGTCCTCGAGTAAGTGAGGTGCCTACAGGTGTACGGACAGTGTTTTAAACATAGTGATATCCCATGGTTGTTACGGAGTGACAATTAACCTGACGGACCAAAGCGCGACCTGTCTCCCTCCATAGGGTTTTTACCTGCCCATGGTTGTACTTTAATAATTATAACTGTAAAATATACATTGTACAAATTCAAGGGAGTTTTCTTTGTCTCATGCTCACCGGTCTATAACATCTAGCTGTGCCCTTCAGGTAAACACCACTTTATAAATTTCTGAAACATATCAGTATTTTAACACCATTTCCTATTTACCTACCTTCTCCGTTAGGTAGCAAAAGATTTCCGTTTCAGTGTGTTAAGCATTGCGATGCGTATCATCATCGGATCATCATCTGGTCTCATAATTTGTTTGAAAGGTATATCAGTCGAGTGTTCTTAGCTATGTTTGGTGGCAATCGGTTCAGGTCTTCAAGGTCATCAGGTCGTTTGTTAAGTGTGATAGGAATGTTACACGCTCAGTTTGCTTGCAAGCATATGTGGGATAATAAGTTATTTTTTGCTTTTTATAGGGTTTAGCATTTTTAACCTTTTGTCATAATAATTGAGTGCTTTTTTTGGTCGGGGGTATTTAAAATTTTTAATTTAATGTTTCATGACTGTATAAGCCAATGCGAGAGCGGGAAGGTCTACCGTACGCAGTTGTAGTCAGTCAGGAGGACCCGTGCTACTTTCGTTGCCTGGCCCTTTTCACTGCCAACAGACCAAACCAGGCATTTTAGTGGATACTTTCTCCATCTTGAACTCTCCTGTGCCAATTTCCGTCCTCAGCTAGCTCCTCCCAACCTTCAAGGTCAATCCTTCTTCTATCGCGTGGGTCGTGTGGTGAATTACCAACCTCATCAACCCTGGTGTCAGGGTTATTATTGTACCGTCAAAGGCCCCTGACAATGCCTAATACAGCAATATCCCCTTTTAGCGCTGTCCTTGAAATGCAGAAGTGGCCAGCCAAGTCTTCCAGATGTGGATTATGCGTAACTTAAATTAATAGACATACTTACTTAATATTACCTTTACGTTGTGTTAGTGACTCCGTAACGAATACTGAAGAGGATAATTCACGCCATGATTCTGAGTTCGTAATCAAGTGGAAAATAATTAAATGGAATTTATTTTACGTTTAAAAAAAATCAGAGGCATTTTTTAATTATTCTAGCCTGCTGCGCTCAGAGTTTGAGCAATGACTTTCACAAATTCTTCCATTAATGTCGAAAAATAATTGAAAGAACATTCTCTAGATATTGGCGCCCAATGAAACGACCGTGCCGTCTGCGTCGAGCGCGCGACTGTAGCTGTCATTCGATTGTGACTATTAGTGACAGATAAAAAAAACTTCAACAATTTTCTTCTTCAAGCATCGAGGCATCTTTATTGTAACTTTTTACAAAATCTCTTTTATATTATAAATAAACTTATTATAGAAAACAAGAATTAATCTTCAAATTTAAATTAACCAATTATTTGAATTTGTAAATAAAACACACGTACCGAGAATTCAATTACAATAAATTATTTGCAATACGAATTACAATATCACATTTCAGAATGTTGAGTTTAAACCAAATTGAATATTGTTCTACTAAATAAGTACTAAACCAACATTTTCAACTAATTATTGGATGTGATAGGAGAAAATAACCGTATAGCATCGCTAGTCCCATTTTAAACATACATTTTGTATTAAAATCGCGAGACTTCGTTAAATTAGACAATTTGTGAAAATTTAACAATGCGTTATGATTTTTGATTGTATCGGTCGCAACGTAAATGCTTTTAAATTGATTTTGGTTAGATAATCCCACTTTGATGCAGGATAAAATATGACTGTGGTTAACAATAATTAATGAACACCATCAAAATAGTAATGACTATTTACATACATACATACACAAACTTACACCTATTTTCCACCGGGGTAAGCAGAGACTATAGAATTCCATTTGCTTCGATCCTGACACACGCACGCCGGTTCAGAGTAGATCGTATTAAACCTTTTCTAAGGACATCTCCAATTTGGTCAATGTAAGTCCTTCTAAATCTTCCTCTGCCAGCCCTACGATCAACTTTCGCTTTATACACCGCTTTCTAAATTCTATTATCCTTCATCCGCTCTACGTGTCCAAACCAACCTAACATTCCCTTATCAATCTTAGTCACTATATCATCTTTTACACCACATCTCTGTCTTATCACACTGTTTACAGCTATTTAACTGTTTATGACTATTTACAAATTCGTATAAACTATCTATAACCATGTTTACCCTATTAGTGATGGCTGTTAAAATGCTATTATTCGCTACAACAAACACTTCAGAATCCCGATACCGACCCGCCGACGTGGTCGACGATTTCCATCATTCGGCGCTTTTCGCTATCTACCCATTAGGGTCGATAAATTTTCTTTCAAATACTTTCCTCTCAGAGAACGCCCTCAGGCCTGTAGTCTTAGATTTTGTACCGGGTGAGAGCGCTCAGCGATCCGTCCAAGTAGTTAATGCCATTTGCGGCAAATCTACAATAAGTCACGTCAAAACAGAAATGCAATATAGGTACTTATTGGTAAAAAGTCACTGTCATATAATTAAAAATAATACTATCTGTAATATTTATATTATTAATACATGTTGTAATGTATAAATAAATATGTCTAATGAATACATGAATCGATATACCTAATCTATTCATAGATCTCCTTAGAGGCGTAAGATTATTTAAGCCGAAAGTAAGACCCATTAAAACAACGACACAACACAAACGAAAAGCTCGGTGAGGTGTGGGTACTTAATTAAATTTCCGATGGATATAATATCTGTGATTTAGCGTGAGAGAACCGTAGTAGCCCAGCTGTTAGAACGCTTTACTCTCACTTTGAGGTCGCAGGTTCGAATGCAGCACAGCCCTAAACCAATGCCTGTCGAATCTGTTTTCGAATTGATGTTTGGACCACAAATGATTACCGTGCTCAGCCAGCATTGGAATACCTCTTTAAGTCTATAAATTATGTAATACAAACTGGATTGAAAAAAAAAAGAAAAGAATGGAAAAGATGAAACAGTAGGACTAGGGCCCTGTGCTGGGAGGTTTTCTGGCCACGTCTTTCCCTCAGCGTTACAGATTCCGATGTGGTAGTAGTATTACAGCTAGTTACATAATATGTAATTTAATTTTTTGACGTTCAAAAAGCGCTAACTTTGTAAGCCAATTTTGAAAAATAAATATTTTTGAATTTTTTTTAGCCGTGAAAGAAAAACATCGTGAGAAAACCCACATTCCCGAGAAATGCATTTTCGAAGGTATGTGACCTAACCTGTATTGGGTTGGTTTTCCCTTCGCGGAAGGTCAGACAGGCAGTCGCTTCTATAAAAAACCGGACCTGTCAATATTCAGGTTAGGTAAGCGGACCCTGTGAAAATGGGATAATGCTATCCGTGATTTATGGTAGTTGTGAGTTTATGACATGTATGTTATTTACCTAAGGTTATATGTCGGTTTGTCATCACTAATTTAAGAGCCACGCTCTTGTCGGTGTAGCATTCTCCATTCTTATCTATCAAAGACCAATTCCTCCACCTCCTTATAAGACACGACGTTCGCCTTCTCTTTAACCTGTTCCATGTAAGTTGTTCTTGGTCTTCCCCTTCCTCTCTTTCTTGCTTGTAGTTTTATGTTGGTGTGTAAATAACTCTTATTAAAAGCCTACTAAAAGAGATAATCCACACATCCGCCATTACGCACGACGCCGACGTTCAAACTGCACAATTCTCCTAATTTAACCGGCTAACGGTTGAATGTGACTGAATACAGCTAATCAAACTAATTACTCTGCGCTAACGAGCGTTGTGACATTCCTATACTGTACAAATGTACAGAGAATGTACGCTACATTATTTAAGTAGTGTAATTGGAATCACGAAGTTTCTGCCTGTGTGTAACCAGCTTGCTTTTTAAACAAGGAGCGACGGTGTGATCTCCGGTAGCTACCGGACTTGCACCAATGAGTTTATTTATCATACGCACACATACTCAAAAAAAATCTTCGTTTTACACTAACCACCTTACAAATAAAAAATAAACCAGCCGGGTCTGCATAACAACCGCGCCACGCGTATAGGGCTTCGACCAATAAACGATACGAATGCTATCTACGTGGATGGACGTCAAACAGCTATTGGTCGAACGCCTCGATGAAATTCGCGGCGCGGTTGTCATGCAGACTCTACATGGATGAACGTAGGTTTAACTATTTGACAGCCAAGCTAATGATGATCATACAATTGGACTGAACTTTGCTTGGCCGTGAAATACTTAAATCCACGTTCATCCCTGGTTTATTTTTTATTTGTAAGATGCATAAACTCCAGTGACGTTATTTTACACGCGCATCTGTGCGTGTGATGTCTGACGCGTTTGGGTGTTAGTGACATAGTACCGAATACTGAGGGGGATGATTCAGACCATGATTCTGAGTTGATATCAAGTGGAATTTCCGTCGTTAAATCAAGTTTTTTATTGTTTGTTTTTTATTATGTTAAACTGTATACTTTTGCGATGAAAAAATCCACTTGATATTAACTCAGAATAATAAGCTGAATCCCAATTTGTTACGATGTCACTTACACCCCATACAAGTACTAACTGACATAGAATTAGGAATAATACTACATCCACGTTCAGTTATAGTTCGTTAATAATTTAATTAATATACAAATATACATAATTGCACAATACTTAACACTAACAAGCAGACTAACAAATATTATAGTAAAATTGTTTGGTACGTTTTGTATCAGCAAATGTACTTGTATCTCTTGCAATTAAGAATACATCCTTTCCTAAAATGTCCACATATAACTATTCCATTTATTTACTTATTCATACAGCAACACATCACACAACATACACACACACTTAACATTCTTAGTAGTGATGTGCCGGATCGTTAAAAATGTATATCCGCGGATACGAATACGGATCTTTATTTTTTTATTCGATATTATTTGATTTGAGTGTACTACCATTGTTGTAGAAGAGGTTTAACGCTCTAAAATAGCAGACGTAGCGAGAAAGGCTGCCTGCTTGAAATGGGACTGGGCTGGACATGTTGCCCGAATGCCCAATGACCTCTGGGCCAAAAAAGCTACAGAGTGGGTTCCTGCAAGTGCTGTTAGACGTCGGGGAAGGCCACGGAAAAGATGGCGCGACGAGTTAGACCACTTCTCGAAACGGGGGCGCGAGCAAGCTAGGGACAGGGAGGAGTGGAAGAAGGGAAGAGAGGCCTTTGCCCTGCAGTGGGACATTGAGGGCTATTAATAATAATAATTATTATTATTTGATTGGTGTTGGCGCCCGCGACCTTGAAACGACAGTCTGTTGACGTCTTCGCTCGCTGCAACGTCAGGCAGGACACGTTTTAACTTGCATTGCGCGGGTAGTACTTTTGTTTTGGTTATGGTTTAGTGTGACACTGTGCTGCGTACATAAAGTTTGTGTATTATTGTGATACAAATTGAAAATGTCTACTAAGAAGTTGTCTAGTGTAATTTGAAAAAAAAATTCTGATAGTAAATGATGAATGTGCGAAGTGCATTTTTTTTTATTTAATAATGCTACTTAATCACCTGAAAAAGATCCGTAAAAGATCCGCGTGAAAAATAACGGACACGAATACGGATACGGATTTTTCTTTTATCTCGGATATCCGGGGATACGGATATTCAGAACATCACTAATTCTTAGGTACGTAAAGTAACCCTCTTTCCACGGCCTTAGATCCAACCATTCCTCATAATGTAGGCATTACCTACATGATGTTAGGATAATGTATTCTGTATAATGTTCTCTAGAGAGGTTGACATGTACACTTCTTATATTTTCAACATCGGTTTCCCCATTTGTCCGGCCAATGTCAATGCCAATGTTTGTCATGTGTTTGGGGTAATGTCATCTTAGGCAAATCGAAAAATAGTCACGTCAAAAAAAATATTACAACTGTTCGGTTATTGTGCCTGTTTGTAGCTTCGTGGTGGAAACTTCTGTTTTGCAGCAAAGCCGCCGATTGTACTACAATTGTTTTCCTTTGCTATGTTTATGTCCTTTAGACTGATTTATAACCTATTAGCAGCCGTAAGGCCTCCACCAACCCGCATTGGAGCAGCGTGGTGGAGTATGCTCCATAACTCCTCCGGTTGATTGAGGGGAGGCCTGTGCCCAGCAGTGGGACGTATATAGGCTGGTTAAGAAGCAGCCGTGAGGTATAATAACGAACCTTCTTCTTCTTCTATCGTGTGGGTTGTGAGGTGGTTATATTTTATCTGTGGAACTAGTCGGCCTGCCACGTGGAGCACGTTGTTTGACAATGTGGTATGGCAGTAGACCTCGGGCTCTGTGTCGCGTTGCCTGTGGATTGCTAGGTTCAGACAGCTTAGGCAGCTGGTGATGGATCTGTTGATACTCTGATGTCCTGAAGTGTGAAGTGACAAGTTCAGGCGGGTGTGGTCCTCCTCCTGTCCTTGCGATCTATGTCGTCATTAAGCTCTAGCTAAGCGCTAGATCTAACTATTGAGTTCTTATATTTTTTCGACCAATAAGTTTACAATTAAAATTTTTTTTAGTCTACAAGTGATTTAATTTTCTGTTTGTAAGTTTCCCTAAGCACGGGTGAGTGCTATAAAAACAACAAATATTATTACGCACTTACTTTTATATGCGCAAATATCAAATTACAATATTGCTTTTTAGATGAATTGCTTCAATATGGCCTTAAAATAGCCACAGTTTATTACTCAAATTTGCGTTTACTACTCTGTCCCAAGGTACTCAGACTAAAGACTACGCCATGAAATACATTATTTACCGCCAACTTTCGCGTCATTAGTCATGTCTTCTAGAAGCGAATATTACTCAGGAAAACATTCAAGGTTATGGGTATGACGTGTCGTTCCTGGAAATGTTTCCATAGTGACAATATTCCTATAGTCTTCTTCTATCGTGTGGGTTGTGAGGTGGATTACCAACCTCATCAACCCTGGTATAAAGGTTATTACTATTGAGCCGCCAAAGGCCCCTGACATGGCTCATATAATGACTACTTATTTACATCAGTAAGTAGTAACCGAGACCAACGGCTTAACGTGCCTTCCGAAGCACGGATCGTCTTACTTTCGGACAATCAGGTGATCAGCCTATAATGTCCTAACCAAACTAGGGATCACAAAGTGATTTTTGTGATTTTTCCCCACCGGGATTCGAACCCGGGACCTCCGGATTGTGAGCACATCGCTCAACCACTGGACCACAGAGGTAGTCGGTCGATTCCTGTAGTGAATAATGTGAAATCAAATTGATAATATAAGAAGATTGAAGTATGCCTACGCATTTCGTTACAGTTACTCCCAAATGTTTCTATTGTAAAAACTCTTTAATAGTAAGGACTGGCCGCTATTCTTTTTCAAATCGTTCTTTCTTGTTCTCTGGTGTTATCTACCACATCATAACCAGCCCATTAACGTCGCCACTGATGGGGCACGGGCCTTCCCTATGGATGGATAGGGAGATCGGGCCTTAAACCACCACGCGGGCCCAGTGCGGATTGGTGGTTATTAACGACTGCTAATGCAGCCGGGACCAACGGCTTAACGTGTCTTCCGAAGCACGAAGGAGCTCGAGATGAAAACTTTTTTTTTGTGATCACCCATCTTATTACCGGCCTTTGCGAAAGTTGCTTAACTTCAACATTCGCAGACCGAGCGCGTTTACTGCTGCGCCACCGAGCTCCTCTCCGAGTTATCTACCTAAACTTTAGGTAATATAACTCTTTTCACGTTTAGTTTTACACCTTTTTACAAACGGAACCTTCTGAAAGTAGGAATATTCTCGGAAACGTCACATATTTGGTTATAAAGTAGGTGCTTTACCTAAGTAATTACTATCGTCGTTGATAGGTATTGTTTGGATAATATCTGAATTGATTACTCTACAGACCCAAGATTTAACGTTCAAAGGTTTTAAGTGCAGGGTTATGTTTGAAGACCTCGCTTCACTTTGCGAAAATTACATGAAAATTAAAGTACAGGTACTTAAAGGACAAGGTTTTAAAGTGGGCACATGATATTGCTCATGACTGTACATGTAAGTCATATAAGTGCAAATAACCGTTTCTGAAGATAAGATAGCAAGAACTATCTTCGCAAGGAAAGAACTAAAATGTTACAGAACATTTTTCAAAGGCTCCTCTTCAACCATCGTTAATCTTGTGAACAGACACCAAAGCTTTTCAGACTTAACGTGTAACTAGAAACACAAAACGATGAATACATTTATTTTCGTGTGTATCAAAGGTTCTCCGTGCTCTGGATAAAAACGAATACTTAAATTCCGTAGCCGTGATAGCCCAGTTTGTAGAACGCTTGACTCTTAATTTGAGGTCGCAGGCACGAGTCGCAGCATAGGCCTTGTCGTGTATCCGATCTCTCGAACTTTGCAATTGTCTGTGTGCATATACGCTCGTGCTAAATAAACCTAAATTAATTAATTTTAGTGTTTTATTACTCCAAAAAATAACAGTTCTGGCGACGAGAAATTTGGAAGTGTGCAGAATATTAAATTACACAAAAATTAAGTGATTTGCAACCGCATTCCTAAGTTCGCTATGTCAAAAATTATTACAAATGAGTGTATCCGAAACTGATTTCTATTCAACCGAGAATGAAGATGAAGACAAACATTTTTTTGGTTGTTTTTCAATTCCTGTTTGGATCATAAATGATTATCACGTGCTCAGCGGTGAAGAAAAACATCGTCAGGAAACCCACATTCCCAAAAAAATAATTTCGGAGGTATGTGACCTAACCTATGTTGGGCTGGTCCCTTCGCGGGTTGGAAGATAGACAGACAGTCGCTTCTGTAAAAACCCGGACCTGTCAAATCTTCAAGTTAGGTAAGCGGACCCCGTGAAATATGATGATGATGTAAAGAACCCATTTTATCTATCGTGTGTTTGTTTGTCCGTCTTACACGGCAAAACGGACAGACGACTTGACGTGAATGTGTTGTTTTTCTATGAGTATAATACTAACTTTCCTTCAAACACCTTCAATGCTCGGTTTGAATTACATCTGTCAAAGTCCAAAAGCCTGTACTGTAACGTTCATTAGCATAGTGATATACTTATCAGTCGAGATTAGCCCCATTAGTTCTTATCAATCTAACAGTAGGCATTCTTCTTCTCTTCTATCGTGTGGGTTGTGAGGTGGATTACCAGCCTCATCAACCCTGGTGTCAGGGTTACTATAGTTACTATATAGCAGCCAAAGGCCCCTGACATGACTCATGTAACGACTACGTACTTACCAGTATGTAGTAACCGGGACCAACGGCTTAACGTGCCTTCCGAAGCACGGATCGTCTTACTTTCGGACAATCGGGTGATCAGGCTGTAGTATCCTAATCTAACTAGGGATCACAAAGTGATTTTTGTAATATGAACCCAGGACCTCCGAATCGTGAGCCTAACGCTCAACCACTGCACCGCGGAGGCCGTTACAGTAGGTATTTAAGAAAGATTTTTCAATAATATCTGATTTTCTATTCATCCTGAAAGCTTTCTAGTATATCCGTTGTCTGTTAAAACTTTCAAAACACCAGGTTATTCCCTGTAGGAAAACAAGAGTTCCACACTAGAAGGCCTATGAATAAAACAGGTACAATTTATCATTCGTAAGACGGTTCCGGACTTATTATGTAGATTAAGTGCAAGAGTCCATTTTTGGTTGGGGTTTTACGCGTCAATGTAAAGCGTATGCTAACACAAGTGCTTAGGGTCGTACAAGGAATTCTGTCAAGGGATTTGGATGGGCCTTTCCAGATGAGTCTCGAAAGGTTCGAGAATATTTTATGTCCTGTATTGATTTTGTGACATTGAGGATTATTTGTGAGCATCGTTTAGTGTGATCTGTTTCGTTTTGGAATTATGCTGTGGATTTGGGTAAAGCCAATAAAAAATCACCAAGAAGCCATGAAAAAAATTAGACAATAACTATTGTCCAGATTTGAAAAGTAAGTCACTAGTTTTTTAATACCATTATATATAATGGAGCGCTAAATGTATCATGTTATCGAAAGCAATTCAGTAGTGTCAAATGCCAGTGAAACTACTGGCATTTGAATTTGAAACCGACCTCATTACCCTGGTATCAGGGTTACTATTGAGGCGCCGAAGGCCCCTGACATGGCTCTTGTAACGACTACATGATTAAGGAAATAGTAGTCGAAACCGTCTGCTAAACGTGCTTTCTGAAGAACGCATCACCGTACTTTCAGATAATCGGGGGATCAGCCAGCAATGTCCTAACCAAATTATATAAAGATAAATTGATAAGTCATCAATCATAATTATACTACTTCTTAACGTAAGTAAGTAATCGTTACATGAGTCATGTAAGGGGCCCTTGGCGGCTCAATAGTATCACTGATACTAGGGTTGATGAGTTTGGTAATCCACCTCTCAACCCACACGATAGAAGAAGGAGAATCATAATATATCGGAACTAACAAACTGCTTGGAAACGTACTAGACTAACTGCTGGGTTCGATATTGATTTGGCCTGCTAATAAATCGGCACCGTTTTTGCCGCAAGGCTAGGCTATAAGTAATCCACTCAATATCAGTGACAGGCAAGCCGTCAGACAGAGTGCCTTCATAGCGTTCTGCATCGTTTGTAGGCAAGCATTTGACTTAACGTGTCAGAAGGCTCAACCTAGCCCCCTAAAGCCGAGATTTCCAGACGCAATATTATTAAAACAACTTTTAGAGCATATAATCCAAACTATTATTATAAATGCAAAAGAGCATAGAATCCATACTATTATGCAAAAGTGAATGAGTTTGGCTGTCTGTTAGTCCGTCTTTCAAGCCAAAACGGAGCGACGATTTCACGTGATTTTTAAGTGGACATTGGCCCCGATTCCTGGACACACCGCCTAATTTTATTTTAAGTTATATCCGTCATTTTCATATCCGTCGAAAAGGAAAGGGACGGATGATTCACAGCTCTTAATTTTAGGAAGAATGAGTAAATTAATGTGTCGGGTTATTGACTGATGTAAAATTTTTAGACGGTTGGTTTAGATTTGTGCTTAAAATTGACGTGTGTTCCATAAATTTTATGCTTGTCGATTACCCGTCCCTTTCCTTTTCGGCGGATAAGAAAATGACAGATATAACTTAAAATAAAATTAGATGGTATTTACAGGAATTAGCACCATTGTTGAAGTGATGGAGAGTGACATTGGCTATTTTTTTTCTCTTTCTAAACTTACAATTCCTTAAAATGGGGGGTGGATGTTTGTATCGGGCATGTCGCAATATTCAAGGTAGAAAGCTTGTGACTAACAAAAAATTCAAGCATATATTTTTTTGTAATCTGCCCCCAACCCCTTCAAAGAAGGGGTGAAATTTTATATGGGACTTTTCACAGTTTTCAAGGTAGAAACCTAAAATTGGTACATCAGGAAAGCAGAACCGTGTTAAGCAGAATTTAACACGAGCGAAGTCTCGAGCAAAAGCTAGTAGGTAAAGAATACTTCGTATAGAACGGTAACTACCCCCCCGCACCTGAAATAGATTTACCTCACCCCCTCTGGGTCTTAATATAGTGCAAATGGCTGTTATAGGACTGTCTTGTTCGCACTTACGATAATAATGAGAATTTTGTATTGCGTGACCAGTATAGTATGTGCCGAGGGGTAAATATTGCTATTTTTATATAACCCGCCGAATTAAATATTCATTATACATCAAGGGACGACGCGTAATAGCAAGGCGTCTCGAATCGCACGGGCATTTGCAAGTGTACTTATAAGAAAGAATATGTATTTCCACTTGACTAGGCCAAAGCTAATCTAAATGTATTTGACATAAGCAAAACATGTCATATTTCGATTGCTTATGTAGTCTTAAACGTCGTCTTTGTGGTCGCAGGTTCGAATCCAGCACAGGCCTAAACCAATGATTGTCGAGTTTGTTTTGGAATTAATGTTTGGATCATAAAATTAAATGATTATCACATTCTCAGCGGTAAAAGAAAATATCGTGAGGAAACCCACATTTCCGAGAAATGCATTGTATATGTGACCTAACCTGTATTGGGCTGGTTTTCCCTTCGCGGGTTGGAAGGTCAGACAGGCAGTCGCTTCTGTAAAAAACCGGACCTGTCAAGTCTTCAGGTTGAGTAAGCAGACTCTATGAAAAACGGGTGAAGATGTCAGATGATGATGATGTAGTCTTAAACGTACCATACATTTATCTATTTCGCTAGCGTTAGTTAACGGTATTAGAAAACAGTTTGGGTACACTCCTTGGTCGACTATTTGCTCTCGAATTTTCGTAAGTAGCGAATGCGAATGTTCGCGACGTAAACGAGGCTTGAAATTATAAATTTGATTCCGGCTGCGTTTCTCAGATAATTGAAATGTATTGATTGAGGGACAGATCCTTGGCATTGTTCTTTTATGTAGAGACCAGATTTGTAAGGGAATATTTGTGATTTTATAGATATTTAGACTATGCGGTTGATCCTACTTATTTGAAGACAAATATCTAAAGTGGCTGTTGGTGTATTATTGGTAGATATGTGTGGTATTAAATAAATTATAAGAATGAGAAAGCAATTGAGTCTTCATGTATCATGTATTCATGATCTTATTCTTTGTAGTCCCGCAGGTTGTGCGACAGATAGAATAAATACATAATTTGGAATAAATCACATATTATAAAATGAAAAACATAAATATATGTAAATATAAATAATATTGAGATAGTAATAGTGAGGAGCTCGGTGGCGCAGCGGTTAACGCGCTCGGTCTGCGATTGAAGTTAAGCAACTTTCGCAAAGGCCGGTCATAGGATGGGTGACCACAAAAAAAAATAGTTTCAATCTCGAGCTCCTCCGTGCTTCGGAAGGCACGTTAATCCGTTGGTCCCGGCTGTACTAGCAGTCGTAAATAACCATCAATCCACACTGGGCCCACGTGGTGGTTTACGGCCCGATCTCCTTATTCATCCATAGGGAAGGCCCGTGCCCCAGCAGTGGGGACGTTAATGGGCTGATGATGATGATGATAAGTAATATCTACCTCTAGCAACGTTGGAATAGATGTTGAAGTAATCTTGACAATGTTGCTCGCTTCTATCTTAAGCTCTTATCACACACGTACCTCCCTAGAGAGATAACCACTCAAATTTAAATTCTAATTCAAAAATATATCTTTATTCAGTAAGCAACATAGTTACACTTTGAATCGACAAATTTTACATAACGAACGTCTCATCCGCCTAAAACTACTGCAGCTTCTCACAACCTGTATAGCTGTTCTCCACTCATTCTCCACAGTCTCTACGTTCACTCTATTCAGCAAGAAAATTCTGATATTCTAACTGCTATTAAAAAATATTTTTGTTATGCTTTTAAAACTAAATAAATCGATTACTTGAACAAATATGTGTTATATACAAAATAAAAAGACCGTTTGCAATGCATAATTCTACTTAATATTAACTCAGAATAATGAGCTAAATCATCCCCCTCAGTATTTGTTACGCTGTCAATTACACCCCGTACAAGTACCTACGTACAGGTAACCGTACGAATATCGGTACTTGTATGGGTGTTAGTGACCCGTTCCAAATACTGAGTTCCAGTTTTATACTTTTGCGACGAAAAATTCCACTTGATGTCAATAACACCTTGTATACGTATAATGTTAGGGCTCTTTTGCCAGCTCGGCCCCATCTCTCTCAGCCCGGAGGCCGAGTCTACCTAATGTACATTTTGAATCGGTCACCTCGGCCCTCTGACAAATTTTATAATTTGTCCAGATACGGAGAAAAGTCCATAAGTATCGTCTTATTTCTAACGACTAATAAAAGGAAGAGGTTTCCAATTCGACTGTATATTTTTGGTTTGTATGTTTGTGTCAGTGTGTCAGTTTTTGCAATACACCCGGAAAGATATAAGCAGCGTATAAGCTGAACGCATTAATCGTAAGAATTATTTAAATTCTTGAGAAAATATAAACCGCTTTTATGGGATACAAATTTAAATCTCATCCCTTATATCGCCCTCAAGAGACGTGAACACTCCATTCGCTTAGGATATTCTTGTAAAATTATTACGTGCCTACTCATTTTTGTGGAATATTACGCTTAGGTGGCGTTACACCCATTATGATCTTCCTAGCATTATCCCGTTTTTCACAGTGTCCATTTACCTCACCTGAAGATTTGACAGGTCCGGTTTTATACAGAAGCGACTGCCTGTCTAACCTTCCAACCAGAGAAGCTAAAAACCAGTCCAATACAGGTTAGGTCACACATTTTCGAAAATGAATTTCTCGGGAATGCGAGTTTCCTCACGATGTTTCCCCTCACCGTTGAGCACGTGATAATCAATGTTGATTGTTGATCATGATGGCGTGACAACGAAATACATAAATCTTGACATTTTCAGTCGACCTTCTAAAACAAGACAAGTTTTCAACTTTTTAAATATACATTTTACACCAATACACAATTTAATTATTTAATTCGGGCAACGAATAAATAAAATATCGAGCAATCAAATGATTCCAGACAGCCGAAATCCTGACCCAACCAGGACAGTCTCACAAAATATTTTTTCGTTACACGTGCCTCCCTTACGGGAACCGTACCCTGGGCCTTCGGAGGTAGTTAAGATTACATTTAGAATTTCATTCAATTTGTCAAATAAATTAATATGATAGGGAAAGTAGGTAAACGTTTCAACAAAAACATTTTCATGTAAAATGTTGCCACGACGAGAATCGTATCTATCACAATGTCAGAAAGTCATCAGATCTCATGTAACGCCAAGTTTCTAACTCTACACGTCCTAATTATACAAACTATAAGTTCACAAACTCTACACGTTAGGCAAAATACGGGGCTTGCCCATTTCGCTACTATAAGAAGCACGTTATAACAGAAATGCAATGAAAAGTCAATAAATTTGTTACCTGTGGTGGCGATAGCGAAATAGTTTTTTCACCTTAAGTTCATGTGATAGTGTTATCTACGGTTATTCAAACCTGAGTTATGAGGGTTCAAAAAATCGGAAACAGAGATGTTTCTGTAACCGGGGCCAGGTAAATGGTGTTTTATGAAACCAAAATCAAAGGCCAAAACAAGTGTCGGTGTAGGTAATGGATGGATCTTGTAGGTATTTAGACGTTACCGTACCTATATCCAATGCTATGTCGATCTTTTTATATGACAATATTTTTTTTTTATCTTATTTATTATTTTACCGTACCTATATCTATCCAGCATCGATACTCCTGTTCGAACAATTTACAGCTTTCTACGCGTCGCCGAGTCAGCTTTGTAGTCGAGTAGTTGTGTTAATACATTTACATGCGTAGTACTCGACCTGGCATAGTGAACCGTTCAGCCGGAGGATACTTGAAAAAAAAAAGTTCTAACCCGCTTCGTTCGATTTTTAAAGTACTTCAACGTTTTACACATGCAATGATAGAAATATAAGTTTTTAAAAACTAAAACCGGACTACAGAAAATATACGCTTTAAAACGTATGAAAGAAGAAACAGAAATTGACAGAAAACCTTTCTAATAGTGATGTTTAGGAGATAGCCGTGATCGTAAGCCGTGGTAAGCAAACTCTTAGGACAGAGCATACGACCATAGATAGCTTAAAACTACAGGACAAGACGCTTCTAGTGACACCTCATTTGTTAAATAGTATAATTGACATGTCTATCATTAACATTTTTAACACTGTTATTGACGATTTTCATAATTATTTGCAGCTTGGGTGAGGTCCAAGTAAGGCTCACTTTATAAATTAGTGCATATAGGCTTGAATTTAAGATACTTATTGTATTTAGTTTTTAGAAACATTTTTTTTGTTCCTATACAGAGCGACATAGTTGCTATTTGTGACTAAGCTCTAAAAATTAAGATAAAAAACAGCTCGGGTAAGCCCCCAAAACAAAAGCTAGAAATTTAATATCATTTTACGTAAACGTGCAAAGCGCTTCCTTTTAAAACTTAGCAGAAGTTTCATTCACTTTGTTTCATTAAAACACACCGTTACCCCCATTAAAAATGTAAGGAATATCCTCGCAGAACATCTTACCCCCGTAAAGACAACTTATTAAGAACTCAATTGGTACCTGCTAAGTTTTTCAAAGATTACTGTGAACTAACTTTTTGCAAACTTTGCTTCTTTTTGGACTGAAACGTAGTCTTTAATACGTGTGAAATGGCGGAAAAAACGTGTTCTTTTTTTAAGATTCTGTACTACAATTCCGGGACCCTATTACTGCCTACGATGTCCTATTATCTGTCTGTCTGACTTTTAAAGTGCTGTATATTACAAATCGTAATAAGTATTTCAAATTGTTATAATGGTGAATAACATTCAACCTGCAGCGAAATAGGAAAAATAATAGAAAATCAAAAGTATATAAGTACCCAAAATGAGTTTTTTGTCACACCACAATACATAATTTTCTGTGTTGGTACTGAACCCCCAGTATGCCGGTACGATTTTTTTTTTATTTTTAAAATTGGCTAATGATGACTCTATTTTACTTTAGAACTTCTGAGGTCGCATATTACTTTTGAATAAAATTATGTTTTCAATATTAGTATGATAGTGAAATAGGCACAGGAGACATCATCAGCCTCTACCACACACCGGACACTTCATACAAAACACCTCTTTTTACATAGACAATACACATTGACGTTATCGTACAAGCGCATCTGTGTGTGTGACATCTGACGCCCATACGATTGAAGAGTAAAGTAAGACCGAGGGGGTGAGGTAAACCAAGCTCAGCCACTGGTGGGGAGCGGAGAGTTGCCGTTCTATACGTAGTTATTATTCCTTATTCTATGCCTCTATAAGGCACTTCACAAAGCTCCGTCCAGTCGGCCAGTGAATCGGGCAGAAGACACTATTTCTTAAAAAGATCTCGAATTTTTTTTTAAATATCGAAAGAAAAAATATATAATTATAATAACCAAGCTCACGACTATATCCCAACTGGGATAGTCACAGATACAACCATCTAAGATGAACTAAGAACCCACACTTCACCGAGCTTTCTATAAGACCAACGATAGGTGGTGAGCCGTATCGCCGTCTATAATGGTCAAGCCACTTGTGAAAATATACAGTAAGTTAGAAATTAAATAGGTACCAAGACAGATAACAAGACTATAGAAACGAACAGAAACGGGATTCACTAAACATTACCACTTAAGTAATAAAAGAAAGTAAATAACACTAGATAAACGTAGGTTGATTATTTAAAAGCAAAATTTTAGTCCGCTAATAACGTAAACCACAACAGAAATAGCCTTACAAATGATAAATAAACAGTATTTTAAAGCAACGCAAGCATTTAGCTCCAACATGAAGCGCTTACGTAAATTTTAGTGGTATAATAGCTAGAGGGTCTATTAGTGAGCAAACAGCGAGGAAAAATCAGAGATAGTAGTTCGAACAGGTGAAATACATTAAAAGCCGTGAGCCGAGGTCGCGGGTTCGAATCCAGCACAAGCCGAAACTAATGATTGTCGAATTTGTTTTCTAATTCATATTTGGATCATAAAATAATGATTATAACATTCTCAGCAGTGAAGCAAAACATCGTGAAGGAACCCACATTCCCGAGGAATGCTTTCTCGGAGGTAAATGACCTAACCTGTGTTGGGCTGGTTTTCTCGTCCCGAGTTGGAAGGACAGTCAGGCAGTCGATTCTGTAAAAAACCGAACCTGTCAAATATTCGGGTTAGGTTAGCGGACACAGTGAAAACCGGCATAATCCTAAAGATAAGATAGTACACACTTACCTAATAAACGCCTATTCTTCTTCAAAAAGAAGAACGCCTATTTACTCTAGTTCGAAGTAGAACGTGTTCTACGATTTTGTGTTGGCTTCCAGTCTAATATAGAAGCTATAATAGTTTAATCAATCAATAATTCGTTATTGCACAAACACATATGTATAGGTCATGTACAAATGCATAAAATAAGCACAATAGGCGGAACTCTCTGTCGTCTTCTGTATTTCCGAATGCATATAACGCTTCAAGGCCAGATTGAACAGGTACCTTCTGGGCGAGCTCGCTCCATCTTAGGCCTCGGCAATGCCTTCGGGCAAGTCTGGGGCCAAGAGCAAATCCATCAAAGGTAAAAAAAAAAACAGCAATTTCTTCCAGATATCCTTAGGGTGAAAGAAGTTTATGTATTGGACCACGCGATGGTTCGATACAAAAGGAAAAAATAAAACAAATAGAATAAAAAAAATAATAGGAAAAACAAACATAATAATCCTACTAACGTAAATAAACAATAAAATTATTTACGGAATAATTCAAAATGCCTGGAGGAAAATCTCCTTCACTCTTGCCCTGAAAGAGTCGGAAGGAGCCCTCTTGACAGACTCGGGCAGACAGTTGCGTTACCGTAATAATTTAAAACAACACAAACAGTTAGCTTCAATTTCAAGTTATTTAGTAAATTCAAGTGGTATCGCAACTCGCGAGTCTATTAAGCGAGCGACTTGTGAGTATAAACGAGCGGGTGTTGCTTCGGACAGGTGAAATAGTGCGAAAAATTGCCCAGCGGTCAAACGAGCACATTTTCTTTTCAGTTTCCGCGACATAAGACACACTTGAAGCGGAGAATGAGTATCATTCTTTCAATCGAATCGAATTGTCGACGGTTTTCTCTTTGTTTGAAGTAGTGTTTGCTTTTGAAAGGAATTTCTATTTCAGATGAACCCACTATGAAGCTGGAACTAAATGTGATTGGGTCGGTTGTTTATTTTGGATAGTTCTTGTCCGTCTGTTTCTTTCTACGTTTTGTAAAGCTTTTATCGACAATTTTCACAGAAGTTGTTTGTCACGAACAAAGCGGTGGATTTTTGTCTGAATGTGTCTATATTATTAGTAAAACGCCAGACTTAAATTATAAATGCGACAGTGACTCAAGTCTGTCTGTTACCATTTCATATTTAAAACGCTAAAGTTATTTAAATTACATTTCGTACGGAAACAATAGGCTAGTTTCTAACTAGTCAAATCAGTTACTTTTTAATAAACGTCCAAAGATGAAATTACTATGGAATTTGTATGAAAAAGCAACCTGTGACGTAATAGAAAAAAAACATGTCAAAATGTCGCACTTATTACATTTTGCTTTACTATTCGTAAATATTCGTTTTGTCACCTATAGATCTTTATCTTTATTTAGTATTATTTTAAGTACTTATTCATAATTACCCAATTTAAAACCTAAGGAATAATAGGATAGTTTTTATGCCGGAAATATCTTTAAAAGGGATGAAAAGGTCGTCGAAAAACGTGACGAATTTATAGGATTGTAGTAAGTACCTATAGCTGTAATTTACACATGTAATCTTAAGTTTGTCATTAAAATCTGTTATAATCATAATGAAAATAAACTGTGTGTCTGGTACCCGGGGGTCCTTTCTACTAAATTTATTTATTTTTATTTATTTATTTAAAAGACGAGCACAACAGTTAACAATCATAATAGAGGATAACATCTAATAGTGTATAAAGTATTATACCAGATTGTGAAACCAGTAAAGTGTCGTACAGCATGATCGACCTTAACAACTGTGATTGAAAAAGAAAAAAGACAAGATAATTAAAAAATAGAGGAAAATTTTTAACAATATGAAGCACAGATAAATATTGATTATGTATAATAATATGTTAGTAATGAACAATGATGATGATGATTATGTAAGTAATAATAATTTACTTAATTACATTTACAATGGAGCGTTTGAAAGCGCAGTGATTGGCATTAAAAATGTCAATGTTTGTGTGATTCTTAATGAGATCATTATATAGTCGACACATTCTAGTGAGAGGATTGTAATAAGATGTATTATTTTTGTACACTTCTAATACGAATGTCTTAACATGACGAGGATTAGGTTTAATGTTAATATTGATACAGGACAGGAGGCAAGAAGAATCGAGGTATGAGTGCAAGATCTTGTGCAAATAAATTAGATCATGATGTTCGCGGCGGGTACTGAGCGAGGTTAGGTTGAATTTAGCCAGTCTATCCTCATAAATTCTGCAAAATGGTTAGTTTTTCTGTCTAGTAGTATTAATTACTGTGTGGGTTTGCCACAGATGGCAGACATACCCAGACAAATAAGGAGTACTGTTAGGCTCTCACTCGATACAAATACTCAAATATTTTTCCTCTCAGACGACGCCCTGAGCTGAGGTTCGCGCCCAACTGGGCTCCCTCGGGCCTGTTGTCTTAAACGCTGTACCGTGTGAGAACATTCAGCGTTCCCTTTTTGTCCGGCCAATTAGTTAATGCCGTCTGCGGCAAATCTAAAATCATCATCATCAATTTAAGAGCCACGCTCTTGTCGGTGTAGCATTTTCCGAATACTCTCCATGCTACTTTTTAGGGAAAAATAACAGAGAAACAGAACAGAACAAAGTCATCTTCTCTGCCCTCCACTGGGGCAATTCCTGTTCGGCGCGTCCTTGCCGCGGGGGTGGGCGCCTCTTACTTCAGTAGGCCGGAGTGAGATGGTGGCTGAGTTCGAATAGGGACCCAGACCTACGGGGTATTATAACGTAGAACCCTTGCCCAGGGATACGGGTGAAGACCTCAACGGCTGCAGAGGCGGAGATGGGAGCCATCGGTACGGCAATGCAGGACGGAAGGGGCATGTCACAGGGACTGTAACCTGGAACCTGACAGAGGGCAGCAGTAACTGTCAGTACTATTCAGAGGCAGAGGACAGGTGTCCTAGTATGGCTTTGTAATAGACTACTCTGGGCGCCATCCCACTCGCGTCAGACAGAGTACTGCGGGGCGGAAGGCACGAGGGAAATCTAAAATAAGTCACGTCAAAAAAAAACTATACAAAACTTTAGACAACAGGCCTGAGTGTGCTCTACTGGGTGTGAACCTCAGCTCAGAGTGTCGTCTGAGGGGAGATTATATTTGAAAGAATCAATCCGACTCTAGCGAGCCGAGTGGAACGTTAAGCCGTTGGTCCCTGTTACTACTTACTGATGTAAGTAAGTAGTCGACACCAGGGTTGATGAGGTTGGTACTCCACCTCACAAAGAGAGCCGATAGTACTGAAAGAATACATACACCACGCTGGCGGGTCGGTATCGGGGATCTGAAGTGTTTGTTGTCGCGAACTGATTGACTGAATCTATGGCTATAATTGGGTTATCAAGATTGTAATATGTTACGTCCTTCAGGCGCCGATATTTTTCGTAACCTAAGCGGTATATATTCGGAAGTCGCAATTACCTGGGAATTAAGGTAGCGTCTAGTCTTGGGTCTTAAAATATCGCAGATAACAGAATTTGCAAAGCACTCTTCTATATTAAACATTCCGTTGTAATGTCAGCGCCAGGTTTAATATACTCCCACGATCAAAGTTCACAAGGACCCTTAGTAAAGTGTCTTTGCTAATTTTATACTTTATCCTCCAATTTGAAATTGCTTAAACGTATTACAAGTTGAACAAAAAACACTGCCGTAAGTAATTAATCTTTACTTCGCTTACAAACCGTATAGAAAGTTGTAAATCTTTAAGCACCTTGCCTACTTTGTTTTGGGGAGACTTTGAACTATTTTAATTAAAAATCTTTGAAAGTTTGCGAGACAAAGAATAACAGGACAACAAGCATTTTAGAGTTCCGTAGCGGAAAAGACTTCCCTTCCGTGTTACTTGTAACTTGTAAAAATCTGGTTGATGATTTTAGAATAATATTGACATCATCCCTTGTGTTTGTGTCGTTTAGTTCGGGGTCCACTTACCTGGAGGTCTACAAAGACCACATTAAAGCAATTCATGTTTAAAAATCAACATTACTGTTTGACATATTTTGTTGAAATTGCGCACTTACTTTTATATGCGCAAATGTCTATTTTCAATATTGGTGTTCTGAAGTGACTGTTCCAGAGTTTTATAGAAGCGAGCTTTACAGAGCTTTATAAGAGAGCTCTATAGACCTTTTAGAGCTTTTATAGAGCTCTCTTTTTATATTGGGGGGGAGGGGTCAGAAAGGAATAGTAATAATAATAAAAAAATCTGGTGTGCATTTAAGAGTGGAATGTTTCTTTTGTAATATTATATGATTGATTACCGCAATCTATACTAATAATATAAATAGGAAAGGTTTGTACCTATTTTTGTTTGTATTGAATAAATTCAAACTACTGGACTGATTTCAACAATTATTTCACCATTAGAATGTTATATTATCCCATAGTAAAATAGGTAGGTTATATTTATAATAAAAAAAATAAAGAGTACAATATTTCCTCTCAAAAAATAAATATTAATATACCCGTGTGAAGCAGGGGACAGGCAGCGAGTAGGGAATATAATTGAAAAGAGTGTTGTAAAAATGATTAACTTATTCAAGACATGAAAGAGGCAAGTTAGTTTAATTAGAAACATTAATTTAAGTTTTTTGTATACAGAACCGACAGCTGGGATTAGACCTCTATCTTTTCCGGGTCTATTCCATAATTGCCAAGCGATTGGCAGCTTTAGAACAAGTAATTAAGACTTCATTGTCTAGAGCACTTTTTTATTATTATTTAACCTTTGTAAAAGGAAATTTATTTTTGCATCCCCACTTTATTCGTGTCGGCAACTCTGTTTTAAAAAGACAAGCTTTTTAGATAATTGTCTGTTACATTTTTCACTTTGTTAGACTCGTTGGTATAATAAGTAACTAGTCTTGAAAAAAATAACTCAAAACTAACTGGATTTCCAGGATTTATGCCTGGTTAATGAGAATATACTCGCCCTCTATTATTATAGGAGTTAACACGTTCACTGTGTATGAACCACATATGAGGCAATAAATTTGAAACTCATACGTGCATGACCCATATGTGGGGCACTTTTTTCTTGTCATAGTGTCTATGTACATAAATTCCAATGTGTTTATTGAAAAATATCATTGCACGTGAAGGGTTGATATCTAATTTTTAGTTACACAGTGAACGTGTTAAAGATAGCTGACGATGAGTAGGTGTATTGTGTATACTATACACCTCTGCCTACCTCTTGTGGGGTACAAGCGTGATGCTATATTATGTTATATTAAAACAGCCATATTCCCTTCTTTTTCTATCGTGTGGGTTGTGAGGTGGAGTACCAACCTCACCAACCCTGGTGTCAGGGTTACTATTGAGCCGCCAAAGGCCCCTGACATGGCTCATGTAACGACTACTTACTTACATCAGTAGGTAGTAACCGAGACCAACGGCTTAACGTGCCTTCCGAAGCACGGATCATCCTACTTTCGGACAATCAGCCTGTAATGTCCTAACCAAACTAGGGACCACAAAGTATTTTTTTTTCTGATATGTCCCCACCGGGAATCGAACCCGGGACCTCCGAATCGTGACCCCAACACTCAACCACTGGACCACGGAGGTCGTCATATTCTCTTAAGGTTAAAGCATAATCAAATCCGCTCCCATTTTTATTAACACGTTGAAGTTTTGGCAACCTTCAGGGATTACGATCCGAATAATCTCTGAACAATTATGCCTCCGAACTCTTAGCATCAGAATAAACGAACTACCATAAAAACTTAACTCTTTTCCGTTTCGGGCTGGGACCTAGTGTTTAATAAACGTAACTGTTATTTTTGAGCCGTGGTAGTCCAGATGGTAGGATGCTTACCTCTCACTTTGAGGTTGCAGGTTTGAATCCAGCACAGGCCAAAATCAATGATTATCGTAATTGTTTTCGAATTTACTTTTGGATCATAAATGATTATCACGTGCTCAGCGGGGAATGAACATCGTGGGGAAACCCACTCTTGAAATGCATTTCCGGAGAAATGTGACCTAACCTGTTTTTCCTTTCGCAGGTTGGAAGGTCGGATAGGCAAAAACGCCACATCGAATCAATTAATCTAAAAAAGCAATATTGCTATTTGACATGCCTGAATTGCGAACTTACTTTTATATGGGCAAATTTAATTTCAAATTGCTTTTTTAGATGAATTGCTTCAATGTGGCCTTTTAACCCCCCTGCCTGACCGATCTTCCAACCCGCTACTTAGAATATAACAATAAAAAGTACAGAAAACATCCTGAATCTTACCGCGGTGTGTACGCTTAGGCTTTCCTCTTCCAATCTTTAAAAATCTCTTTCGTAAGTCCAATTTCATTTATTATCTGTACGTATCTAACAATCGGAGCACCCGTTACTCAATCCTCGATGCTACATTTTTCACACCACAACACTCCCTTAACCACAAAGTGTCAGCCCAGCGCTCGGCCACTGAACCACGAAGTCCGAGGTCTTGGTCTGACGAAGTGTTGACGGCCGACAGACAACCACGCTTGCTATCTACCGGGGTAGGTAAAACCGCAAGCCATCAGGCGGTATGCAGCCAACTTGATGACAGTACTACTGAAGCCCTCTGGCTGATATGATGTTGGAAAATCGGCCGAGATTTAAACAGCATTTGCAAAAGAAATGCATTAATTTTACTAAATGTTAAATATAATATTCGTAAAAGTAATGAAAGAAATCTTGTTCCTTTAAGCGACATAAAATATAATTTTAATATATAATTATATATTATTATGAACTATATCAAAAGTAAAGAAAGTTCTTTCTTTAGGTCAAAGGAGGCTGATTTGTTAGGATACAAGTTGCCAAAAGTCATAATGACCAACAGAATAAATAAGTTGGTAAATTCGTATCGACGTTTTGGGTAATGAGATTTTGCCTAGGTCAAACTTTAGGGATTTTAGGGTCTAGAATTTCCTATGGAATAGTGGGACTGATTAAAAAGAAAAAGTAATGGCGTCTTTCGCATTCTAAATGTGTTTCCGTACTTTTTTACATCTGTTCAGTGGTTTAGGTATAAAAGTTGACAAGAATAACTTTTCAAACTTTTATATAATTTAGGTGTGATTTTTTTGTATGTCACGAAAAAGGAAAAGAAAAGAAAGCGAAAAATGTTGAAAACAATATGTGTAATGAAGAAAATGTAGTAACGAGATTGGTTAAAGAGACGCTTAGGTTTGAACATGTAGAGAGAATGATTTCAATGAAAGTAGACTAGAAATATTCAATGAGAGTAGTACAGTCATGAGCAATATAATGTACCCACTTTAGGACTCTGTCGCACTAACACATTTGATATCTTGTGAGACTTACAGTTCTATTTGTCAAAAAAGTTAATGTGACATGGTACCGAACATATTAATGCTCGTGACCGTACATATCGCGATCGAATCCAGGATGTATTAAAGAAAGGCCAGGGGCCTGTTTAATAAAACTTACAATTGTAAATTACAATGACAATTCGATGTACATTGCGTAGTGTGTGATCACAAATATTTTGCCGTTTCATATTAGCCACGTAATGAACACAATGAACACCAAATTGTCGTTGTAATTTACAATTGTAAATTTTATTAATCAGGCTCCAGGTCAAGAGTACTCTAAACCAGCGATAAGGCATGAAGACTGGTGGGGGTGAAATAAGCGCCTACCCCACAGGGAAATAGGCGTGATCTTATGCATGTATGTACCAAAACGGAAACCGATAACGAAACCGCACAAGACCTTTATCGCAATAACAGTTAAAAAGTATTTTCAAGTCACGGCACTACTGCCGAAGGCTTTACAGCCTCATCTGGCATTCTAGTAGGGTATCTCGTAAAAATTGGCATTACTTCACACTTAGCCGGCTCTTAAAATTCAAGTCAGCCGCCGTTTTTGCATTGAAAGTGCCAATTACCTGACTTTGGTGCCCACATGTGAGTCTTGATGTATAAACTCTTAAAAGTTTTAGTGCTTGAAAAAAATGTAAGACATTCTTATTTTATGATGTTTTGCAAAGAGCTTGGGATTCACTGAGATATAAATTCTCATTTCGTTATAGAGAAAAGCTGGCTTTGGTCGGGACGTAAAGAAAATTTTATTTTATAACATACACTTTTAAAATAAGTACATAATTATAGGAAAATTTTATGCTTCTGACAAACGTAGATTTACTTTTGCAGTAGTTGTGATTCTGATTTGTTCAAGTGTGTATTTGTTTTGATTCCGTGGTTAATACGTGAAGTGTTCAGATAACATCTACGTCATTAGGCTTTATCCTCTTGTTTACAGGCGATTTTTTTTTCACAAATGACCTATTTTTTGTTGAACACAACTGAGTTGTATCCTCTAATGGTCTTTTTGTCTCTTTTTATGTCAGTATCAGGCGTAAATATACAGTTTTATTATGCCTACAAGCTTTCTGCCTCGTGGCCTAGATTGAATCACATAAAACTGACGTAACTAATCCGACTAACTTTTTAGCGTTATAAGTTGTTTTCTTGTTGCGTGCTTTAGTTTTCTCATAAATGTTTTTATTGGTGTCTAAAAAGCGACATTTAGGACCTTCTGCTATAAAGTTTTTTCAAGGCTTAGGATGAAACTTTTTATCACCAGGCGTTTATAGCTTTTTTCAATCAATATTCCTTGGGCTGATTGAATGTTATATGGAATCATTTTTATGTATCTGGATTTAGGTTACCGTGGTATGGGCATGTTATGAGGGGGATGAAAGGCATATTACGAGGAAAGTGATGAGTGTGAATGTTGATGGATATAGGGGTAGGAGACGACCCAAGAAAGTGTGGATAGATTGTGTGAAAGGTGTGAGTGCTGAGATGACGACTGACAGAGAGGAAAAAGAGTACCTACATGTTGTGTGGACCCCACCGAAAATGGGATATGGGCAGAAGGATGAATTTTCCGGAATTGGCATTTTCGTAACCGATTGTTGATAATAAACGGAAACGCTTGATCAATCTTCATTTTGCTTAAACAATCGCTCGCACCGGTGTATTAATTGTCAAGAGTAAGTGAATGTTTAGGAGTCCTATTTTTGTTCTGTAAAGCGCGGTATAACACGTCAGGATTTTTAATCCGGTGCATTTATCCGAGAAGCTGAAGTGACTACTGTACTGCACTGCACTGTACTGTACTGCACTGTACTGTACTGCACTGTACTGTACTGTATTATAGTATTCATTAAAAAAAAAACAATGCGTGGAATCTGAGAAGCAATAGAGCTATGGTAGTCATTTATTCTGTTTGCATGAGTAGTAGTAAAAGAGAGTGCGATTGAACCGGCGACAGCGATTCTCCGCCTTTCTAACATATTTCGTCTATTCCGTGATCAACAGATTAGGGTAACGAATGAAAATTGCTGACGTGAAGAGCTGATCTAATTAATCAGTAATATATTTTATTGCCTCGTCGACGTTGCTACAGCTTTTAGCACTTCATATACATTACTATCATCACCGCCGTGTAAGTCATGAACAAAATCATGTTACCACTTTAGAACCCTGTCGCACTATTATATTTGACATTTAATGAGACTTACGGTTTAATTTGCAAAAATGTTAATGTGACATGGTTTACAACTTATGTCTAAAAGAAATAAGTAATGAATATTTATTACAGTATTTACATAATAAATATTCTACAAGACACGTATAACCCGTCAAAAATTAATAAATTTCAAGTCAAACTAAAATTGCATCCCTAATATTGTGCAAACATATTACTTAGCCGGATATTCATTTACGCAAACACTTTCCACATTCAACTTTCATCTACAGAATTTAAGGTCAAATATTGTCTGAACAGAGACTAGAGTCAAAAACACAAGGTCCGTATTATACGAGCTCATATCTCGTTATATTTATGAGAGGGTTTTCATGGGTCCCAGATCTCATATCCACAAGTTTTCGTTGAGTTACTTATAATATTCTGGTTAGGTGACTATGTGGAAATGAGGAAAATATTATGTTTGGCTAAAGAAGGAAGCATGGCATGGCTGAATTGGTCGGTGTACTGCGGAACGGTAGGCGATTGGGGCAACCACCGTTCTATGGAGTAATGAAGGCGATTACTCCACCGACAAGAGCGCAGCTCTTGAGAGAAAGAAGGAAGCAACGGCCTATGATCGCGCTATGTTAGGCGTCTACCTGTTAGATTTTACTTCTGACTACGTTTATTACTTTGATAAAGTCGAATTATATGCAGTAAAATCGAATTATTACGTTCACAACCACTCCCCGAGCGACGATTCCCGCTACGACGAGTCTGTTTACGGCAAGTGGCTTGAAATCGCGTCTGTCATTCGCATGTAAAATACAATTGTAATCACGCTACATACAATATTTTTTCCAATGAAATAATTACGTCTTTGGTTCAATTTCGTTCGGAGAGTCGCTGTCAACGCAGCAATTCGTAAAATCCCTGACCCACAAACTTCAGAAAATTACAGCGCATAGACGAAGACGACAGCTTCAACAGGAAACAGAGTTCATCCAAAAAGTATCTCGCACTAAAGTTTAGTTTTAATAAAAATAAACTGTGAAACCTCGCCCGTGGTTCCTTTATGCGAGCCTCCAACAACTTGGTATTTTAAAGGGGAAATTTTAAATTTACTCTCAAAGAAGACGACATGTTGGCATCACATTTGCTTTAAAGTGTAGAGCGGACAGGTCTCTCGTTGCATGAATGTTATGGCTGGCGACTCGTGTGTAAGCGGCGAGCGATTTTTATGAGGCGAATCCTTTTTTTATATTTACTGTCTAAAGCGTAATTATAATTGATAACCGGAAATCGTGGCAGGGTTGTCTGTCTTTCTTAATGTGGTCTGGTTCAGTTATGTACTAAAAACAACGTGAGTAACATGTAAAAAGTTATTATATTATATGATAACACACATATACGTATGTTACATGTACGTAACCAAATCCATCAATATGTACACATTTTGGTACCATGACACATATTTTTTTTTGACAAAATACACTGTAAGTCACACTAAATGTCAAATATAATGTCAACGGAAATAATAAGGTTGAGATTATAATAATATACTTGAAGTCACTAGAATAATTTAATAATTATTTTTATATTATCTTAATATAAATAAGTATATGCAAAAGCTTCCATAGTCCAGGTTGAGCGTAGGGTCACGATCCGGAGGTCCCGGGTTCCAATCAGTTTGTTTAGGACATTCTAGGCTGATCACCCGATTGTTGTCTGAAAGTAAGATTATCCGTGCTTCGGGAGGCATGTTAAGTCGTTGGTCTCGATTGTTACTTACCGATGTTAGTACGTGGGGAGCCATGTCAGTGGCAGCTCAATATTAACTCTGACAAAAGAATCTTTCAGGGGTATGCGACGTAACCTATATTGGGCTGGTTTATCCTTCGCCAAAAACCACCCTAGCAGCTGGTTTTTTGTTCGGTTTTCCGAAGCAAATGGTATTTCATAGTTTCTGCTTACCCCGGTGTGAAATAGGCGTGAGACGTGTATGTATGTATGTTTTCCTCCGCGGATTGGAATGTCAGACAGCAGTTGTTTCTGTAAAGAGGCCTCGTCAAATCTTTACGTTAAGTAAGCAGACTCCGTAGAAACGGGGCTATGTAACCAATAAGTCTGACACCAGGTTTGCAGAGGTTGGTAATAGGTACACCTCACAACCAATACGATTGTACAAGATCAAATTCAAATCCTTATCCAAATAAACCTGGACATCTTCTAACATGCACCAGCCAACAAATACGTCGTTTTCTCATGAGGACATCTTATTTAAGCTGAACTAGCATGACATCTTCCAGATTCCGAGAATACCCCACTCAATAAGGTAACACAACTGGGAGTGGGAATATTTGCATTGAATACATTTGAACGTTTATTTAGTCTTCGTGTCGTTAAGGATAATCATTTTAAACAATCACTACATAGTATAAAACAAAGTCGCTTTTTCTGTCCCTATATCCCTATGTACGCTTAAATCTTTAAAACTATGCAACGGATTTTGATGCGGTTTTTTTTAAATAGATAGAGTGATTCAAGAGGAAGGTTTATATGTATAAAACATCCATTAAATAGTGGAGAAATATTGTTATTTTTGAGGTTTTTTATGTGATATATTTACTTTAGTAAATAATTTCATTTTTTCCTCAGCATTGCACCCGAGCGGAGCAGGGGCGGGTCGCTAGTATAGTATATAACATAAACCTGGTTCCTAGCGGGACTAAGAGCGAATAAAAAACATAGAACACGTTCAGGTGCTTGTCCGGTATGTCGTAAAATCCGACAGAGGGATTGTGTTTTTTCATGGTCAATAGGCTGATCAGAAGTCAGAATCATTTATTCAAATTAATTATCGTCTAATTGTCGTAATTATTAAAAAAATATATTAAAAATTAAAATTTCTTTATTTCAGATAACAATGATCCATAAATTACATAATAAAACATTCATTCAAATAACTTAAAATAATAAAGCGCTTTATTATTTAAACAATCACTAACATTGACTGCAGCGCGTCGCGAAGAAAGCGCTTTAACCGATAAGGCCAACATTTGTAATGTACTTAGTAAAGAGCCTTTTATTTTAGTGCAATAAAGTCTATTTGTATCGTGGATAAACTTTTTGAAGTTCAATATAACATTTTTGAATTTATATCATTTTACAAGTTGTTATGGCTGTGGAGAAGAAATAACAAAAACAGCAAAACATCTTTTAAATCAATTCATTACAAGTTATTTAAGTAACTAAAGGATCACATTTAATACCAGGCATTTGTTTTTTATAATATAAAGAAGCTTCACGTGAGCTTTAAATTTATTTTTTGACAAATTTAAAATCCCTTGTCATCTTAGGACTTCGTATCAAGAGTGGCTGTAAGTTGTCGTTAATTACTGATCTTTTACACCCTCTACAAGTACGTACAAGTTGCCATACAAGTAGATAAAGTGTTAGTGACATCGTAACAAATACTGAGGGGTATGGTTCAGACTATGATTCTGAGTTGATATCAAGTAGATTTTCCTGTCAGAAAATTCATGAAAATTATTGTTGTTTTTTTTTTTAATTATTTTGAGTTCCATAGTTTTGCGATGGAAAATAAATTATTCTACTTGATATCAACTCAGAATCATGGTTTGAATCATCCTTCAAAGTTTCCGTTACGATGTCACTAACATCCTGTACGTAAGCCCATAAAAGCAAATTTCCGATGCGTTCTGCATCATTTCAAGACCCGAATTCGTTCGACGTTCCATTCCAATTCAATGCAACGAGAATCCCGTTGGTGTTCGTTCACTCATTCACAACAGCAGATAGTTGTTCATTGAACGCTTGTGGTGAACAAAGAGTGGGTGAATGAACGAACTGACTATTGCAGGTAACTCTACTGTTATATTATCGTGATTCTGAATGTTATAGTGTTGTTTTTTATGACGTGACTTATTGTAGATTTGCCGCAGATGGCATTAAACTACTTGGCCGGACAAATGGGGAGCGCTGAAGGCTCTCACCTGGTACAACGTTTAAAACGACAGGCCTGAGGGTGCCCAGTTGGGCGCGAACCTCGGCAGGGCGTCGTCTGAGAGGAAAAGTATTAGAATGAATTAATCGACCCTAGTGGCTCGCGATAAGCGCTGATTGAGGGAAATCGTTGACCACGCCGGCGGGGTCGGTATCGGGGTAATAGAGTTGAAGAAAAGGAATGAAAGCCGGTGCTTTTTTAATCTATGGTTATTATTTCTTTTAAACCAAAGAAAGAGACAGAGGAAGGATCCTTGAGAAAGCGCAAAATCTGCCAAAAGACGCAACACAAAATACATAACACGGTCGTATAAGCTCACGAGTATATTCCAATTGGGGTTATAAGAGGTACATCCGTCTCAAGATGAACATATGCATGAACATGCGCATCTGTCTGTGAGACGTCTGACGCCCATACGATTGAAGAGTAAAGTAAGATCGAGGGGGTGAGGTAAACTCAGCTCAGCCACTGGTGGGGAGCGGAGAGTTGCCGTTCTATACCGTAGTATTATTCCTTATTCTATGCCTCTCCTATAGCACGCCACTGAGATCTGTCCAGTCGGTCAATAAATCGGCAGAAAACACCATTTCTTAAAAAGGATTTCGAAAATTTTCAAAATATCTAAATAAAAGATATTCTTACGACTATATCCTTATTGGGGTAGTCATAGGTACATCCATTAAAATTAACTAAGAACCTACACCTCACCGAGCTTTCTGTTAGACCAACGTGATAGGTGGTGAGCCGCAAACCACATACATAAACAGCCTATATGGTGAGGTGATTCAAGCCTAAAAAGTCGTTACCAAACAAAGGACAGTCTCACAAAGTGATTTCGACAATGTCCCCATCGGGAATCAAACCCGGACCTCCAGATCATGAGCCTAACGCTCTAACCACTAGACCACGGAGGCTGTTGTGTGAGCCGCAAACCAAACAAACCCCACCCAGACATAACCATTTGTTCTTCCCTTAATGGTCAAATTACTATTTAGTTGCAGGTTGTCTTTGATTACTTGTAGAGCTACAAGTAATCAAAGACAACCTGCAACTACGTCGTTCGTGGCACAGCTCTGTGCCCACCCCATTAAGGATTACCAACGAATTACTATTAAAAATTCGTAAAATCCAAACAAAGCCTCCAATCTTTTTAAAGCTACATTACCTTCTATATTCACACCGGGCTTTTCATACTTTTAAGTACAATTTTAAGTGTCTTAAAAGTTAAACAAGATAATTATAAAATTCTACTTTTATTCTACTTTTAACCTTTTAAAAGTATTCACAGAAAGTAATAGATTAAGAATATAAAAGTTCAAATGGTAATTATTCGCCTTAATTGGTTTTAGTTCTGAAACAAAGTTAATATTAAATAGGACTTTTGCAATTGAGCTTTTTTACGGACTTGAGTGATTTTAATTTTAAAGGAATTTCTCTACTCAAATGGGAGAAATCGCACAAAACTGGTGTTTATCATGTTTTTCCCATCTTCTTTTTCTATCGTGTGGGTTGTGACGTGAATTACCAACCTCATCAACCCTGGTGTCAGAGTTACTATTGAGCCGCCAAAGGCCCCTGACATGACTCGTGTAACGACTACGTACTTTCATTAGTAAATGTAAATAGTACCAACGACTTAACGTGCTTTCATGAGTGATCATCCGGTAATGTTCTAACCAGGGCTCAAAAAGTGATTTATGTGATTAGTCCCCACCGGGATTCGAATCCGGGACCTCCGGATTGTGAGCCCTACGCTCAACCACTGGACCACGGAGGCCGTTATTATTTTAGGGCAATACGGTTCATCATAAAATTATAAAAAAATATGTATTTTCTTGTAATGTAGGTGTCGGATAAATGACAATAAAGATCGAAAATTTCGCATTGATAAGATGTCCCGGTGGTGTAATTGTTATCACCCTCATCCTGGCTTGGCAAGGTATGCGGGTTCAAGTCCCGTCCGAGTCCGACTTTTGATTTATTTTTCTCTTTTTTTAATTTGTGATTGACAAAGAAAATCGCTTTAATCTATTTTACAGACAAATAAAGTAATATATCTATTATATACATACATACATACATAAACTCACGCCTATTTCCCACCGGGGTAAGCAGAGACTATAGAATTCCATTTGCTTCGATCCTGACACACTTCTCTTGCTACCTCCACATTCATCAATCGCTTCATACACGCACGCCGGTTCAGAGTAGATCGTATTGAACCTTTTCTAAGGACATCTCCAATTTAGTCATCGTAAGTCCTTCTCGGTCTTCCTCTGCCAGCCCTACCATCAACTTTCGCTTTATATACCGCTTTTGCAATCCTATTATCCTTCATCCGCTCTACGTGTCCAAACCAACCTAACATTCCCTTCTCAATCCTAGTCACTATATCGTCTATTACACCACATCTCTGTCTTATCACACTGTTTCTCACTCTATCACTCAACTTCACACCGCAGATGCTACGCAAAGACTATCTATCTAAGACTATCTATTATATACTTAGTGGGTAAGTGGATCAGAAATCAACTTTTCAACTTTATAATCATATTTGAGGGAATTGTTTTTGAAGCTTTACTTAGGTAGGTACTTGTAATGAATTAAGGTTTAGTACAATACAATTAAATAACGTAATCTGATTAAATGAATTTGGAAACATCTATTTTCGTTACAAAGCTATTTGTTAAAATCTTATGGTATGTTAAAATAGTCCCGAAAGAAAAGGATTTATTTACAACCACACTCTAACAGCATTTTAGTACTAAAACAATTCACTATATAAAAAAATATATAACGTAATATTTAACTGATTAATTACAATGAAATTTCCTCACAACACATAACTATAAATGCTCTTTAAAGGTGTTATGACCAAACCTGAGGGCTCTAGCTAAAATACTTCAAACCCCGATACGCACCTCATTCAACACTTATCGCTATCGGCCCACTCATCATCAGCCGTATGACGCCCACTGCTGGGCATAGGCCTCCCCCAAGGATCTCCACGACGATCGGTCCTGCGCTGCCCGTATCCAGCGGCTTCCCGCGACCTTCACCAGATCGTCGGTCCACCTTGTAGCGGGCCTACCCACTGAGCGTCGTCCGACACGTGGTCGCCACTCCAGAACCTTTCCGCCCCATCGGCCATCGGTTCTCCTCGCTATGTGTCCTGCCCACTGCCACTTCAGCTTTGCAATTCTCCGAGCTATGTCGGTGACTTTAGTTCTCCTGCGGATCTCCTCATTTCTGATTCGATCCAGCAGGGAAATACCGAGCATAGCTCTCTCCATTGCCCGCTGAGCGACACCGAGCCTCCTCACGAGACCCATAGTAAGCGGCCACGTCTCACTGCCGTAGGTCATCACTGGCAACACGCATTGGTCAAAGACTTTCCACGCACGACGCACTAGACCAGCGCGGTGGGCTTATGGTCCAAACCCCCCCCCAATATGACCTCAACATATCGGCCCACTAGTGTCAATTAATTGTATCAAATATAATCCCCTCGAGACGCATTGAGCCGAGGTTCGCGCCCAACTGAGCACCCTCATGCTTGTTGTCTTAAATTTTGTAACCTCTGCGCTCCCCATATATCCGGCCAAGTAGTTAAATGCCATTTGCGGCAAATCTACAATAAGTCACATTAAAGAAAGCTCCTCTTGTGAACTCACTCTGATTGAATGGCCTCTGTGGTCCAGTGGTCCTCACGATCCGGAGGTCCCGGATTCGAATCCAGGTGGGACATATCACAAAAATCATCTATGTGATCCCCAATTTGGCTAGGACATTACAGGCTGACCACCTGATCGTCTGAAATTAAGATGATCCGTGCTTCAGAAGGCACGTTAAGTCGGTGGTCCCGGTTACTAATTACTGATGTAAGTGAGTAATCGTTAAATGAGCCATGTCCGGGGCCTTTTGGCGGGTCAATAATAACCCGGATACCAGGGTTGATAAGGTTGGGTAATTCACCTCACAACCCACACGATAGAAGAAGACTCAGATTGGATTGTATCGCACCGTATTAGATTGTACTCGTATTGCGTAACGTGTGGTCAAGGCAAAAATCAATGTTGCTCCTACCCGAGGCCAGTGTCAGAGAAATATGACGTCACATAAAATAACAATCGAATCTCGTTCAGTTCATCCAATCCCCAGTCCATCAGGGCTTCAGTGCCCAGGAATTATTGAACAGAAGTCCGTAGGGTTGGACTAAAGAATAACTAGTGAGTTGACTCGGTTTGTGAGATGAGTCACTTTTCGACGCTCATTACTTAGAATCGGACAGTAACATATTTCTAAATTGTATAAATGAATTTTATATCCTTAACATTCTAAGAACGCTGAACACTTTAAGGAGATAAAGTAGAAAAAGATAAAGGAGATAAAGTAGAAAAGTGGAAACTGGTAACTAGGTTCAGAAAATGCCAGAAAAAGAAAATATTTCTTTTCTTTATTTTGATTTCTATGGTTTATTTTACCTACGGGTGTTCAATTCTTTGAAAACTAATAAGATAACATGTTTAGAGGAGCTCGGTGGCGCAGCAGTAAACGTGCTCGGTCTGCGATTGTTGAAGTTAAGCAACTTTCGCAAAGGCCGGTCATAGGAAGGCTGACCAAAAAAAAAAGTTTTCATCTTCATCTCCTCCGTCCTTCGGAAGGCACGTTAAGCCGTTGGTCCCGGCTGCATTAGCAGTCGTTAATAACCACCAATCCGCACTGGGCTCGCCTGATGGTTTAAGGCCCGATCTCCCTATCCATCCACAGGGAAGGCCCGTGCCCCCAGAACTTGGGACGTTAATGGGTTGGTGATGATGATGATGAAGATAACATGTGTAGTTGAGGAGACAGGCCTGTGCCCAACAGCTCATATATATATGCTATAGTTTATGTTACTTGTATAGGTGAGTTACAACAAAACCTGAAAAAAAACAATGTAATTGAATTCCTTCTTTATTATATACTGGATAATTGATATCCAGGATTTCCAGGATTTGTGCCCGGTTATAATTCATGGGATTTGTAACACAGGGGAAACAACTGGCGAGGAGTGAGTGGATATACCCCTGTCGACCCTGGGGGGTACAAACGTGATGACATATTATGTATGTGTAAAAACCACATTGTAACATATAAAATAAAACAAGAAAACTACCGCAGCTCTCATTTTCCAACCCATCGCAACATATTGAGAAAATTTTCCACCTGAGTTCGCTCAAACTAAGTAAACAAACTTCGTCTCATCTCTACTCCGTAGTGATCGACCTAATGTCATGGGAGATCGTAAAAGTAGACGGACGACTCAATCTTAGTGACATATAGATGTTTGTAATGTAATTCCCGGGATCGAAGTGTCGTAAAAATATATTTTGGCCGATAATTTGCTTTGTGACAAGGGCTCGGGTCAGAAATGTTTATTGTCAAGTACCTATGATCGATATGAGAATACATTTCGAGTGTATAGTGATTAGGTCTTTAGTGCGTGACTTTTAAGTATGGAATAAAGAATAATACTACGAATAGAACGGCAACTTTCCGCTCCCCGCCAGCGTCTGAACTAGGTTTTCCTTACTACACTCGGTCTTACTTTAGTCTTCAATCGTATGGCTGTCAGATGTCATACACGCACGCACGCACGCACGCACGCACGCACGCACGCACGCACACACGCATGCACGCACGCACGCACGCACGCACGCACGCACGCACGCACGCACGCACGCACGCACGCACGCACGCACGCACGCACACACGCACACACGCACACACACACACATGCGCGTGTACGATAACGTGAATGTTTAGTGTCTGTGTAAAACGAGGTGTTTTGTATGAAGTGTCCTGAGTGGTTTAAGTGAGATAATAATTATTTCATGATTTAAGGAGAGTAAAGAGTTGTGCTAGCTCATTTTAATGGTAAACGGGGAGTAAACAAAAACAGAACGAGTTCAACTAAGTACGTTGTAATAATTAACTGTTCTGTTCTATCGATCCATTTTAGGAATCACCATTGAGGATCGAACGGATAATCGATATTCGCAACAAAAAATATTATAAAAAATACATCATTTTTTTATTCTAATATTATTAACAGGGTTTTTTTATGTACAAAATATGCCACCCTCATACAGCTTAATACGGGTAGTCTGCGATCAGTACCGATCTTTACCAATTTATACAATGCTCTCGCAAGCGCCGGCGTGGGGTTAACGAGAATACTATCGCAGAAGTCTACTTCTCCATTATAATTGGCCAATAAAAATACATCATCATCTCCCTAGCATTATCCCGTTCTTATAGGGTTCTCTTACCTAACCTCAAGATTTGACAGGTCCGGTTTTTTACAGAAGCGACGCGCTATCTGACTGAAGGAAAAACCAGCCCAATATAGGTTGAGTCACATACCTCCAGAAATGCATTTCTCGGGAATGTGGGTTTCAAACAAAATACTTTAACACTTTATAAAGATAGTCGGATGAAAACTTTAAAAGCGGATCAAAAGATAAAGAATACTGTATAGACTGACTGTAGCTCGGTAAAGAATAAAGTAGTGCTAAAGTTGGCCGTGTGAGTCTAGTCTACTGGACGAAAGTTATACGATCTTGAGAGACAGTGGTGCATTCAGGAGTGAGGGGCTTCAAATTGGGTCGTGTTAGTTCAAGATAATATGAAATTCTGATAACTAAACAAAGACAATCGAAAACTAACGATTAACATTTGGCGGCGAAGGATGTTTTTGGGGTATCGAACTGAGCTTAGCACCCCGCTAGCCACAAGTTGGTAGTGTGACTAGGGATCGACGATCCAACGGTGTCATGTTGGAAGTTGTATAATGCGTCTTACTGTGTAAACTTCCACATCGCGTTTCACGACTGCTTTAAGACTGCATTACTCAATGTGACGCCATCTGTTGCATGTGGGCGGAACTAGCTGGCCAACTAGTTGGATCAGCCACAAACAGCCACAAAAAATTTTTTTCTTTTTAACATTTTTTATGAATTTTAATCAAGAATAACAAATTAATAAGTCCAACTATTGTCACGTTTTTCTATGACGTCACAGTGTGCTTTTTCATACAAATTCCATAGTAATTTCGTGTTTTGACGTATACTAAAAAGTAACTGATTTGACTAGTTGGAAACTAGCCTATTGCACTGTACATAGTGTAATACAGTCATACCCAAGTTTTGGTAAAAGGGTCACAAACAGTGATGCGTCCCTGGACAAACAAGACCCGAGTACAAGAAAGAAAAATTTATTTAAAAGTGTAAATAATTTAAAATCAATCCAGCACAGGCCTAAACCAATGATTGTCGAATTTGTTTTTGGATTTATGTTCGGATCATAAATGATTGTCACGTCCTCAGAGGTGAAAGAAATCATCGTGAGGGAACCCACATTCCCGAGAAATGCATTTCCGGAGGCATGTGACCTAACCTGTATTGGGCTGGTTTTCCCTTCGCGAGTTGGAAGTTCAGACAGGCAGTCGCTTCTCGAACCGGACCGGACAAATCTTCAGGTTAGGTAACCAGACAACGTAAAAAACGGGATAATACTAGAGAGATAATGATTATAATAATAATAATTAACAGCAATAAATAATGCTATTTATTTAATTAATTCAAATTCAAAAATATCTTTATTCAATAGGTAACATAGTTACACTTTGAATCGTCAATTTTTACATAACGAACGTCTCGTCCGCCCAAAACTACTGCAGCTTCTCACAACCTGTATAGTCGGGGAAAAGAAGCTGCAAGAAAAACCTCGGCACAGGGCCCTAGACGTTCTTTAAAAAAATAAAAATAAACATAAAATATTGGTGTTTTAAGTACAATACAATAATTTAATAATTATGTTATTAATTAATAATTTGGAAAATACACAATAAGCCACGTCAAAGAGCTAGACTCGCCTGGTTCCGCTACTGTTGTGGGTAACCGTTTGGCTACATGAGTGGGGGGTTTTTCATCCGTCCACCAACTTAAAACTTGAAGGTTTACTTGCTGCAGTTTTTAAAGACATTTTATAAGAGAAACATAACAAGTTTTTATTGCCATACGAGTTGAAAAGCGTTGTTAGAACGCTTGAGCGTAATGAAAACTTGTACTGGGATGTTAGTATCTATAATAATTAATATTAATATTTGTTAACAATAGTTTTATAGTACTTCTGACTATCCCATTAAGATATAGCCGTGAGCTTATGTTACGTATATTATGTAGTTTTCATCGTTTACATGGTCTCTGAAAGAAAGCCTAATGACATTACTTATAACAGAACACACTCAGTCTATAACAATTGGGGTAGTCAAAGGTACATCGATCACAAAATAAACTTAGCACCCACACCTCATCAAGCTACATTATCAGGAAAGTATCACGAATCTGTAAAAAAATGGTAAAAAGTATTTTTTAAATTAGCGATTTAGCTATTTAAAAAATCTCACTCGAATAGTTTTGCTTTCCGAAATCCGAAATCAGAACCATTTATTCAACGTAATTATCACGGATCTATACTTGTTGGAGGTCAATGTAACATTTTTATATTTACGTCATTATGCAAGGTGTTATGGCTGAGGAGAAGAATAAGCTTATTTAATTAAATTTAATAGCTTTTCATGCGATGTTTGTTTTTTTTATTTTTATGAAACGTCTCCTCGAGTAGGCTGAAAAATCTTCCTCATAGAAAAGTATTACAAAGGGTCTCCTCGAGTAGGCTGAATGACGTTTATGCTATGGCCTTTGCTTAGTTTGTACAAGACCCTCTTGTGCACGCAAAATATTCTGGGAAGCTATTTCGCGATTTTAACATTGCCCTAACAAAACGTCAATATTAAAGTCTTAATACAAACTAAGCAAAGGCCAAGGCATAAACGTCATTCAGCCTACTCGAGGAGACCCTTTGTAATACTTTTCTATGAGGAAGATTTCAAACAGAGTAACTGCAGTGAGATTTATCCGGTTTCAATCAAACAAACCAGCTAAGCACATTCCCGAGAACAGTTCAAGTAAATACATTCATAAATCTAATGCACAAACTTGAAGATCCAACGACTTACCTTCTAAGAATACTTCGGAACCACTAAGAAAATTGTTAAGACTAGATCTGCTATACTTACTGCACTAGGAGTAAATAAAAAACGGAACGTATCCAGTTGTTTATTATCTCAAGAGAATTTTATTAATAGGACTAAAAACACAAGTCTTCGATGAGAGTGGAAGAAACGAAAGCGGTGTGTCATGATCGTAGTAAGTGTAATTCCGTGCCCTAACCCAACGGGAATTAGGCGTGAATTTATGAATATTTGTGTCTCCCCCCCGATAATTATCCAAACGTAATAAAAAAACTCACGTGGCGACAAACAATTACTTAACCTTTGTTACATACACATACATAAACTCACGTCTATTCTATAGTCTCTGCTTACCCCGGTGGGAACCTTTGTTATGGGGCAAAAAAATTAGGTAAGGGGGTCAATATTTTATCCTCTAAAGTACACGTGCATATGAAGAAACCATACAATCTTGTCGTAAGATTTCAGTTATGTATTTCTCTAAAAGCAACTCCCGCGCTCCAATTCTCCTCTATGTAAGGGTTACTACATTTTGTCCGCACCGCATCGCGCTTTCCTATGCTTCTATCCCTTTTCTCTTACTCAGAACCGTTATTTACAAGAGCGAGATAATGCGACCGCACACGGCGGCATCAACGAGGCTGTCGACGCGGCTTACCGCTGTCGCGTGCTTGTGAGCTAATCAAATTCCAAAAGAACGCGACAACGTGCACGCTGTAACATAGGCGGTGGTTCCGTGCAGCCTGGGTTTGTATTTTTGAATCGTTTGTCTCAAACATACCTGTGAAAATCTTGCAAATGTCAATTTTTAAAGTGCTGCTTAAAACATATTAAACATATACGCACTATACGTTTTTACAATAAAATATCAGATAGTATTTGAAATTTGTCAGAAAATAAATTCAAAGCTTACGTGAAGCTTACTTTATGTAAAAAAGCTTATTATAAGATTAATGATTACCTAAATTATAAAAATATCTGGTATTGAATGTGTTCCTCTAGTTATTAAATAACTTGCAATGTACCCTCATTGATTTAAAAGATGTGTTGCTGTTGCAGTTTCTTGTCATTTCTTCTCTTCAGCCATAACACCTTGCGAAATGACGTAAATTCAAATAATAAAGTTAATCCATGATAATAACGTTGAATAAATGATTCTGATTTCTATGAGTAAAAACAACCAAAACGAACGATTCAAAATCCAGATGGGTTTCAACCCTAAAACTTTGTAACAGATGAATACTGATAGTGGAACGTATTTGGGCAAAAAAAGAATTGAGTAAACTCACAAGGAGAAAGTAGATTACACTATGTAATCCACAGTTTTATGAGCCGCGGGTTCGATTTTCGATTTAGTTCAAAACTTTTCGATCGTTCCTCTGTATTTAGGCTGTTTTATATTACAACTCCCATTACTAAAAGCTTAGATCACAAAGGAGACGGCATCTTTATAAAATTCTTTACAATCCCCTTTGAAGCTGTTTGCTTTAAGCTTAAAGAGGCAGCACAGCTTAGGGAAATGTGCTTCGTGAAATATTTATTAGGCTCGTTTTAAAAGCTCGGAGGGAAATTGTTTTTACATACAAAGGTAATATACACAGATTTATAGGCATAATACTTAATGATGTAGACTCTGCACTGTCGACAAAGCAACTCAAAGCAACCAAAAATGAATTGGTAAATCTGTTTTAAATGATAGGCCTGTTTCCCGTTTCAGTCATATACTTTCCAGACCCTTCCAAATTAACATCAGCATAAAAACATCATCATGTCGTCCAAACTGTATCCGGCGACGGCGACTCCTAAGTATCTATCCCGGGTCGTTGTCGTGGTGGAAAAAAAAAAAAACATAAACAGCTGACAGCAGACGAAAAAACTCAAATTCAATTCAAAAATTCAAAAGTACATCTGCATCGCACACGATAGCCGTTTTTCTAGTTTTCTTTGGAATTATAATCAATATTACAGAACAGTTAATTTAAAAAATCTAATAACGCCATCAGAAAAATTGGTTTTGAATACCAATTTTTCAAATAAACAAAATAAAAATCAACGTTATCTGTTTTCTAACAGGGATAACTGTATACAAAAAAAAATCTTTCAGAGCGTAAGGATGAGGAAAGATTTTGATTTGCTAGCACCTTCATATGTCTCATTGCAGCTTTTATAAACTTTTACTGCCTGCTACTTCCAAAATGGCTCTTAGTCAAATAGGTAATTTAGTAAGTAGATAGTCATCCATAGAAAAATGTTATTCTCTCCAGATATTTGCAATAGTTCAATTTCACTTACTTAAGATAACAAGCTGACGTTACGCAAACCAAACCATAACCCGAATCCTACATGAACTGCAATAAAGACTGAGGTAGTTTCCTCCTAGCAATAAACTTATAAGAGTATAAACAATTGGGCGGTTTCCAACTACTTAGTCAAATCAGTTATTCTTTACTAAACATCAAAACACGAAATGACTATGGAACTTACATGAAAAGGCGTTCTGTGACGTTATAGAAAACGTGTCAAATGTACGCACTTATTATTAGATTTTTCTTTATTAAAATTCATAAATAAGTTAAGGAAAAAAGAAGACTTTTTTGTCACCTTTAGGGCTGGGATAGGATACTACCCAATTGGGTAGTTTCCTAGGTCAAAGACGAATTATGAAATTTTGATATTATATTATAAAGATATATCTAAAAATCACAAAAAACGTATTTTTATTTTACTTATATTTAATTAAAGAAAAAAATAATAAGTTCGAGAATTTGTCACATTTTTCTATGATGTCATAGTGGGCTTTTTCATACAAAATCCACAGTAATTTCGTGTTTTGACGTTTAGTAAAAAGTTTTGCAGATACTTATATTAAACAGAACAATTTAGTGCAATAAGTGATTAATTATTTCAATAAGACAACATTTTACAATAGTCTCAATGCGCGGCAAAGTTTGTAACTGTCAATGAATGTCAGCTAGTGTTGTGAAGTTCATTACCGTAGTGACGTATCAGTCGAGATTAGATGGGTCGGTTCTTTTCTATCTAATAGTAAGAAGCTATTTCTTACAATTACTCGCCAGCAAACGGAACATTTATAACGCGTCTAATTCTGCATTGACAAGTCACGAACTACTTCTGTAGTTCTAAACTTTGCAAGGTATAGACAGTCGTCTTACGCGTTTTAATTATTCAACAATCGCGTCGTCTTGTTGCGGTTCGGGTTTGAAACTTAATACTGCGTTGTTTGTATAAGATAAATCTGTACAATGATAAAGATAAAGATTTTTATTGTGTATAAATTTAGTTACTTACAGTTATTTGTTGTTTTGTTTTTCCCCGAAGGGTAAGGCAAAGGGAACTATGCCCATACAGCCATGTCTTACGTATTTTTTTTTCTTGATGATTAATGAAATGATGAAAGGTGATGATGATGAAACCTAAGCCCCCACCCTCGGAGTAGACTCCTACTCCGAACCCCAAACGAATTAACTCAAAAGTCCGCATAAACTTTTGAGTTATGAAGCGGCTTCCCGGCACGAAGCGAAAATAGGCAGATACACTTTGTTTATTGAATACTCCAATATAATAACACTCGCGAATGTCTTCCGACTAACTTAATGCGATCATTAACCACAAAACACCACTTCGTATTAATTATTTAGATTACTCAATGAAGAAAGCAACTGTCCCGTTCCCGTTTCCCGCCGAAAAGCCTACTTACAGTTATTATAGTTGCAAATTACGTCTCACAAAATTTTTCCTCGAATGGGAATTTTATTGTTTATGGTTTGAAAGGAGGATGGTTAATGAATGGGACGTAAGTCAATTTTAAAAAGTAAGAGTGGGAGGCTATGGTACGATGTCGGTCGGGTTAGAGGATTTTGTTAAAATATAAGGAGTAAAGATATTCAAAATATCCCGTGTTATTTCTATATCCCACATACATATTTCACACAGGCAATGAAATAACATTGAAATATACTAAGTAACATAACAATTACTTTTTTATGATCAACAACAATTAAAGTAAAATTAAGAATTTATTTTGAGAGCATGTTAGTGAAGAGAGAAAAAATATATATTTAAGAATATACAATGGATAATGTAAGTCTATAAAATAATTATTAGTTTTCATTCAAAAGTTCTTTGACGTCATAAAAACAGTTCTCAAGTATTTTCAAGTTTCTGAAATGTTGTAGAGATTAGAGTAAGACCATGCGGGTTGTGGATCCATAAGTACATAGGCGTCGCGACGCCTGAGTGCGGCGCTCGAGCGTTTCATCTGCGTCGACTACTACAAGAAAACTGCGCACAGTGCGCCGCGACGCGACTTCATTGCGCTTAGGGGATCTAAAAAGGCCATAACGAAGCAATTCATATAAAAAGCAATATTGCTATTTGACATTTGCGCATATAAAGCACACATATAATATAGTGTAATATTGTTTTTTTTTTTGAATGAATTGCTTCAGTTTGATTCTTTTGGCCCTCAGTATTGAAATCATATTGTTGCGACGACGCATCGGATTTTCACCACCCGTGTGCCTTTATTCGGTTTCGCTTCCTTCGGTTAGTAGGAACCAATATTGTTACGTAAGATGTTTACAATTATAAAGTACTATTTATTTATTGTTAGTTGGTAAGCGGACTCATTAGGTCTTTGAGAAGTCGGTCTATGACCTCACAACCTACAATAGAGAATAATATAAACACACGTACACGGGTTATTAAGTCGCATCCTTTTAGGAACCATTTTACGTAACAAGAAAGAATATATTAGGTAAAATGTTAGTACTTATTCATAGCAGTTAGGTCACGTATTTAGCACCCACTTAGGGCCATCCGGCGGTCCTCGTCATCCAAAGACTGAGACGTGCCGACGCAAAATTCTTAGATTTCAAAGAATATTTTTAGGACAATCTCCTATGAAAGTCATCTTAAGACTAAATAATAATGAGCGTGTTTTGTTTTGTGAATTATTATTTTGCATAATGAATTATTATTTGATTGAGGTTTACGACGTTATTATCATAATTAAAACACATAATACCGGGTTCCCATATCCCTGATTTTAACGTGATAAGAACCCGGTATTATGTCTTTTTATAATGATTTTTTATTTATACAGAATTTATTTATTTTATTTTACCTTTCTGCTGGACTGTAAAAAACATTCGCATCGAATCCAAAACAACTCGTGTGGCAGAGCACTAAATCTTATTAAATGTAATCCTAGCAGCAAAACGTGACAGCTACACTGTCATTGTTACCATCATCTGTCAACATGTGGCCAATGATAAAGTTACAAATACTGGAAATTGATCAGTATTCTTCCGAATATTATATTAATTTAAATAAATATTTAACTAATAAATATATTATTAAAAAACAATTAATCAATAATAATTTATTTATGATCACAATCTCACATATTTATTCGTAAACTTATTAACAGTTTTAACAGTTTTTGAATTGTTTATTGTATTGTGTTATTGTACTTAAGTTGTAAATTATACAATTAATGATTAATTTCTGATTAATTATTTTATGTTTAATTATAAATAAATACTTACGTAATTTATTTATGTCCCCATGTGCTGTAAAAGTGATTACCTATAACTCTATATAAAACTGAAAATTCTGAAACCGCTTACGATGCGGATGAATTTTGGTCTGCTTTCAGCTTTATGCGGTATGCCGTACATAACACAACACGGTACAAATTATTAACTATAATATAGTTGGGTACTAGTTAGTATATTTTCAGATCTTCTGGAAATTAGAATCAACTTCAAATGGCCTTACAAGTTACAAGTAATAATCACCTTTAACATTGCTTATATTAAATTAATTGGACAAGGGTAGGTAAGTAAATAACCAAGTTTCGAGCCTAAGGCAATTCCTCTATAGTACAAGTATAGTATAGTAATTATTATTACAAAGAGATAAAATATATGAACTATGTATATGCCCTTGCCACTAACGATTTACTTGGAACAATTGTAACAATAAAATATGAAATATGTAGTTTATCATTTAAGGGATGATTATCATTATCCAATAGTTAGTTTTTATCAGATCATTTTAAAATATTTTATGTTTCAAAATAAGAATGCGTTTTTTTATCTATCACAAGACCCGAAACACGGGCGGCCATGATTGAGCTTCGTGTGACGTCACATTTCACAAAATAAACAAAAGCTATCTGTGAGGTTTCAAGTTGTATGTTGACATGTGACGTTACTACGCAAAACATCCTGTAAACAATCGTTACCGCGCGAAATTTAAAATAATTGAAGAAAAATAGTTAATAAATAATAATAATAATAACTTTATTGCACAAATTATGACAAAAAAATAAAAAGAGTACTTAATAAGAAAGAAGAAAACGAAACGTATAATTGTACCAACATAAATTATAACAAATATACACAAATAACCTATACAGCCTATAACCTATACTATTATATAGCTGGAAACCCACTGACTGACTGACTCACTCACTGACAGAGTTGTTCTCCCAGAAGGAGCTTCGGAGGGTAAAATAATACATAATTATAAGGATACTAAAAAAGGCATTCGAAAGTTATGCCTGGAGGAAATGCGCCTTCACTCATGCCCTGAAAGATCACCTATATCTCTATATACTCTTGATTATCACTATAAGGCAACGTTTATCATCATCAATGCAAGAGTCACGCTCTTGTAGCTGTAGCATCCTCCACTCTTGTCTACCAAAGGCCAATACGCTCTTCTTGGTCTTTCCCTTCCTTTCTTTCCATCTATTTTCTCTTCCTTGATGCTATCAACGAATTCGTCGCGTCTTTAAGCGTCTAATCATCTAGGCTCTGCTGTTCTCAATAATTCTCAACATCGTGTAGATATATGTTAATCATCACGACAATATTCATAAAACAGTAGGCTATTAAAGTTTGGACAGGATCAAATATTACTGACTGTATTATGGACCTTGTTAACACTAAATTCTGAACTTCTACTAAACTTAGACATGACTGAGTTGTCTGTTTTAGTACTATATTCGTACACAGAATACATAATATATTATGTACATACATAATTTCTATCTGGTGTGGTTCCTAGCAGTTTCGACAGTACCTGATCCACATCTAGGTATTTGACAACGTACTGACATTAATTTATCTAACTTCTATCGTGTGGGTTATGAGGTGGATTACCAACCCCATCAACCTTGGTGTCAGGCTTACTATTGAGCCGCCAAAGGCCCCTGACATGGCACATGTAACGAATACTAACTTACATCAGTAAGTAGTAACCGGGACCAACGGCTTGACGTGCCTTCCGAATCACGGATAATCTTCCTTTCGGACAATCAGGTGATCAGTAGACAAATGGGACGTCAGCGGGCTTAGCACCGTAAGCGCGCGACTCTTTCTCGCCTCGACATACATCACCCGTTACTCTCTCACAGTACTGCACAGAAAGAGATAGATGATCTCTATCGCGGCGAGAAAGAGTCGCGTGCTTACGGTGCTAAGCCCGCAGATTAGCGCGGTTGTTTGGGTAAAAACTATACAGGGTGTCAGTGACATCGTAACGAATACTGAAAGTGAGAGGCAAGCGTTCTACCAACTGGGCTGCTACGGCTCTATAAAATATTCTATTACTAACCTTAAACACAACATATCGGCGCGTGCGTGTTCGAATATCACCCAGTGTGTGTTGTTCATATTCTTATTTGTTATTACGCCAACTGAAAATTCTGACAGCACGTACGATGCGATGCGGAAGAATATTAATGTGTTTTCAGCCTTTTTTCTTAGATTTAGGGGCTTTTAATAAAATTTGTTTGTGTAACGGCCTCCTTGGACCTGTGGTTGAACGTTTTACTCACGATATGAAAGTCCCGGGTACAAATCACTTTGTGATCCCTAGTTTGGTTAGGACATTGCAGGCTGATCACCTGATTGTCCAGAAGAGGATCCATGCTTCGAAAGGCACGTTAAGCCGTTGGTCCCGGTTACTACTTACTGATGTAAGGACGTAGTCATTACATGAGCCATGTCAGGGGCTTTAGGCGGCACAATAATAACCTTGACACCAGGGTTGATGAGGTTGGTCACCTACCTCACAACCCACACGATAGAAGAAGAATCAAGTTTGGTATGCCATCGATCGAGACTGTCTATTCCTGTAAAAAAAAACATATTTAGTTCATGCGCCCACCCACAATAGCCTAAGACATTATGTTGTTGTGAATGAAAGCATAAATCAAGTATAATTCTCTTCTCGTAGGCTCTGATAAAAGGACTTCCAAGAAACCTATATCACTACTCTTACACGTAACTTAAATAAACACAGCCTTTGTGAGGCATTCCGGGTACAGCCATATACGATATGGTACATATCTTCCCTCTTTCCACAAACTTCGCAGTTTGGGGGAAATGATTTTTTCATTAAGTAAGCAAAACTCTTTAAAGCACGAGTTTTCACTTGGAAGGTTATGTTGTCTAAAGATGACATAGCATCCACCTGTATCTCCGAAGTGGTAGACAGATATGTATTGTATTATAATACGTATTACACCCCCTCTTTGCCAGCTTAATTGAGAACTTGCAATAGCAGGCGATTCCTATAAACCGGGTACAAATTCGAGATATCAATAAAATAATAGATATTAAATAGTTTTATACAACAATTTTAGTATTTATTTTGTGTGTTTTGTCGATGTATGTACTAATTTACGTACATTAACCAAATTGGGAGGAGCTCGGTGGCGCAGCGGTAAACGCGCACGGTCTGCGATTGTTGAAGTTAAGCAACTTTCGCAAAGGCCGGTCATAGGATGGGTGACCACAATAAAAAAAGTTTTCATCTCGAGCTTCTCCGTGCTTCGGAAGGCACGTTAAGCCGTTGGTCCCGGCTGCATTAGCAGTCGTTAATAACCACCAATCCGCACTGGGCCCGCGTGGTGGTTTAAGGCCCGTTCTCCCTATCCATCCATAGGGAAGGCCCGTGCCCCAGCAGTGGGGACGTTAATGGGCTGATGATGATGAACCAAATTGGAGATGTCCATAGAAAAGGTTTAGTAATTGAATGTGAAGGAAGCAAGAGAAGTGTGTCAGGATCGAAGCGAATGGAACGGCTTTTTTTTGTTTTTGGCGTGACTTATTGTAGATTTGCCGTAGACGGCATTAACTACTTGGCCGGACAAATGAGGAGCGTTGAAAGCTTTCACCCGGTACAACATTTAAGACAACAGGCCTGAGGGTGCCCAGTTGGGCGCGAACCTCGTCGACCCTAGGGGGTCGATAGTGATAAGCGCTGATTGAGGGAAATCGTCGACCACGCCGGCGGGGTCGATATCGGGGTCCTGAAGTGTTTGGTGTCGCGAGCTGATTGGCTAGAGTAATCTGGTCGTCGGGATCGTATATTACGTCCTTAGGAAATCCATAGTCTCTGCTAATCCCGGTGGGAAATAGCTGTGAGTGTATATGTCGTGGCCAGATCATAGAATTGACCATTTCATGAAATGATCAATTCTATGATATGGCCACGATATATACATGCTGTGTTTGTTAGCCCCAGCCATGGATAGAACTTGTAAATAAACCAATAAAAAGTTAATAAAAGTCATAAATTCTTGCGAACTATGATGATAATACGCAATCGGAAACCTATACTTGCATACAGACCATAAATTATGGCCGTGTTAATAATTATGTGTAATGGAAGTAGTATTAACCTCCGTGGTCCAGTGGATGAGCGTTGGGCTCACAATCCGGAGTTCCCAGGTTCGAATCCTGATGGGCACATATCACAAAAAATACTTTATGATCTCTAGTTTGGTTAGGACATTACAGTTTGATCACCTGATTGTCCGAAAGTAAGACGATCCGTGCTTCGGAACGCAAGTTAAACCGTTGGTCCCTGTTACTTCTTACTGTTGTAAGTACGTAGTCGTTACATGAGTCATGTCAGGGGCCTTTGGCGGCTCAATAGTAACCCTGACACCAGGGTTGATGAAGTTGGTAATCCACCTCACAACCCACACGATAGAAGAAGAAGACTGTACACCTTAAGGGATGCAGGCGTGATACTATGTTATATAATCAGTGCTTTATCCTTCAGTGAATCATCGTCACCCTAGCATTATCCCGATTTGCACAGGGTCTGCTTACCTAACCTGAAGATTTGAAAGGTCCGGTTTGTACAGAAGCGATTGCTTGTCTGACCTTCAAACCCCTGAAGTGAAACAATACAGGTTAGGGCACATACGTCCAAAAACAAATGAGCACGTGATAATCATTTATGATCCAAGCATGAATTCGAAAACAAATTCGCTAATTTTTTTGTGACTTGTTGTAGATTTTCTGCCGTTGGCATTAACTACTTGGCTGGACAAATGGGGAGCGCTGAGGGCTCTCACCCGATACATAATTTAAGACAACAGCGTCGTCTGAGAGGAAGAATATTTGAAAGAATTAATCGACCCTAGTGGGTCGATAGCGATAAGCGCTGAATGAGGAAAATCGTGGACCACGCCGGCGGGGTCGGTATCGGGGTTCTGAAGTATTTGGTGTAGCGAGCTGATTGGCCGCCTATGGCTAGAGTAATCGGGTAGTCAGGATCGTATATTACGTCTGTCGTAATTTGACAATCATAGATTTAGGCCTTGGATTGGAACCTGCGACCATAAAGTGAGAGGCAAGCGTTGTACCACGGCTCTCTCTATCCTTTAGTGTATAAAAAGATATAAAGTTTCATAACTCGAGCTTTCCGTTGAGCACACAGCTTTAACCGCTTTACTTTTGCCCGTGCCTTGCGGTAAACTTGTATTTAATACAGCGCTGGATTAAGTCTTAAGGAGTGGGACCTAAACATTATAATTTTATTATAAGTAAACAAGGTTTATAAAAGCGTAAACAGTTTCTATGTTGGACTGGGAGCGAAAGAATATAGAACCTTATTACTGCTTCTTAAAAAATGTATATTTAAAAATAGAAAACAAAGGAACCATGAATGATGTTGTTTTTTTTTAAAAAAACCATCGTGGCCTCATATATATGCTCGTTTTGTGCATATTTTGGTCGCAACAACTATTTATCTGCTCTTTAGATTAAGAACTTTATGACGGTAATTTTAATAGTATTAGTGAATGATGGTGCAAGGAATAATACTACGTATAGAAAGGCAACACCCCGCTCCCCACCAGCGGCTGAGTTAGTTTTACCTTACCCCCTCTGTCTCACTTTAGTCTTCAAAACCACACGACAAAAGAAGATCAAGAAAAACGTAACGTAAATGACGTCACAGTGTCGTTTTTCGTACAAATTCCATAGTTATTTTGTGTTTTAACGTTAAGTAAAGAGTAACTGATTTTACTACTTGGAAACTAGCCTATTATCATAGTGCCAACATAATAATACGAAAATAATGACGGCATGACTTACTGTCTATGGGTGGTATTAATAAACTAATCTCAGCTTCGAGACTGTCCTCAAGATAATGTCAATCTGACAATTCTTATTTAAAACAGGGACTTGAGCATGATCTTGAGGGCAGTCTCAGCTGAGATTCGTTTATTAATACCACCATAAGAATACCGATTTGGAGCTAAGTTCGAGGAAAACCTTGTTATCGGTTCAACTGATTTCGGAGTCGCGGAAGGTTGGAGTAAACATCTGAGAATGCGGTGGTGTTAGTATTCGAAACCTAATTATACCCATGGCATAAGAAAACCAGGTAGGTATGCGCAAAAGAGACAGCTAACATTTCAAGGTTAGCCCAGCTGACGTCATCACACCTTGCGTAGCCATTTAGCAAAAAGTAAATTAGCCACGACCATTGTTTTTATATTTACTTTGCAAGGAAATTTTAATCATTTACTTAAAAAGTTACAGTTTTTTTTTATATATGTGACAAGTAATAGTCATTAGAGAAGAAGAATAGTCATTAAATACGTTAGTCAGTAATTCGTTTAATTAAGGTTGGTAATTCACCTTACATCCCACACGATAGAAGAATTAATTTTCAATAATATAATTTACGTCCTTGGAATGTTGGATATACCAATTTAACGGTAACACAGTGGTAACACATACATCATCAAAGGGCTAGCAATGGCAGCTTGTCATAAGATTGAGCATAAGTACCTGGTTTTCTTATACCACGATTATTCCCATGTCGTAATACGTCACTGGCAGCTAACTTCATTCCGTTCTGTGTATCTAGAGTGAAGTTCACAGCACATGGTATTGCAGTTTATGATATGGAATCGATAGATGTTTCATATTAGTTCATAGTCGGTTCAGTTAGACTCTACACCTTAGTAGTTCGTTATTATATTTGTTATTGGATGGAGTGTTTGATTAAATTGAAATTACTATTAATATAGGGTGTTAGTGACGTAGTAACGAAAACTTTGAGGAATGATTCAGGTCATAATTCTGAATTCAGAATCATGGTCTGAGTCATCCCCCTCAGTATTCGTTACGGTGTCACTAACGCCCATACCTACTTCTATCGCTACCGTATGTACTTGTTCGAGATGTAAGTGACATTGTAACGAATACTGAGGGGGATGATTCAGCTGAGTGATATCAAGTGGAATTTTCCATCGCAAAGGTATAGAATTGAAAATAATTTAAAAAAAAAACTAAAAAGAAAACATGAATTTTGCGACGGAAAATTCCACTTCATACTAACTCAGAGACATAGAATCATTCCCCTGAGTGTTCGTTACGATGTTACTAACACCCTGTATATTAAATAGTAATTTCAATTTAGACACTATGTTTTGAGACTAACCTAAGCCTTAGGGTTATTATCGAGCCACCAAAGGCCCCAGATAGGGCTCATGTTACGACTACGTACTTATTTCAGGAAGTAGTAACCGGGATTTACGGTTTAACGGCATTCGACGTTCACTGTGTAACTGAAAATTAGTTATCAACCCTACACGTGCAATGTTATTTTTCAATAAACACATTGGAATTTATGTACAGTCATGAGCAATATAACGTACCCACTTCAGGACTCTGTCGCACTAACATATTTGACATTTAGTGAGACTTACAGTTCAATTTGTCAAAAAAGTTAATGCGACATGGTACCAAAGTGTATACATAATTATAATGCTCATGACCGTACATAGACACACTCTTCTTCTTCTTTTAATCCTTTAATCCAGTTGGGATGTAGGGCTCGAATGACAGAAAGACACACTATAGCAAGAAAACATGTGCCCCACATATGGGACATGTACGCATAAGTTTCAATTATTTTGCCTCACATGTGGTTCATACACAGTGAACGTGTTAATCTCTGTTTATCTGTATTTGGAATGATAGAAAGAAGTAAATACCGAAAAGTAAAATAACGTAGTATAATTATATATGTGTTTCTACATACTATAAGTAGCGGCCTCTATGGTCCAGTGGTTGAGCGTTGGGCTCACGATCTGGAGTTCCCGGGTTCGAATCCCGGTGGGGACACATCACAAAAATCACTTTGTGATCCCTAGTTTGGTTAGGATATTACAGGCTGATGACCTGATTGTCAGAAAATAAGATAATCAGTGCTTCGGAAGGCACGTTAAGCCGTTGGTCCCGTTACTACTTTCTGATGTAAGTAAGTAATCGTTACCTGAGCCATGTCAGGGGCGTTTGGCGGCCCCATAATAAACCTGACACCAGGGTTGATGAGGTTGGTAATTCACATCACAACACACACGTTAGAAGAAGTGGCGTACACACGGAAGGCTTACTCTATTTGAGATTACGTAAAATTCGAGCAGCTACAGAAACAACCAACATTATATTCTCCACGCGTAAAATTAGGCAGCCTATACATCATTTTCGTCATTTCTGGGCCAAGGCTCTGAGGAAAAATCCTCCTTTCCTTTTCACGATAATTGGACATTACCCCTCAAGTCACTAGATTAGCGATTTCCATTATTTTCGATACATAATTATTGGTATTACTCTGAACCAGATGAGATAAGATCCATTCAATTTAATAGCTATTGCCCATAACAGTAACCGACGGATTGGCGCGCGGTTTGGCTGTGGACGGGTACTTTTATAAGATTGGCAGATGCTTTTCTTATTCAAGAAGAGTGTGCTCCGAAAACATATTGATGTTATTATTATTATAGATAGAAATCATCATCTCTTGTATTATCCCGTTTTTTAAAGAGTCCGCTAACCTAACCTGAAGATTTGACAGGTCCGGTTTTTTACAGAAGCGACTGCCTGTCTGACCTTCCAACCCGTAAAGGGAAAACCAGTCCAATACATGCATTTCTTGGGAATGTAGGTTTCCTTCACCGCTGAGCACGTGATAAACGTTTATGGAGGGACAGCGCCTTGTCGAACAAGATGGATCATTAGTAAGAGCGATAGGCTGATCACTTATCATCATTATGGTTTATCATTATCCTCCTTAGGACTATGTATCAAAAGTGGCTGCAAATAGTTTCTTGATTATTTGTAGTTCTGCCCACCCCTTCGGGGAATACGGGCGTGGGTTTATGTATGTATGTTAAGTTTGTTGAGGGAAACCCAAAATATTAATACACTTGTGGCCAGTGTGGTTTGGTTAGCTAGCCCCTTTTACATAGCTGGCGAGCAGTATGTGTATACCATACACTTGACTACCCCTTCAAAAGTACAAGCATGATGCTATTTATGTACGATGCTATGTTTATGTCTATGTAAATGATGATGTATCTGACTGAATACATAGATTAAATACGTAGGTATGGTATGGAATGAAAGAGTTGTGCAAAGATTACGTCACATGGGAATAGATCAATCATCGTGGCTTTCTTCGTAACAGATTTTCTTTTCACGTGGGTCGGTGGTATGACAATAGATACCTTAAGATGTGTGTGGGTTGTGCGACTTTACCGTAGGTGGGCGGGCTATTTATCACACGGTACGATAAGCTGTAAAAGTCAGTTTCTTGCAAAGTAATAAATTAACTGGTTGCACTTAAGACAGAAGAGGTTACATGTCGTTTCTGTAATAGACCAAACACCTACAAAAACATAAGTTTTATAATTATGACAACTAATGGTTCATAATCTTCTTCTTCTATCGTGTGGGTTGTGAGGTGGAGTACCAACCTCATCACTCCTGGTGTCAGGGTTACTATTGAGCCGCCAAAGACCCCTGACATGGCTCATGATACCGACTACTTATTTACATCAGTAAGTAATAACCGAGACCAACGGCTTAACGTGCCTTCCGAAGAACGGATCATCTTACTTTTGGACGATCTGGTGATTAGCTAGTAATGTCCTAACCAAACTAGGGACCACAAAGTAATAATCACAATTTCACCACTGTTTACAAATAATTCGCTGGGCTCAGTGACTGAACTTTTGTTCTTAGGAGTGCGCATTAAGGCTGCATTTTTTCTCCTTATTACTTGTGGCTCCACGCACTTCATTTAAAATTACAACTTGTGAATATGCTCATGGTCATATCCTAATTCGGGAAGTAAGAGATACTTCCATCGGAAGAAGAACTTAGTACCCTCACCTCGCCTAGCTTTCTGTTAGAACAATACGTGATATGATAACCATGATGGTGGTAAACCTTTCCGCTTAGGGACGGTACTGAAAAATATCGGCGTCCGAAGGACGTAATATACGATCCCGACGACCCGATTACTCTAGCCATAGAGGCAGCCAATCAGCTCGCGACACCAAACACTTCAGGGCCCCGATGCCGACCCCGCCGGCGTGGTCGACGATTTCCCTCATTCAGCGCTTATCGCTATCGACCCACTAGGTTCGATTAATTCTTTCAAATATTTTTCCCCTCAGACGACGCCCTGAGCCGAGGTTCGCGCCCAACTGGGCACCCTCAGGCCTGTTGTCTTAAACGTTGTACCGGGTGAGAGACTTCAGCGCTCCCCATTTGTCCGGCCAAGTAGTTAATGCCATCTGCGGCAAATCTACAATAAGTCACGACAAAAAAAAAATAAGGTGGTAAACCGTATCTTTCTTTTTTAAGGTACCACGGAGCTCCCGTGGCTTTCCGCATGTAACGATTTTGTATAACAGTCATGAGCAATATAATGTACCCACTTTGGGACTCTGTCGCACTAACATATATTTGACATTTAGTGAGACTTACAGTTCAATTTGTCAAAAAAGTTAATGTAACATTGTACCAAAGTGTATACATATTAATGCTCGTGACCGTACATGTAGGCGATGGATTAGAGTGAGACTCGCTTGAGCGAAAACTGCCCCTGCATAGGTCATGATCGGACGAAGGTGAACCGTATCGCCGTCTATAATGATCGAGTAAACTGCCAAAAAGGCTTACATAACATAACATAAGCTCACGTCTATATCCCGATTGGCGTATTCAAAGGTACATCCATCGCATGATGAACTAAGCACCCACGCCTTATCGAGTTTTCTATTAGACCAACGTGATAGGTAAGCCAAATCACGCGCCCGTATCACTAGCGTAAGTTTATATGGTTTATACGATATTTATATCTTCATCTCTCTCTCTCTCTATTTAAGAGCTGCGCTCTTGTCGGTGGAGTAATCGCCATTCCTCTCTTCTTCCCGCCAAAACCTTCAACTCCCGATACGACACGACCTGCACCTTCTCTTTTATTTGTTTCATAAATGTTATCCTAGGTCTACCCCTTCCTCTCTTCCCTTCAATTTTTCCTTCTATAATGTTTGTTAAAAATGAATCGTGTCGTATCAGGTGGCCAATCATATTTCCTCTCCGGTTCTCTATAGTCTTCAATATGGTTCTCTTTTCTCCAACGATATATCTTCATGTATCTCCAATAAACGTATCTATAGATATAAGTAATCATTCTAAGGCTACTTAATCTTACTGACCTTCACCGTAACGTCCAATCTTTGAAGTGGCGCGTCTATTATACGAAAATCTCACATAACTCCAACAAAACTGCCGATAAGCGTACTTCAGAAACGCACAGCTCAGGGTTTTTATATCAGTGTTTGGATACGTTTAGGCCTTGTTCACGGAGATGTGGTGTGTCGTTGCGTTTTTAGCATGAAATCAGCTTTACAGTCGTAAGATTTAATTCAATGTTTTAAGTTTACGCGGTTATTATAATGATTAAAGCACATAATCACGGGTTCTTACCGCGTTTAAAATGGGGATATGAGACTCCCGATATTTCAAAAACATAAACAAGCGGCAAAGAAAGAGGGTAGACAGATATGTCTGCCCGTAGAAAATTATGGATCTACCTTCTCCACTCCAATCTCATCAGTCATCCCGTGATCATGGCACTTGGAACAGTGTCGAAATATCTTGAATCTCATATCCCCATTTTAAACGCGGTAAGAACCCGTTATTATGTTTTTAAGTAAGATTTAATTGTTTAACTATTGTGCCTGAAAAACCGGGTCTTATGAGATTAGGAAAAATTCATTACCAAAGAACATCGTTATTGTGTGAGTTGTCCATGATTACCTGTGGCTTTGTCCACCCTATTTGAGATTACAGGCGCGAGTTTATCTATGTATGTATCAAAAACGAAATAGCTTACGACATAAAATGACATAACAGAAACACAATGATGGTCGATGGACGCATGACGTTCGACCATTATAGACGGCGATACGGTTCACCTTCGTCCGATCATGACCTATACAGGGATAGTTTTCCCTCTCAAAGTATGTATCAAAAACGTAATAGCTTACAACATAAAATGACATAACAGAAACAAAATGATGGCCGATGGAAGCATTATTATTGGTGGACATTCTGAATTAAAAGAGCCTCGCTCAACAATATATACAAATAATTGTATCATAAAAATGAGCTGTGACCATAACATAACATAACATCACGCGGGTATCCCCCCCCCCCCCCACACACACACATACACACACACACCCCTCCCTGAAGACACTTTTGCCTCTTAGCCTACTTAGATTATAAAAACAAAGCAAACGAATACAAACAACTGAGCGAAGCAAATATAACAGAGACGCATTGATCTCACAACCACGCGGAGGAGAATGATAAGAATTATAAAATCTAAAGAAACAACGGAGTGAAGCAGAAATAAGCCACTGAAGGGACGTCACGAACTAAAACACAAGTCTAATTAACAGAGTGAACAAATGCAAATACATTTCATCGAACTGGCGATGTTCAAATGTTTTATTAGTTAATTAAACTGCGTTGTTTTTCTTTTCGATTTCGATAAAAAAGTCATCTTGGGTAAGACAGAGGCTACACGGGCGTTAACGGTCCGTTGCGTCGTCGCAACGCTACTTATAAAGTGTCATGACGATGCAACGCAACGCGATGTCGTTGTGATTTATATAATACATTTTTAAGAAGAGCAAGTGTATATATATTTTTTATAAATTTCCAAAGCCTTTGGATAGTTTCAAAAGGGTGTCTAGTTAAACAAAAACTTAGCAAAGAAGATTACTAAAGATTAGTAACTACTAAGAAGATAGGAATGCTTGGGAATAACCTTCTGGGAACCAGTTTTATTCAGTATTCATTCAAATTACTGAAATTGTATTACAAGGTATTTTTTGCTGCTGCTTACCTCAGCTACACAGAAACTGCAGTAATTTTTGCGAATAAAACGATCGACGCCAGGACGCAAAGATCGATGCAAGATTTATATGAAAAATACCGATTAAAAGTGTGTTGTTACCTACTGAATAAAGAACCGTTTGATTGTTTTGTATGTAATCGACAGGGTTTTATGTCTTTGTTTCTGTGTGCAATAAACTATGAGTTTCATAATGTAGAACGACGCAGATGCTATGGGTACCCTTCGCGTGCATGAATTCATCATGTGGTTTCCCTCTTAATCAGCAACATATTATCACTCCAATAAAAATGACAGGGACATTCTAGCTCAGCACTTCTCCGACATAGTAGAATATGCGGTTTCAAGCAAATCTAAAATATAGAAACAGGAACGCCAGTATTGTCAATCAACGTTTACATGCAAAGATGCATGCATGCCAGGCCGTAAGGTGTCTCCCTAATGCGGAGCAGTTTTCCAAGATCTGGAAGCTTTCCCATACTCACTGGGAGGTTTTAATCACATCAGCGTGTGTCAGTCAGTCAGTCAATGGGTTTTCAGCTATATAATAGTACATGCAAATAAAATCTCTTTTCTGTGCGTACTATTTAATGTTAGCCCGTTTGTCATGTCCACTCTTTTATCTCATACATTTTAATCGCTATAGAAACTCAAGCTACTCCGTATTGAGATATAAAGAGGGTACATTAAAATGAAAAAGAAGAGGCAAACGGAGTGTACGCCGCGCAAATTCACGACTCTATATAAATGGGATCGCTAACGTCTCTTTTAATTAACATTTTGTTTTTAAAACAGATCTCTTTCAAGGCACAACCTTTTTCCGCGTGGGGAAAAAGTGGGCGGGATACAGAAATGCCACGGAAGGACAACACGTACGCATTGTGTAGGTGGATTTGCCTAATGTAGCATTCAGAACTTAACCGCACTTTAATATAGGGACCACTAAAGGCCCCCACTCACCAGAGACTCCAACGCCACGTCACCGGCGACAGTCGCCAAAGAATTCACGTAGAAATTTTACGGCAGATAACTGACATGGCAACGTGTTGCCAACTTGGCAATGCCAGGGAAGTGATGGTGACGTTGTCGGTGAGTAATTAAACTAATGATCCAAAAGACTCGCCGAAAGCCACTATAATAAGTAAGTGCCTGATGAAATTAGCAACTAATTTCGTAGCGTATAAATGTTACTTACCAGGAATTTTCTTATAACTTGCTAACAATAAAATTGCATAGAATAGCAGCCAAAAGAAAGCCCAATTCTCTGTAGAGAAAAAATGTTTTAAATTGACATGTCACCAGTGATAATCTGTTTTTATCACTGTCACTGTCGATTGTCAGAATTATTTGCAACTTGGCTAAGGCAGTAGCTTTCACTTCATGTATTTGTGTATATTTGAATATTATGTCGTACAAAATACCATCCCGTGTGTATCAAAAAGGCGTTCAGTGGTAAAGAAAATTTATTCTGTCGGAGACACTCTACCAGTGACACTGTGAATCCTGTTAACTGAACTTAATGACTGGGCATTCGCGTCATTTATTTGACTGTCCCTTTTATGCCCCTTTTTGTAGGACATTCATTACTCCACACTTCGGTTTGTGTGGGGTCACCTTTACAAAGCGACGCAAGGGTGAAGTACGCATAAGTTGGAAGATAAAAAAAGCATTAGTTGGTATTGGATTTCTATTTTTAAAATAAAAGTTTGCTTCTCAAAAGCCGCTTCGAACCCTTGCACCAGACCGATGAGTTAGTAATTTATCTTAAGTGCAAATTTCACTAACACGAGAAAAAATTAATCAATCAAAAAAATTATAATAAATCTTTAATCTTAGCAAATTCAAAATAGGGGCTCTTCGATTTGAAATCAAAATCAAAACAATCATTTATTCGCATAGGATATAATACCATAAGGTTTTGTCAAAAAATTATAAGTTTTAGGTAGGTATTTTTAAGTATCACATGATCCATTAAATATAGGTATGCGAAAATTTAGAAGGTTAGTAGGTACTTAATTACTACATTAATACCAATAACCCTAACGTAAAATGAATCTAATAAAAAAATAAACTTACAATAATTGACAAAAATAAATAATATTCATTCTTAAAACTCGAATTCTACACATTATTAAGTTTGTATCAATAATTCTAGGGAAGACTATAATTTTATTTGTAAACAGAATTATACTTCTAAGCGACTTAAATTTTTTTTATAATATGATAATGTAAAACAAAAAGCAAACGATTTGTGTCCGTTTCATAAGGACGTTTAACGAAACAAAAACATTAAACTCTCAAATGAAAACGTTCCGAGAAAAGGCTGCAAATAAAATAAATAGCACAAAGTGGATAAGTATGTTTTTCAGTACCAATACATTAAAATAAACACCATTATAAAATTTACGAGGCCTACTTTAAAACAGATGTGTTGGGTTTTTTATTCCGGACTGTAATGTTTTACCACCAACCCGCAGTGGAGCAGCGTGGTGGAGTATGCTCCATACCTCCTACGGTTGATTGAGGGGACGCCTGTGCCCTGATGGGCAGGACGTATATAGGCTGTTTATGTATTGTTATGTATGTATGTAATGTTTTAAACTTTTCATACATAAACCCACGCGTGTTATCTTCACTTGTTAGCAGAGCCACTATTATTCAGAAGATAACTTGTCATACGAAGTCCTAAGGTGGATATTACGAACTCAACGACAGGTGGACATCACATCGCCCATACTTTCATCTCTCTAGCGTTATCCTGTTTCTCACAAGATCCGCTTACCTAACCTGAAGATTTCACAAGCCCGGTTTTTTTACAGATGCGACTGCCTGTCTGACCTTCCAACCCGCGAAGGGAAAACCAGCCCAATATACGTTAGGTCACATACCTCCGAATTGCATTTCTCGGGAATGTAGGTTTCCTCACGATGTTTTCCTTCGCCGCTGAGCACGTGATAATCATTTATGATCCAAACATGAATTCGAAAACAAATTCGAAAAACATTGGTTTAGGCCTATGCTGGGATTCGGAGAGTTTCTGATCTATAACGTAGCATTATTCCGTATTCTATGGTACGAGATGCCCGGGAAAATAAGCAGCTGAACATGTTCTGATGTTTTCATTCACTCCCAGTCCGGCGTAAATGTGTAACGGGCTGTTTAAAGCTTTTCGTTTTTAAAATTCTTTTGTAAGCGGACGCAGTTGTGAATAAGTTAGACACCATTCTGCGATGACAGCGGACATTCGAGAAAAAAAGTTGTGACGCTGTGACCGACTGACGAAATGGAAAGGCATTTTTTTTTTAATTTTGTCCCGGTTTTTTCGCTTGGAAACTGATACGAGTGCTACCGGAAATCGATATTGTTTTGGAACTGAATAGTCTTTCGTGGAATTTAAAGTAAGTTTCAGATACATTTTTATCAACTTTGTGGGCAAACCTAACAGTGTTTTAACGAATATTGGTTTATTAAGTTTCTCGTGCGAGAGCTTTCTAAATGGTATTAAATAGATTATAACGTTGCCTTCCTTATAGTGACGACAACATAACCCCTTTTTGAAAAATCAAATTCGTACTTATATGGTTTTTGTCAAGAAAACCTCGCGGTCTACAAGCAAGTTTTGTCAATGCAAATGAAAAGTTGTAGTCTCAATCCGACCCGTGGTGGCCCCGTTGTAAAACGCTTGCCTCTCACTTTGAGGTCGCAGGTTCGAATCCAGCACATGCCTCTAAACCAATGATTGTCGAATTTGTTTTTGAATTCATGTTTGAATCATAAATGATTATCACGTGCACAACGGTAAAGGAAAGCATCATGGGGAAACCCACATTCCCGAGAAATGCATTTTCGGAGGTAAAGGAGCTAACCTGTGTTGGGCTGGTTTTCCCTTTGCGGGTTGGAAGGTCGACAGGCAGTCGCTTCTGTAAAAAACCAGATCTATCAAGTCATCAGATTAGGTAAGCGGCCCCTGTGAAAAACGGGATAATGCTAGGGGATGATGGTCTCATTTTTTACCCGGAAAGAAATCGAGATTTTGTTAACACTCCTCAAATACATCAAGAATAACAATTATACCTAAATACATCATAGTGTGTAGGTAGTACATAATATTACATAATCTACACTAAAATCATAATCTGATAATATTATTCGAGTCTTATACTTTATATAAGACCTTAATCTCAACAAAATTAAATTGTGAACGGCATTCAATTTAATTCGGCCAAACGTAAAATATTATCAATCGTAGATATTCTGTTCGAACATAAATATCCAATCATATTGGAAACTACAAATTAATTTCATTTAGGTATATTTCCATTTTGAAAGTAAAAAAATATTTTGTCGAATATAATATTTTTCTGAGATTAATCGTTTGGATTTTCTTATGTTTTGTATTCATAGGCGAAGGGGGACAAGTACTAAGTAGCTTAGAGTAGGCATTTCCTAGTTCTAATAAATATAATATATTGAAATCTTTACAAGATAAGATAATTTATTTCACTATAAAAGATACAAAATATGTTAAAATCACTGATTCTTTTTCTATCGTGTTATCGTGTGTGTGTGTGTGTGTGTGTGTGTGTGTGTGTTTATTTTATTGTGTATCGTGTTGTGTGTGTTATGTTATTCTAGCCTGCAATGTACAACTTAAATGAACTGTATAACTTAAATATAACGGCCTCTTTGGTCCAGTGGTTGAGCGTTGGGCTCACGATCCGGAGGTCCCCGGGTGCGAATCCCGGTACATACACAAAAATGACTTTGTGATCCCTAGTTTGGTTAGGAAATTACAGGCTGATCACCTGATAGTCCGAAAGTAAGATGATCCGTGCTTCGAAAGGCACGTTGAGCCGTTGGTCCCGGTTACTTCTTACTGATGTAAGTGAGTAATCGTTACATGAGCCATGTCAGGGGCCGTTGGCGGCTCAATAATAACCCTGTCACCAGGGTTGATGAGGTTGGTAATTCACCTTACAACCCACACGGTAGAAGAAGATTATAGTTAATTATATTAGTAACTAAGGAGCTCGGTGGCGCAGCGGTAAACGCGCTCGGTCTACGATTGTTGAAGTAAAGCAACTTTCGCAAAGGCCGGTCATAGGATGGGTGACCACAAAAAAAAAAGTTTACCTCTCGAGCTCCTCCGTGCTTCGGAAGGCACGTAAAGCCGTTGGTCCCGGCTGCATTAGCAGTCGTTAATAACCACCAATCCGCAGTGGGCCCGCGTGGTGGTTTAAGGCCCGATCTCCCTATCCATCCATAGGGAAGGCCCGTGCCCCAGCAGTGGGGACGTTAATGGGCTGGTGATGTGATATTAGTAACTCATTGGTGCAAGTCCGGTACCGATTTTAGAACCAGCGCTCTCCGATTGAAAGAAACAAGACCACAATGAGCTGCACTACAAGCCGACTGTATAACGCTGTATAGTTAACGTGTAGGTAAATACCGCATGAAGTTTAGTCATATACAAACTCGAGACCCAATCAAAGTTCCTAGTGTACACAACCTAGGAGATCTAAACTTAAACATAGCTTAGAATAGGTTATAACGCGCTTACTCACTTATACTACCTACTTAAATTATCATCATTATCACAATAAGAATTATTATATTGACAGCGACTCTCCCAACGGCGACCCCCGCCACGGCGAGTGTCTTTACGGCGAGGGGCTTTATTTTCCCTCTACCTCGAGCTAGTTTTAATGTAATAATACAGTGTAAAAACTGTAGAACAGAGATTATTAAGAAATTATGTAACGCCTTAAACCTAAATAAAGTTTCTGGGAGGCGAAGGCAATTACGGAATTCTCTAACGAGTTTCATTTATTTATAACATAACATAACATAAACACCCTATATACGTCCCACTGCTGGGCACAGGCCTCCCCTCAATCAACCGGAGGGGGTATGGAGCATACTCCACCACGCTGCTCCAATGCGGGTTGGTGGAGGTGTTTTTACGGCTAATAGCCGGGACCAACGGCTTAACGTGCCCTCCGAAGCACGGAATCATCTTACTTTTTCGGACAATCAGGTGATTCAAGCCTGAAAAGTCCTTACCAAACAAAGGACAGTCTCAAAAAGTGATTTCGACAATGTCCCCATCGGGAATCGAACCCGGACCTCCAGATCGTGAGCCTAACGCTCTAACCACTAGACCACGGAGGCTGTTTTTTTTATTTATATTTTTTTTAAATTATACAGTTTATTTTTAGTTATAAAGCATCTATGCTTTAGTGGTTAGAGCGTTGGGCTCACGATCTGGAAATCCGGGGTCGATTCCCGATGGAGACATTGTCGAAATCACTTCGAGATTATACACTGCAGGCTTGAATTATCTGATTGACCAAAAAATTTGATGATTCCGGAGGGCACGTTAAGCCGTTAGTCCCGGTTACTACTTACTTATGTAAGTATGCAGACGTTATTTGAGCCAGGGCCTTTGGCGGCTCAATAATAACCCTGGAACAAGGGATGATGAGGTTAGTAATTCACCTCGGTAACTCACACGATAGATGAAGAAGGTAATTAAAGACCAACCTCCCACAAACCTACCAATTGCACTTTTGAATTCCACTCCACTATTTCACGTAGTAAACCTCAGCCAATTCACTGGGTACTGGGTAGTGCAAATAGGAGCGAGCATAGCAACTTCAACGCTTTCCCCTCGCAATCCATTGAGCAGACAAATTGCTAGTGTCAGTCGCTCCATCCAGCCATGTGGACCACTTCGGGACGTTCACACTAGTTACTCCAATATGGGTGTATTTGATTATTCAGTCGTAAATAAAATTTAAGATTCTCGTACCAACTTATTAGACTTTGAAGCTTAATAAGACCTAATATGAGAGAAAACATTTTAAAAGTTGCCCGGATAATTGAAAAACTTAAACAGCTCATTCAGGAGGGTACCTATTTTTCGGCTAATTAAAGTAATTTATTAAACTTATTGTAAATCTGTAAGAAAAAAAGGAAAACATCAAAAAAAAAGAATAAAAGATCACAAGGGACATAATGGCCCCGATTCCTGGAGACACCGCCTAATTTTATTTTAAGTTATATCCGTCATTTTCATATCCGTCGAAAAGGAAAGGGACGGATGATTCACAGCTCTTAATTTTAGGAAGAATGAGTAAATTAATGTGTCGGGTTATTGACTAATGTAAAATTTTTAGACGGTTGGTTTAGTTTGTGCTTATAATTGACGTGTGTTCCATAAATTTTATGCTTGTCGATTACCCGTCCCTTTCCTTTTCGGCGGATAAGAAAATGACAGATATAACTTAAAATAAAATTAGATGGTATTTATAGGAATTAGCACCATTGTTGAAATATTTAAAATGGTTACTATCTCATGAACCGGTCAAAAGTTGATTTATCAAACCACATGTTTTAAAAGGACGTACACTGATCAAATTGGAGATGTTCTTAGGAAAGGTTTAGTACGATCTACTCTGAAGCGTCGTGCATGTATTAAGCGAATGATGAAAAAAAAAATACAAAAATATTTATTTGTCTTCCAAAAAACTTTTTCTCAAATTGTGGAAACACACCATTTAAGCAATACATTGCTTGTGCTAGGTGGCCTCGCTCTTCCCAAATTATTATTTAACAATGGTTTATATTTGTAGACATTTTTATAGTCTAGGTACCTATTATTATAAAAGTAATTGCGTGCAAGCTGCTATTGTATAACATTAGTATTAGTAGGTAAACTTAACAGTGGGTGCAGCAGAGAATACAATAATGGATTACTTATATAACTATGGTTGCAAATTAGTGATATTGTTTTAGATTTGTGTGTATTTATGATGGTGTGTAGTGTAGTGATGAGGGTGTATGTGCGTGCTGTGTGTGTGTGTGCATTTACGGATATTGATGAATGCGAAAGAAGGAGGAGAAGTGTGTCAGGATCGATGTAAATCTCTATTTACCCCAATACCTAACATACATACAAAAACTCACGTTTATTTCCTAACAGGCGAGAGTTTATGTATATATGTTTTAAAAAAGTAATTACTTAAACTATAAATCTTAAGCAGCAGTGTCACTGAAGCCACTACGCCTTTCAATCCTGATAAATCCGTTTCCAGTTCGTTCATAAATGTCGTCATGTCGTCTTCGACGGTACAATTGATGGGTCGTATCGATCTTAAATGTACCTACGTTGGACGTTCGTTGCTTTTGTATGTAGCTTGTTAGGGCGTGTCCATTTGATGTATTGGAAGGTTTGATTGCCTGAGTAAGTACATTGATCAATTTTATTGGACCTTAAAGGTGTTTCTTTAAAGGTTTTCATTGTATAAGTTAAACTATTTTGTTATTTTAAATTATACTAATCTGTAATTAGTAAGATATACTCAACATCTAATAAACAAAGTTTTAAAAACTAAAAGCCTATTACAGAAAAATCACTCTCGAAAAAGTATGAAATAAGAAAAGAGTTACGTTACTCTGAAATTCTTCCGAATAGTGTTAAGAAGATAGCCATGGAACTAAAGCGGGCTACACACATTGCGAGGCATGTGCTTGGCACGCATCGCGATATGCGTACCTTTATATTGGTGCCTGTCACAGCGTGCGTGCTTGCATGGCATGACTGTATTCGCGTTTGCCTGTCATGGTTTTTCCTGTACTCCCAAGCTAGCAGAGATGTTTTAACATTTGATAGTCTCTTCTTCTTATCGTGTGGATTGGGAGGTAGAATACCAGCCCCATCAACCCTGGTGTCAGGATTATTATTCAGCCGCCAAAGGCCCCTGACTACTCACATCAGTAAGTAGTAACCGAGACCAACGGCTTAACGTGCCTTCCGAAGCCCGGATCATCTTACTTTCGGACAATCAAGTGATTTGGTTAGGACATTATAGGCTGATGCCTGTAATGTCCTAACCAAACAAGGGATCACAGAGTAATTGTTGTAATTTGAAAGTGATTTGATAGTAAAATTTACTCAGTCAAGCTAATGAGTAAAGTATGAAGAATATATATACATATATACTTAATTGTTACTTAATAATAATTTCTCAGTTCAAACAGAATCAATTTGTCTCCAATGTCGCATGAACTCGCATGCCGATGGTCGGATTAGTCGAAGACCGAGTGTCGCTGACGGCTGCAATTTGTTTGCCATATTGGCGGTTCCACTTCCATCCTGGTCACTATCTTGGGATTTATACGAGATATGTGTTAGATTAAGAATTCGCCTCGTCCGAGTACGAACTCTCGGAGACAATCCCAATATTCCAAGTACTTGTGTATTGTGTTGTACTTGGGTTGATGAGGTTGGTCATCCACCTCACAACCCACACGATAGAAAAAGAAGTACTTGTATATGGAACCGCGTACACTGGATATGAGTTATACCCGTATATTTTATAGTTATATAAAATATAACCTGTACATTTACCCAGTTTTATCCCGTTTCTGACGGAGTCCGCTTACCTACCATTAGTATCTGAAAGGTCTGTTTTTTTACAGAAGCAACTGCATATCTGACCTTCCAACTTGTGACGAAAATACCAGCTCGGTAGGTCACACACGTCCGAAATGCATTTTTGGAAATGTGGGTTTCCTTACGATGTTTCCCTTTTATGATCTAAACATGGATTCAAAAAGAAATTCGAAAATATTTGATTTAGGTGCGTGCTGCAATTGGAACCTGAGATCTTACAGTGAGAGTCAACCGTCCTTCCAACTGGGCTACCACGACTTATTTGTGTTTTTACCCGCACACCAGTACGTATTTGTAGGTTTACAACTTTCAACACACCCGATGTAAATTATTCGCATCCAAAGTGCGAATCTACTACGGCAAAGTCAAGAATGAATGTAGGTAGTATGTCCTCTACATCAATATAAAAAATAACAGTGCAGTGACTGCAATGTACAGTGTAGTAACTTTTTTATTTAACGCAACTTTGAATATACAGTTTTGACAAATAGCATCGCTGAACCATGATTGGTTTATATTGATACTAGGTTCCGCTGAATTCGACTTTGTATTTGAATTCATATTATAATTATGGACTGATAGTTTGCGTTGGTAATTGATATCACTTGATATCACGTGTTTCCAGGATTTATGCCCGGTTAATGACAATAGGCTCGTAATGACATGGGACTTAAAAATAGCTGTCGAGGAGTGGGTGTACTATAAACACATATCTGCCTACCTCTTCGGGGACACAGGCGTGTTGCATTGTTGATGCTAGATAATTATGTGTTGATAGTACATGCAGTACAGTGCAAAAACAGTATAGTGAATTGAATCCATAATGTTCATCTTTCTGAGCTTCACGGAACATTCTGGGATTTTCTTTTCTCTTAGTCTCTTTTGGACTCTTGTAAATTAGTAAGAGCAAATCTATGTCTTTTACTTCAGCGACCACACGAAATCCCGTAAACACAAAATATAATAAAGATCCTTGACGCCACATAACTTAAACACTAATAGTACATAATATAGTGCAGTGTAAAAACAGTGTAGTGAACATCTTTCTGAGCTTCACGGAACATTCTGGGATTTTCTTTTCTCTCTTGGCGTACAACGAACAAAGTTAACAATATTTTGACATTATTCAAATAAGCTACATCGTTTCTGCTCATGATTTAATACTTTATCGTAGGAGAGACATTAGCAATACATATTCATACGGATTATTGAATTTTATTTCCCGTCTAAATATTCATGTAAGCGGAATACTGACGTCACTTGCAGGGAAAAGCAATTTGCTATACTTCCAATACGAAATCGAGTACCTATTTGACATAAATCTCTGTTGGACCGATCGTAAAAAGTAAAGAAAAACTGCGTTCAGTTATCTTCATAAATCTAAAATAACTAAAAGAGAAGTTGTATTTTTTCTAACATCACACAAATTAAAAAAATTAAAATATAAACGTTGATCATCTTACATTCTGACAGTCGGGTGATCATCCTAGCTTCTTTATCCTAACCAAACTAAGGATCATTATAATATATAATATTATAGAGGTAGGTACAAAAGATTTATTACTTCGAATATCAAATATGGCTGCAAGTTGTCTTAGGCTGCCCCCACATTGGGCGTTGGCCGAGCGTACGCGTTTCCTGAGCGTGCTGCCGGCGTCGGCGCGGCGCAGGCGTCGCGTCAGCGCGCCGTCTGTGGGGCGCGGGCGTCGCGACATCGAACGCCATGCAAGCGCTGCGCAAGCGCCGCGCCGACGTCACGTCTTAAGCCCTCGGCCGAACGCGCCGTGCACAACACTGTCCGCCTTGTGACTGACTGAGATGCTAGCGGGCGCGGGGGGGAATGTGTGCGGGGGGCACGGGCGGCCGAACGCCTGTGGAACGCGACGTAAGCGCGGCGTCTGCGCGGCGTTCACGCAGCGCTTGTGCGGCGCTGGACAACGCGAAGCCCGCGCCCCGCAGACGGTGCGCTGACGCGACGTCCGCGCCGCGCCGACGCCGGCAGCACGCTCAGGAAACGCGTACGCTCGGCCAACGCCCAATGTGGGGGCAGCCTTACTAACAGCCTCTCTATCTTGAGATTCCGGGTTCAATTCGTAGTGGCGACTTAACAAAAAATGAAATTTTTTTATGTAATGCCTAATTCGGTTGGACGTAGCAGCTAGGCTGATCACCCTATTATTCGAAATTGAGATGATCCATATTTGGTTTTGCATTTAATTTTAATCCATTTATGTAGTATTTTTTTTTCTTATAACACCCAGCGTCTCCTCATAAGGCCACATAAAGTGCCCAGTCACTTCAAAATAAGCAAAACAGTAACAGTAGTGGAATTTTCTTACGGAAAATTGATGATATTTATGTGTTTTTTTTTTATTGTTTCCAGTTCCATACTTTTCCGACGGAATTTCTCACTTGATATCAACTCAGAATCATGGCCTCAATCATCCCTCAATGTTTTCGTTACGACGTCACTAACACCCTGCATAGTGCCCAGTCACTTCAAAATAAGCAAAACAGTAACTTAGTAAGAGCAATTCCATGTCTTTCACTTGAGCGACCGCACGAATTCCCGTAAACACAAAATATAATAAAAATCCTTGACGCCACATAACTTAAACACTCTACATTATGCGTCCTCTATCTCAGTATTTTGGACAAAGTATATTTTACAACTGCGAGCAACAAATGTAGACTTTATTCGTTGGAGATAAGGTAATGGCTGAAGGGGTTGTCGTTTGATACGGGAATGCTGGTATGCTTAAAAAACCGCGTTCATTTGTCACAGGCAGATGCAGCCGAATCAGGAGACAGGCTCGGAAACCAGCGGGATAGAAACGAATAAGTAGGAATTATTATCTTCTTTATCGATTTGATTTCCCAAAAGAATATACATTTAAGAACTTAAAGAAAAGAACCTATACGTGAGAAGAAGGGCGATATGCATTAACAGTGTGATATCAGTCTTTTTACAAAATTAAGTTAAACTAGGTTCTATCTGGGTTTGTACAAGGTTTATAAATAGTCCATGTCACGATAAGTCCTGCGGTCGCGGCGTTTCTGTCTCAGATTTTGCATAGAATTGTTATAATCATAATCATTTTTTTTCATAACTTATCATTTTTATTTAAGACTTATCAAATTGGTTTTATTCAAATCCGTCGACACCTACCGTGGCGCGGATTATTATTTTACAGTTGGTTTATCTTTAGACTTCATTTGATAATAAGGCGGGAATATTTCATAGTAAGTATAAGTTTTATATTTTCGTTGTGAAACTTGCATATCTCCATCTTGCTATTTACAATAAGCTGCAAAAGGCCAATCGTGTTCTTGCAAAGTAATAAATTAACTGGTTGCACTTAAGACCTCCTGGTTACATGTCGTTTTTGTAATAGACCTAAAACACCTACAAAAACACAAATTTTGTAATTATGACAACTAATGGTCCATAATTTCACCACTGTTTACAAATATTTCGCTGGGCTCAGTGACTGATTTTGCTCTTTGATTATACGAACGGTCACGAGTACTAATATGTATACATTTTGATACCATGTCACATTAACTTTTTTGATAAATTGACCCGTAAGTCACATTAAATTAGTGCGACAGGGTTCTAAAGTGGGTATATGATATTGCTCATGACCTTACATATTATACAGTCTTGCCTTCAGTATGATATGTGTTCAAATATTAAACAATTTTCCTTTTTTCCTGGCCCTTCAGCGTTTGTCAGGTGATTGAGCGTTGTCCTTTGACTCGGCCCGAGGGAAAAATTACTGAGGTTTTTGCCAAGAATCTAGGTAAGTATTATGGTGCAACCAATGTGAATGATGTGAGAGATAAAGTCTGGCGTAATGATATGTAATTATGACGTTGAATGTATCCTGAATGAGGAAAGGATTGTGGGACTCTTCATTTCGGTTGAATTATTTTTGTTAGGGAGTTTTTTGTTTTGGGAGTGATTTATGGTTTATTTGGGTTATACCTGTCGGTTTGTTTTGTAAAATAAGTAATATTATTTTATAATTAATATTGAGGTATGGCACCTATTACGTTGGTCTAAGAGAAAGCTCTGTGAGGTGTGGGTACTTTATTCATATTACGATGGATGTAACTCTCACTACTCATTTGGGATATACTTAGTTGTGAGCTTGTACCATGTTATTATGCTGGTATCTCGATAACTTGAATATTAAAAACTACTACTTAATGCAAAATGTTTGTGACTATTTCGTAACTTATACATATCAATTCTACTTAGATCATAGGTATACTTACATCTTCTAAAAGAAATATGTAAGCAATATTTACTGCTCATTCCTTGATTGCTTCAAATTAGATGTGTAAGTATTAAATATGGGTTGAGTACTTATCTACCAATAAACTCCGTCCGTCCGTCTTTGTTTCGACTCGTAACCCAGATAATACTAAGAAGGATTGAAATTCCTCTTGTTCAAGTCGCTAAGCTGGACTCGGAACATGTGCAGTTGTTTGTCTTTCCGTGCATGTCGTAAAATCCGACACAGGGATTGTACTTAATCTTTTTAAGATGGTGAGCCTTGTCACCATAATGCACATCATATTTATCTTAGAACTTCGTATGGACAATGGCTGCAAGTTATTTTTGATTACTTGTGGCTCTGCCCACCCCATTAGGGATTACGATGTGAGGTTTTGTATGTATTTTATTTAAGTTTATGTTTTATTTAAGTGTCGACAGTATCCGATATTTTTATACATTTTAGATAGGGCGCGAAGCCTCTCGCTCGAACACCATAGTCGCGCGACAAAGCTGGCACAGTGGTGGCCTTTGTATATTATCATCACTAATTTAAGAGCCACGCTCTTATCGATATAGCATTCTCCATACTACTTTTTTAGGGAAAATAGAGCAGTAATTTCCCTCTTGCCTTCTACCTCTTGCTTCTGCAGTTGTATATACCTCACCTAATTCTGCAATCGAATCCCGAATCCTCGCTGGTGGCGCAAACTAGTAAGTGTCCTAGTAAAATAAGGCCATCACAACACATACATACGCACTCTGGTACACGTTTCGTAATAATTTTACTTGCCGGATGCGAAAACGAGGACGCTATTCTGCCGTTCATATTACATCCTTTTTATAAAGATCTAAAAATACCTTTTAAATGAGAATAAAAGCTTCGTACTCGAAGTGCCTCAAGGAATATGCATTCAAGAGCTGTAAGAAAAGAATAGTATTCCTTGGGGAGGCACGATAGAACAATTTGACAAGTGAGTGACACGAACAATGAGAAGGCACTGGAAGGCACCGTAAAGACGTTAATTTTAAAATAAGGCGTGGTAATTTCTTGAAGACACTTTTTTATTCAACTGTCTCTCTCTCTCTCGATTTGTTTTAAAAGTAATGGAGCTTTTCATTTGTCTTAGCCCAGTCGAATTCCAAGTTTAAATTTAAATTTTATGAAGGAAATAGTTGGCTTAGGGCTATTTGGCGGAAACAGGAAGGACATAGTTTCTTCATTGAATAATCTAAACTTTACAATACCATACAAAAACGCTTTATTGCACATATAAATACAACACTGAATACAATTACAAATGTGACAAGGGAAGTACAAGTCAAGTTTACTATGCATAGACTTAAAAAAGTTATTTCACTAACACAATTAGCCCGAGCATCATGTGTAGACGACAATAAGGCTCACATTGGTTTAAGAGAAAAACCTAGGACGTACACTGACCAAATTGGAAATAGAGAATTGAGTAATAGAGTGATAAGAGAGAGATGTGTTGTAAAAGGCGATATAGTGACTAAGATTGAGAAGGGAATATTAACCTGCTTTGGATATATAGAGAAGGATAATAGGATTACGAAAGCAGTATATGAAGCGAAGGTCGGTGGTAGGGCTGGCAGAGGAAGACCTAGAAGAACGTACATTGACCAAATTGGAGATGTCCTTAGAAAAGATTCAGTACGATCTACTCTGAACCGGCTTGCGTGTTGAAACGATTAATGAATGTGGAGGAAGCAAGATGGAATTCCATAGTCTCTGCTTACCCCGGAGGGAAACAGATGTGAGTTTACGTATGTATGTTAGTCGAAGAGAAAACTCTAGTTCATCTTGCGATGGATGTACCTCCTACTCCAGTTGGGACATAGTTGTGATCTTATGGCGTTATGTCACTTAGTAACACAAAGTTCAGTAGTAAATCTGTTTGGCACTTTTGATATAGTCTTAAATCAAATCAAATCAAATATATTAAAGTGGATACGGTGAACCGTATACTAACGGGTGATCAGCCTATCTCCAAAATAATGGCCCATTGTAGCACAAACGACAATTCCTCTCGATTTTTACATCATTCCCCAGGTGATAAGCAGCTAAATACGTTCTATGGTTCTATAGTTACTTCTTACACAGGTTCAAAACTATTCACGATTAGGGTAGTCAGAGGTACATGCATCACAAAATGAACTTAGTACCCACACCTCACCGAGCTTTCTGTTAGACCAACGTGATAGGTGGTGAGTCGTTTTGCCGTCTATAATGGTCGAGCCAACTGTGTTAGGCAGTATATGAAGCGAAGGTCGGTGGTAGGGCTGGCAGAGGAAGACCTAGAAAAACGTACATTAACCAAATTGGAGATGTCCTTAGAAAAGATTCAGTACGATCTACTCTGAATCGGCTTGCGTGTATGAAACGATTAATGAATGTGGAGGAAGAGAAGTGTGTCAGGATCGAAGCAAATGGAATTCCATCGTCTTACCAACCTAATTAACCCTGGAGTCAGGGTTATTATTGAGATGCCAAAGGCCCCTGACATGACTCATTTAACAACTACGTACTTACATCACTAAGTAGTAACTAGTGACGTGTCTTCCGAAGCATAGATGGGGTGATTATAGCCAGCAATATCCTAACCAAACCAGGGCTCAGTCAAACCCAGGACTTCGGGATTGTGGGCCCAACGCTCAACCACTGGACCTCGGAGGCCGTTGTGTTAGTGAAAACTGCACTTAAGATAAATTTATTACTCATTAGTGCATATCCAATATCGGGGTTCCGAATAGTTCTATGCAAAAATAAACAGGGTGTTAGTGACATCGTAACGAATACTAAGGTGGATGATTCAGACCATGATTCGGAGTTATTATCAAGTGGAATTTTCCATCGCAAAATTCTTAAAAAATTTAGTAAGTATTTCTTTTAATTATTTTCAGTTTCATATTTTTGCGACGAAAAATTCCACTTGATATTAATTCAGAATCATGGTCTGAATCATCCCTAAAAATTTTCTGTATATTGTCAGTTACATAAACTGCTGTTTTCTATCTGTCAATACAACGACCTTTGCCGAACTCCTGACCCAATTCCCTAACCTTAATCATTAGCATTTTCACGTATGGACGCATAAAAAGATGGAACAAGTCGGGGAAAAATCGGGGCATTTCCTTATTGTGTGATTTTTATATCCATTTGTCATTTGGATGTCGGTGGAATCTGAAGGCTCATGGGAGGATGAATACGTAACGATTTGCTTTGTTGGTAAGCGACTGGGAAGGTTTGGATGTAAGCGAGCTAGATATTTCGCTTTGGTGGAATGAGTAGGCGGTTTTTTATTAGGACGCACGGTCATTCGAACAGACACGACTCTTGCTTGTTATAAATGCTTTGAATTTCCGGTGCTTACAATTTCTTTTGCCGGGATATTGCAGCGCCTCTGGTATGTTCGCTGAGGCACACACAGATGGTTTTGCAGCAATCATGCGGAAACGTTGTTCGTCGCTTCTCACGCGGACACGAGCCAGCCCTAACAGTATCCTGAAGACGTTATGTGTTAGGTGGGACTCCCCCCTTCTAAAAAGGTGGATGGAGCTTCACACTTTATAAGTTTGTATTTATGATCGCCCGAATAATGTCTTCGTAACATTCGTTTATAAGTCGTTTGTATACTAACATTCTATGGACTTTGTCCGAAATAAACGATTTTTATTTATTTATTTATCTTTCTTCATCTTTTCACCAGGTGAGGGCCCTCAGCGCTCCCCATTTGTCTGGCCAAGTAGTTAATGCCATCTGCGACATATTTTTTATTGTAGATTTCTACAATAAAAAAAATCTTCATCTTCTTTTCCCATTACTACTTGGAGTCAGCTCTCGTAATCTTCTGTCGCCAGAGTGGTCCACTCAGAGACGTTACCGGGTCCGTATCCAAAATTATCTTATTAATAGTACCTATTTAATTCAAAATAACAGTGAAATGCTTTTTATTTGGTATTGGACCATTTTTTTTTTTGTTATATTTGTATCCGAATAAAGTTTAGCAAGGAAAGAAAATAATTTAAAGCTAACCTTGAACCCCCGGTTAAGAGAAATCTGTGTGTTTTGATTATATTTAAAGTTCACCGGAAATTTGAGAAATTCAGGAAAAACTAAAATTAATTCCTTTTATGCTACAAAATAATTTTATATTTTCCATTTTTATGGAATTTATCGTGTAATTCAAAAAATGTTACTTTTCACTAAATTATGACTTCCATAATTGGTTATTCGGTTATCAGTTTATCAGATGGAAAAGCTGGTAAGAGTAAGGGAAAAGAGACTACTTATTAAGAGTTATTAAAGACAGAAGAGGCAAGATGATTGGTACTTAATAAAACACGATATTATTTCGTTAAATATTTATTTGTGTAAATGAACGATAGGTTGTTCGCCACACAGTTCATTATATATCTGTCTGAGGATTTTGTATAAGAAGTAGCTACAAGATGTTTTCTGATAACTTGTGGCCGTAGTTTGTGCGTGTATTTTGTTTTAGACATATAATTATGACGACATCTCCGTCGGCTAGTATTATAATAAATCTTAGTACGAGTATTATTAACAATGATACGCGCATGAATTCATGATACGTATCATCGTATCTTGTAGGTTACATCCTGAATCCTAAGTGATACATGGCTGGGGTCATATCTTGACGGCTACGATTACATACATTATGTCGTCAACATAGGGTGGATTTTCCGTGAACCTTCTTATGCTAATAAATATTTTTCATTTCATTTAATTTCAACTTCGAAGTTTTAAAAAAGGCAATATTTTTATAAAAATAAAGTTTGCTCCAAAGCTGTTCAAATAAGAAATAATTAATAAAATTAAAATAAATGTAAGTAATAAAAATAAAAATAAAATAGTATTAAGTGAGAAATAAGAGTAATTTTTTGAAAGAAATAAATAAATAATTTAAATTATATATTTTTTTGAATATAATATTAGAAATTATTTATTATAATTAAATAATAAATTAAATTATTTAATTCATTATTTCTTGACTGGACTAAGAGTGAAAAAGTAACATAAAAATGCGTGCAACGGTTTATCATCCCAGGCGTACTTAGGACATCATGGTTGCACTACCAGCGTCTGGTAATTCAGAATTCGATAGCCGGCAACAATTCACTTGCGTTTTATGCAGCTGTATACATTTTCTGGGTGGCGCAACCGTGGTGGCACATCCATCCTAGTGAGATAGGACCCTAAAGGATTAGCTATGTTCGCCTCATCATGATGGAATGTCTACAGAGCGATGAGCTAGTTAAGTGAAATAGTTTGAAATCTTATCAGTTTGATTCCCGATGTTATAAGTACCAAGTATGACCGCATTTAGCCTCTGATCCTCTAGTTATTAAATAATTTGTAATTTATACCTACATTGATATAAAAAATGTGTTGCTGTTGCAGTTTCTTGTCATTTCTTCTCCTCGGCCATAACACCTTACGCGGAATTACGTAGACTCAAAAATGGTTATACTTACCTTCTATCTATCTATATCAGCCTAAATTCATATAAAATTTTGGACGTAGGGCCTCTTCCATGAGTTTCCACTTCCGACGATCTTGGGCTATCGACATCCAGCCATATCCTGTGTGCCGCACAATGTCGTCCTTCCATCTCATTGGTGGTCTTCCTCTCGGTCTTGTGAATGCTCGTGGTCGCCACTCTAACAATCTCCGGGTCCATCTTTCTTCGCTCATTCGAGCAATGTGCCCATCTCCACTTGCGTTCGGCAATTACTTTTACCACATCCCTAACCTAGGTTTTAGATCGAACCCAAGTATTCCTCTTGCGGTCCCGTAAGAAAATGCCGAGCATATAGCTCTTTCCATTGCTCTCTGGGCAATTTCTCAGTTAGGGTCATGGTCTCGGCTCCGTATGCGAACACTGGCAGAACACATTGGTCAAAGACTCTTCGTTTGTGCATGGACATCTTGCTACGTAATATACTTGCTTCGGCGCCGAAGGCTGCCTTACTTCAACAAATTTAAATATATGATGATTACGTTGAATAAATGATTCCGATTTTAATTTTCATTACGCAAAAAACAAACTACTAAGGAAGCAAATAAGTACCATTTAACGTTTTTTGCCGCTTACTTAATCGAAATTGCGAAGCCAGTATGCCAAAACCGTCAGTTGCTAACACAAATATTTACTCATACATCTCAGAACTTTTTTATTACCATTTTTCCACTCTCTTTCAGGACGTAATGGAAAATAAATTATGGTTGATTGATAGCGTTGCCCGCGAAGGAACCCCAAATTTCCTGTGTCTTTTAAAAATGATGTTTTGTTCATCGATTTCTTGTTGGCAGGATAAAATATGGCCTCGTTATAATGTCGTGTGGAATGATGTAACCGACATTCTTTAGCTGTCGATATATACATGGAAAAAGAAAATAATAGATAAGAAACATAATACTAACGTGGTCAGTTATAATTTGGCATCATTCATTTTTTCCAGATGATTACAATGTTAGGAGGCACTTTTTTCGACTGACGTGGTAACAATACAAGATGTTAGTGACATCGTAACGAAAACTTTGAGTGATGATTGATACCATGATTCTGAGATGATATCAAATTGAATTTTCCGTCGCATAAGTATGGCACTGAAAATAATTTAAAAAAAAAACATGAATTTTCCGACAAGAAATTCTACTTGAATATCAACTGAGAATCATGTTCTGAATCATCCCCCTCAGTATTTGTTACGGCGTCACTAACACCCATACATACTTGTATGGCTACCTGCACGTAACAAACACTGAGGGGAATGATTCAGCTAATTATTCGGAGTTAATGTCAAGTGGAATTTACCATCGAATTAAAAACAATTTACAAAAACACACTCATGAATTTCGCGACGGAAACACTTGATATTAACTCTGAATTATGGTCTGAATCATCCATTACGATGTCACAAATACCCCGTTTATTTTTTATTATGGTGTATCAACAGCAGTACATACACAAACAGACATAACTTAATACATAATATAGGAAAAATGGACTCATGGTGCGGTCGCTCTAAACGCTAACCTGAGTTAGCGACATGCGGACTCGTGTATTTTAGTGCTGAGGACATATCTCCCTTGTTTTTATGATCTGTGGCATGACACTCACTATCAGGATACCGTCTGTAGACGTTCTGTCCTTGAAAATGACAAGTTGTAACAAAATATACTCTATTCAGTAGACAAAGAAAGCTTATTCAACTAACTATACTTACATAAAACTACCAACCAAAATGTACTAATTAAGACTTATTAAAATGACAATTCCACTGAAACGTTCACAAAGGGAAATGTAACTCCATTATCCACTCACCTCATAATAGAATGTTCTAGAACTTTCTAGAATATTCCAGAGAGACGTGGAAACAATCCACGCGATGTTAATCTCTCGTTTGTCTTCGCTTGTGTATGACGTAGGATGATGTACCGTTCCGTGTCTCTTTAAACTAAACAAACCCTAAAGGAATAGATAAGAGAGGACTTTTTTTAAATGATTTTTGTTTTCATGGCACACACCCGTGCTTAAGAAAACTCACAAATACTCACGATATTGGTTCTCAATATTGTAGATAGATGACGCTGGCGTCGGCTGTATGACGATACAAAGATCGAAGGAATTTTGCATGGACAAGAGGAGGACCAAGTGGTGTAATGGGTTGTGGGTTCAAGTCGCGTCCGAGTCAGCGTAATCGGAATCGAAACGTCCCTATCAGTTGATGTAGGTTTGTTTTATTTTAACAGAGAAAATGTCTGTATTATTATGGTATGGTAACATTATCTTGATCATCATCCCTTTAGCATTATCCTGTTTTCCACAGGGTCCGCTTACCTAACCTGACGATTTGACAGCCGCAGCCTGAAGGTGGTCAAAGGAACTTTTTTATAAAACCACGCAACCTTACCGAGTTTGGGCTCATTTCATTTGTCTTAGTTATCTTCTTCTTCTTCTTTGCGAGTCGATGGCGATCGAAGCTAAATTTTTGCTGACCAATAATTGGCCACGCTTACGGCATTGTCAGTGGCTTCGTACAGGTCTTCAATAGTGCAGGTGTTAGGGCACTTAGGACAGCACAAAAGGTGAGCCATAGTTTGTGGTGATACTCCACACTCGCAATCATCGCAACCATCAACCAGGTATCCCCACCTGCAGAGATTATCCTTGCAGCGGCCCACCTGTGTCCGGAGCCTATTTAAAGACTTCCATGTGGGCCACGCTAGATTACTTCCAGGCGGAAGACCCTCCGATGGCGCGATAAAAGGGGTGGGAGAACACTTCCGCCGCCAAAGATTTAAGCGGGCTTGGCTAGGTTCGGAATCCAATGGAGCCACCTCTCTAAGGAAGCTGTGACGACTTTTAAGCCTTTGAGGCACCGAAATGTCACCATGCATCGGATGGCGGCTGTCCTTAATCATTTTTGTCCGTTCTACAGCGCCAGTCTTAGTTATAGTGTTATACAATATCACACCCCGGACACTTAATACAAACAGCCTCGTTTTACACAGATACTACACATTGACGTTATCGTACACGCGCATCTGTATGTGTGCCGTCTAACACCATACGATTCAAATCTAAAGTATGCTCGAGGGGGTGAGGTAAACCTAGCTCAGACGCTGGTGGGGAGCGGAGACTTGCCGTTCTATACGTTATTATTCCTTATTCTATGGCAATATCCAGGTGACGTTTTTACATTACATTTTATAACAGCAGTGTATCAATACCATTAGATCCCAATTCTATTGCATACCTATTTGAAATTGCGTGGGTGGAATATTCAAGCATATGAAACCCTATTATTTTGATTACAAATGTGAAATTGACATTGGTTCACTACATTGGAGATTGTGGCCTGAATATGATTGTCAATTTGATGTAAATTATCAATTGTAAGCCATTATCCCTCTAATGGGTATGGCCAGAGAGTCCTTATTATAATGATATGTGACGTCTTATTATAATGTATGAGAGTATAATGGGCACGCCAGCGCCGCGCACGCTCGGCGTTCGGCAGCCGGCTAGCGCTGGCGCCGCGTCGCCGCGGCGTAGACGTTGCGCGGACGTCGCGGCGACGTTGCGCGGACGCTGGCACAACGACGACGCTCGAAAGATTGTAGTGTGGGGGTCTCTTACACCTCTGCCTACTCCTTCGGGGGTACAGGCGTTATGTTATGTAATTCAACCACAAGTCCATGTTATTATTCATTTAGTGAGTATCAAGAAAGATATTTATAATCTACAAATGTTACAATCTCAAATCTAAACTTATTATGGAATTCCATAGTCTCTGCTTGCCCCGGTGGGAAATACGCGTGAGTTAATGTATGTATGTATTATTATCTGCGAGTGCCCTCTGTCAAATTCCTTCATTACTTACTTCATTGAATATTGAAAAGCCCTTAATTCTTGTTTTAGGCGCTCCGTAGACACAGACACTTACAATGCAGTTGCTGGTTGCGGACACGTTTTGTAAAACTAACAGATGGATTGTGTTCTTTCTAAATAAAAAAAAAAAAAACATAAACAGCCTATAAACATCCCACTGCTGGGCACATGCCAGTCCTTAATCAACCGGAGGAGGTATGGAGCATACTCCACCCGAGGTGTTATTTTAAGTCTAATAGCCAAGACTAGCTTAACGTGCGTATGTCACCTGTATTGGGCTGGTTTCCCCTTCGCGGATTGGAAGGTCAGACAGGCAGTCGCTTCTGTAAAAAACCGGACCTGTAAATTTTCAGGTTAGGTAAGCGGACCCTGTGAAAAACGGTATAATGCTAGGGAGATGATGGCTGAACTGATGACTGAATTGAAGACGATATGGATGCTTTTGAAGGGGACTAGTCAGTCGATTACATAAGATTACTAAATCTTTAAGGGGCAATATATACGTTTTTACAATAAGATTCCCATTGACATTCAGAATTTGCCTTTCAACTGTTTTAAGACAGTACTTAAACAGAAACTTTACAAAAAAGGTTATTATAAAGTTAGTGATTATTTAGAAGATATGAATGCATGGGATTAACTGTCTGAGAACTGATAGTAGGCAGCTAAATTACTCAATTGTATACCAATATTTTTTTTTTTTTAAAGAACGTCTAGGGCCCTGTGCCGAGGTTTTTCTGGCAGCTTCTTTTCCCCGGCTATACAGGTTGTGAGAAGCTGCAGTAGTTTTAGGCGGATGAGACGTTCGTTATGTAAAATTGACGATTCAAAGTTTAACTATGTTACCTATTGAAGAAAGATATTTTTGAATTTTTGAATTTAAACTGGAAATACGACTACCTGGATAAGGAATTATAGAAAAGGAGACGGGAGACTTTTGCTCATAAGTGGGACACGATAAGCTAGAAAGAGAAAAAGCTAGTGGATTATGTCAGTCTGAGACCCTTAAAGTATCTGTGTTTGCACGCCGCCTTATATAAGCCTGGAATCTGATTTGTCTCGCTTGGTTAGACCAAGGGCCGATTTACAATGGAACAAATTTGTCTCAATTTCGTACATCTGGCCCTTTTCGCGGGCTTTAATACAAAAATAACCCGCGAAATAGATCCTTTATTTGATAAAAAGTTTTTTTTTGTTTTTGTCACTTCCCTTTTAAAAGAGAAATAAATTGCGTTCAGCTGCGTATTATGTCGGGAAAGTGGGGAGTTTCGACTGTTACATGGTCTAAAGTATCTCTCTCTCTTTATTTCAGAGCTGCGTTCTTGTCGGTGGAGTAATCGCCTTCATTACTCCATAGATACGTCATGTAGAACGGTGGTTACCCCAATCGCCTTCCGTTCCGCAGTGTACCGACCAATTTCTCAATCGGTGATATTCTAGCTAGAGCCCTACCAGAATCCATTTCCTTGGCCTCCAACCAGTACTGATACCGCTGCTGCCCGGCATCAGGGGTGCCCTTTTGAAGTAGCGGCGCCTACTCGCTACGTCACAAGATCGTCATAGAACTTAAGTAGCATTTCATAGGTTAGCCCGTCCCAGTGAGCTACCCACTACGTTCTGCTAATCCTGTCACACACACACACACAAAAAATACACAAAAAAGTGAGTGTGGTCTAAAGTATACACTAGTTTAAAGTCTAGTCTATCGAAGTTATCCCTATGTTTATAAGCAGCCACATAAATAGCTGTCAATACTTTCTAAAGTAATATTAGTACTCAATATTCTAGATAGAGGGCGCTAGCGTCGGCTTAATGACGATACATCGATTGAAAGAATTTCGCATGGACAGGAGGACCCGGTGGTGTAACGGTTAACATGCTCGTCCCGGCTTGACAAGAGCTGCGAGTTCAAGTCCCGTCCGAGTCAAAAACATTTTCTTTTTTCGATTTCAATTTTCTCTTTGTGAACCCCCCTAAGCACGGGTTAGTACTATAAAAACAAAACTCATTAAATTTTTCTTTCTAGAAATTCAACTAAGCGTGCAGGGCTCAAGATTCTAATGAGATGTAAAGAAAAATTAAACAACGATCAAAATCACAAGGTCCACTTCTAACTTCATAAGATGATAACAATTTATATTATAAGATCATGCATGCTCTGATAACCACGTCGTATCAATTGTCTAACTTATAGGAGTCGAATTCAGTGGTTAAGAGCCTGAGCCGTTATTTAAACCCGTGCAAATTCAAATTCAAAAATATCTTTATTCAGTAGGTAACATAGTTACACTTTGAATCGTCAATTTTTACATAACGAACGTCTCATCCGCCTAAAACTACTGCAGCTTCTCACAACCTGTATAGCCGGGGAAAAGAAGCTGCAAGAAAAACCTCGGCACAGGGCCCTAGACGTTCTTTCAAAAAATAAACATAAAATATTGATATACAATTGAGTAATTTAGCTGCCTAATATCAGTTCTCAGACAGTTAATCCCATGCATTCATATCTTCTAAATAATCACTAACTTTATAATAACCTGTGTGCCTCTACCACACCCCGGACACTTCATACAAAGCACCTCGTTTTACACAGACACTACACATTGATATTATCGTACACGCCTATCTGTGTGTGTGACGTCTGACACCCTGGGATTCAAGTCTAAACTATGCTCGAGGGAGGGTGAAGTAAACCTAGCTCAGACGCTGGTGGGAAGCGGAGAGTTGCCGTTCTATACGTAGTATTATTCCTTATTCTATGCCACTACTATGTAAGTCACGTGTTCTGCGAACAAGGCCATCACGGACTCAAAAGATGATATTCACTTCAAATACTAAAGCAACTGATTGTCTTCGCCCATCCCACGAATAAATCTATTCGCCTGTCACGATCAAAAAATCCGAAATTGAAAGCGCTTTCAAACCCTATCACTCACGTCTCAAGCCGAGCCTTTATAAAATGACAACTTTAATCTCGAGAAATTTTCGTTGAAACTTTTCATCAATTCGAAAGGCCGCCCGATTTCCATCAGCCGCCCGCTTTTATATTGTTTCTGTAAAAAAACCTCGGTCCATCGCCAATTCGGAGATTAATAAAATGTAAATTTTGCGACACGCCGTGCGCTTCCGGACAATTTCTCAAAAATCTTTTTGCGAAGTTTCCGCGGGATCGTACTTCTTATACCTAAGGCTGGTTACACAGTCACGCTGATGACAACCGCGGGCCGTCAGTCATTCACAAGCACGCATTTTAAACCGCGTTAATATGTATGTACTTAACTTGTTTATTATGAGCGCGGAACACAGTTGCGCGTCAGGGGCCTTAGCCCAGTTGCAAAAGATTATTGACCAAGCAACTTGACCAAGGCCCCTGATGACTCGCGCAACTGTGTAACCGAACCATGCTCATAATAAACTCGTTACACAGTCTCGTAGTTAATCAAGCGTGCTTACGAATGACGCCCCGCGGTTGCCATTTTCGCAACTTCTTCTTCTATCGTGTGGGTTGTGAGGTGGAGAACCAACCTCATGAACCCTGGTGTCCATGTAACGACTATTTACTTACATCAGTCGGTGGTAACCGGGAACAACGGCTTAACGTGCCTTCCGCAGCACGGATCATCTTACTTTTTGACAATCTGGTGATCAGCCAGTAATGTCATAACCAAACAAGGGACCACAAAGTAATTTTTGTAATAATATGTCCCCACCGGGAATCGAGCCCGGGACCTCGTGAGCCCAACGCTCAACCACTGGACCACGGAGGTCGTTGATTTTCGTTACTGTGTGATAAGAACCATGCTGACCGCCCGCGCTTACCAGTAGGGTGTCTACTGTCTACGTAACGATGTAGAATCACGGAATCTGCGTTCCGCGCGCTGACCATCAGGGTGACTATGTAACATTCTTATATAGATAGTGGTTTGTACCCAGACTTTCTTATTAAAAACGCGCCCGTTTTGCGCTCAATCAGTTTTCTTACTTCGACCTAATTTATTACCACTCCAATGGGAAAGTTTGAGCATTTTCAATTTATTATGATTTTGTGAACTTCGTTATAAGTAATTGTTACTTATAATAATAATGTAGCTACACTTATTGAATGCCTATTTGCCCTCCAGATATCTACTGGGTGTTTAAAAAGGTCAAACAGCAAGCAATTCAGCTTAAAATCAATATTGCTATTGTTGACATTTACTGTCAAGTTGCAATATTGTATTTTCAGTTGAATTGCTTCAATGTAGCTTCTAAAAAAAAGTATATAAAGACTTTCTTGGTTATGACCATACTTACCTACTAATGAAATGACGCAATATTGGTTACGATGTCACTTCCACCCCGTACAAGTATGTACAGGTAGCCATACAAGTGCGTATGAGTGTTAGTGCCATCGTAACGACGTCTTTGAGGGATGATTCAGACTATGATTCTGAGTTGATATCAAGTGGAATCTCGTTGTTTTTGATTTTATTATTTTCAGTTCCATACTTTTGCGACGGGAAATTCCACTTGATGTCAACTCAGAATCTTGGTCTAAATCATCCCTCAAAGTTTTCGTTACGATGTCAGTAACACCCTGTTTAGAGACGTTCCTAATTACTTAAGTAACAGTTATTATTGTAATTCTGTGAAAATGTCTGCTGGCTACTTGTTACGATCAATAAATCTTATTTAATCAGATGCAAAAATTGTTAAAAAAAAATCGTTGCGCCTTAAGTAGACAGCTTAGACAGCAACCATACTTCACAGAATAGCTTCGCAAAGCCTTTGGTGAGGCAAGATTCGCTTCATTTAACATTGTCCCAAGGAAGTCACTGTTTCTGTAAACCCTTACAAGTCATCATCACCAGCACATTAACGTCCCCACTGCTGGGGCACGGGCCTTCCCTATGGAAGAATAGGGAGATCGGGCCTTAAACCACCACGCGGACCCAGTGCGGATTGGTGGTTATTAACGACTGCTAATGCAGCCGGGACCAACGGCTTAACGTGCCTTCCGAAGCACGGAGGAGCTCGAGATGAAAACTTTTTTTTTCTGTGGTCACCCATCTTATGCCTTTGCGAAAGTTGCTTAACTTCAACAGTCGCAGACCGAGCGCGTTTAACGCTGCGGCACCGAGCTCCCTTACAAGTATCTACCCTTTGAAATATACGTAATTGAGTTACTGTACAAAAGATGACTGATCTTCCTTTTGCTAATTTAAAAGAAAGAGAGATGCCTTTTATTTCAGAACACCACTCAGACAGTACAACAAACATAACGTAGACACACATACCATTAGCATAAAACAATCTGAACATGAAAAAGTAAAAAAAAAAACAAAAAAAAAAAGTAGTTTTGAGTAAGCTTTAACCCGAACAAGCTGTTATAACACTGGTACTGTACTGTTATCTCGCATGCACCGACCACTGCTCCTTAAGATACAGGCTAACCTAGTTTAAGGAGCAGGGTTCGTGTTTTTATACTTATGTTTTAGTTTTTAATCTATTGTCCTTTTGTTCTTATGGTCAAATAAATATTTTTATTTATTTATTTTTTTATTATACGTAGTTGTAAAACAACTGAATCGACTGAACTTATAACAACATATACGACGATATCCCAATTTGTAGTCAGAAGTAATTGCATCGCGAGATGAACGAAGTACCCACACCTCACCGAGCTTTACTTTAAACCCACGTAATAGGTGATGAGCCGTATCGCCGTCGCTAATAAACTTAACTAAACTTATAACTCAATCTGATAGATATGCCTATCCAGAACTTATCCCGCAGAAAGCACGCACTCTAATCATCGCTATCAAGCCCATTTATCAGTAGCTAATCTAAATAATTTACAACTAAGCTCTCGCTAAATCCCTCTACATAGAAACTGGGAAGTTGTATTTATGCAACCGATATAGGTAACTTCATTAGCGCGTTTCAGGCCCGCTATTGTGATTGGCTCTCGGATTTGTGGCGTGGTGTATTTGCGTTTTCAAGCTGTATTTTACGACATTGTTAGAGAGCTTCCTCACGGCGGATACTTGTGATATCGACAAGTTGCGATTTGAGTATGTATAGAGTATATATATAAACTGCCTATATACGTCCCACTGCTGGGCACAGGCCTCCCCTCAATCAACCGGAGGGGGTATGGAGCATACTCCACCACGCTGCTCCACTGCGGGTTGGTGGAGGTGTTTTTACGACTAATAGCTGGGACCAACGGCTTAACGTGCCCTCTGAAGCACTGAATCATCTTACTTTTTCGGACAATCAGGTGATTCAAGCCTGAAAAGTCTACCAAACAAAGGACAGTCGCACAAAGTGATTTCGACAATGTTCCCATCGGGAATCGAACCCGGACCTCCAGATCGTGAGCCTAACGTTCTAACCACTAGACCACGGAGGCTGTAAATGTGTATGTATAGAGTAGATGACAGAAACTTACAGCCTTTAGCGCTTCCTATTTGTCCATATATAAATCTAAAACAAAAGTAACAAAACAAATATGTATCGCGCTGACCATCAGGGTGACTATGTAACATTCTTATATAGATAGTGGTTTGTTTCCAGACTTTCTTATTAAAAACGCTGCCCGTTTTGCGCTCAATCAGTTTTCTTACTTCGACCTAATTTATTACCACTCCAATGGGAAAGTTTGAGCATTTTCAATTTATTATGATTTTGTGAACTTCGTTATAAGTAATTGTTACTTATAATAATATAATAATAATGTAGCTACACTTATTGAATGCGTATTTGCCCTCCAGATATCTACTGGGTGTTTAAAAAGGTCAAACAGCAAGCAATTCAGCTTAAAAACAATATTGCTATTGTTGACATTTACTGTCAAGTTGCAATATTGTATTTTCAGTTGAATTGCTTCAATGTAGCTTCTAAAAAAAAGTCTATAAAGACTTCCTTGGTTATACCATACTTACCTACTAATGAAATGACGCAATATTGGTTACGATGTCACTTACACCCCGTTCAGGTATGTACAGGTAGCCATACAAGTGCGTATGAGTGTTAGTGCCATCGTAACGAAGTCTTTGAGGGATGATTCAGACTATGATTCTGAGTTGGTATCAAGTGGAATTTCGTTATTTTTGATTATATTATTTTAAGTTCCATACTTTTGCGACGGGAAATTCCACTTGATGTCAACTCAGAATCTTGGTCTAAATTATACCTCAAAGTTTTCGTTACGATGTCACTAACACCCTGTTTAGGGACATTCCTAATTTCTTAAGTAATAGTTATTATTGTAATTTTATGAAAATGTCTGCTGGCTACTTGTTTAGATCAATACATCCTACTGAATAAGATCCAAAAATTGTTAAAAAAAATCGTTGCGCCTTATAGAATAGCTTCGCAAAGCCTTTAGCGAGGCTAGACTCGCTTCATTTAAAATTATCCCAAGGAAGTCACTGTTTCTGTTAACCCTTACAAGTCACCATCACCAGCACATTAACGTCCCCACTGCTGGGGAACGGGCCTTCCCTTTGGATGGATAGGTAGATCGGGCCTTAAACCATCACGCGGGCCCAGTGCGGATTGGTGGTTATTAACGACCGCTAATGCAGCCGGGACCAACGGCTTAACGTGCCTTCCGAAGCACGGAGGAGCTCGAGATGATTTTTTTTTCTGTGGTCACCCATCCTATGTCTTTGCGAAAGTTGCTTAACTTCAACAGTCGCAGACCGAGCGCGTTTAACGCTGCGGCACCGAGCTCCCTTACAAGTATCTACCCTTTGAAATATAATTGAGTTACTGTACAAAAGATGACTGATTTTCCTTTTGTTAATTTGAAAGAAAGAGAGATGCCTTTTATTTCAGAACACCACTCAGACAGTACAACAAACATTACGTAGATACACATACCATTAGCATAAAACAATCTGAACATGAAAAAGTTAAAAAAAAAAAACAAAAAAAAAGTAGTTTTGAGTAAGCTTTAACCCGAACAAGCTGTTATAACACTGGTACTGTACTGTTATCTCGCATGCACCGACCACTGCTCCTTAAGATACGGGCTAACCTAGTTTAAGGAGCAGGGTTCATGTTTTTATACTTATGTTTTAGTTTTTAATCTATTGTCCTTTTGTTCTTTTGGTCTTATGGTCGGGCAATGTTATATTTTTATTTATTTATTTTTTTATTATACACACGCACACACACATACACACACACGCACACACGCACGCACACACACACATACACATACAAGCATTTATAAATTTGATATTTTCTTTTTAAGAAATATTTTATGATTTAGTCTAACAATTTAAAAAAAAAAAAAAAAAAAACTTAATTTTTCTTAATTTTTTTTTTATATTTTGTTATTTTTTCTTGACCATGACTTTTTGGGGGTGGAGGCCTGGAGTCCTAAAACACAGGGTATCCTAGTTTAGGCTCCAGCCTCTACAAATATTGTATTTTTGTATGTAATTATGTATCCATATGTTTTATAATTTGTAGAGGAAATAAAGATTTTACCTACTTACTTACTTACTTACTTTATTATAGTTGTAAAACAACTGAATCGACTGAACTTATAACAACATATATGATATCCCAATTTGTAGTCAGAAGTAATTGCATCGCGAGATGAACGAAGTACCCACACCTGACCGAGCTTTACTTTAGACCCACGTAATAGGTGATGAGCCGTATCGCCGTCGCGAATAAACTTAACTAAACTTATAACTCAATCTGATAGATATGCCTATCCAGAACTTATCCCGCAGAAAGCACGCACTCTAATCATCGCTATCAAGCCCATTTATCAGTAGCTAATCTAAATAATTTACAACTAAGCTCTCGCTAAATCCCTCTACATAGAAACTGGGAAGTTGTATTTATGCAACCGATATAGGTAACTTCATTAGCGCGTTTCAGGCCCGCTATTGTGATTGGCTCTCGGATTTGTGGCGTGGTGTATTTGCGTTTTCAAGCTGTATTTTACGACATTGTTAGAGAGCTTCCTCACGGCGGATACTTGTGATATCGACAAGTTGCGATTTGAGTATGTATAGAGTATATATATAAACTGCCTATATACGTCCCACTGCTGGGCACAGGCCTCCCCTCAATCAACCGGAGGGGGTATGGAGCATACTCCACCACGCTGCTCCACTGCGGGTTGGTGGAGGTGTTTTTACGACTAATAGCTGGGACCAACGGCTTAACGTGCCCTCTGAAGCACTGAATCATCTTACTTTTTCGGACAATCAGGTGATTCAAGCCTGAAAAGTCCTTACCAAACAAAGGACAGTCGCACAAAGTGATTTCGACAATGTTCCCATCGGGAATCGAACCCGGACCTCCAGATCGTGAGCCTAACGCTCTAACCACTAGACCACGGAGGCTGTTAATGTGTATGTATAGAGTAGATGACAGAAACTTACAGCCTTTAGCGCTTCCTATTTGTCCATATATAAATCTAAAACAAAAGTAACAAAACAAATATATGTAATAATTATAGTTATTTCTTAGTTTACAAACATATGAAAAATTACTATGAGAGTACCTCTTGACTACTCCAACTGAGAATGTCATAGTCGCGAGCTGATGTTATGTCATAAGCCTACATTTGTACGTTTGAGGTCTCCACCCGTAACCTTGAGCAAGGGTTCTATGTTATACCCCGTAGGTCTGGGTCCCTTTCCGATCTCAGCCAACGTCTCACTCCGGCCTACTGAAGTAAGAAGCCGCCACCCCCGTGGCAAGAACGCGCCGAACAGGAATTGCCCCAGTGGATAGCAGAGAAAATGACTCTGTCCCCCTTCGGGCCGTTAATGGTTTTGTATGAACCCAAAACCAAAGGCCAAAGGTCTAATACTGGCAACCCTAAAATCGCACATGTGCGTGAGGCGTGAGGCAGGTGTCTTACAATCATGTTATTTCGTTTGTAATTTTATACTTTTATAAGAACGAAAGAAAGAAAGAAAGAAACATTTATTACTTCCGGACATCACAGACACAGACAGACAGGTACATTACATTTAACACAGGACAGAAACCACATGGAAATCAATAAGTACACAGACAAAAAAAAATATCCAAAACAAAAAGAAAAGCAAGCATTATAAGCAGTAGCGTGAGTAGCGGTTTTTAACACGTGAGCTTTGTTCTCGCCATTTCTTCGGCCAAGAAGAAGAAGAAGATCCGGAGCGATGGGCACGAGTCCGTTACTCACTGGATACCTCAGGGCGGGCATAGAAGTCGAGGAAGACCGCGTAAAAGATGGGGAAAATATGTATATTCAATGAAAATACATATTTTCACCATACTTCCGAAATGCATTTCTCAAGCATACCTATTCTCTTCGATATATTAATTATAAATATCTGCGATAGTCTACCTACATAAGAACCAATATCTTGTATAGGTTGTATCTACTTCTTCGCCTATCATGTGGGTTTTGAGGTGGATTGCCAACCTGACATGGCTCTTTAATACGACTACATACATACTTACATCGGCAAGTAGTAACCGGGACCAACTCCTTAACGTGCCTTCCGAAGCACGGATCATCTTTCGGACAATCGGGCGATCAGCCTGTAATATTCTAACCAAACTAGGGATCACAGAGTGATTTTTGTGATATGTCCCCTCCGGGATTCGAACCCGGGACCTCGCAGGTCAACCACTGCACCACAGAGGCCGTTGGCTGTATCTATGGGACGCGTCGATCGATATTATGCTAAATAGATGAAGCTAGGTCTTAACTAGATTTACTAACAATTTGGAAGGTATTCAGTGTGAAAATCTACCGTATACATTCAATTTGCCTTATCTGAAACTTCAGCTTATTTCAGTAAAGCGATAGGTTCGTTAGGGGTTACTGAAAATATTCTGAACTTATTTTTTAAAAGAGTATTAATAATAGTAATTGATAATAGACAACGGCCTCCATGATCTAGGTCCCCGGTTCGATTCCCGGTGGTGACATTATCATTAAAATCCCTTCAATCCATAAAGTTAACTTTTATTTATAAATAATGAGAACAATACAGTACAAAAATTCTTCGTTGCCCAAAAAAAAAACAAGTTATGTCCAATTGGCAACTTTAGGGTGAAATAAACTGAAACTATAGAGGATGTATGCACACTATTGCACACTATTAGCACAAGGCCTGTTTTTTGTTAACTTGTAGAGTTATACAATAAATTCATCTGATTTGATTTGAAGTAAAAATATTAATAATCAGGGGCCGTGCAATAAGGTGATGCCTACAATAAAATTTTACCGGCAATGTTATTGCAAAAAAAGTTTTCCTCGAAATAGGTAAATAAATAAATCATCATCAATTTAAGAGCCACGCTCTTGTCGGTGTAGCATTTTCCATTCCAGTCTATCAAAGGCCAATTCCTTGACTTCCCTAAATAAATAAATACATCATAAAAATATATCGTCATAAACGAAACCGTACACGTAGGTAACAAGGTTATCGTTGCGTACATAGCTGCAATACGTTGTCGCAAGGTACATAATACAATATGTGTTGCCGTCCAAAGACGTAATTACATTTCACATACCTAACTCATATTACGAGTCGCGTTTCTCCAAATTTCGTCAAGTTCGTTGCCCTCGACATGGCTGTATGAAGAACCTATATAAACTCATTCGACAATTAAAGAGAGGCGAACTTCGAGCGTACAATGAAACTTCAGTTGTAATTCATTTCGCTCTAATTCTGCATACGATCTACTGCTAGCGACATAGCGACAAACGCAGTTCTGACACTCCATACAAAAATCACTTTCTTATACTGTGTGTCGCCTTCCTTCGTGAGAGCAAGATGGACAGTCTACGAGCTTTTTTGACGTGACTTGTAGTAGTATTGTAGTTTTGCCGCAGATGGAATTAACTACTTGGCCAGCCAAATGGGGAGTTTAAGAAAACAGGCCTGAGGATGCCCAGTTGGACGCGAACCTCGGCTCAGGGTGTCGTCTGAGAGGAAAAATATTTGAAAGAATTAATCGACCCTAGCGGGTCGATAGCGATAAGCGCTGACTGAGGGAAATCGTCGACCACGCCAGCGGGGTCGGTATCGGGGTCCTAACTGTCCACGCGCGCTCCCTTACTCTTTAACGACTTAAATATACCATTGTCATAGAATAAAGAATATAAGTACTTACTCATATATGCAATAGTCTAGTCAATTTCTTGTAAAATAATAAATTAACAAGCTGGTTGCACTTAAGACCTCCTGATTACGTGTCGTTCCTGTAATAGACTACAGATACCCACAAAAATATCAATTTTATAATTATGACGACTATGGTTCAAAACCACTGTTTACCAATCGATCGTGGTTTTACCTTGGAATTCCCAAGGTATTCCGTCAATCAGCATACCACCCTACAAATAACGATCGCAGTGTAAAAATAATAACGTCGATTTTTATAAACTTCGTCGGCAATTATTTTGTCTATGGTGTGATCGTGGTTTCACCTTGGTATTCCCACGGTATTTCGTCAATCAGCATACGATCCTGCAAATAACGATCATAATACAGTATAAGTAAGATCGATTTTTGTTTGAATAAAAGTCATGAATAACGAATGATTGGTGGGTAGATGTAGTACTTTTCTATACGCTACCAGCCCGCAACACAACCACAACTTTTGCCGGAGTTCAGTTAGAGAGATTCATTATTACTATGATAAAGTGTTCTGCACATACTACGGCGTATTGTGAGTAGAAATTAGTTTGCTTAAGTTATGGAACTTTACCAAGATAAAATCTAAGTAATTAGCTTGGAACGTTGAATGAGAATTATTAATGAGATATTTAACGATTTGTATAAAGTTATTAGTTAATAATTATGCGGAGTTATAAAGCACGTGTTCATTGTATTCGTAAAATAATTAGGTAATACACCTGCTTATCCAAAATTTTATCGAAAATTAAATTACAGATTCGAAATTCGATTGAGCAATACACTTTAATAACGGATATTAATTAATAGTGTATTACTATTGTGCATTCTATTTATTTCAATATTTGTTTTGTCTGTGTGTTAATAGTATATTATATATTATTACAGTTTCATTGGATTATAATTGAGTATCTTTTGGTAAATATGTATATTATATTGAATATTTATTAATGTATGTATAGAATATTTATAATATTAACTTTAGTTTATTTTTATTTATATCTTGTTACACCATTCCGCAATGTAACGAATACTGAGTGAGGGACATGATTCAAGCCATGATTCCGAGTTGATATCAAGTGGAATTTCCTGCCGGAAAATTCATTAAACTTTTTTATTTTCAGTTCCATGCTTTTGTGACGGAAAATTCTACTTGATATCAACTCAGAATCATGGCCTAAATCATCCCTCAAAGGTTTCGTTACGATATCACTAGCACTTTGTATGTGTCCCACTGCTGGGGACTGGCGTTTCCTCAATGAACCGCTGAGAGTATGCAGAATACTTCACCACGTTCCATGCTCGACGAATATTCATGGATATTAGCAACTTTGGAGAACCCTGACATCACATAACATGACGTAATCACAAAATGGGATCGCTCTTATACAAAAACGCCCCGAAACTTAGTAATTCAGACAAAGTCCGGCATATTACTGAAGTACCGACATTTTGCCCTCCATTTCACTCTATTATGACAAAGATGGTCGTAGAAAGTAATGACCAATAGGCGGTCAAAGGCTCGATAATATTGTTATTGGTGACATGTCCTAGAGAGGGGTACATTTGTTACCTGACCGCGGCGAAACAAAAAGGAGGGTTATGTGTTTAACCGCTATGTACAGTCATGAGCAATATAATGTACCCACTTTAGGAGTCTGTCGCACTAACATATTTGACATTTAGTGAGACTTACAGTTCAATTTGTCAAAAAAGTTAATGTGACATGGTACCAAAGTGTATACCATATTAATGGTCGTGACCGTATGTATGTATATCTTCTTCTTATCGTGTGGGTTGTGAGGTGAATAATATAATGTATGTGATCCTATAAAGGTTCAAAAAAAAATAAAAAGAAAGAAGAGAAGAGAGAAGGTGGAATAAAGTATTAGTGATTGAAAGGTTCCAGTTTTTTTCCTTTTGAGTTTCGGATCCGTAAAAATGGTTGTGGTATGTTTGGTTTGCAATCAAAAAAGGGCATACAACAAATTGATCCTAGAAGGGTTCTGTTTATCCTGAGGTTCGGAACCCTAAAAATACCTATCTTAATGGACTTATTGAAGCGTCGCGTCGCAAGCGGTACGCAAACAACGTTCCATGAAGGCTTGATACGTTTTATGGTTCCATAATACTTTATTTCACTTCAAGTAGCCATAAAATATTGAAAGTCACTTTAGCTGTAACACTTGGTTGATATACCTACATTAAAGTCACATAAAATGTAAAGTTTGACAATACTCGTATAACTATATGAAAAACATAACATAAACTCACGACTTTATCGCAATTGGGTTGTCAGAGGTACATCCATCGCAAGAACCTCACCGACACGTACGTACACGTATCCATACAAGTTTGTATGGGTACTAGTAACACCGTAACGAATACTGAGGAGTATGATTCAGACCAAGATTCTGAGTTAATGCATGTGGAATGTCCTGTCGGAAGCAGCAGAGCATAGTAGTTATTTGTTTGCAGGAGCACCTCAAAGGTCAGACATTATCGTCCATATACAACTAATCCAAGAAGAATCAACTTTATTTTCATTAATTTCATCATAAAATACCGTACGAGAATAACCCGCCGAAGTTACCGATGTTTCACTTGGCTAATGGTACGTAAATTTAATTTTGGCAGCGAAATGTTATTTTATTCGTGTTACGATTAACTTTGTGAACTTGACGACACATGCGTCAGTTTTCGTTAAAACTGTACAAATTCAATTTGCACGAATTAAATAATTCGTTTCTGTACCTACCTAGTTTAAACAACAAAACTTTTTAAACGTATTGGTTGGGTAGCTACCTCATCAATAAAATGTAATGATAGGATTTGAAAGTGCGTGTTTCGGAAGGCACATTATGCCGTTGGTCCTGGTTACTATTAACTGATTTGACGTAGTCGGTCCATAAACCACGTTGAGGGCCTTTGGCGGTTCAATAATAACCCCGTCACCAGGGTTGATGACGTGGGAAATCCACCTTACAACACACACGATAATCAGACAGCCACGGGTGCTCCGTGGTTCCTTTGCAATGAAAATCTGCACATTGACCTAGGTCTGCTAACCATTGCCCAATGGCTCAAATTAGCTTCAAAGCGGCAGCCAATCAGTTCGCGACACCAAACACCCCCAGGACCCCGATACCGACCCCGCTGGCGTGGTCGACGACTTCCCTCAGTCAGCGCTTATCGCTATCGACCCGCTAGGGTCGATTAATTCTTTCAAATATTTTTCCTCTCAAACGACGCCCTGAGCCGAGGTTCGCGTCCAAATGGGCACCCTCAGGCCTGTTGTCCTAAACGTTGTACCGGGTGAGAGCCTTCAGCGTTCCCCATTTGTCCGGCAAAGTAGTTAATGCTATCCGCGGCAAATCTACAATAAGTCACGTCAAAAAAAAGCATGGGAATAGTACTTGTACATATAAAAATTAATACAAAGATATATACACTTATGAGTACATAAACTACATAATAATATACATATAATTGTTATTGTTACTACATACCATGGTAGAAAAGGAGTAGATTGATTATGAATAATAATTAAGAGTAAATTCAGATAATGCTGAAAATATTCATCTACGTCTAGAATAGAAGTTTCAGCCAAATTCATGCAAGCTTCAGCCAAATTCCTCTTCAGGACACAATTTACCCGACGCTGTGCTTAGCATATGTAATATATAGTATGTAGTCAGGGATGGTAAACATTTTAACGGTACAGTTATCTAATTGGGTAAACTACTAGACGTTAATTTGTTACAAATTGAAGTGGGTTGGTATTTACAGAAATAGACTTACTTCTACAACGCTTGGATTCAACGAACTAAGTCAGTATTTGGAATTGATTTTTTTTAATACAATTATTTTTTTGGTGATTGTAAAACATAATAATATTGACGATTTCAAAACAAGCAACTGATGATTTAAAAATCGCTTATTTGTTGTGTACTGTATGATATACTGATGTACTGTATTGAATGTGTTCCTCTAGTTATTAAATAACTTGTAATGTATTCATTGATTCAAAAGAAGTGTTGCTGTTGCTGTTGCAGTTTCTTGTCATTTCATCTCCTCAGCCATAACACCTTGCGAAATGACGTAAATTCAAATATGTTACATTGACCTTCAACAAGTTTATCCATGATAATTACGTTGAATAAATGATTCTGATTTCTGACCTTTCCTTTTATAAATTCATGATTCTAGGTCTATGGGAAGTACCATATAAGTTTAGATTCCCCTAGAAAATGTTATGAAAAGCGGCTCAAACTGTGTCTTTGGCTTGCGTTAATTTGGAAACTTAAGTAAGTACGTATTTAATTTTAATTTTAACTTGATACATCCACGCATTCCCAAAAAAAAGTGTCTTAACACACAGATGGCCAACAAAGAGTTACGCGTTTTGTTTATCTTTTTGAGGCACATAACCCTAAAAATCGATACGTTAGTGACACTTAAAAGAAAAGGAAGAAGTAAGTCAGGTTCAAAGCAAATGGAATTCCGTTATTTCTCTGGGAAGTAGGCGTGATTTCTGTTTGTATTTAAATGACTCTTAAACAAAATGAAGTTCACTTCTTACAATTTTCACCACATGTGCCGAAGGTTTAGCACCCCTGCTTCGACATTAGTACACAAGGACCCTTCTAACTTGTCTCTAGTTTCGTATTCAAATTAAACAGTGAATAAATTAAAACGCAACACGGTAATTCTTTAGAAGTTTGCCTTGCATGGAATTTGTGATGACGCAAGAGTTAAGGGCGTACCTAGGTAAGATTAATGAGGGTAAAACATCGTAGGTCGCATGGTATAAGAAGATAGGTATGCTCAATCCTATGACAAGCCGCCATTGCTAGCCCATTGATGACGTAAGTGTTACCATTCAATTGGTATCTCCAACATTCCAAGGACACGAATTTTAATATTAAAATTTAAGTGAATTACTGACTTACGTATTGAATTACTAATATTTGTCACGTATACAAAAATCATGAAAACTGTACGCAATTTTTTTATTAAAAGTACAAAATTTCCTTGCAAAGTAAATTAAAAACATTGGACGTGGGTACTTTATTTTTTATAAAATAGCAACGCAGGATCGGATGACGTCAGCTGGGCTAACCTTGAAAATGCTAGCTGCCAGTTTTGAGCATACCTGGTCTTCTTATACCATGGTAGGTCGTTTACGATGACGCTATGTACTACGCATTAGTGTCATTCTCTAAGGTTATGCCATGATCTCTTCTTCTTGTAATCCTTTTATCCCCTGTGGGATGTCTCTCTCTATTTTGTACTCTCGTCGGAGTAATCGCCATTCCTCTCTCCTTCCCGCCAAAACCTTCACCTCCCGATACGACACGACCTTCTCTTTTATTTCTTTCTGTGGGATGTAGGGCTCGAATAAACAAATTCCCACTCCTCACGATCTTTGCAGCTTCTATAGCTTGCTCCCATGACATGCCGAGAGTTTTCAACTCTTGGTCAACCGAGCGTCTCGCCAGTAGGAGTAACGTCATAAAATAATCGATCGATTATTTTGAGGAGCTCGGTGGCGCAGCGGTAAACGCGCTCGGTCTGCGATTATTGAAGTAAAACAACTTTCGCAGAGGCCGGTCATAGGATGGGTGACCACAAAAAAAAAAGGTTTTTTAACTCTCGCGCTCCTCCGTGCTTCGGAAGGCACGTTAAGCCGTTGGTCCCGGCTGCATTAGCAGTCGTTAATAACCACCAATCCGCACTGGGCCCGCGTGGTGGTTTAAGGCCCGATCTCCCTATCCATCCATAGGGAAGGCCCGTGCCCCAACAGTGGGGACGTTAATGGGCTGATGATGATGATGATGAAGTTCGTTCTTTTTCCCTAACATGCGTACCACGTGATTTTGTTCGTATTTTAACAAAACAACATGACTTATTTAGGTTCACATACTAGCGCAATCGACAAAACGACATAATCGTATCGTCAGACTCGATAAAAAACCGTGACAAAATTTTATCACGTTGGTGCGCATGTTAGCTCTACAGGTTTCTTTGGGGTGCCCATTTGCCATCATAATTAGTAATAATAAAGGCGTAGGGATGTGACGACCCCATCGCCCCCTGGTGAATTCATCAGCGAACCTGATGAATTCAACAGTGCAGTCAGTCTCCGCAGGCCAGCTTGTGGCGAGCTGTTGGTGAGTGACGACACCACGGAGCTGAGATCCTCCGAGAGTCGGACAGACCCTCCGTCTCCTACTTGCCTTCACTGGTCGGCCGGAGTGGACCCCACCAGGGGCCGCAGGACACTCACCTCTGGCTTGCCTTCATTAGCCGGCCACAGTTGTCACTAACACTCTGAATGTGCGACAGCTATCTCGCGGCGTAGGTCGAAAATTCTCTAAAAGGCGAACTTGTTTGACAGTTTTCTTTAAATACATATAGCAGCGCGCCGCGAAGTGGCAGGCAGAGAGGAATAGTTATATATTATGTCGTGGCCAGATTTTAGAATTGATCATTTTCATGATGACTGTGTTCGAACATTTTATGAAATGGGGCCTGAAATGTGTAAATACGTTTATATGCCACCAATAGTTCACAAAGTGTCACAATAAATTAACAAAAGCGACCCTTTCACCGGTCGAACTCTACGTGTTAAGTATGAACAGTACTTTAGGTTCATTTCAAGCCTATACTATGAGTTCTCGAAAGTGGTTAGTTATATTAAATATTTTATGTTTTATGTTTATTTTTATTTTTTTAAAGAACGTCAAGTAGCAATAACTTTATTACGTTTATTTTTATTTTTTTAAAGAACGTCTAGGGCCCTGTGCCGAGGTTTTTCTTGCAGCTTCTTTTCCCCGGCTATACAGGTTGTGAGAAGCTGCAGTAGTTTTAGGCGGATGAGACGTTCGTTATGTAAAATTGACGATTCAAAGTGTAACTATGTTACCTACTGAATAAAGATATTTTTGAATTTTGAATTTTGAATTATAATTCATACGTGTAAATCATATGAAATACGAGCGACTATAGACGAAGTGATTAAATAACAATGTTATTTAAATAAAGGAGTTAAAACTAACTACTTATAGTATACATTAATTCTATAAAATCTTTCTTTATAAACTGATAATAACCGGACTGTAGGGTTTTGGCACACACCGGACACTTCATACAAAAAACCTCGTTTTACACACACTAAACATTAACGTTATCGTGCGCGCGCATCTGTGTGTGACGTCTGACGCCCATACGATTGAAGACTAAAGTAAGACCGAGGGGGTGAGGTAAACCTGGCTCAGCAGCTGGTGGGGAGTGGAGAGTTGCCGTTCTATGCGTAGTATTTTTTTTTATTATAAAAATGAAAATGTCTTTATTAAATAATTAAAACAGAGTTACAATATTATTTTACATGATGATATTGTAACTCTCTTTTAATTAATTAATAAAGACATTTTCATTTTCATAATCAAAAAAAAAAATATTATTCCTTATTCTACGTATCGTATTGGAAATGCGATCTACTCTAGCCATAGAGACCCCACTGGCGTGGTCGATGATTTCCCTCTTCAGCACTTATCGCTATCGACCCTCTAGGGTCGATTAATTATTTTAAATATCCTCTCAGACGACGCCCTGAGCCGAGATTCGCACTCAACTGGGTACCCTCAGGCCTGATGTCTTAAATTTTATGCCGATTGCCCTCAGCGCTCGCCATATGTCCGGCCAAGTAGTTAATGCCATCTACGGCAAATCCGCAATAAGTCACGTCAAAAATAAGATGTACGCACCTTATCGTGAAAACCTCAGTAGCGCACTTTCGAAAATCACATTCAGATGTGATGTTCTTCAACAAAACACGATAGTTTCATACTGAGTAAAGTGGAGACTATTTTTATTCTTTGGAGTGAAACAGCTTTTAGCGCTCTCCATTTCTCCGGCCAAGTAATTTACGCCATTTGCACGAAATCTACGATAAGTCATTTAAAAAAGGTACTGCGATTATTAAAGGACTGGAACAGGTTGAATAGTATTTATCAAAATAACAAGAAAATGAAGCTTTTTCATCCGGAAAATAATATAATTACACTTTTATATTACGATTGAATTTAACCTCGTAAGTCCGAGATTCCCTACGAATTTAAGGTAGTTATGAAACCAATATCTATATTCTTAAGAGGCGCCCACCCCCGCGACAAGGACGCGCCGAACAGGAATTGCCCTAGTGGAGGGCAGAGAAGATGAATCTCTCCCCCCTGGGACCAGGTTAATGGTCTTGTATGAAACTAAAACCAAAGGCAAACATTTCCTTATCAAATCTTCAAGTTAGGTAAGTAGTTTGGAAAATGATGATGATGCATATAAAATACTAAAATTAAGCGACAAAAGGAAAGGTGACAATCGAGTGATTTTCAGTAGTATTCCCCAATTAGATTCTCGCGACGATACCCAACTTTCCCTGCCACCACCTGTCTGACACCTTTAATTCCTTATTGCTTCATTTACATACACGTTTGGGGAATTCCGTTAATGACAAAACGATTACTAGGTATTGCTTAGAATAAAACGGCTTTAGTTAACACTTTCAAGGACAGAACGTCTAATGACGTTCCGATCCCAAGGTGTCATATTACCTATTATGAACCATCAATGACCCATGATCTCTGTCCATGAAAGGGTTAAAAACTTAAGCGTGATACTTTATACCAGAGAAAAACAAACCTAATGACGTTCCGATCCCAAGGTCTCATATTACCTATTATGAACCATCAATGACCCATGATCTCTGTCCATGAAAGGGTTAATGGTCTGCCAGAGGCCGGGATGCAAAACGCATAGGTACTATATACATCATGATCTTACCTATAAATGTTTTATGTGCATCTAGTGACTAGCATTTATAGGTACTGAAAGAGTCAAATGAATAGGCCAAGATAAGTCTACGTACGAATAATATAATAAAACACGGCTGTTCTGTCGTGATCACGTCTAGGGACGCTCTTCCGTTTTCACAGGGTCAGTTTACCTTCTTCTTTTTATCGTGTGGGTTGTTAGGTGGACTACCAACCTCATCAACCCTGGTGTCATGGTTATTAGCTCATGTAACGACTACATACTTACATCAGGAAGTAATAACCGGGATCAACGGCTTAACGTGTCTTCCAAAGCACGGATCATCTTACTTTCGGATAATCAGGTGATCAGCCTGTAATGTCCTAACCAAACTAGGGATCACACAGCGATTTTTGTGACATGTCCCCACCGGGATTCGAACCCGGGGCCTCCGGATCGTGATTCCAACGCTCAACCACACTGGACCACAGAGGCTGGAATGAGTGGTACGAGTATTTTTTATTGGTTCGGTCTTGTGCAGATAATGAATGAAAGTATAGTCTGAGAAGTCAGAAGTGAAATTAATTTGAAAAAAGAACGAAAAATAATTAATATAATTTAAAATAGGAAAACCGTTAACAAACGGTTATGGCATTAAGATTACAATCCATATCAATACTATAGGTATATATTCGATAACACTGACGTGTTTCGTAACCGTTTCCAACTTGGCTTACGTCCTTGTATTGTGCTGGTTTTCCCTTCGAGTTGGAAGGTTAGATGTGCAGTCGGTTCTGTAAAAAATCTTCAGGTTATATAGGCGGACCTCGTCAAAAACGGGATAACGCCTCCCTGGCCATAAGACCAACTTTGAAGGCATTAGGTATATTTAAATTAAAATGAAGACAATGAAATATAGTATTTCATTGCACAATATTAACAGAGTGGCACGAAACTTACACGATACATGAAAATACAATAGCGGCTTTATTCTTCTAAAGCATATACAGAATGTCAGTGACGTCGTAACGAATACTGAGGGGTATGATTCAGACCATGATTCTGAGTTAATATCAAGTGGAATTTTCCGTCAATGAGCTGAATCATCCCTATCAGTATTCGTTACGATGTCATTTACACCCCATACAAGTACATTATAGGTGTTAGTGACACCGTAACGAATACTGAGGGGGATGATTTAGACCTTGATTCTGAGTTGAATTTAATATCGGAAAATTTATGAAAATTTTAGTGTTTTTCTTGTTATTTTTAGTTCCATACTTTTGCGACAGAAAATTTCGTTCAAAACTCAGAATCATGGTCTGAATCACCCGTCAAAATTTTCGTTACGATGTCATTAACACCTGGTATTTCACATTTTCAGCGCCCCAGCTCTCTGATATATTCGCAAAGCAATATTTCATAAGGTATGCATTTATCCCGTACAAAGTAAAGATAACTTAAATTGTGTACAAAATGTCAACAATTATTTATTGTATTAAAGCCAAGTGTACCTAAATCAAATTGTTTATTCATTTATGTATCCACATTTGATATGTCACAGGTTGATCCCAAAAAGTATCCAACGTTTATGGATTCAATATTTTATGCCGGAGTTTTTAATTATTCCTTTTAGCAACGGTGACACTTAATTGGCTTTAGAATATATTATGTGCAAATTTGAGTGCCATATTACGGAGATAAAAAGTATTTTAAATGAGTTCGCTTTTTAGGAAAATATTTGAAATTATTTCCACGAATGTTCGTAGACAATTAATTATTTCGTGTGTCTTAATTACGAAAAATGTTATTTTATGCCTAACCCAACTTGTTATGTCAGTCAACTGCAAAATATGACAAAATATTTTAAGTACATTGTCCAGTGTATGTATATACGTTTTTACAATAAGATTCCCATTGATATTCCGAATGTTCCTTTGAATAGTTTTAAGACAATAATTGAATCGAAACTTTCTAAAAAAGGTAAGTAATTATTTAGAAAATATAAATGCATGGGATTAACTGTCTGAGGACTGATATTAGGCAGCCAAATTACTAAATTGTATACCAATATTTTGTCTAGGGCCCTATGCTGACGTTTTTCCTGCAGCTTCTTTTCCTCGGCTATACAGGTTGTGAGACGCTGTAGTAGGTTTAGGCGGATGAGACGTTCGTTATGTAAAAATGACGACTCAAAGTGTAACTATGCTACCTACTGAATACTTAAATACATTTTTTGAGTTTGTGGTGATAACCATTACACAACTGGGTCCTCATCCTGTCCATGCGAAATTCTTTCAATCTATGTAAGGTCATTAAGCCGACGCCGGCGTCATCTATCTATAATATTGAGTACTAATATTACTTTGGACCGACAAGTCTACAGTTACATGTAGATTTAAACTTATCGTTAAGATGACACCTTTGCTATTTCTATTTAGAAATTAGCAAAAAAAAAAACGAAAAAAAAAAAAATTTTTTTATTATTATTAGCCTGTGTGATCCCACTGCTGAGCAAAGGCCTCCCCCATGTCTTTCCAAGTATCCCGGTTCTGTGCGAGCTCTATCCAGTCTTTTCGATAACCGTCGAGATCATCGCGCTATCGTTTCCGGGGTCTACCACGTCTGCAGTGTCCGTCCCCAGTACCCAGTGCGTGATGATCTTTGCCCATCGTTCCGGATGCATGCAGCACACGTGTCTCGTGTTCTTTTTTATTTTTTTTTCTTTTAGATTTATAGCACTTACCCTAAGCACGGGTAAATGTATACGTATAAGTAATTATTTGTCCTTACAGCTAAATATAATGAGTAAAGAGACTAGGGATTATAGCTTCGTTTGCTTTCGTTTGTAAACATTATTACGTCCCAGGGGATGTTTACTGTAATTTACAGGAATAGAGCAACAAATTAAACTCGGTTCCAGCTTTAAATACAGTCCTTGTATGTATTTCTGTAATAAATTGTGATACCGTTTGGGAATGTTCTAAATTATACCGCGTGGAAATATGACAAGGCATGTTTGTGTTAAAAGTTGAATTTTCAACTTGCCTTTTCACGCGTGAAAACTCAGGCACAGAATGAATTTCCATTTGTATCATGAGCTAATCTTCTTCTATCGTGTGGGTTGTGACCAAACTTCATCAACCCTGCTGTCAGGGTCAGTGGCGGCCCTAGGGCAATGCGAGGTGTGACACTGAACCGGGCGCCGAAAAAAGTAACCGTAATTTTTTAAATACTTATCCGAAACAGTTTTCTGATTATCAACGGTATTAGTATTCAGATAATCAAGTAGCCACTTAAAAAAATATAAATAAATTATTATAATTATGACATTTCAGGCTTGAATCACCTGATTATCCGGTAAAAAGATGTCCGTTCCGTGCTTCCGTACTATTTATTAACCAAATTACCTCCACCAACCCGCATCGCAGCAGCGTGATGAAGTACATGCTCCATACCACCTTCAAGGGGAGTGGCTTGTGCCCAACACAGGGATATTAGCCTCATCATCATCAATTTAAGAGCCACGCTCTTATCGGTGCAGCATTTTCCATGCTACTTTTAATTGGCCTACTTTTAATTTATATTTTTTACATAATGATATGAATCTTGTAGGGTTTCTTCTTCTCGAGCGCAAACTAATCCGTCTCATCATTAAGTAAGTCAAATCAATTGCGTAAAAATCGGGAAATGCAAATCAAACATTATTCAAGTAGATAAACATTAGGTTTGCTCATTATAAATCAAGAATAGGCACATCTACATTTCGATGACAAAGTAGGAATGAACTCCTCTGAAGCAAATAAGGTTATTTCCACAGTGCCAGCGAGTAGCTGAAACCAGTAAACAGTCAATGTGCACTGCAGTAGTTTTAGGCGGGTGAGACGTTCAATATGTTACCTATAAAAATATTTTCGAATTTGAATTTGTGATAGTGAATTTCACTATTTTCGCTACCTGTGCGCCGCCGATGCGACGGCAAAATACGAATCAAGGCAGCACTAAAAAAGCTTAAAGATGAGCTTCATTCTCTGTGCGAACAGTGTTCAATGTGGGTCTTGTTTATATAAATAAGAAAAGAGAGATGTAGACAGATATGTTTAGCCATGAGAGGAGCAGCTTGTTTTCATTTACAGCAAAACAAAATACGCACGCGATACGAAAAGAAGCATATATAATAATATAATAAAAAATAAACAAAATAAAATATGCAATTAATTCAGAGGAAAAAATAAATATTCTTCTCTTCTTTGCGAGTCGATGGCGATCGATAAAAAGAAATATAAAAAATAATGTATGTGGCGTGAATAAAATTGTGTTTTGAACTGTACAAGCAAATGACAGACGCGACGCAAGCCGCTCGCTCTAAAGAGACTCGCCGTAGCGGGAATCGCCGTTCGGTCGCTGTCAATGTCATAATTCCGCAATACTACGGCTAATAATTATCCTAGATGTATTAAGATAATGGAAAGCCGTGGTACTCCAGTTATATGTACGTTTGACTCTCTTTATGAGATCGCAGATTTCAATCTAGCACAGATCTGAATCAAAAATGTTCATTTAGATCATAAATGATTATCATGTACTCATCGTTGAAGGGAAACATCGCAAGGAAACCCATGATCCCGAGAAAGGTGTTTCATTTGAATACTTAATGTTCCATCATGTTGGAATGGACGTAATCCCTTACGAAATTTTACCACATACCCAGGATAATAAAAAGCTGAAATGAACTCTCAGTCTAGTAGAAAAGTTTTAATTTACAACAGAAAATTTGGATTAAGTATTTACCAATGAATTCGTGATCATACAACTCGATTTTGAGGATAACAGGCCCGTGGCCCATAGATGGATGATGATAATGTAATAGTCCATTCCTAATACATTAAATAATGTAATAATAAGTATATGAACAATACATATTATGAAGAATTATGTTCTCTTACGATCTGATATATTATCTTGTGTAGAAATAAGTACCTAAAAGGCCCAACTTGTGAAAAACAACGATTTGATAGATGACTTCCCTTTCCTTTCCCTACGTGACCTACTTGGCAGAATTATACATATTGATATATTTTTGGAATAATATTTGTCCAAGGAATTTGTTAGAGTTAGAAGGAAATTCTGAATAATATTATATCATTAAGACCTTCCAAGCTTCTATCATTATTTGGTTTGTAAATTATGCCGAGATAAAGTATGCCTTTGGCAGTTGTATTATAAATTTAGTTCAATTTGATGTCATATAAAGGGGTATTTGGTGAGGATACAAACTCTGTCGATTTTTACTACCCGAAAAGGAGCTGGGTGATTAAAATGGACACATCGAAGCAATTCATCTAAGAAAGCAATATTGCTATTTGACATTTGTTTGCATTGCGCACTTACTTTTATATGCGCGAATGTCAAATTGCAATATTGTTTTCTTAGATGAATTGGTTCAATGTGGCCATTTTAACCCCCCTGAACGCGATATTTGAAGTTCATTCAATCCCAATCGCAGAGGCCTTGACATGTCCCCTTATGTCAATCACATACATTTTTATCACTGTCTCTTTCGACTGAAATATTTCCTAAGTAATGGAGTCAATAAAGTCGGAGCTTCCTAACGAACTACTTATTTGCCAGGGACAAGTCCGATTTTGATGATTTTTTTCTTTTGTAGTGATAGTTTTTATATCATTTGAAATCAGAAACATCTTGAATGGCGCAGATAAATATTCGATCACATAAACAAAATGTTTGACTTTTTAAACTCCAACTAAAAATGGATTTAAAGTACTCTTCTGGTTCTGCTCAAAGACGGCTTCTGATTAGTACCCCTAAACCGTTTTTGAGTCTGTCCGTTTGTCTCAAATTCAAATTCAAAAATATCTTTATTCAGTAGGTAACATAGTTACACTTTGAATCGTTAATTTTACATAACCAACGTCTCATCCGCCTAAAACTACTGCAGCTTCTCACAACCTGTATAGCCGGGGAAAAGAAGCTGCAAGAAAAACCTCGGCACTGTCAATTAGAGGGTCTCATAGTTCGACCTTAAAAGGCTGCACATTTTTTTATATGATCAAAATGTATTTGTGCCACTCAAGATGTTTCTGGTAAATACACTGACTTACAAAAGAAAATACAATAAAATAGAACTTGTACCTGGCAAATAAGAAGTGAAATCCTTCAATAACTCCACTAAAGGAATTGTTAGCGGGCATGCAGCGTAAACGGAATTGACAAGAACGCTTAAAGCGACGCGAGTTGAAATCACTATACGTAGCAAAATTCTATACATATCTGATCAAATATCTAGCGACAATTATTTTAATACATGCATTTGACATTACTTTATATTTGTGAATAATTATTTACCCGATAGTTTTCTTTAATAGTATTATATTTTCTTTAATAGTATAGTCTATTATTTATTATTATAGTTTCCTTAGATTATAGTTAGGGATTTTTTTAGTAAATATGCATTATTATTATGTTGAGTATTTATTAATATAATATGTACGTATAGAGTATTTAATAATAAATAATAATTTAAAAATTAATAAATAAATTAATAAATTTAATTTTAATTTAATAATTTTTTATTTGTATTTAGTTTAACTTTTAGGTTTTTTTTTGTTGCAACATCCCGCATCCAAGTTGTTTGTAAATGTTTGTTTCCTTTTGGAGGTTGCCTGGAAGAAATTGCTCTAGAGCAATAAGGTCACCCAAATTGTACTGTATTAATGTGTTATGTCTGATGGTTGAAATTTTGTTCTGTGCAAATAAAGTATATTTTGATTTGTTTTGTGCGATAAAGTATATTTGATTTGATTTAATCAGATACAACTGGCCGTCATTGAAGGTTTAACGAAGAACGAACAACGACGGAGTTGTTCTAGAGAGAGATCAAATTTACCCCGTAGAATTTCCTGTACAAAAATCTTTTTCGCCTTAAAACGTCCGTAGTACTCCCATCTATCCCAGCCTTAAAGTGGTGGATAATTTTTCTCCAAAAGCCTCTTACGGGACCCTGTTTAGTAAATTATGCAGGTAGACAGAATGTTAGCGTGGTCCCGTAAACCCTTTCCGGGTAAAACTATTTTGCTGGGTTGCGTCCCGGAAAATATGCGCAATTCGTCAAGATATATGTATGTGGTCGGCGAAATATTGAGTGACGACGTTGGGTTTTAGTAGAAGAGAATTTTTCAATCAATCAATAATACTTTATTGCACAACGACATATACACAGGACATGAATATACGAATAAAAATAAGCACAATAGGCGGCCTTATTTCTAAACGGCAATTTCTGCCAGGCAACCGAAGGGTGAAAGAAGCTTATGCATTGGAGCACGGGGTGGTGCAATAAACATATTATAATGATACCAACATAACAAAAAAAAATCAAGAAAAAAGAATTTGTTTTTCGTAAAACTTGGAAAATTACAGTCCAACTTTCCAAGGCAGTATTCAAAACCAAACCAAGAAGGTTCGTGGTTACGAGCAAGAGAGCTGCTTTTCTACGTATAAATTTATTTTTTTCAGAGCCCTTAGCCGAAGCTCGCGCCATCCTGGGGAGGTTAAAAAGGACTCATTCAAGCTATTCATCTAAGAAATAAATATTGCTATTTGACATTGCCCACTTTCTTTTATAAGTAGTAAAGTAATGTATCGAGGTTCTGAATTGTTTGCTGTCGTGAGCAGATTACCCGCTTCCTAGCTAAAGTAATCGTCACGTTCCAAAATACATATCCATTTCACGCAGCACATCAGAACTTATCATTTGCAAGTTGAGACAGATATATATGTTTGCATGCGCGTTGGAGGCGAGCGTTTTGAAAATAATACCCCAGGTCGGCTAAATCGAAGATTAGGTTCTTCGAAAAGAAATAATTACTTAGTTCGTACTAATGATAGTACTAAAGATTGTATGATAATATTTTATCACTGCTTAATTACATTTCTTCGTAAGTCTTCTCTTAAATAAGTACTATAATTAAAGATAATTAACTACATGCTTACTGCGGTTGTTCTTGTTTATGGCAATTGCCTGGTAATTGTGAACTCATTTCAAGCTACTAAGATCATATTAATCTACTCAAACGTGTATAGGTCTATAAATCTCTTAAAAACATTCTTCTTCTATCGTGTGGGTTATGCGGTGAATAACCAACCTCATCAACCCTGGTGTCAGAGTTATTATTGAGCCGCCAAAGGCCCCTGACGTGGCTTATGTAATGCCTACTTACAAAGACAAAAAACAAAAAAGACAAGACATAAAATTAAGTTTTTTCCTAACGTGTCTGTTTCTCGAAGATATACTTAAATGTATCGATAATAATTTTACCATAATACATAACCGAGAAATATCTGCATTTAGGCTGGTTTTTCCATCGGGTTGAAAGGACAGATAGGCAATAGCTTCTGCAAAAACCGGACTTGTCAAATCTTCAGGTTGTGAATAATATATAACGCTATGAAGATGTGGCGTTTGTTTTCTTGCTCAGGCGTAAAGACCATTGTTTTTAATTTTGTATTTTAATTTTGTATTAATTAATACTTTCATATTTTTGTTTGGTTGATGGCCATTTTTTATTTGCACATCTTCTTTTCTTTAGTTAAAGGACCATGACCCTAACTGTATGAGACCCATCCCCCTTCCAACAGGTAATTTATTGTATTTCATTAGTATCTTTATAAAGATTACCAATTATTTCTAACTTCAAATTCCATGGAGTTTAGAAATAAAAAGAAAAAAAAAAGGTTTGTCGAAAATCAAAACTGATTGAAATAATGTTGTATCAGACGGTACCCAAAATCGTACTTAAAAACCGAATCCCAGCTAAACCCCGCGTATTTCGAGAAAGTCGCCACGGAACAAAAATATCAATTCACTCAGACGCTTAGAATAAGATATGTCTGGATAGGGGACGTATGGACTCATCGTCCTTTATGCAGAGAAGTTAAAATGCATAATATAACATGTTATTTAATAACAAATGATCAGTGTTCGTCAATTTCTCAGGTAAGTAAACTCAGGAATAAACAGGATAAACGTTTATCCAAAAAAGAAAATGGGAATCTTATCTGATTTTCAACTTAAAAAGCTTTCTCTGATGCGGCAATCCGGAAAAGATTTTAAAAAGGGAATTCCTTAATATGTATTTTTTATTTTTATCCTTATTGTAATAAGAGTGATCAGAATTTTAATCTTTTTTTTATGCAGAATAAATTGGACATAAATCCATTTTGTTAACATGACCTTCCGAGTGATGTGAAATATAAGGTTTATTTTTTATAGTTCTTCTTATTTCATGCACATCCTGTGGTCCTGTTGTTCAGCGGCTTGCTTCCAAAGAGGAATGCCGGTTCAATCCCCGACACCAAACTTGCATCGATGAATTACTTCACCTTAAGTACAGGCTTCACTAACACAGTTTGCTCGACCATTATAGACGCCTATACGGCTCAACTCCTGTCACGTTGGTCTAACAGAAATCTCGCAACATGTGGGTAGTTCATCTTGCGATCGATGTACCTCTCACTACCCCAATTGGGATATAGTCACGTTATGTTTCCCTATAAGGTAACGAAATTAAACGCTATGCCATCATCGAGCCATTAGTTAAATGAATCTCGCAACATACCTCTATATTGTAAGCTTATCTTCAAATGTTAACAGCCTCCGTGGTCTAGTGGTAAGAGCGTTAGGCTCACGATCTGGAGGTCCGGGTTCGATTCCCGATGGGGACATTGTCGAAATCACTTTGTGAGACTGTCCTTTGTTTGGTAAGGACTTTTTCAGGCTTGACTCACCTGATTGTCCGAAAAAGTAAGTTGATTCCGTGCTTCGGAGGGCACGTTAAGCCGTTGGTCCCGGCTATTAGCCGTAAAAACACCTCCACCAACCCGCAGTGGAGCAGCGTGGTGGAGTATGCTCCATACCCTCTCCGGTTGATTGAGTGGAGGCCTGTGCCCAACAGTGGGAGGTGTTTCTACGGCTAATAGCCGAAAATAAACCGGCCGGCTAAATTAGATTAGCAACTATTTATATAATTTTCCACCTTCATATAGAAGAGCGGGGTCTCCAGCCACAGGCATACTTGGCTTAAAAGGAGACCCCTGTATTTTAGCATTAAGAGCATAATTTTGTAAAAGGAAAAAAACATTGTTTTTACTAAAATCTCCCTAGCGTTATTCCGATATGAAGATTTGATAGGTCTGGTTATTTACAGAAGTGACTGCCTGTGTGACCTCCAAATCCGCAAGTTAGATCGTATCCCTCCGAAAATAGTTTCTCAGGGATGTGGGTAAGTACACCGAATTAATAAAAAAAATACTTTCTAAATATTTTTTTATTTTCATTTTCGAACTAAGCACATAACTTTTTCATACACAATGTAAACGCGTGGATAGTCCTATTTGAATAAATACTCAAAGTTCCCTCAGACAGGGTTGTCCTAAACAAACAAATCCTTTTTAGAAGCAAAAAACGGATTCCATACGGTTACGATATTATGGGCTCGGGGATATATGAAAATGTACGAAATAACCCTAAGGTCGAGTTAAGGGCAAACTGAAGGGAAGGGCAAAGACTATCATTTTATATGAGATACTAGCTGTCAAGAGCCGTGATAGCCAAGTTGGTAGAACGCTTGCCTCTCACTTTGAGGTCGCAGGTTCCAATCCAGCACATACCTTAACCAATGATTGTCGAATTTGTTTTCGAGCTCATGTTTAGATCATAAATTATGATTATCACGTGCCCAGCAGTAAGGAAACATAGTAAGAAAACCCACATTCTCGGGAAATACAATTTCGGAGGTATGCGACCTAACCTGTATTGGGCTGGTTTTTCTTTTGCGGGTTGAAAGGTCAGACAGGCAGTCGCTTCTGTAAAAAACAGGACCTGTCAAAATATTCAGGTTAGGTAAACGGACCCTATGAAAAACGGGATAATGCTAGGGACATGATGAGATGCTAACTGTTGCTGTTGCCTGCAACTTCAGCTTCTTCTATCTATCGTGTGGGTTGTGAGGTGGAGTACCAACCTCATCAACCCTGGTGTCAGGGTTACTATTTAGCCTCCAAAGGCCCCTGACATGGCTAATGTAACGACTACTTACTTACACCAGTAAGCAGTAACCGGGACCAACAGCTTAACGTGCCTTCCGTAGCACGGATCATCTTACTTTCGGATAAGCTGGAGATCAGCCAGTAATGTCCTCACCAAACTAGGCATCACAAAGTAAGTTTCGTGATATGTCCCACCGGGAATCGAACCCGGGACCTCCGGATCGTGAACCCAACGCTCAACCACTGGACCACGGAGGTCATTTAACTTCGGCTATCGAAGCAATTACACTGAATATGCCTCTGGAACGTAGAACACGTTCAGTTGCTTGCTTGTCTTCTCGGGCATGTCGTATAATTCGACATTGGGATTGTGTCCTTTCTAACATAATGGACACTTGTTATGGGCCATATGCCCCTTGTCACAATAAAGTTCATCAAATGCATCTTAGGACGTCGTATCAACAGTGGCCGCAAATTGTCTTTGCCCTAACAGCTGTCAGTCTTTCTATGTCTATACGTATGTGGGTACGCTTTTGAAATGTGCCCTACCCTACGTACATACATAAACTCACGCCCGTAGTCCCTAATGGAGTAAGCAGTGCCACAAGTAGGAAGACAGCTAGCAGCCACTGTTCATACGAACTCCTGAGATGGATATGATGAAACTTATAGTGACACAGTCTAGCATATGGCCCATAACAATTGTCGATCATGTTAGAAAGGTCAAATTCCTTCTATCGGATTTTATTATATGAATGGGAAAACAAGAAATTTAGCTTTTCTTTTTTAACGTGTCTTATTGTACATTTGTCACAAATGGCATTAACTACTTGGCTGGACAAGTGGGGCTTAAATAAGTGTATTTAAGAGCCACGCTCTTCTCGGTGTAGCATTCTCCATGCTACTTTTTTAGAGATAAATAAGGCAGTGGTTTTTTCTTGCCTTCCACCCCGCAGTACTCTGTCTGACGCGAGCGGAATGGCGCCCATGGAAGTTTAAGAAGGGTCTCCTAAGTAAGAAAAGTACCGTGATGCAATGTATGTAAATGTTAACAAATTTTTCTCTAGTTATTTAATAACTTGTAATGTATACCTACATTGATTTAAAAGATGTGTGCATTTTCTTTTATTTTTTTCTCCTCAGCCATAAAACCTTGTGATTTTTTTTGTAATTTAACCATGTCTTAGACTATGATCCTGCAGTCAAATTGCTTATGCAATTTTGCAGGACATTGCATTTATATCGGTGTTATTTAAGGCCTTTATAATAATAAATGAATAAATAATATAAATGACGTAGATTCAAAAATGTTAAATTGACCTTCTAAAAGTTTATCCTTGATAATACGGATTCAGATTCAAGTGGGTTGCATATTAGCGAGGTGTTTCGTTCATTTATAGGAGACAACAAGCGTTGTATTTTTTAATAACGAAAGGATTTCGTGACTCCCACCTATTTATAACTGTCAGAGCCGGCAAACCCACATGACAACTTAACTTACAACCACTTTTGTTTATATGATTCAAAGATAAATATGATAAATTGTAGCTTTGTTGTTACACGATTGGATAAACATGATGTATTGTGACTAGACGATCGGCAGATAACTTGCCAGTGACGAGTTGTCAACCCAACATAGATTATAAATCCATTATATTAATCGGTACTAAAATATTATTTTTATTTTTTTCTTATAAAAACAATGTTACAAACACTGGAATACAGACATCGGTAAACCCGCAAAAGTTTGTCTCGATGCCTGCTCCTCGCACCACGTCGCAATGGTTGTCTTATCTCTCTCTCTATTTAAGAGCTGCGCTCTTGTCGGTGGAGTAATCGCCATTCCTCTCTTCTTCCCGCCAAAACCTTCACCTCCCGATACGACACGACCTGCACCTTCTCTTATATTCTTATATTTAATAAAAATTACAAGCTATACCTGTAGGTAGGTACTCTGTCTACCTCGATAACCAACACTAAATAGTATGTAGTATTAAAATGTAATCAGGTAGGTAGTTCTAAACAAGTCACAGTCCTCCGGCAGCTAATGGTCGGTTCTTATCACTGTTACACGCCCCACTCCACGCGCTGCTTAAACATTCCAACCAGTTTTGAATTACATACAGTATGTGTTTAATCGTGGAAAGTTTATAGTCGACCCCTACCTTTATCTATCCCTACATCGTCTGTCTGGAAATCAAAATAACAAAAAATAAACTAGGATATTTTTATCACAACAGAATAACAGGGTAAAGTCTTCTAATCTGTCAAACTACGGTTTTATCTTCGGTCTTTACCGCGAAACTGTACTTTTCTTGTGAAACTGTTTTCATTCAGCTTAGTGATATTTTTAAGTTATTGGGCTTTTGGCGGGAAAGTGAACGACTATTATGGTTGCTTTTTTCATTAAATAATAATGTAAATAATTAATATGAAGTAGTGGAAAAAGTGGAAAAAAATACAGTAGAAATAAAACAAAAGAAGTTATACGTAAGTAGTTTAGTAATTCTACATAATAATACCCGCGTTCGACTATTGGAAAGTGGGTTATCCCACGTTCCCGGGAAATCCGTTTCGAAGGAATGTAACCTAACCCGTATTGGACTGGTTTTCCCTTCGCAGGTTGGAAGGTAAGGCAGGCAGTCACTTCTGTATAAAACCGGACCAGCCAAATCTTTAGGGTAGGTAAGCGGAGCCCGTGAGAAACAGGTTAACGGGTATCCATAGAAAATATCCTAATGGCCACGATTCCTGCATACACCTCCTAATTTTACTTTAAGTTATACCTGTCATTTTCTTACCCGCCGAAAAGGAAAGAGACGGATGTTTGACAGCTCTTAATTTTAGGAAGAATGAGTAAATGAATTAATAACCCGGTCGAATTAAAAGGTATCTCGGTGTATGAAAACCGTTTGACGTGTGCTGTCAACTTAATACTGTCGGGTTATTAGCCAATGTAAGATTTTTAGACGGTTGTTTTAGATTTGTGCTTAAAATTGACGTGTTTCATAAAATTTATGCTTGTCGATTACCCGTCCCTTTCCTTTTTGGCGGATATGAAAATGACAGATAAAACTTAAAATAAAATTCGAAGGTTTTTACAGGAATTAGCACCATTGTCCTTTTATCCTAAAATTCACTTAATACGAGATGAATTCGTGACCTACTTAAGTACGTTATGAAAGTGGAACATTTTTACACCCACAACTAGCACGGCCTGCATAATGTAAGGGATTTAGGGACTAGGGATGTGCTGAATCCGGGAATAAAAAAGGTTATTATAAGGTTAGTGATTATTTAAACGGCGTCTATGGTCCAGTGGTTGAGTGGTTGAGAAGCTACAGTAGTTTTAGGATGAGACGTTCGTTATGTAAAATTGACGATACAAAATTTAAGTGATGTGTGTGCGCCATCCCACTTGCGTTAGACAGAGTACTGCTGGGCGGAAGGCAAGAGGGAAACCACTGCCCTATTTTTCCCTAAAAAGTAGCATGGAAATGCTGCACTGACAAGAGCGTGGCTCTTAAATTGATGATGATGAAAATGTAAGTGTTACCTACTGAGTAAAGATATTTTTTAATTTGAAATTGAACGTTCCCAAAGTGGGATTCTTTCCAGAAAAGGCACATCACTGATAGGGACCACTTCGCATCCTCTACCTTTTCTCATTCTTTTATAATCCGTGCTGTTTGTTGGCGTAAAGGTCTCTTTTTAGTAAAAGTTTACAACGAAATACATTATCAGCTTAGGTTTCTTTGCTTATTTTATACCTTATTTTTTCAAAAAATATAAGGTTTAATCCTGGTTTTCCAGTTTTTTGTTGGTTATGTTTCAATTTGTTTATTTTGTTGGTGGCACGAACAAGCTGGGGACAGGGAGGAGTGGAAGAAGGGAAGAGAGGCCTTTGCCCTGCAGTGGGACATTGTGGGCTATTATTATTATTAATAATAATAATAATGTTTCAATTTTTATCATTGTGTATGCTTTGAATAGTTTTTTTTTATCAGGATTACTTTGTTGTTTGTGGTAACATTACATTATGTTTATCAACAATACTCTACAATGCTCTATATTACAGTCAAAATAATTATTAAAAATAAACAATTCAATCAAACATCAGTCAGATAGTAAGTACAACAGACGTCTTTATTGCTAAGCTAGCAACACTAGTCAATTATATAAAGTTAAATTGATATGTACCTATTTAATAATTTAAAATTCATTTAATTATAATTTTTTTATCTATGTGTATTTTAAAAAAATCTAATTGCTTATTGAATAAAAATATACTTACTATTGAGGTAAAAGGGGAAAAAAAATAAATTAATAATTATAAATAAATTACAATAACTAAAATGGTTTTACAAATCGTTGTAAAACGTGTGTAATGTTCGTTATATCAATTATCTATAATCCAAATACGAATTCAAACTCATTGAGTCGAATTCAATGGTTTAGAGACAGACACGGAATTTGAACACGTGACACTGCCATGCAAGTCCCAAATAAATAAATAAACAGCCTATATACGTCCCACTGCTGGGCACAGGCCTCCCCTCAATCAAACGGAGGGGGTATGGAGCATACTCCACCACGCTGCTCCAATGCGGATTAGTGGAGGTGTTTTTACGGCTAATAGCCGGGACCAATGGCTTAACGTGCCCTCCGAAGCACGGAATCATCTTACTTTTTCGGACAATCAGGTGATTCAAGCCTGAAAAGTCCTTACTTTACAAAAGACAGTCTCACAAAGTGATTTCGACAATGTCCCCATCAGGAATCGAATCTGGACCTCCAGATCGTGAGCCTAACGCTCTAACCACTAGACCACGGAGGCTGGCTGTGGGGGGTGTTGAAATAAATAAATATATAGGTATAATACCACATTTTGTTGTGCTGTTATCTCACGAAGATTGAGGAACATCATCTTTCTGTCAGTTTACGTCATTTCCGTGTCCCGTAGAAAACGTAGGTTATGGCCAGGCATTCGTCTCTGTCTGATAATATGTTGAGGTGGAGAAGGGTGGAGTTTTAAGGTATACATACACAGGGTTTGGTAGCGGAAGCGTTTGGTACTCGATTACTCTAGCCATAGAGGCAGCCAATCAGCTCGCGACACCAAACACTTCAGACCCCAATACCGACCTCGCCAGCGTGTTCGACGACTTCCCTCAATCAGTGCTTATCGCTATCGGCCCACTAGGGTCGATTAATTCTTTCAAATATTTTTCCTCTCTGACGACGTCCTGAGCCGAGGTTCGCGCCCAACTGGACATCCTCAGGCCTGTTGTCTTAAAGATGCACCGGGTGAGAGCCTTCAGCGCTCCCCATTTGTCCGGCCAAGTAGTTAATGCCATCTGCAGCAAATCTACAATAAGACACGTCAAAAAAAAAGGAAGCGTTTGGAGGACGGGACACTTGATAGTGGGCACTTATAATTATTCCAAACTTCCATTTCCCACACGGATGACCTTGTTACCGCTTTTGTGCAAAAATATCTTTGTAGGCTTTTGTATAGCTCTATATAGAATAAGGAGTTAAAATTCGTCACTACATAATCAACGATGGGACGGACAATCTTCTCCCCCCTTTAATTTGTATCGGTGCCGATCTAGATTTGCCTCACCCCTCGCCGGGTCTGACTTTAGTCTAAATGGCCGTATGTCGATAAGGAGTAACGGAGCGCGCATGTAATGTCTGTTTCACTCACACTTACGCAGAAACAACGACATTTTTATATGGCGTGTTCGGGCTATGCTGCCAGTTTGTAAAATTAAATTACGCTTAGTCATAGAATAAGGAACAATATAACGTATAGAACAGCAACTCTCCGCTCCCCACCATCGGCTGAGGTAGGTTTACCTCACCCCCTCCGTCTTGCTTTAAGTCTTCAATTTGAAGGGCGTCAGACGACACACATAGATGCGCGTGCAGATAACGTCAATACAAAGGTTGTGTCTGTGTAAAACGAGGTGTTTTTGTATGAAGTGTCTGGGGTGTGGCAAAGTGTACCTATATTCCAGTAGTAGTCAAAACATCCTAACTCGTCTGACCTACATTTCCACTAAGATTTTCATTTAGGATTGCACCTTTGACGCGATACTCAGTATTCTGGTACCCTTGAGGCCGCTTGCACGAAGTTCCCTAACTGGAGTTAGCAACTTTAAGGCGTGACGCTCAGTACTGGAATATGATTAAAGTCACCGTTTTGACTGACTTAAAGCAACGCTGATGTCGAGGGTTATCAACGTCAGTTTTTTACTTTTAAACACAACATCTTGTCTTCTTCTTATCGTGTTATGTGTGTCTCTAAATGTGTCTCTAAATATTCCTTCCCATTCCTCAACTTTCTACTCCAAGTCTTTCACGGTGCAAGCTGTCCGTTTGTGGAATTCTCTGCCTGAAAGCATTAGGAAAGCTTCGTCATTGGAGTCCTTTAAACGGCAAGTCAAGGCGCATTTCCTTACCTCTATTTCCTCTTCATCTTCATAATCTATCTACTCCTTTTCTTCCATAGTATATGTAGTAGTTTAAGTAGTGATATTTATTTATTATAACAATTATAATTATGTGTATTATTATTATGTAGTTTATGTAGTCGAAAGTGTATTTATTTTTATATGCACAAGTATTCCTATGCTGCACTATCCCGCTATATTACTTAATATTCAATATCTCCTATACTTAAAGGTTGCCTGGAAGAGATTGCTACTTAGCAATAAGGCCGCCTATTGTACTAATTCTATTTCTCTTTTGTTTTGTATTTTGTTTTTTCCTGTTTGTGCAATAAAGTATTTGTTATGTTATGTTATGTTATTTGTGGGATATCGAAACAATTGACGGTTACAAGTTTTTTGACGATACGTTAAACAGTGTCTGTGGATTATATTTCAATAATAAGCTATAAAAAACCTCAAAATTATACCGTTTAAATGTTACCTTGGAATCTTGAGATTACGAGGGGAGGTCAAAAAGTTCGCGGAATGAGGGGGAAGGGGGTCGAAATTAAACACGAAACTATTTTTCCTTTTCAATATATTCTCCCTTAACCTTAACACATTTTCCGGATCTATCAAATAATTTGTTTATTCCATCATAAAAAAAAGATTTCTCTTTGCTGTCAAAATAGGCCGAAATTGCAGACTTGACTTCTTCATCATCGCCAAATTTTCGTCCACGCAGTTCCTTTTTCATTTTTGGGAACAAATAATAATCGCTGGGGGCCAAGTCTGGACTGTAAGGCGGGTGGTTTAATTTTTCGAACCCGCATCGGTGAATGGCAGCCGTCGCAACATGGCACGTGTGGACGGGTGCGTTGTCGTGCAAAAGGAGCACACCTCTTGACAGCTTTCCTCTTCTTTTTTCCTTGATAGCCTCTTTCAATCTATCCAGTAAAGAAGCGTAGTAATGTCCCGTTATAGTCACACCACGATCTTTATAATCAATCAGCAAAATACCTTCTGTATCCCAAAAAATAGTGGCCATGATCTTTCCGGCCGATTGTGACACCTTAAACTTCTTTGGAGGAGGTGTGCCTTTTTTATGCCACTGCATCGACTCTTGCTTCGACTCAGGTTCATAGTGGTGAACCCAGGTTTCATCTCCAGTAACAATCCGGGCCATAACTTCTTCCTTATTCTCTCCACAGAGCTCTAAAAACTGGCGAGAACACTCGACACGCTCGCTTTTTTGAAGTGGCGTGAGCATTCTTGGAACCCATCTTGCGCTGACCTTAGTCATCCCAAGATGTTGATGTAGGATATTTAAAATACTTGTTTCGGATACACCGACCATTGCTGCAAGCTGCTTCTTCTTCAAGCGGGTATCTTCTAATACAAGTTTCTCTACTTTTTCGATGATTTCCGGTGTGGTGGCCTCAATGGGCCGTCCGGAGCGGGGGTCATCTTCAATCGACTCTCTTCCTTGCTTGAAAAGACTATGCCACTTGTAAACCATGGTTTTACCAGGGGCAGAGTCCGCGTAAACTGCTAACAGCTCTTGAAAAATCGTCTGAGCGGATTTTCCTTGCTTGGTGAGGAACTTAATGACGGCGCGGTGTTCAATTTTCTCCATATTCGCTGAGTTCTTCCCGATTCACTTGTTTGCTGGTCGATAGTTCAAACGTTAATGACCCGATTTGCTTCAAACTTGGTACATATACTGTTAATGAGGTGTGCAACTAGCGGCTACCTGTACGAGCAAACCAACCCCCTCCAACCCCTCCATTCCGCGAACTTTTTGACCTCCCCTCGTACTTATCACAAAGTCGGTCAGGTCAAATCGCAGCGGCGGTGGGGCACCTTTTTTATTTTAGGTACTCATCGACAAAATGCTGTACAATGTGCGTGTATCCTAACACCTGGGTTGATGGAAGAAGAGGCTAGGGAGATGTTAATGATAATGCATTCTCTTTTACTTCTTCTATACTGCTGTCGTGTCTGCACGACAGGTGTACCTAACGCCGAGTTTGTTTAAAAAAATGCTTTATTTCAGATTACAATTATCCATAATTTACATTATAAAACATTCAAATAAAAATCAAATTAAATAATATATAAAACAACTGTAGACCGACTGACTGACTGACTGGTGAAGGTTTTGGCGGGAAGAAGAGAGGAATGGCGATTACTCCACCGACAAGAGCGCAGCTCTTAAATAGAGAGAGAGAGAAAACAACTATCATAAAATTGGTTACAATTTAGTATCTTCTCACAGGCATCGGTACAGGTACATTTCTGTCGCAGCAATGCCTGAGATAAGGACAGTCCAGACTATCACCGATCATCTGCAGGATGATATTGGAGCTGGCCTGCGCTCTGCGCACCAGAGTCGCGCCGCGGGCGCGCTTCGTCGATTTATCTCGCGTCTATGTGCGTCACACCTTACCTAACCAAGCAATTTACAGGCCAATCCGCGAATGTCAGAGAGATTGACACTGACTTTAAAAGGAATTGGTTTCGGTTTTTACACGCTGAAATAGTTTAGACTTTAAACTGAACTTGAGTGAAGTTGAGTTAACAGATGGTTGAAGAAGTAGCAACTTAAAACTTACTAAGTTAACTTGGTTTTGTAATAGATAGGTTTTCAAGTGTTTTTTGAGTTTGTTTTTAAATGAATTACTTTTTGTGTTTTTATTTTTTATAAATAAAAGTACTTATTTAATGTTTGGAACTAAAACAGCTCGCGAGGAATGGGTTTATGCTACCTCTGCAAACCCCTTCGTGGATACCGGCGTAATGCTGTAATTAGAGGTACATTCAATTTGCCTCAGCTGTCTTTATTAATCAGATTCTACTAAACAGTGTCTATGAGCCAAACAATTTTAGTAAAGTCCATAGTTTTTCTTGTCGTCTTATCAAATAATTTATTCAATCCTTTATAAGCCAGTGTCTCAACCACTTTCTTCCTAAGAACGAAAGCACTATCAAAATAAGATCTCTTAATCCCCGTCCTTTATCAAGTCTCCGTGCAAATGAGCCTAAGGTTTTAATTTAGAATTTTCAAGCACTCGGCCAAGGCTACATTAAGCCGTCGCGTAAATTTCAGTTACTTATGGCACCGAATGAAAACGTTCGCACCGCCGTAACTTGTGCTGTGATCTTTGAACGCTCCCAGGTGTTAAGGGGCAGTTGTAACGTAAAATCTAGACAAGGTTCACAAGACAAATAATATTCAACATATCTGACAATTTAACTTAGAAAGGAAGCTTTAGCCAAGTTGTAAACGATTATGACAATCGACAGTGACAGTTAAAACTAAAGTTTTTTTAACTTATATATTTATTACAGTTTCGGTAAACGCTCAGACCCAATTCAATACCAGTTTGGTAATGACGTGATGTTGTTCAGAATTTTATTATGAGGGGAACAAACCAGCGACCTTCATCAAAATCGAACGTATCGTATCCAATATAAGGGAAAGTCATGTCATGCCTTTGGCGGCTCAATAATAACCCTGACACCAGGGTTGATGAGGTTGGTAATCCACCTCACAACCCACACGATAGTTGAAGAAGAATATCAGGGAAATAACTTCCATCCGACGAGGAGCTCGGTGGCGTAGCGGTTAATGCGCTCGTTCTGCGATTGTTAAAGTTAAGCAACTTTCGCAAAGGCCGGTCATAGGATGGGTGACTACAAAAAAAGTTTCATCTCGAGCTCCTCCGTGCTTCGGAAGGCACGTTAAGCCGTTGGTCCGGGTGCATTAGCAGTTGTTAATAACCATCAATCCGCACTGGGCCTACGTGATGGTTTAAGGCCCGATCTCCCTATCCATCCATAGGGAAGGCCCGTGCCCCAGCAGTGGGGACGTTAATGGGCTGATGATGATGAACTTCCCTCCCATAAACACAGTAAACATTTAACACAGTACACCTACAATCTTCTTATCGTGTGGGTTGTGGGATATGTCTTTATTTAGTAATCAGAATTTCATAATTTATCTTGAACCTAGTACACGATCCAGACAGCTCTCTTGTGCAATATCCTGTATGGAGCTGCTGTATGGTAGGTACATGGCGCTAGCCAGATTTTTTATAAATATACTTAAGGGTAGGATAGACAGCCCTCCTCTAATCGAGCGTGTATTACGTCTGAATGTGCCAGATATAAATCGCCCAGGCCCGGTCCTGCGGCCACGGAAGCGCGCGCTGCTGGCCGCGCCGCCCGCGTCCGCGCACACGGTGGCGCACTCGCAATCCCCCGTGCCGAGCGCTATCTCGCTGCTCACCTCCGTTCTTGAATCAGCGCCACATTGTGATTTGTTTGTTAGTTCGATAGCATGTTTGATGAAGGAATGTGAGAAGACTTTTGAAAGCATGATGCATGTAAGCTCCATTCGGGAATTATTTTTGAACTCATTTCTTTGTTTTTTTTTTTTTTTTATTATTTTATTTTGTGTGTCATGTATGTTAAGTAATTTTAAGAGAAACTTTGTAACAGCTGTGGATTTTTCTGTTGTGTTACAATGTATATTTTTTCTAAATAAATAAATAAATATGGAGCGCCTAACTCATATTGCTATACCTAAAGTTATATCTTGCCCTTAAAGGGAAAGTAACACTTAAGCCAGATAAGAGTATTACTCGTATTTCTAACACAGGATTATTAGATTTGCGCCGATAAGGGTCCGATGCCCACTCGAAAGAATTTGAATATTATGGAGATTGTGAAATGAATATCGTTTTAACAGTAAATATTGTACGTGGCTTTCCGTGCGCGACTTTGTATTTACTTATTAAATTCATATTTCATTATGCACAGAACAGCACGTAAGACAAACAGATAGACAAATAGTTCAACATATTTCGTGAACTGCGGTTATTGTGGTAAGTACTTTGAGTCCGTCCCTACTCGATGGCTATTCATGAGTTTAAATTTTTAGAGAACGACCTCTGTGGTCCAGCGGTTGAGTTTTAAGCTCATACTCCAGAGGTCAACGCTTTGGTTTGGTTAGGACATTACAAGCTAATCATTCGAGTGTCCGAAAGTAAGATAATCCATGCTTCGGAAGACACGTAAAGCCAGTTGCCAGTGTGTAGTAAAATATTTAGGAGGTGGGAGACCTCACAGTGGACCTCATAGCCCATTAAAATACAAAATTTTTGATTAGTTTACGGCTACCCGGTACGAGTTTCAATGTGGCCGCAATCTAACCCGATGAAGTTAGTTTTCGGCCAGGGTGACCAGTCTTGGTTGATTTTGGCGTTTCCTCTATTACGGCGCCCTGTGCGTTGGCACACCTCGCACAGCCCTAGGGCGGCACTGCCAATTACTAATACTTACTACTGATGTAAGTAAGTATTGGTAACGTCTCCCTAGACGTTACATGTCAGGCACCTTTGGCTTCTTAATAATAACCCTGACACCAGGGTTGATGACGTGGGTAATCTACCTCAAAAGTCACTAGATAGAAAAAATATTCAGTTCAGTAATCGGTAAATCAAATAAAATTCGGTTATTCGAGGCATCTCTAGCACTTTTCATCCGAATTACACCAACATACATACGCCTATTTCCCACCGGGATAAGCAAAGATTCCATTTGCTTCGATCCTGACACACTTCTCTTGCTTCTTCCACGTCAAAAAAAATACTCAAAATAAAAATAATAATCAAATTAAACCACCAGTTGAGGCGAAATAGGTAAAATATTGATTTTAACATCATGCCTGTAACCCCATAGAAATAGACAGAGGTGTATATAGGTAGACTAGCTTTTGCCCGTGACTTCGTCCGCGTGGCGTGTTATAAAAGAGAGATCTTTGTGTGTGTGTGGGAGTGCATATCAAATTTCAGGCATCTAACTTATGCAGTTTAGATTTTTTCATACAAATGTTTCTTCCCGCTAACTCCCGTTTCCGTAGGAATTTTGCAATATCCTGTTGCAACTAAGCTTTAAGTTAACTAAGGTACCTGCATGCCAAATTTCAAGCGTCTAACTTAAGCGGTTTAGATTTTTCATACAAAAGGATTTTCCCGCTAATTCCCGTTCCCGTGGGAATTCCGGGAATTCCATTCTTAGTGCACTTCTACGGTACCTAAGCTACGTCCCTTTCATCAAGTGCCTACGTTTAGCCGTTTAGACTGTGCGTTGATATGTCAGTCAGTCAGTTTCTCCTTTTATAATATTTAGATAGAAGATGTAGAGAAGATCCCACATTGAAAATAGTATTTTATATTGTAATTTTTCTCTAACCAGTCTTTTTTTTTTGTTTCAGATGTACCGCGGACTACTTGATCAGGTGAGCATTTTAATTTTATTTTTATTGAACATTCATACATAAACTTACGCCTATTTCCCGCCGGGGTAAGTAGAAAGTATGGAATTCCATTTGCATCGACCCTGACACACTTCTCTTGCTTCCGCTAGATTTTAATGATATAAATATTAATTGTGTACCGAATAGTGGTCGGCAGGGAGCATCACTCAATTTTAAGTAATAGAATTTGTAAGGATATACCTAGTCGTGTAAAAGAAGACTGTCCCCACGGAAATATTTCAACTTCAATGCAAGTCAAAATATATTCATTACTGAAAAGCGTTTGAAATCTCAACGTGATAATGAGTTCAGAATTTATCACTAACAATTTGCCTTGAGCTGAATACTACTGGTTCTCGATAACAAAGTCACGTACAATTTTATTTTTTATGAACAAAAGACATAAAAATTTAATAAAAATATAAATCTGGCACTATATATAATCTGGAAGACAATTTGACGAAGCTTGTGTGGATTTCATTGAATTAATTTAATTACATTTTTGACCAAGCCTGTGGTGGACGCCTAGTCTTTTTGTTTTTTTTTATTATATTAATTAATCTACCTGAAGACAATTTATATACACTGTTGATTCGAAATTCAAAGATTGAACCACTTGGTGACTGATCAGCAGACCATCGTCAGACAGACGCCATGTTACCCTCGCCGTCTGATACCGACGCTGACGTCACTAACTGACGTATTCTGATTTGCACTCTTTGCTATTGTCAACAAGACACAAATTATTTTAGCAAAAATACAGGTACGTCAGTTTGCAAAGTCACCCACGTTATGTGAACGATTGGCCTATTGGTATAGCATAAAGAATTGTATCGGGCGCTAAACTCACCCGCTAGTCGGACAAGTGGAAAGCGCTATGGGCTCTCACCAGGTACAAAATTGAAGGCACAATGTGAACCTCGGTTTAGAGCGTTGTTTAAGAAGATTATAACGAAGGAAAACACCAACTACGCCAGCGAGGTCGGAATCGAAGTTCTAAAGTAATGTAATATGTGTGCATGTAATGTTTGTAGTTGTTGAAAGCTGATTGGCCGCGACAATGGTTAGAGTGATCGGGTCGTCAGGATCTCATTACCTACGTCCTTTGTGAAAATGCGAGTTGGACCAAAAGTAGGACCCCTAGGTTATCAGCCAGTTTACGCAAATGCCGACGTGTTCCCGGATTAAGAGTTTCCGTAGAATGTCGTTATCGAGCTGCGATCTCGGAATATTACGGATTCCTGCTCCGGTGTTGCCAGCTCTCTACCTTTCCCCTCTTTTTGTGTAAATTGCTTAAGAAAGTGCCAAGTTAAACGTTGATTTTGGCATTTGTTGAACCGGTTATAAATGTACAGAGTTTGTGTAAGGAGTTTTGATTAAATGGCTTGGAATACCTAAGAGGAATGAAGTTCGTCATAGTAACATAATTATTATAATACATCAATGTATTAAAAGGTCTTGTACATAAAAAGGTCTTGTAAACATGCCTAGTTAAGGTTGAATACTATGACCTACTGTAATACTATACTTACCATCTTTTGTAAATTGTATTCTGGCAAATAAATGATTGATTGATTGATTGATTGTGTTATAGTTGATAAACTTGATGAGATATAAGTAATTTTACCAATATATCGCACATCTAGTTCTTAAAAGTCATAAATGTCAAAAAACCTGAAATTGATTTAACTTTAATTAACGTAGATATGGCAAAACAAAAATCGTTAAAGCGCTCTACTCTAAAATTTTAAAAATTACATTTATGACCTTAAAGAACTAGATGTGCGATATATCGATGTGGGATAGTTTATCGACATATCAATAGTAACATTGATCAAAAATTCTAAGATATTCATTATTATGAACAGTATAATGTAAAATACAGTCACTGTAGTCCTGTACATTGGCTTGTTTCTCAGGTGAGGAGTGCCGGTTCGAACCCCGGTACCGGATTTACAACAATGAGTTATAACTTTTTCTTGTGTGCAAATTTCACTAACACAGTTGGCTCGATCATTAGATGGCGATATGAGAATATACTATAGAGCAGAGGTGGCCAACTTGATTGGGCCCAAGATCTCTTGTTCAATAACGAGACCCTGCACGATCTACCAATTACATAGTTACCTACTTCTAGTATCTTAAATGAAACAGCGTAGTTGAGTACACAATCATGTAGCATTTTTTATTTTATTAAGAGAAAAAACATAAGTGTGAAAATTACAATTATGAGGCGTGCCTAATAGAAAATCTAATCGTGATTTACATCGACAATCGTTGAAACGTCGTAACCCCGGTAGTCTCTGTCGTCAACTGTCAGTCAACTGACTGACTGAAACCCTCCCGTCCCTCCCCCGCGTCCCACACGCTTCCCGCTTATTGGTCATCGCGAGCCAAAAACAAAAGACTATGCTGCGTAAAATAGAGGATAAATACCGTGACGGTTGAAAAATTATACAAGATGATACGTCCAGAAGTAGGTGATTACGTGGGACAGTCTGGTTTACGTATTTATATTTTTTGCCTTGCCACGATCGACTGGTCTAACAGTCGCGAATCGACCTGTTGGCCACCCCTGCTATAGAGCAATGGTACCTAATATTTTTAATGTCATTACCCTGTGAACAACTATGGAAATTGAGTTTACCCCTAATTTAAAATAATCAAAACCACACAAATTCGAACGAATATAAACTTTTATTATGTAAATAAGAAAATGCACGTTTTGATAACTAGTAAAGTAATATTATATAAATCTCGGAGTAAACTAGTGTGAAGGTTGAAATTGCTTTGCAATTGCAAGTTTGACAATATTAGGTTCGGTTTCACTCAACGCGCATCTCATGTCATGCTCAACATTCAGACGGTTTCTGGCTTTTGTTTTTAAAGTAACAAGAGTTATAATACTATTTCGTGCCATCCCGTGTTACCCCCCTAGAATCTCTGTTTTGCGCTCTATAGCAGTAGTTAGGAACCACTGCTGTAGAGCTTTACTGTTCTACTCGTATTATGTTAGAAGTTACACAAACCCAGTGCCGGTAATTTGGGTATGCCTGTTAGAAGTATCTAAATGTGTTATGTGTTTTATTCTGCCACAGTTCAGCAAACAAGCAAATCATTCATTCATTTTACGAAGAAAATAAATAAAATATTGTCGATACAAAATATGAATAGTAAAATACATTTCTACTTACAAACAGTTGACCGCGACCACGACTTCAAGAAGTTGAAATAAACATTTTTAAATATCAGACACGATTGTTGTTCGCTGTCAAGCAAGTTGAGTTTACAACTGAGAAGAATAAAGAATAAAAACGAAAGGAGCTGCCTTCCTCATGAAGCGACCCGATATAGCATTTTTCTTCACTCGTGTGAGTTGTGAAGCCAATCACAAACCTGAAGATTTGACAGGTCCGGATATTTGAAGCAATATTCATAGCGATTTCATAAATTGATAATTGCCTGAAACTTACAAAAAGGCGCGAGTATATACAGTCTTTGCATAATACGCTAGTGTAAGTAAACGTCAGGACCGCCCATGTATGGATATTTTAATGAAATATATGCAAAAAATAGTACGGATTGTGAATCTTAAATGTACTTACTAAGACAAACAAAATATGTACTTTAAAGCTTTATGATGTCAGGATAGCCGATGTAACTTGCCATTTAAAAAGGGACGGACCCTTTCCTTTTCGAAGGATAAGAAAATGACAGGTATAGTCACTTAGTACCTATTCTACATCATCGCTAAGGCAAAAACATAGTACAATCTCATAAAATTATCCAAACGTATATTTACCACGTATTTTTGTTGGGGAAATAAAGTTATCTACTTGCTTTTACTTACTACTAAATAAGATAGAAGCATCAACAGCTTTTCTTTCAAGATTACTTTCTTCTTCTTCTTTGCGAGTCGATGGCGATCGATACTAAATTTTTGCTGACCAATAATTGGCCACGCTTACGGCATTGTCAGTGGCTTCGTAAAGGTCTTTAATAGTGCAGGTGTTAGGGCAATTAGGACAGCACAAAAGGTGAGCCATAGTTTGTGGTGATACTGAGGGGAGGCGTTTGTCATAATATACACTTAAACAAACAGTACTATCTGCTTTACCGTGTCCCCCGAAGCTCTAATCAGTTTACTTTCGGTTAATCTGATCTTCCTCTATCGTGTAGGTTGTGAGGTGGATGACCAACCTCATCAACCCTGGTGTCAGGGTTATTACTGAGCCGCCAAAGACCCCTGACGTGACTCAAGTAACAACTACGTACTTACATCAGTAAGTAGTAACCGGTAGTTAATCTGCAGTAGTTTTAGGCTGATGAGACGTTCGTTATGTAAAAATTGACGATTCAAAGTGTAACTATGTTATATACTGAATAAAGATATGTTTGAATTTGTAGTATTTCATCATCGCTTATTAAAGAGCCATACTCTTGTCAGTGTAGATTCTCCGTGCTACTTTTTAGAGCTAGTGGGATGGCGCCTAGGGTAGTCTATTTCAAAGCTGTACTTCTTCTTCTATCGTGTGGGTTGTGAGGTGGATTACCAATCCCATCAACACTGGTGTCAGAGTTACTATTGAGTCACCAAAGGTCCCTGATGTGGTTCATGTAACGGCTACTAATTTACATCAGTAAGTAGTAACCGGGATCAACGGCTTAACGTGCCTTCCGAAGCACGGATCATCTTTCGTTCGAACAATCAGGTGATCATCCTGTAATGTCCTATAACCAAACTAGGGATCACAAAGTGATTTTCATGATGTATCCCCACCGGGATTTGAACCCGGGACCTGCGGATCTTGAGTCCAACGCTCAAACCTCTGGACCACGGTGGCTGTTCCAGGAGTTCAACGTACTAGGACTCCAGTCCTCCGCCTCTGAATAGCGCTGACAGTTACTGCTGCCCTCTGTCATGTTCGTGTGTCCATGTGACTTGCCCCTTCCGTCCTGCATTGCCGTACCGATGGTTCCCATCTCCGCCTCTGCAACCGTTGACGTCTTCACCCGTATCCCTGGGCAAGGGTTCTACATTATACCCCGTAGGTCTGGGTCCCTATCCGACCACAGCCACCATCTCACTTCGGCCTACTGAAGGTCACTAAACGGTCACCTCCGCGGAAAGGACGCGCCAAACAGGAATTGCCCCAGTGGAGGGCAGAGAAGACCACGCTATCCACCCTGGGACCGGGTTAAAGGTATGAAACCAAAACTCAAGGTATATGGCATGAGGGTATGTTATTTAGATGAAAGCTAATTAAAAGTGGATTTTTTAGACCCACCACGCGTATCGCGTCGCGCTTTGAGGAAGGTGGCTAAAGAATAAAAACGAATGGAGTTGCAACCGGCAGTGAAATTCAGACGTATTTCGGGAACTAGGTCGGGAAATTTCCAGGAACAGTGAAAAGGCGTCATTGGCTCTAACAAGGGTCTTTACTGTTTGCATCTAGTTGAGTATGCGTTTCTGTTGTACACGTAAATAAAAATACATAACATAAACTGCCAATATACGTCCCACTGCTGGGCACAGGCCTCCCCTCAATCAACCGGAGGGGGTATGGAGCATACTCCACCACGCTGCTCCAATGCGGGTTGGTGGAGGTGTTTTTACGGCTAATAGCCGGGACCAACGGCTTAACGTGCCCTCCGAAGCACGGAATCATCTTACTTTTTCGGACAATCAGGTGATTCAAGCCTGAAAAGTCCTTACCAAACAAAGGACAGTCTCACAAAGTGATTCCGACAATGTCCCCATCGGGAATCAAACCCGGACCTCCAGATCGAGAGCCTAATGCTCTAACTACTAGACCACGGAGGTTGTAAATAAAAATAAAAAGTTGAAAATTAAACCCGCCTACGGAAAATTCACGCTTTAAAAAGTATGAAACAAGGCCGCCTATTGTACTTATGTTTTTATTCGTATGTTAATGTCCTTTGTATATGTCGTTGTGCAATAAAGTATTATTGATTGATTGATTGAAACAAGAAGTTAGGTAGAAAAATATACTTTTTTTGATTCATACTTTTTAGATCGTGATTTTAACGTAGTCATGTTTTGGTTTTTAAACTTATTATTTTTAATAATAATATTTTAGGGTCTTTTTTATTATATCGAAGCAAATGGAATCCCATAGTCTCTGCTTACCTCTGTGGGAAATAAGCGTGAATTTAGGTATGTACGTATTGCTTTCAGTGGTCTTCTTTCGATTACGTTATAGGTCAATGAACTATCTCACCTACCACTAACAACAAACATACCTAATATTGACATGTACAATACTCCTCGCCAGCTATGTTTAAGTTTGGTCACTAAGCCAGCGAATTATTTGTAAACAGAGCCATTAGTTGTCATAATTATACAATTTATGTTTTTGTAGGTATATTACAGAAACGACACGTAACCAGGAGGTCTTAAATGCAACCAGTTAATCTTTTACTTTGCAAGAAACTGATTGGACTTTTGCAGGTTATAGTACATTACACCATCTTCTCCTGCCTTCATTAACCATGTCTATAAAGACACCTTTTCTTCTCCAACGTAAATTGATCTTAAACTAACATTAAACAAAATAAAAAGTTACTTTCAAAATCCATCCAATTCGTTTTCAAGTACCAACCTTATCTAGTATGAGCGATGCGATGGAACACATGTGCTACGGCGTAGCGATGCTACGAAATACGTAGCGTCGTTACTCAAGCGTGACCATGTGCTACTCCCAGTGCTACGCCGAGAAATATTAGTCATTGCAATTTAATATCATAGCTATACATTGCAGAACAATTTATTGCACATAAACTTACCTCTATTCGAAGCAATAGTAAATACACAATTACAGCCTTATTGCTTATAGCGAATCTTCGGTAGCTCAATAATTACTATGACACCAGAGTTGATACGGTGGGAATTCTACCTCACAATCCACACGATAAAAGTAGAAACTCTGTTTTTTTAATATGATTAATAGTAATAATGATATAACACTTTATTACACACTTTACAAGACATTTACAGGACAAACTTATTCTAAGGTGACAAAGACGGCCTTATCGCTAAGTTCGATCTCTTCCAGACAACCTTCGGTAGAGGATATAGTACACTTATACAGTTTGCAGCGTAGCGCTCAAAAAAGTAAAATAAAATAAAAAATAATAATTAAATATTAGACACATTTTACATACAGTATATATTCTACCTATACACATCCTATAAATATATACGTATACATACATTTACAATGATACATATATTTATAAGTAAAAATAAAATATTAGATACAAGACGATGATTTGGCCAAGGAATAATAGTGAAGTTTAGTTATCATTATAATAAGGTATGATATAAGAAGACCAGGTATGCTCAGAACTAACAGCTAGCATTTTCAAGGTTAGCCCAGCTGACGTCATCCGACGCTGCGTTGCCATTTCGTAAAAAATAAATTACCCACATCCAATGTTTTTAATTTACTTTGCAAGGAAATTTTGTACCTTTAATAAAAGATTTACGTACAGTTTTAATGTTTTTTTTTTTTGTATACGTGACAAATATTAGTAAGTAAATACATTAGTCAGTAATTCATTTAATTTTCAATAATAAAATTCTCGTCCTTGGAATGTTGGAGATACCAATTGAATGGTAACACTTATGTCATCAATGGGCTAGCAATGGCGGCTTGTCAATGAGAATACCTGATTTTCTTATACCATGATATTAGGTATTTTCAATTCCACGTTTGAATTCTCTTCTGATTTAAACAGCTAGTTGATAAATGTAAAATGAAGGTAACAAATAATAATAAATTCATGAAATACTCGTAATTAAACGAGGGTAATATTTCAAATATACAGACGCGCTTTGAGTAACTTAAAGCGACGTAACTTGAGCAATGTTTTCAGTTTAAATAAAATTGGACGCAATGGTATTCATTAATTATGCTCATTATTCTAATCATATTTTGCTAATGGTAATAATAGGTAATAAATTTGAATTTAAGCATATAATGTAGGTACAGGTGCTACAGATCAGCAGAAACACACCTGTATCCCCGAAGCGGTAGTAAGATGATTACAGTATTTAAACGTAACATAACATAAATACTTTATTCTTCTTCTGTAGTGTGGGTTGAGAGGTGAATCAACCCCATCAACCCTGGTGGCCCCTGACATGACTCATGTAACATCTACTTACTTGCATCAGTAAGTAGTAACCGGGACCAACGGCTTAACCTGCCTTCCGAATCACGGACCATCTTACTTAGTTCAATAAGCTGTCGTCCTATCAATCTATCGGAGGGGGTATGGAGCTTGGGATTACATCAGTGTGAAAATTCAAAAAAAAAAAGAGATTATTTTTTAATTTTTGTTAATGAACGGAACTTGGCTACTAAATAATGCATTTGGAAACAAGCCTGCAAAGGATAAAGAGTGCCTAAAAAGCTTCGCAATCAATTATGTACCAATTATGAGCTCCTCGAGGAGATACTTCGTAAAATTTTAAAATATTATTTTACAATCCATGATAGCTCTGTTCGGCGAACTCGTGGCATCGTAGGGTTGCATTCCCGGTTCGGGATTTAAACCACTGTTTTCGAATTTATGAGTTTCAATTCGAATTTGGATCATACATACATACACATATATAAACTCACGCTTATTTCCCACCGGGGTAAGCAGAGACTATAGAATTCCATTTGCTTCGATCCTGACACACTTGTCAATTTGGATCATAGATAATATTGATATCACGTTTCTAGGATATGTGCCCGGTTAATGACAAAAGGCTCGCCCACTATTACATGGGACTTCAACATAACTTCTTCTTCGTCGTTCCCGTTCAATTTTCCGTCGCAAAAGTATGGAACTGAAAAAAATAATAAAAAATACACTAACATTTTCGTGAATTTTCCGACAGGAAATGCCACTTGATATCAAGTCAGAATCGTGGTCTGAATCATCCCCCTTAGTATTCGTTATGGTGTCACTAACATCCATATGTACCTGTATGACTACCTGTACTTTTACGGGTTGTAAGTGACATCGTAACGAATACTGAGGGGGATGATTCAGTATTCATTACCATGTCACTAACGCCCTGTATCTGCGTACTTATGTTATGATATGTTATTTTGCAAAACATGGTGTTAAGATTTACCGTTTGTTTGTTTCAGGTGCGTGTTTTGAAAATTTATACGGAATTGGAATATCTTGTAAGTGAAAATTTAAATTGACAAAATTCCGTGTCGAACAGGACTTGAACCCGCAGTTCTTGTCAAGCCGGGACGAGCGTGTTAACCATTACACCACCGGGTCGTCCTCCTGTCCATTGTTTGGATTCGTAATGTTCATTTTATTATTAGATTATTATATTAATGACCGACGGAATAAAGTCGTGAATCTGTGTCACGATTTTTAATTTTAAATTTGGAACTGGTAAATTATTTCTTTTGTTTTTACTTTTGAATTCTTCTTTTTCGAACGGGAACGTTTTCCCGCCTTTTTGAACGGCGGTGGCGGGAATTTTGTACGGTTGCGGTATGAAGAGTTGTAGAGTTTATGAAAATACAACATTATTCAAGTACGTCAAACAATTCAGCAATCCACTCAAATAGCGGTAGTATTATCACATTATCGTCATTAATTAATTTTCTCTTTGTGAGTTACCCTAAGCACGGGTAAATGCTATAAAAAACATCTTGTAAGTGCTTATATTATGGTGCGCTGAAACTAGGGACCTTATTTTTGAATCGCTCGCTTTTAAGACACGTTCGGAAATATAATATACCCATTTCACGTGGCACATCAGAACTTGTCATTTGCAAGATGAGACGGGTACATATTTTCGCACGCGAGTCGAATTGTGCCTCGTGTAACGCATATATTATTTACATTTGGGCCAGGTACGTTTGCAGGCGGCTTTTTAAGTAAAGGTAAGAAAGTTTAATTGTTAATAATTTATTTTTTATTAAAGATGTTTCTCAAATATTTAATTTATGAAATAAAAAAAAAGACCAGGCATCCACCGCAAGTTTCGTCAAAAACAACAACAGGTCAACAGGTTTGTATTTTTTATTTTTTATTTCATACATTTTACATTGTCGCGCACGTAAAGTCACTTAAGCGGAAACTGAAAAGACCAGCCTATTAAATTAGCCTTTTTGCCACATGATGTTTTATCATGTCAGATAAACAATTTCTTTTTCATCTTTTAAGATATCTTACTCGGGATGAATATTTGAATATTGAATATTTTATTTTTTCTTATTTATTTTATTATCCTATACCGGTTTTCGACCTACCGGTCCTGGGTACCACAGGACGGACACCGTAGACGTGGTAGACCCCGGAAACGATGGCGTGATGATCTCGACGGTTATCGAAAAGACTGGATAGAGCTCGCACAGAACCGGGATACTTGGAAAGACATGGGGGAGGCCTTTGCTCAGCAGTGAGGTCATACAGGCTAATAATAATAATAATTTTATTATCCTACCCGCGTTCTTAGCTTTTACCCGCGACTTCGCTCGCGTCAAATTCGGGGCAACACGGTTCCCCTTTGCTAATGTACCAATTTTTAGCTTCCTACCTTGAAAACTGCGAAAAGTCCCATATAAAGTTCCACCCCATCTTTGGGGGCAGAGTTCCACGAAAAAGATGATGCACGATTTTTTTGTTAGTCACAAATAGTCCGCATACCAACTTTTAGCTTTCTACCTTAAAAATTGCGGAATACTTCATACAAACTTCCACCATTTGTTTTAGGGAAGTTGGGGGTTTGACAGAGACAAGAAATCATCGGGGTTAGCACCGTAAGCATGCGACTCTTTCTCGCCACTACAGAGATAGAGAGAAAGAGACAGATGCTCTTTCTGTGCAGTACTGTGAGAGAGTGACGGGTGACGTATGTCGAGACGAGAAAGAGTCGCACGCTTACGGTGCTAAGCCCGCAGAACAATTCGTGGCCCCGTTTTGCCGTGAAAGACGAACAAACAAACAGAGACATACACCTTGTCATTTATAATATATAGTATGGATTCGTTCCCAGTCCAGCGTAGAAACAACTTTTATTTATTATTGTAAGGTAAATTAGTTAATTTATAAATTTTCACCTGACAATAAGTTATAAGTGTCATTAATATCACTTCGTGCCGCGGGTACGGGCGGTTCATTCGTATTCATTAACAAACGCCGAACACATTTATTTGCGTTTGAGCAACCGAACAGAAACAAAAGGAAATCATATTTAAAAATGGTTCTGACATTAATGTATATTTTTGAGATGTACGAATCAGGTGATGTGGCAATTTTCGTTTGATTTGTATTATGTGATATCATACATAATATATCTCGCTCGAGCAGGCATTGACCACAGATAGTGCGGTTTGTGTGCGGTTCGACAGGCATAAAATTTATGGAATACACGTCAATTTTAGGTAGACATATAAAAAACCCTTCCAACCCGACAGAACTAAGTTGACAGCACAAGTCAAATGGATTGCATATGAGCGAGATACCTATTTTATTCACCGGCGTAATTTAATCATTTTAAAATTAACACTTGTCAATCATCCGTCCTTTTTTATTTTCGGCGGATAAGAAAATGAAATTGAAATAAAATTAGCAGGTGTCTGCAGGAATCGGGGCCATCATGACATTAACTACTTATCCTTATGATACTGTAATCTTCCTAGGTTAAATTTTTTTTCTTGTCTTGCGTGCAATAAAAATAATTTGTTCATTGTTTCTACAGTTGTCCTACATAATTTACTCTAACTGAAATGGAAGGTACTTTATTAGTTCCTGAAACAAACATAGCTGTGCATACAAATAACATAGCCTCCTCCATATCGTATATAAATGTATTCCACGCTCCTTGTTCTACTAAATGGCATTCATCAGAACATTACTTATCATTACCTACCGTGAATTTCGAGACAAAAAGAGCTATCAATCAGTGTCCAGACGTATGCTAATATTGGTTAAAAGGTGTTTCGCATTCGAATTTCAAAAATTACTATTTAAATATCGTATTAACATATCCATTTTATGGCAGTAGGGCAAACAAAGCCACCGTTATCAAATATATTGGCTGTTTTTAACCGATTTCTGTTTTGTTCAACATTCATTCACCTTCTACCGTACGGTTTATAATTTCAATGGACTATTCTGTAGAGAATTTTGTAAAACATTTTCGTTTTAAGATAAGTCTTAAATAAATAATTTTCGTAAATAACCTAAGTACTTATATGTAAAATAATCACTTTGATAGTCTTTAAATCTTTCCATATATGATACATAATATCCATCTTAGAACTTCGTGTCAACAGTGGCTGCAAATTCATCATCTCCCTAGCATTATCCCGTTTTTCACGGGGTCCGCTTACCTAACCTGAAGATTTGACAGATCTAGTTTTTTACAGAAGCGACTGCCTGTCTGACCTTCCAACTCGCGAAGGGGAAACCAGCCCAATACAGGTTAGGTCATATACCTCCGAAAATGTATCTCGCGGGAATGTGGATTTCGTGTGATAAAAAGAGAATTTGTAAAAAATTGTAACATTAATATAAACAGCCTAGTTAGAGCTTTGGGCTTACGATCTGGAGGTCCGGGTTCGATTTCCGACGGTGATACTGTCGAAAATCACTGAGCTGTCCTTTGTTTGTTTAGAACATAGCAAGCTGAATCACCTGGTTGTCTGAAAATTTAAGATGACTCTTGGTCCCGCCTCCACCAACCCCCAATGGATAAACTTGGTACCCCCTTCGGTTGACTGAGAAGAGGCCTGCGTCAAGCAAGGGGGTAATAGAGGTCGTTTGCGTTGTTTTCGTTCGATAATTTGAAAATCGATTTTATCGTAATTTTTCCGGTTTTCTCATCTGCTAAGCAAAAGCCTCCCATCACTATTTGCAATTAATTGGTTAAGAGGCCAATTACTCTGTCACGCTGCGAGTTACTTGTTTAAAAAAATCGCCAATTTTCAGTGAATGGAGAGAAAGCGATCAAATTCAAAAGTTTCCCGATATTTTTTAGACAACTAGTTTACGTGAAACTGGAAACTGAACTAAAAGTGTTGATGAATATCCAAAAAAAATCCTTTATTAGCAGCAGTCTGTCAATAAAAAATGGAATATTGTATACCATACAAAAGCACTCTACAAAATGAAAGGCGATAGTGATTTTTTGTTTATTCGTAGTTTTTTGTCACTACATGACTTGTGTGTCAAACACAGTGATTTGTCGTTCCTATCTGTTGTTTCTAACGTTACTTTTTAAGAATAACACACTGGCTGCCATTCTCTTTCAAATTGTTTCTTTTTTGTGCTCTGCTCTTACCTGCCTAAAGGCTGGGTAATCTTCTTATCGTGTGGCTTACGAGGTGGAATACCAACCTCATCAACCTGACAGCCATGTCAGTAACGACTACTAACTTACATCAGTAATTACTAACCGGGACCAACGGCTTAACGTGCCTTCCGAAGCACGGATCATCTTACTTTCGGACAATCAGATGATCAGCCTAAAATGTTCCAACCAAACTACGGATCACAAAGTGATTTTTGTGATATGTCTCCACCGGGATTCGAGACCGGGGCCTCCGGATCATGAGCCCAACGGATGGCATTCGAATTTTAATAAAATTAATTTATTTATTAATTTATTTTATTTTATTAATAAAATTCGAATTTTAAAACAAAAATCGACTTGCTCTGTTCTTTGACAGTGATTATAAGTCCATATGAAACTACAGTAGTCGAGCGGTTGAATCTCTATTAACGAAACGAAATGACAAAATTCCGCCTCGATTTTCGACTTAGCTGCGCCCGCTCCTCGCCTTTCCAGAGAGAAGAAATCTAGATGCTCACCGCTACTTACGCGGCTTTGCTTCAATTCTACGCTGCTTTTACTTTTAATCGTGTAAACGATGCCTAAGCACTAAGAACCATGTCCTCGCAAAAAATATGATCTGACTATGCGCGGTGTTTACTTAGATTTGAGAACCATTGGGTCTAAAAAGGCCACATCAAAAAACACCTTCTCTTTCTCCTATCGTGTGGGTTGTGAGGTGAATTACCAACCTCATCAACCCTGGTATTGTGCCGCCAAAGTACCTAAAATAGCAAAATTACAATATGATATTTGCACATATAAAAGTAAGTGCACAAAACAAATGTCAAATAGCAATATTGCTTTTTAGGTGAATTGCTTCAATGTAGCCTTTTTAATTCCCCTTGTCTCGAACTGTAATCAGTTCTCGAATTTAAATAATCAAATTCATTATTATGAATATGCGTTTTAAATTAATCATATCGATTTTATTTTTACTCGAGTGAGTAATCGATTTGTAGGTTATTTATTTCATAACAACACTGGCCAGAAAAAAGTTGATGCTTTTGGCGGGCTGTCATTACGAAAAAACTAAATAATTTTCAGAGAACAAATGAAAGTGCATTAAGAGAACGAAAATCAGTTAATATTCAGATTATTCAGAAACAGATTAGAGAAGAAACAGTGTGTTTTTAGATATAACAATCAACAACAGTTTTATCAGACTTCCTGTCGATGCGCAGGAAGAATATTCAGTTAAGTCTTATAATACTTATATATTTTCCTAATTATTTAGATATCAGTTATGCTATATTTGTATTGTCCGATACAAATCGATAAAGAGAACAACAGACAGTAAACAGTAAAACATTGCAGTAGGTAATATCGTTGTGGTGATTTATCAGGTAATCAGATGAATTTATCAATTCAATCAGGTGGACAGGGATGGCTGTAAGGGGCGGTTGGAGGCCATTCGCGGGGTTTCACCCCATATTCTACCATCGTGGGTTTTTTACCCTATATTCACACAGCTATGAGCACGTTGCCCATTTGTGGGTATTTTGCCCCATAGGTATTTCATATAACTATGACACATTTCAGTTTTGGAATGTGATTCAGAATTCAGATAAATCGTGACCTTACATGTTTATGTATGGCCCACGACACCCCTGTTGGTGTCACGTACAAACGCGGTATCGATTGGAGTCACGGGTTTGAATCCCATCTTAGTGTAAAATTTCTCAATCTATTCGCTCTAGCCATAGAGGCAGCCAATCAGCTCGCGACACCAAACACTTCAGAGCCCCGATATCGACCCCGCCGGCGTGGTCGACGATTTCCCTCATTCAGCGCTTATCGCTATCGACCCACTAGGGTTGATTAATTCTTTCAAATATTTTTCCTCTCAGACGACGCCCTGAGCCGAGGTTCGCGCCCAACTGGGCACCCTCAGGCCTGTTGTCTTAAACGTTGTACCGGGTGAGAGCCTTCAGCGCTCCCCATTTGTCCGGCCAAGTAGTTAATGCCATCGGTGGCAAATCTACAATAAGTCACGTCAAAAAAATTGATGTCACTTCATTCTTTGGATATTAGGTATCCTAAGAAGACTGTAACTTCGATTATCCCCAGCAGTTCCTATACTAAGTTTATCAACTACAAACTCGGTGTCGCTAGCGAGTTCAGCTCTCATTCAGTGGTGAATGATACCAGCACACTCCCACTTACCTAATTAATCCTTAGAACTATGTTGGTAACTCCGCTAGAGATTGTCACTTCAATTGTAAATTGATCCCTAAGAGAAACGCTCGGGCAAAATGAGCTGGACGTAGAGATGAATTCCAAAAATGTTTGTAAGATAATTTCTGAACAAATTCTTGTTATAACTTTTTCTCTCTCATGGCAACCACATACACTATAGTATAACCTTACAATAGTAAACTCTATTATGAAGAGGGCAGGGCCACAAGTTTCCAACTAGGCAAATCAGTTACTTTTTTCTAAACGTCAACACACGAAATTACTACGGAATTTGTATGAAAAAGCAACATGTAACGTCAGAGAAAAACGTGATAAAATATCGGATATATTAATAAGTTTTTCTTGATTAAAATTCATAAATAAGTTAAAAAAGTTAGAAAAAGAAAATGTTTTTCCTTACTTTGGGATCTGTCTTCATTTAGTAATGATAATGTCATAATTTATTTTAAACTAGTACCTACATGATCAAATTTTAATAAAAATAAACAACATAGTTGTTGCAATAAAAAATGCTTTCCATACGAAGTCCTAGGATAGGAGGACTATTAATGATGTGTTCAAATTATTTATCGGCTTCAATAGTTCAGAATGTAGTGTTATATTATATTTTTCCTCCGTTAAATAAATGATTATCTAATAAATTATATATATGCGAATTTCAAATCAAAACAATAGACTGATTCGACGTTTCTGCGTTATTGTAGAATACCTTTTGTTTTGACACCAAATGTGCACTTTGCGCCCGCAAGGTAAAGCACAAAAGCTTTCCCGTGTCCATTTTACTGTTTTAATATTCCTGTTAACACAAACAAAGGACAGTGCTGTTTACAAAATTTGCTTAATTTTTCCGCCAAAATACACACGGGGCCAGACATGTCGTTAAAAAAATGTGGGTGCGAGTGTTGAGTAAAAATAATGATTTGTGCTAAATTGAATTTGGAACGTGCAGTACCATTTTGAAAATTCATAAAATCGAATTGTATATTTTCATCATCGAAATCTTAATTATCTAGAAAGCTTTTTGAATCTGTCAATTTTTATGCACAAAATCGAGGGTAAGTAAATCTTTTCAGGTTTTTTCTTTTAATATAATACAAAAGTTTCAATTTTAACAGTAATTAGAATTACGTTTTATCTATTTAAAAACAAAAAGAATTCTAAGCCCTATTAAATTATCATAACTATCAAATTATATTTCAGTTTTGAAATTTTATATAAGTTACAAAAAGTTAAAATGTAATTAAAATTCTGCTCTGCGTTTACATAACAAAGAAAAGGTAAGGAAAATAACATTAAACTGTTGTGTTTATAGGCCGTAATTTTCGCAAGATTCGTCGCTTTAAAAAATCTCGGTTCACGCTTAAATGGCAGTCCTTTGACAAAACCGATGAGGTGGAAAGAGATTCCGGTGAAAATTTCTTACGAGTAAAATTCAGGTCACATTTTCCCTCTACTTATATATATGAAGGAGGTAAACTTATCGAGAATGTTAAGCTGTCTACACAGTTATCTACAAGTTTATATGACAGCATTCGCGACTTATCTCGATATCTACACCAATAAACACAAATCCCGTGATAATTCAGCATTATCCCCCGTTTTTCGGTTTTCACAGGGTCCGCTTACCTAGCCTGAAGATTTGACAGGTCCGGTTTTTTACCCACGACGGAACGGAGCAGGTATATGCGTTTAGGGTGAGAGATGTTTGTGTGTGCGTTTGTGCAAAGTAATGTTATCACTTATCTTCTAAACTAATGATCCGATTTTGATGCGGTTTTCAATAACGGGTTTGTGTTTGATGAGTTCATGTTATTATACAGGTGCCATGTCTGTAACTCAATAGGGGGCGCCACAATATTAGTGTTTAGAGTCAATATTATTCGAAACGCCTCTTAAATTTATAATAGCAATTTATTTGCAAATGTTTTTATTAGTTAATTGTTTTTGACAGGCGTTTTTTTTTCGGTTCCATTGATTACACGTAATTACGTCGAACACGGTGCTGTTTCATTGCTACCTAAATCCCTTAAAAATCAGTAAAAAGTCATATCAGGCATATTCATGGTCCTTCGAGCCGGATTTCAGAGAAGATCATAAACAATAAATTGTAGATAAATTAATACGAAGTGATTGGCGAAGATTAAAGAAAAATCAAGATCGACTATAAGTGGCACGTGGATTGTGTGGTCAAGTGAATCAAATTCATCCTATTTATCCTCATTTAATTCATAAAGTTGAACCTATCACTCAATAATCAGGTAGTATTAAGTTAAGCAAAGTGTTGTTAATTACGGTTAGTATAATTTTAATTACATTTATTACCCACGACGGAACGGAGCAGGTATATGTGTTTAGGGTGAGAGATGTTTGTGTGTGCGTTTGTGCAAAGTAATGTTACCACCTATCTTTTAAACTAATGATCCGATTTTGAGGCGGTTTTCGATAACGGGATTGTGTTTGTTGAGTTCATGTTCTTAGACAAGTGACATGGCTGTAACTCACTAGGGGGCGCCACAATATTAGTGCAAAACAATGTTGCAATATAATCAAAACGAAATGTCCGATTACAATTCTGTTTTCAGCAATGTGTACGTGGTAGCTTAATGCATGTTCCCAAATAATAAAAATTACGTCTTTACCTCACTAGAGGGCGCTACAATATTAGTGAAAAATAGTATTGCAATAATATTAAAATGAATTGTCCAATTTCAATGCGGTTTTCAGCAATGGGTTCGTAGTTGAATGGTGCATGGTCTAAGATAAGTCTTATGATATTAACTCACTAGGGGGCGCTGCTCTATTAGTGTGAATCGTTTATATTGCAATATTATTAAAATTAAAACTTATTGTCTGATTTCAATGCGGATTTCAGAAATGAGTTCGTGGGTGATTGGTGCATGTTCTAAGATGAGTGTTATAGAGGTAACTTTAAACAGAAAGCAACTGTATAATATTTAATAAGAAACTTAATGTTATATGGTAGGATGAATCACACTTATTGTTTTGCGAGATCTTACCTATACAATATATAGATTATAATTCGTATATGCTCTCTAAAAAGTCTGAAATAAAATTAAGCAAAATTAAAAATTTTGAAAAAAACCCACGACGGTAAAAATTTCATCGAAAAAGAATAAAATAACTCAAAACCCCCGACTTAACAAAAGTATTATGTGACGAAATATTATATTAGACTTAAAAATACTTTCTAAAAAAGAGTTGATATCTCGAGACATCGGTAATAGATATACTTAAGTACCTAAACAATGAATATGGATGTTTACAGTTTTTTCCTAACGTGTCTGTTTCTCGAAGATATACTTAAATGTAGCGATAATAATTTTACCATAATACATAACCGAGGAATATCCGTCGGGGGCTGCCTTTTCTATATAAAATTTCAACAAAAATTTAATCATACTCATAAGTGTATTTTATATCGTCGTTAAACATCTACAATTCTTCAATCATTGTATTCACGTCACTAGAAAAACTTTAGCTGGGTTAATGGCAGCCCCCGACGGATATTCCTCGGTGATGTATTATGGTAAAATTATTATCGCTATATTTAAGTATATCTTCGAGAAACAGACACGTTAGGAAAAAACTGTAAACATCCATATTCATTGTTTAGGTACTTAAGTATATCTATTACCGATGTCTCGAGATATCAACTCTTTTTTAGAAAGTATTTTTAAGTCTAATATAATATTTCGTTACATAATACTTTTGTTAAGTCGGGGGTTTTGAGTTATTTTATTCTTTTTCGATGAAATTTTTACCGTCGTGGGTTTTTTTCAAAATTTTTAATTTTGCTTAATTTTTTACAGATGCGACTCTCTGACCTTCACCTGCGAAGGGAAAACCAGCCAATAAATACATTTAGGATCATTACCAAGCTAATTATATTATACTAACTAGGTAATGACGCATATAACTCCATACCTGCATGCACATATACCAAGAATTGGCAGACCGCTGAGGGTAGGTAAATCACCCGGTACTGAAATTTCGAACATCAGAGAGGTCTTCTTCTTTAAATCGTGTGTGTTGTGAGGTGGATTACCAACCGCTTAACGTGCCTTCCGAAGCACAGATCATTTTACGTTCGGACAATCAGATCATCAGCCTGTAATGTCCTCACCAAACTAGGGATCACAAAGTGATTTTTGTGATATGTCCCCACCGGGATTCGAACCCGGGGCCTGCGGATCGTGAGCCTAACGCTCGACCACTTGACTACGGAAGCCTTTGTCAGAGAGGCAATTCGGTGACATTCCACATCTAAAATCACAACGTGGCACCCAATGTGTTGTAACGTCGCAGTCATAAAAAAACTTGTTTGACAAAACTTGAGTGACAACATCCGTATGGCCGAGGGGCCTAACCCAGTGATTTATCGTCCAAATCTAGGCCAGTGAAACGTCCAACGCAGCACCTTTTTTTGTAAAATTGAAACGGAAATCAGTGAGTTTCAATAAAAAACTGTAGAGCATTTCAATTGGAAGGATTACCATAGTGAATTTATTTTGTTTTAGTCCGGATACCGGCTTAACGCTGGATTAAGCTATTTTTTTGCTGATACATTTGTTTTCCTACTCAATTGGAAAATGGTGAAAGGATCATGACCGTAACTGTATGAGACCCGTCACCCCCTTCCAATAGATAATTTATTGTATTTCATTTTGATTTAGTATCTTTAAAAAGATTACCAATTAGTTATAACTTCAAATTTAATGGGGTTTAGAAATAAAATTAAAAAAAGCTTTGTCGAAAATCGAATTTGGTTGAAACAATGTTGTACCAGACGGTACCCAAAATCGTAGCTAAAAACCCGAATTCCGGCTAAACCCCGCGTATTTCGAGAAAGTCGCCAGAGAACAAAAATATTAACTCACTAAGACGCTTCGAATGAGATATGTCTGGAATTTGTTGATGGAGGGGGACCTTTTGACTCATCGTCCTTTGGTAGCATTAATTTGTTATCTTAGGCGTAGAGAATCAAATTGATGATACAAAAAGTATTTAGCAAAGCGTGCCTGTATTTCTTGTGTATTAAACTAATTAAAGGAACTTATTGAAACAAAAAACCTCCATTGTCTAGAGTTTAGAGCGGCACACAATTTGGTCCGGTCCTGGATACATTTTCCAATGGGGGTTGTCGAAATTACTTTGTAAGACTGTCCTTTATTTTATAATGATTGTCCACAAAACCGAATGATTTTGTGCTTCATAGCCGGGACCAACAAATTAACGTGTACCACGGAATCATCTTACTTTTTCAGACAATCAGATTCAAACCTGTAAAGTTCTTAACAAATTAAAAACAGTACAACAAAGTAATTTTGACAATGTTCCCATGGGGAATCGAACCTGGACCTCCAGATCGTTAGCCTAAAGCTTTATGATGAAAAAAGGGAAACACTCATGTTCTTCTCACCAGGCCTGGTTTTTATTGACAGCACAAACAACAGCACACAATTGTAGACTAATTTATGCGGTTATTATTAGCAGCAGTAGTTGATTATTTATATATTTAATGAAAAATAGAACACAAGAGGCTGTTACTATAAGAAAATGTTTTTTTTTTTTTGTATACACATTGTACAAACTGTACGTCCATTATACAGTGTAATGAACACTGCTTTTGGGGTACCAATTTTCTCCACCCAGCTTTAAACACTAAAACCGGACTTGGGCTCGTAATATCCACTCCAAAACGGATCAGTAACATGTTTCGAACACAGGAACCTCTTGTGAATTTCTGTACTCCTGGTGTGTTCAGGCTAGTTTCAGAATACGTGTAGTCAGTAGTGTTGCCAGTAGTTAGTATAGTGTTCAGTTTATAAGAGAGAAGCCACATTGGCATTGCTGGTCCATTACTTCGACGCCACGTTATGATTTTTGACGTGACTTATTGTAGATGCCGCAGGTGGCATTAACTACTTGGCCGGACAGATAGGGAGCGTTGAAGGCTCTCTCACCCGGTACAACATTTAAGACAACGGGCCTGAGGGTGCACAGTTGGGCGCAAACGTCGACTCAGGGCGTCGTCTGAGAGGAAAAAAAAATTTGAAAAAATTAATCGACCCTAGTGGGTCGATAGCAATAAGCGCTGATTGAGGGAGATATGATTTTGGTAGTTGTGTTTTTGTTGTTTGTTACTGTAGTGTCCCTTTATAATAAACGTTTCCTTCTTTCTTTCGTTCTTTCTTTCTTTCTGAACAATGTTTAAATTTTAAAAGGATGGTCTTAGAACTCTTGCTCAGGGAGACGAGTGAAGACCTCAACGGTTGCAGAGGCGGAGATGGGAGCTATCAGTACGGCAATGCAGGACGGAAGAGGCGAGGTAAACCTAGCTCAGACGCTGGTGGAGAGCGGAGAGTTGCCGTTCTGTACGTAGCATGTATTCCTTATTCTATGGTATTAGTTTAACGCGTGTACGGGCGTTCCGTATAGAGCACTCCGCGTCACTAAAACGGTATTCTAACAGCGTTCGTTCTATTCTATAGAAAGACCTCCGTGGTCCAATGGTTGTGCGTCGCCTCACCATCCGGAGGTCACGGGTTCGAATCCCGGTAGAGATTAATCACAAAAATCACTTTCTAAAACTTACTAGTTGTATGCAAACATGTTCTTTTGTATTTCATTTTTAAATATACTTAAATTAAAAAGAGGTTTATTCGGTCTATAAGCTCAGGAAAATTACAATGTCATGTAAGAGCGAAGCAAGATTTCTTTGAACGCAGCGGTGCCCAAACTATTATTAAGCTGAGACCATTTTTGTTTTTGTTTTTAAATGATTTTAATTCTACACTTTTGCTACGGAATGTTCCATTTGGTATTAACTCAGAATAATGAACTGAATCACCCCCTTCAGTATTTGTTACGATTTCACTTACACCCTGTACAAGTACGTACAGTGCGTATGGGTTTTAGATACACCGTAACAAACACTAAAGGGGATGATTCAGACCATGATTCTGAGTTTATATCAAGTGGAATTTCCTTTCGGAAAATTCATGAAAATTTTAGTGTTTTTTTTTTAAATTATTTTCAGTTCCATACTTTTGCGATAATGGTCTGAATCATCCCTAAAAGTTTTCGTTACGATGTCACTAACACCCGGTATATAAAACCTCGCAATTACTTTGCACACATAATTACAGGACATTTGCTAGAGCATTATCATCGCCCTTAGAAGAGGACAGAAGAGGCAAAATTATTGGACATTTAATAAGAAAACAAAATTAAAAACATTATTATAAGGGAAGCTAAAAGGAAAGAGAGGAACGTGAGCGTCGTATCTTGTAAGGAAGCCAAAGAATTAGTTTTAGATAGATGAAAATGATGATGATGATGATGAAATATATAATGAACAACATTTTTTCGCGCACGAAGACTTATTCCCTGCGGACCCGAAGCCTGCAGACCTGGAAGCCAGTGAACTGTGCACCACAGTTTGGTAACCTGTAGTCTAATAAACACAGGTGTGCATAATCCTCTGCTATAATTAGAACTTACTTAAGTTGAGCCGGCTTTACAGAGTAGTAATTACAGTACCTACGCACACTCTCACTCTATTCATTCTGATTATACTAGATTCCTAATTTAAACAGTACGCTATGGCGGCCGTTTTGACGTCTGTCCCGCTCATTAAGTTTCGTATTAATCATAACTAAATTGACGGGGCAAATTGCGGTACTTTATTATGTCAAAACGGGCATCACAGCGTGCCGTGTCCATTAGAATCGCCGGTCACTGAACACTTAGAGGCTGTCCGTGTTATGAGTTTGTGGGCACTAAATAGGAAGCAATTATTGGCTCATAAATATTATTGTCTTTTGTACTCTATAGCCATAAACGCGCCGAGTGACCGGCCATCCTGACGTCAGAACCGCCGGGCACCTTATTGATATAATTTTATTGCTAAAATACGTTGGAAGCAATTTTCTAGTGTTAGGCACTAGGCGGCACTAATTGGGCACAATATCAACTTAAAATACGCCGACGAAATACGAGTGACCGCCGATCCTGACGGACACAGCGACCCGTTAGTTTAGTAGACATTATAGTGGGTCGCTTTTAAACTATTTTAAACATATATATACTAATATAGTAGTGCATAAACTTACACTGGTCTTCTTTAATTGTTGTGTGGGCTGTGAGATCAATGCCCGACCTCATCAGCCCTGGTGTCAGGATTACTAAAAGGCAAGCATAGGCGGTTTTTTGACGTGAAGTAGTTTTGTCGCAGATCAGATGGCATTAACTATTTGGCCGGAACCAGAGATTCTGAAATGACTTATGTATTGTAAAGACTAAATTCTTACTTAGATAGCCAGGACCGACAAATTTTCTACATACTCGCACGTTTTTTTTAATATAGGCTCGCCTTGCACCATAATCTCACCTGATGGTAAGTGACGATGTGGTCTATAGCAAAATCTTGAACACCCAGATTAATTAACAAGTTGGAACAATAGACTACCTTATCTTGGTGTTTGGAATACCTATATATCTACTTTAAACCAAATTTTCATTTAAAACATCCTGAATTTGATCATGGTATTATTCACTCACATCAGTAATTGAACTACTAACTCAAACAACCTATTTACAACCTGATCGGAGCAATATACAAGGTGCTGACAGCTCTCAATCCATATATGAAGTACAAATAATTAGTTTATCTATCCGATGGCAAGTTTCCAAGAAACCATCCGATCTGAAACGGAAATCGGAACTCTGAGGTCGTCAACATCCGTGCGATACCTGACGACACTCGGATCTATCTAATTAAAATGATACCTACATCTGCACCGTGTACTGTCGAGCAGTGATATTCGTAGGTACTTTCAGTTCATTTTTATACGAACTTACTTATGTACATTGGGTCAAGAAATTAATTTCACTAACACAGATCAGGGGGGTTAAAAAGGCTACATCGAAGCAATACTTAAACAATAACCTTTTAGACTCGTGTCCTGGCTAATTCATGCTACTAATAGTTTATTTGGTTAATTTTGTTAATTAATGATACGTACACTTATTGTGATATACGTATTATTATTATTATTATTTTATATTTAGTCATATAAGTTGTATATTTAGTCATCATCATCATCAGCCCATTAACGTCCCCACTGCTGGGGCACGGGCCTTCCCTATGGATGGATAGGGAGATAGGGCCTTAAACCACCACGCGGGCCCAGTGCGGATTGGTGGTTATTAACGACTGCTAATGCAGCCGGGACCAACGGCTTAACGTGCCATCCGAAGCACGGAGGAGCTCGAGATGAAAACTTTTTTTTGTGGTCACCCATCCTATGACCGGCCTTTGCGAAAGTTGCTTAACTTCAACAATCGCAGACCGAGCGCGTTTACCGCTGCGCCACCGAGCTCCATTGTATATTTAGTATTGAGATTTAATACATAAATAAAATTCATTTAAAGAAGCAATATTGCAATTTGTCATTTGCGCACATAAAAATAACTGCGCAATGCAAACAAATGTCATCATCACTTATTTAAGAGCCACGCTCTTGTCGGTGTAGCATTTTCCATTCTTGTCAATCAAAGACCAATTTCTTCAACTCCTTATAAGACACTTTCTGTCTTAACACTGTTCAAAGGTAAATTCTGAATGTCAATGGGAATTTTATAGTAAAATCTATCTTATAGTCTATCAAAATAACCAACTATTTAGAATCTTGTTCTGCATTTGTGTAGCCACCAGTACTGGATACTCCCAGCGATTAGATAGATAGACTTGTAAGTTGTATGTGAAACTCTGTGATCTAGATATCCACCTCGATTACACCTATATAAGTATCATGTGTATCTACTGGTTGATATTAGACATTTGTCTAACTACTCAACTGCAGGCGAGAAGCGTTTGACGAACTGAACTTAGAGAAGTGTTTAAACTAGCTATCCGCTTATTAATAACCATTGTATTCATTTATTTAGTTTCTAATTCTAATAAGTCTTCTTCTCTTTTATCGTGTGTATTGTGAGGTGGATTACCAACCTCATCAACCTTGATGTCAGGGTTATTATTTAGCTGCCATAGCTGACATGCTTATTTACATCAGTAACAGCCTTCCGAAGCTTGGATCATCTTACTTTCCGACAATCAGGTGATCGACCTGTAATGTCCTGACCAAACTAAGGATCACAAAGTAATTTTGTGGCATGTCCTCACCGCTTGCGGCTTGCGTCAGACAGAATACTGGGGGCGGAAGGCAAGAGGGAAACCACTGCCCTATTTTTCCCTAAAAAGTAGCATGGAAAATGCTGCACAAAATGCTAAATTGATGATGATGGTCCTCACCGGGACTGGAACCCGGGACCTCCGGATCGTGAGCCCAAGGGTCAACCACTGGACCACATAGACCTCGGGACTACTTAGTATAATACCAGGTTTAAAATATTTATGGTTCGTGTCACGAAAGAATACTTGCCTCCTCGCTTCGGGGCGCTAATGTTGCAGATTGTGTATAGAATAGTTATGACTTGTGATGTGAATAAGTTCCTCTAAAACCGTGGATTTCTTTCGTGGTTTTTTCGGAATACATTTTAAACCTGGTACTTACTCATTGTTTTTAAATATTCGTTTTGTAATACAGCGTTTATATGAGTTAGAAAGTTACTATTAATTTTGGCTTTAGTAGCGAGAACATGAAATTCCTTTACAAAACATTTAGACAAAAAAGCTTAAAGAGCTAAGGCGGCCTTTTCGCGTCGGACTTTTAAAATGTCATTTTCGAGACAACGTTCAGATAGTATGGTTACTCGCTGTTATTTGGCACTTACGTCAATAAAGTTCTAGCTTTGGTTGCTTTGAAGTTTGCTGGAGTGTGCTGTGTGTACCGTGGTGACAAAATTACTGATAGGAATTTGTACATTTCAATTACATTTAGAGAAAATAAACTTATTTAGAATTCAGAACAGCCTTCGTGGTCTAGTAGTTAGAGCATTAGGCTCTCGATCTGGAGGTCCGCGTTCGATTCCCGATGGGAACATTGACTTTTCAGGCTTGAATCACCTGATTGTCCGAAAAAGTAAGATGATTCCGTGCTGCGGAGGGTACGTTAAGCCGTTGGTCCCGGCTATTAGCTTAAAAACACCTATGTTCCATACCCCCTCCGGTTGATTGAGGCCTGTGCCCAGCAGTGGGACGTATATAGGCTGTTTATGTATGTGTAGAATTCAGAAGGAGCGAATTAGAAATGGAGGTATTTTGATAAAAAGTACAGCACGTTATCAAGCTATATTCGAACTCTTTAAGGCCGGATTAGGCGCAACAATGGGATTTGGATTTTAGGAGACCTTACGATTTGTCTGCAAAGTGATTCTGACAATGTTCCTATTGGGAATCGAACCCGGAGGTTGCCTGATTTAAATGAATGAATGAATAAAGTCCACGCGAAAGAAGTCTTGAGCAACAGCTAGTTAGACTGAATAAATCCATCCTGCCTATTTTTATCCAAGATTTACTTAATCCTCCGAAGTTAAAACAGTTTGACACAGATTGTCCACTGTTCTATTATTAAAGCTTCCCCGATTGAGCTACAATTTAGTGCACTATAAAAAAGACACTAGCGTTGTGGGTCAGGTCCTTCGAACGGCCATTCTTAGAATTATTCAGCAGGTAAAACAGAGTTAATGTTTAGAAAATACGCGGCCGAAGACAAATGTAGCAATTGTGGTTGTTTACTGTCTAATAGAATTATTTCCGTTGGATATCTGTGCATTCGCCTCTATGCTGGGCTGGGAACGAATAAAAGTCCGCGTATAACGGTCCATTGTGTTATGGAAAACACAATTCCTCTGTCTATTTTTACAATAGGACTTTTCTAAAACATAGGCCGCGTTCAGATGGTTACCTTCTCAGGGAAGTTGTAAAAAACGAATTAAGGATTGTGTCCTTCGTAAAAGGCCGTTATATGGGTTCGGACTGATCACCTAGAACAGTGGTTCCCAAACTTTTAGGATAAAGGAATACATACCAAATGTATTTTTATTTACGAACATTCACAGGGTCTGCTTACCTAACCGGTAGATTTAACAGGCCCGGTTTTTTTACAAAAGCGACTGCCTGTCTGTCCTTCCAACATGCAAAGGAAAAGCCAGCTTTATACAGGTTAGGTCACATAACACCGAAAATGCATTTAACATCATTCCAAATGATAACAAGCCAATATCACAGATTTTAAATGCCATACTCCGGGTTGAAATATTGATAAATACCAACGTATACGCAGTAGGAGTTACGATTTCTTCTCATCATCATTATCATTGTCAGCCACAAATCGTTCACTGCTGGATATAAGCCTCTTCCATGTTTCGCCACAATGGCTGATCGTTTTGAAAAACAAAAGTGCCTGTAAGTTGCTTCTTGTTTACTTGTGTTTCATTATTAGAGATATGGTTTTATACATCTAGCTATGATGCTACTAATCAGAATAACTTATTCAACGTAATTATCATACATAAAGTTGTTGAAGGTCAATTTAGCATTTTTGAATCTACGTCATTTCGCAAGGTGTTAGGGCTGAGGAGAAGAAATGTCAAGAAACTGCAACAGCAACACATATTTTAAATTAATGTAGGAGAGCTATACAGGAGATAGTCGTGAACTTATGTTGTTATGTTTTGCTATGATGAGACTGTGTGCCCCATCTGTTACACTTGGATTGAATTGAGATGCATGATCAAAAGCAAACAAGCTTACCAAATAATTATACATGTATAGATCACGGGATTACGTTCCGTTTAGCCGAATGGAGTAATTTGTAGAGATGGGATAGTATCACAAATCAATATTATAACATCATCAATCAATGTCATCAGTAAGTATATATAAAGGTTGTTCTTTTGTTTGTTCGGGTTACTGTTGGTCTCGGTTACTACTTAATGCAGGTAAGTGAGTAATCGTTACATGTTTTAAGAATAAATTGGTATAAGTAGGTTTTTTTTTTACGTAATATTAATTTTTATTGACATGTTTACATTTTAAGTACTTCACAAGTATTTTTTATACTATCCCACTATAATATGACGTAATAATAAGTCGTTGGTCCCGGTTACAACTTAGTAATGTAAATATGTAGTCGCTACACTAGTCATGTAAGGGGCCTTTAGCGGCTCAATAATAACCCTGATACCAGAGTTGCTGAGGTTGATAATCCACCTCACAACCCACACGATAGAAGACTACATCGAAAGTCGTTGACAACTAACCCCATTTGCGTGAGGTTTTGTTTTGTAATTACTCTTGTTTTTTCGACGAAGCCAATTAGTGCGATTGTTACGAAAGCATTACAGACATTTCAACAAGGGAAGAGAGTTGGTTTGTTAAATTGATATTGATGAAGGTAACCGCGAGACAGATCCGCGCATATGGTGTTACCTGTTACCAGTAGATTGGGTCGTGTACTAGGTTCAAGATAAATTACTAAATAAAGCACATTAAACACACATTACACATTATTTTATTTGCATGTATTTTATTGGTAAAATTGTACTTTATTGGTAATAAGTTGTACTTATAGTTTGTACCCGCAATCTTTCAATTATTATTTTTTTTACATTTTTCCTCACCTTATGGTTGCCTGGAAGAAATCGCTTTAAGCGATAAGGCCGCCATTTGCCATGTACTTAATTAAGAGACTTTTTGTAATTATTTCTTTTTAATTTTGGTGCAATAAAGTGTATTTGTATTGTATTGTATTAAATTACAAAAACTACAACACGGGCTAACTATAAATAGAAAACCTCCTCCAGCGCGCCACACTGAGGCAGAGCGCCCAAAACGCTGGCAGCATGTCCCCTCTGAACTGCCAGGCCTATTCTCTGCGCAAAATAACTGCCAGCTCTCGTATAGCCAGTAGCCTCAATGAGACGCGCCGAAATGTCATTAAATAAAGTCAGATCCAAAACTAGCGAAAAACATTTTTTTTCTTCTACTGAACTTATTTATGAATTTTAGTCAAGGAAATCGTGATAATAAGGCCGACATATTATCACGTTTTGCGATGACGTCACAATATGTTTTTTTATACAAATTCCATAGAAATTTCATGTTTTGACATTTAGTAAAATGTAACTGATTTGACTAGTTGGAAACTAGCCTATAGCCTCCACCGCATTGGGGCAACATTCAGTATACTGTATACACCCTCTCCGGATACTTGAGGGGATCCCCGTGCCCTGCAGTTGGATGTATTTATGTTAATTAAAATAGTACATAAAATATAATGTAGGTACTGACTGTCATAGGATGAGTGATCAAAAAAAAAGTTTTTATCTCGAGCTCCTCCGTGCTTCGGAAGGCACGTTAAGCCGTTGGTCCCGGCTGAATTTAGCAGTCGTTAATAACCATCAATCCGCACTGGGCCCGCGTGATGGTTTAAGGCCCGATCTCCCTATCCATCCGTAGGGAAGGCCCGTGCCCAAGCAGTGGGGACGTTAATGGGCTGATGATGATGATGATATTCTAAATATTTAAAAGTATATAAGAATACTAAAAATATCTATATAGAGATCTTCCATGGCGTTGTCCGGCACAAGCTGTCTTTCACAAACTCTTTACTGCACTTAAATCTAATTAAAAATACATAATGTTTATGTTCATGTTAACAGCATTTCTGTGGAAAGTTACTCCTGATTCTATACTGAAACGGGATCGAATAAAAAGTTGTTTTTTTTTTCTGACTAAGATTATAAACCATTATCCCGATTTTCTCTCAGGGTTCGCTAACCTAACCTGAAGATTTGACAGGTCCGGTCTGTCTGACCTTCCAACCGGCGAAGGGAAAACCAGCCCAACACAGGTTAGGTCACATACCTCCGAAAATGAATGAAGAAAAGGAATGTAGGTTTCCTCACAAAAAACCATTCTAATACAGGCGCTGGGTTGAAAATAAAACTATTATGTGTAAACTGAGATATTATACGACATCCCATTTATAACCAATTACTGTTCCGCCGCACTTGGTAGTGGATACAACGTATCTGCCTAAAAATAAGTGATTGAAATATAATAAAAATATATTATATCGGAAGACCCTTTGAAGTTTGTACCTTCTATTTATATGATATTGATATTATATTTCAAAAGAATGAAACGTAAGCGTAGGTGTATCGAGTCGTTATACGAAGCATGTTAGTGGCCTTTAGCGCGTCAATAATAAGAGCGATATAAACATAATATATCTCCCTAAGACAACACTTTTGTTTTCTTTTTTTAGACGTGGGTCATTGGGTTTTATGTTCGCGGAGGCGGGTGTGGATGGTTTTGACGCTGTCTGGCGCAAAAAAAAAACGCATCCCTGCTGAACAGAATGCGGGTCAGTAGCAATGGGATCCTGGCTGCAATTGCTAATAGGTGTGACAGCCCTCTCATATTGGACCTCATAAAGTGTGTCAAATCCCCTCTAGTTATAAGGTACTAACATAAGTTAAGTGAATTGTACTAACAAATAAATGGATCTGTGTTGTCTTTAATAAATAAATTATTATTATTATTGTAGATTGCGTGTATGAAACGATTGATGAGAGTGGAGAGAGCAAGAGAAGTATGTCAGGATCGAAGCAAATTCCAGGCTCTCTGCTTACCTCGGTCGGAAATACGCATGAGTTTTTTGTAGATTTGCCCGCAAAAAGCTTTAGCTACTTGGTCGGACAAAAGCGGAGCGCTGAGGGGTCTCACCTGTTGTCACCATAGTTGCGTGGTTAGTGAAATATGGCCCTAATCTAGCCGTAGGGGTTGGTGAAAACCGTCGTTGACCCTAAATTATGATAATATGAAAGTTTTCTAGGCTAGTGGCAAAACAAATATTACACCCAGGCACAAGACATAATCCACCCATTATTATTCTGATCAAAATAATAGGTACCAAAGCCAAAGGACCCTGACATGACTCATGTAACGTTCGCACACTTACATCAACGAAGCATGGATCATCTTACAACAATAATTGTTTCTATATTTATCGGTCGATTTATAGTCTGCACGGTGTCTACTACGCGATGTAGTCTGTGACTAAGTCGGATATTTAAGTCTAGAAGGCTTAACAGCAGCAGCGTCCAAGGAAAAGAGTTTATAAATATTCCTTTACTTTTACCCGATAGAATGGTATTAGCATGGTTATTCATGTGTTTAACATATTGTTACGTTTGCAGAAGCGTTTGTTGGCTTTAACTGAAAATAAAGAATAATACTACGTATAGAACGGTAAGTATCCGCCCCGCACCAATTCGTATCGGGCGCCGACCTCACTCCCGTAAACCTCTGAGGAATAAAGGCACAACCCGGACACTTCATACAAAAAACACATTTCACACAGACACTACACATTGACATTATCAACACGCGCTATGTGTGTGTGACGTCTGAGGCCTGCCAATTACAATACCTAACTTAACTGTCATTACTTACTTAGATAGGTAGTTCTACTTACGAAAGATGCTTTTATAAAAAAATGTAAATATTTTTTTTATTTATTTACCACACGTATGACAAACAAGAAATTTTGAACAAAGAAGTTTTACAATATAAATAAATAGGCTTTACACTTGACTTAAAAATCACTGAACTGCAATTAGCATTCACATTATTTTTACATTAAGAACTTTTCCTAGTTTCAATTTTATTGCAAATTATTATCATGTTTTATGGACAATCTTCATGTAAAACAAATAAAAGCGCGGGCTAACTGTGAGATCAAATATTGGAATCAGACGAAAGAACGTCGGCGTTCGAACATAATATGAACTACTTAAATTGATAAAAAATAAAAACAACAACTGCTTTAACGATTCAAGCCTAAATTATGTTCGAGGGGAGTGAGGTAAACTTTGCTCAGCCGCTGGTGGGGAGAAGAGAGTGGCCGTTCTATACGCAGTATTATTCCTTATTCTATGATAAAGGGGAAGAACGCTCGAACTGTCTCGCTCGCAGTTACGTGATAAGGTGGCACACGGTAAGAATAAGATTTTTGTATGGAGTGTCTAGAATATGCTATTTTGAAAGTAAGTTACCTATTTAAATATTTATTTTTATTTTTTGAGCAACAATAATAGCTCATTTATAAGTCCCACAGTTAATGCAGCATATTACATCACCCTGTTCGTGTTATAATATAAAAGTAAATGAAATCTAATCAAAGTCGCATATTCAATCGATGTATTATATAACTATAATAATTATAATTTCAATTCAACCATTTTGAAGGTATATTTTCCATTAATAACGAATCAACGAATAGATCTGCATTATTTCATAAAGTTGCTTTCTGCAGCTCACCCCACTGGGAGTTACAGTCGTAAGTTTTTTATGTGTACTACTACATACAAAAGATAAACAGTAATAATATGTACTACATGGTAACTCTAAGTTCTGAGACGTATCCATAATTATAATTCTTTCATTCCAAAATCAAAAGAGAAAAATTCCATAGACAACGCAAAAGAAACTAGCGGATAAGACTCACTTTTTGAGCTTGCACCCGAGCATTAAGTCTGTAAACAGAGATCGATTAACCCTTTGCCGACAGAGCCATTAGTAGAACAAACATATTTGGATTTAAGTGTTGAGTGACAAAGGGTTACGAAGATACTTTGGGGTCACGTTTATTTGTAGTGTCCATGATATTGTATCGTGTTAAGTGAATTTGTGACTTTTTATCAAAGTGTATGTACGTACACACGCTTTGTCGCACATATACCACCTTACTAATAAAAAATAAACCAGGGATGAACGTGGGTTTAAGGATTTGACAGCCAAGCAAAGTTTAGTCGAATTGTATGATAATTGAATTCAATTTTGCTTGGTTGTCAAATACTTAAACCCACGTTCATTCCTGGTTTATTTTTTATTTGTAAGGTGGTAAGATACTGATACTTAATATGTCTGTTCTCCATTTGTATCTTGTTTCAAGTATCTATATCGTATCACACTTTTGGCAACGACCTTTCATAAACTGACTACTTTTTAACGTCTGTAACAAGTGAATTTGTATACAGATAAATTATACATAATATGATTGATAAACTCGCGCATGTTTGTTCGCCTGTGTACTTGCGTAAAAAACATGTTTGTAATTTTTAGTGAGATGAGAAGACCCACAATGTTCATTTTATGATTTATGTTTTTGACAGTTTTAAATAAAAATATTTAAAAAGGTTAGGTAAGCTGACCCTGTGAAAAACGGGATAATGCTGGGGGATGATTAGATAGTTATTTGGATTTAATACTTTACCTCTTGTCTCATAAAGCATAAGCAATTATGTATAAACACTAAAGATTTATCACTAAGTCATAGACTAAAGTAACGCAGATGAGCAACTACAAAACATCGTTATGTTAGGAAAAAGGTTCAAGCTTATGCTAATTATTATGTAGATACGCTCCACTTCTTGGCTAATTTGCTCTAAAATACTTGTTTGCTCTAAAGTCGTGGGCCAAATGTTGAACTAGCATTTTGTGATGTGCCCGATATAAAGTTGCGTAAATCGATGAAAACAACCTATTTATCAGTATAGCTAGGTAAACCTTTATTTTAAAACTAAACATCTTTCTCTTGTATTTAGTAAAATAATCATTACTTGAGTATATTTGGTTGATAGTACGACTAAATATACTGAAGTACCCTACCTACAGTACACTATGATTACCCTGTAAAGGGTGAATATCAAAATGTGTCAAGTTTGGTAGCGCCTGTCATATATTTTTTTCGTGAAAAATTGGGGAAATTGGGAATTGAAAAAATCCTTTTTCATGTCGGAACCGAGGATCCTTTTGGATATTTTTCATGTCGGAACCCAATTTTTCACGAAAAAATAATATGAAATTCCCCACCAAACTTGAAATTTTGAGATTCACCCTAAAATAGATTTGCGCAACCAAAGCCGGGCAAACCTTATGTTTCGAACGATACGGCGGATATTAAACAGGCAAATTACGAAATGCCGGAACATTGTGATCTGGGGGTTAAAATGGCCACATCGAAGCAATTCATCTAAGAAAACAATATTGCTATTTCACATTTGTTTGCATTGCGCACTTCTTATATGAATTGCTGTGTCGTGTGGCCATTTTAACTTCCTTGATCAGGCGGGCCTGTGTTGTTGTGATCAACTAGAATGACGAAGTTTTACCAAAAATTATCGTGTGACATCGGTCTGACTATCAATGACATTAAATTAAAAAAAATAAAAATCCCCGAACGAAAAAAGTACTCAATTATCATGACAAAAGGTTAAAAATGCTAAACCCTATAAAAAGCAAAAAATAACTTATCCCACATATGCTTGCAAGCAAACTGAGCGTGTAACCTGATGACCTTGAAGACCTGAACCGATTTCCACCAAACATAGCTAAGAACACTCTCGACTGATATACCTTTCAAACAAAAAAAGCCGCATTAAAATCGGATCATACGTTTGGGAGTATAACACCCCGTCGTTTTAGCGTCGGGGGTTAAAAATAAAAAATAAAGATATACAATGCTTATTTCTGTACTCTACGTGCCATATGCAAAATAATTACCGGATCACATTATCCTTTTAGTGTTTAGAATATTTAAGAGCTCTAACTCCATGTGAGATAATTAGTGTAGGAAACAATACACCTGGCGGCGCCAAATTACTTTTAGGCAAATGAGTTTCGCCTTAGTGGTAATATAAACTGATACCGCCAGGGAGTAGTGAAAACGTAGACAGATCAAGACATTAAATTTTATATTATACACACATTTAACTCATAAACATAAAGGTACATTCATAATCGTATGTTCGTATGTCGGCGTCTTATAAAACAACCCGGACACTTCATACAAAATAACTCGTTTTATAGACACTACTAAGTACACATTGACGTAATCGTATAGGCGCATTTGTGTGTTTCTTTTTAAAGATGAATTTTTTGAATTTTGTGACGTCTAGCCCATACAATGGAAAAGTAAAGTAAGACCGAGGGGGTGAGGTAAACCTATCTCAGCCGCAAGTGGGGAGGGGAGAGTTGCCGTTCTATACGTAGTATTATTCCTTATTCTATGCTTATAATAAAGAAAATCACGTAAGCACCTTTTTGAAAAATCACATTTGAATGACTGTGATTGTGATTTGATTTGGCTTGGTATGTCATTAAAAATATCCACTCCAACGTATCATTATGATGTATACATAATTACATAAAAAATATCAGCTGCTTATAATTTTGCGCATGTTTAAAAATATGACTCAGATTGAGTCCATTTGAGTGATGCAAAAATTTACTTAGATTTGGATCATGATAGACTCAATCCCTGAGTACATTTTTTCGACATGCCCTAAGTTATAAGCATTAAATTTAATGACATAAAACACATTCATTTTTTGGATACCGTAAGGTTTAAAATGAGACCCTATTACCATAGAATAAGTAATAATACTACGTATAGAACGGCAACTCTCCGCTCCTCACCAGCGTTTGATCTAGGTTTACCTCACCCCCTCTCGAACATAGTTTAGACTTTTACTTTATGGCGTCAGATGTCACACACACAGATGCGCGTGTACGGTAACGTCAATGTGTAGTGTCTGTGTAAAACGAGGTTGTTTGTATGAAGTGTCCGGGGTGTGATATTACTAATAAATTCAACGTGCTGTCACCTGGTTGTATCTCCAGAATCGTGATAGCCAGACAGTTAAAATTTTCAAAAAAAGAATTTGTATTTCTATTGCCACAGCTCCTATTCAGTATAATCCGACCATATAGAGCACGTGTGATGGATTAGAGCTCAAATCCGGATAGCGTGCGTTTGGCATTCGCAATATTTACATTTTACATTTGTATAATTCATTTCAATTAAGAAGTATCCATTTTCAATGCAAGATCATTACAGAGTACTTATTGTTAGAAGAAGAAATTATTTATTTTAGATATAAGTAGGTATAGATACATAGGAGTGGACATAATTTATTATACCATATCTCCAACAAGGGACATCAAAATCAAATCATGTACCTACCTTTTCGCATAGGATTCATGGTTTTGTCAAACAGTTGGTAGGTTTTATATTCTAGGTATCACATGATTAGGCATGTGATAATTTAGTAGGTAAGTAGGTACTTAATTAACTAATTTAAATGTGCTTACTTCTTAACTAACCTAATATAAATCTAACAAAAATATAAAAAAGTTACAATATACTTATCAATAATAATAAATATACAGTCTTAAAACTCTGAAATTCTAAACATTATTAGCATCAGCAAAGCAAAATGCTGTGACACTTCGACATTGAGGGAATTTTCTCCTATTAGCCGTTGGTCCCGGTTACTACTTATTGATGTAAGTAGTTGTTAGTCGTTACATGAGTCGTGTCAGGTGCCTATGGCGGCTCAATAATAACCCTGACACCAGGGTTGATGGGGTTGGTAATCCACCTCACAACCCACACGATAGTAGAAAGAAGCTGTGCCTCAAAAAATACTAAAAAATAAAAAATCTGAAATCTAAACAATAATAAAAGAAATTAAATTAGCTGTGTGTGCGTGCGTGCGTGTTTGTGTGTGTGAAATTATGTAACTTGTTGAAAATAAAATAATGTATTTTTCCTGTAGAGATAAAATGCGTGTAGGAGGTAAAAATAACAATATAAATTAGAATATTTTTGGAACGATATTTAAGGATATTTTTGGAAGGATGTTGAAGCTGTATATTTAGATTACATTTCTTAATTTAATTTTTAAACGTGCGTAAGGGCAGAGGTAGTTTATTCCATGTTTTGGCTGCGGCATGTTTAAAGCAACTTCTGTAGTAATTGGACTTAAATGTCTACCAATATAAAAGTTGTATAGTTGCAACAATTGAAATAGCCACACATTGTAAAAAATATTTTTAGCTACCTGTGTATTAGGCTATTTGTAATATATATTTTTATTTATTTATTTTATTTATTCTACCAGTCATTCGCTCTCTCTCTGAGTACGTACTCGCTCGCTCGACCACGCCCACGCCGTAAACGAACAATTTGATCATGTAAATTACCAATTTGAAGAATAATGATTACGGCAGCATTATGAAGAAACGTCGTTTTATTAAAGTTCCTGAACAGCTGCTCTGCTGTCTATCCTGCTCAAGCAGAAGAAGAAATTCCAGAATTCTTCACATCCTACAGCTTTTGCGAATTTTGTACTCCATTCCGTTAATCATTTTGTTAATTACATAGTTCAGCTAAAGCTCCTGAATTTCGCTGATAATAATTTAGCACTTCCTCTGTCAAATTATTTGAGTTTCATTTGGTGGAAATGATAAACATTAGTGGTTTTAAACTTGATATGTTTTAGACGGTTTATTTAACTGTTCCACTTATTTGAAGCATTAAAAGCATTATAAAAGTTGTACTGTTGGATGTGCTAGACTAATGATCTAGCCTGACTAAGCTGGCATTAAACGAATGAGACGGCGAACGAGTTTTGTGAAACCTAGACCAGGAATATAACATGAATTTTTACGATACAGTTTTAGATGTCTCGTCAGCGAAGAATGTTAGCGTTTGGGAATAACATATATACATAACATAAACAGCCCATACACGTCACACTGCTGGGCACAGGCCTCCCCTCAATCAACCGGAGGGGGTACGGAGCATACTCCACCACGCTGCTCCACTGCGGGTTTGTAGAGGTGTTTGGGCTAGTAGCCCGGGACCAACGGCTTAGCGTGCCTTCCGAAGCACGGAACCATCTTACATTTTTGGTCATTTTTGGAAAGGTGATTCAAGTGAAAAGTGAATGTCATTACCATTCAAAGGACAGTCTCACAAAGTGATTTCTGTAATAGCAAGAAGAATTCATGTCCAATTTTTATTTGTTCTCCTTTGACTGGAGCGATAAATGAGGCACTTTCCAGGCTTCGTTCACCAAAAACAATATACAGTTTTAACGAGATAATTACCTATTTTCTCATTGCTCGGTTATATAATTAACGATAAGGCCGCCATTTGCCATGTAGTTAGTTAAGAGTCTTTTTGTAATTCATCATCATCATCAGCCCATTAACGTCCCCACTGCTGGGGCACGGGCCTTCCCTATGGATGGATAGGGAGATCGGGCCTTAAACCATCACGCGGGCCCAGTGCGGATTGATGGTTATTAACGACTGCTAATACAGCCGGGACCAACGGCTTAACGTGCCTTCCGAAGCACGGAGGAGGTCGAGATGAAAACTTTTTTTTTGTGGTCACCCATCCTATGACCGGCCTTTGCGAAAGTTGCTTTACTTCAACTATCGCAGACCGAGCGCGTTTACCGCTGCGCCACCGAGCTCCTCAATTTGTAATTATTTATTTTTATTTTGGTGCAATAAAGTATATTTGTATAATTATTCCAAAGCACAATGTAATCACAGAAGCATTATAAAATTAATTTTTGCTTGATGTTTGGTTTGCATTATGTATAGAATTACGTTGCTACCTATATTTCTGTTATTTTAATTTGACGTAAAATAAGGAATAATACTACGATTTTGAGGAGAATAATAATGGGTGGATGGGAGGTGTAATTGTGTCTGGATGTAATAAAAAGGGTCGTCATTTATACCCAAAAACAAAGGTAAAAGATGCATTTCTCTGTTACCCATGAAATTAGAAGTTTAAACGAAGAAAAACATTTATTTACAGAGTCATCTATATTGTTTTTGAAGAATGTCCTGTCCTGTATAGTATTTTAATTAGTTCATAGTAACTTGTTTTATAAGCTTACCATAACGGCTGTTGATTGAAATCTTATCTTACAAAAATACATCTTATCGTAATAACTAGACTTCCTAGTTTCAGAAAAAAAAACCAATATTTTAATTAAAGCACATAATAACGGGTTCTTACCGAATTTAAATGGGGATATGATTCTCATATCCATTAAGACGCGATGAGAACCCGTTATTATGTGCTTTAATTATGATAATAACCGCTTATACTTAAAACAATAATATATTTTACTTTTATTTTCCTTCAATAAAATAAAAAAAAAAATATCGGAGTTATATATTTGACTAATTATCCAATACGTTCATAGTTCATCTCTTCCGCAAAATATGTGAAGTCATCTGTAATAGAGTCAATGACCACACGGTTGCAGTATTAATTCACCAAAGTCTAGGTATAAGTAAAACGTATCACACATTTCATTTTCGGAATGAAACAATAAATAATTCATATCTTCGATAATGTTGTGTGGCGACGTGACGGCTTAGCTTGGGATATGCGACGAACGCATGTCCAGATGAAATTTCATTTTTATGGATTTATTCGGTTGATGCCTTCGATAACATTTCGGGACATCGGACGTTTCACACTACGAGCGAGTCGGACTTAGGGAGAATCTCTCAATGGTACATGGACCTAATATACGATCCTGACTTCCCGCTTACTTTAGCCATTGGTATTGGTATTCGCGGGCCGTTTTCCGCAACTCGACGTCTGAGCGCCTATTTTTCATGATACCTGAAACGGCTGGATTACTCCAGCCAGCCTAATTCCCCAAGGAAGTCTAACAGTCCTTTGACGTTGCTGACCACCTACTTTAGCCATCATCATCAGCCGTATGACGCTCACTGCTGGGCATAGGCCTCCCCCAATCAGATCGCGACAACAAACACTTCAGGATCCCAACACCTACCCCGCCTGCGTGGTCGACGATTCCCCTCTCAGCGCGTATCGCTACTGACCGTCGATCCGTCGGTCGTCGATTAATTCATTCAAATATAATATTCTCTGATGACATCCAGAGCCGAGGTTTGCGCCCAACTGGGCATCCTCAGGCCTGTTGTTTCAAATTTTGCACCGGGTGAAACCCCTCAGCGGTCCCCATTTGTCCGGCCAAGTACAATAAGTCACGATAAAAACAAGTGACTGTTTTTGAGTAAGGAGTCACGGCCACGGACATTGTGAATCTTCTACGACTTTTTTGACGATAGAGCGACTTATTTTTAAATGAAAGCGTGGTCATAAAAGCCAGTTGAAAAGAACACTTGGACGGTTTTCATTTTATTTCCTTGTTGATGACGAAGCGTACAATTACAAGTAACATAAAACTCTTATTTATATCAAACCAAAATATAGAGACATAGTTTATCTACGTGTTACTCCTCCTTGCACACGGCTGTATAAGCATCGTCCTCAATTTCGACGTGCGCAAGTAAACTGGTGATGATTGAAAACATGTAGATAACGTGCTACATTACGACAGCAATCGCCACATCGAATTTCACTCGCGTTCCGGCATTCGTATACCTGTCAGGCAATTATCACGTCTATTTCATTGTAATTTATTTTGTAATTCATTTTATTAAATACAATTTCCTTTTTTTAATCCTCCATTGCGACCAGTATAAATTACGTCTATATAACAAATTAAAACTAACAAAAAAAAAATAGTTCAAAAATCGAACGTTAAAACACTGAAATGCTAAAAGACAATGATCGTAACTATAGACCCGTCCCCCGTTAGTGTCTATAAAAAGACTACCAATTAGTTTTAGCTTCAAAATCCATGGGGTTTATTGATAAAATAAAAAAGATTATACTTAAAAACCCGGCTAAACCCCACGTAATTTTAGAAAAGGTCACCATATAACGAAAATATCGACTCGCTAAGACGCTTTGAATAAGGAACGTTTAAGATATGTCTGAAATCTGTTAGTACAGGAGGACGTTTTGACTCATTGTCCTTTTCTAGGTTCACCTCGTGATGTCCACTCTAGTCGTAATGTGAATCGCCCAATGGCTTGATATGACAGCGGATGACAAAGGCTGTTCTCGACATCACATATTCGTATTTAGACGTACACGTGTATGTACGTAGACAAGTATTGACCTCATAGGGTTCACTCTGGCAGGTAAAGGAAAACATCGGAGTAATGTTGACGTAGGGATATCAAGATTTTCTTTTATTATTGTTTCGTGTGATATATTTGGGTTGAAGAACAGTACGCGTAGTCTTGCGTTGAAATATCATATTAATTATATTATAAGAGTGTGAACGTTTGTAACTATATGTATAACATTCATCAATCAGCCCGCATGATCCCACTGTTGGGTATAGGCCTCCCCTCTATCCACTGCAGGCGCTCCACTAGACTGAGAAAGATAAAACATAGACTGAGTTCAGCTGCTTTCTAGATGACAAATAAAATCTGCGCGTAAGTTTTTCTTGCAGCTCACGTTATATTTTTTTTGTTGGCAACACGGCTAAAAGTAACAGTTATAATGCTCACCAGGCCAGTCCTCCAGATACACTTACCCTATGTTTATATCATGACATGACGTTTACACCAGTGAAGACGAAATGACCTTACCTGAGGAGATGTTTTTATACAGGGTGCTAGTGACGTAACAAAAGTATGGAACTGAAAATATTTTAAAAAAACACTAAAAATGTTATGAAATTTCCAACAGGAAATTCCACTTGATATCGACTCAGAATCATGGTCTGAATCATCCCCCTCAGTATTCGTTACGATGTCGCTAACGCCCTGTATAGGTTAGGAACGTACAGTAAAATAACACAATATTATTATTATCACTCCTTAGTTAAGGAATGACAACAGGAAAAGGAAGACTGGCAAGAGTTATTATAGTTTTGGAAAAAATATTGAAGGGAAAATGTTATTTTCCTCATACCAATACTAAGTTTTCACCTTCGGGTATCAAAATGTTGTTGGGACAACACTTGAGATACTATGAACTATGATCTTTGACCGGGATAAAGGACAATGCTTAAAATGTTTGGACGAAAAACCCCAAATTTTACGGTTCACGACGCGACCTATGCTAGTCAATGAGTAATTAAGTCAATGAAAGTAAAAAAAAAAACACTAATTGAAACCGGGGGGTTTAGAAGTTACGTATAACAAAATGTAACTTCTTTTTGACGTGACTTATTGTATTACCACAGATGGCATTATACTTGGTCGGACAATTAGGGAACGCTGGGGGCTCTCACCCGGTATAAAATTTAAGACAACAGGCTGAGTGCGAACCTCTGGTCAGGGCGTCATCTGAGAGGAAGAAAGAATTAATCGACCCTAGGGGGTCGATAGAGATAAACGCTGAATGAGGGAAATCGTCGACCACGCCGGCGCGATCGGTATCGGAGTTCTGATGCGTTTGGTGTTGCGAGCTGATTGGCCGCCTCTATGGCTAGAGTAATCGGGTCGTCGCGGGATCGTAAATTACGTCCTTCAGACGCTGATACTTTCAAAATGTAACAAAATATACACGAAATGTATTGACGCTATACCCAAATCAACACCAATCGTCACCAATTGACCTGTTATAATGAGTTTAAACCCCAAAGATTCAATCAGTAATACTGACAATGACTTAATAACACATTAAGAGTCTGAGTCGGAGTCTTATCTTTATTTTTATGGATATCACTTTGGTGACTAGTTGGTTCCTCACTATTGCACCTATACCGGTTTAAACCACCGAATAGGTACATTCGTTTTATTATTATTTAAGTTTGTGGCATAAGCATGAACTGTTTAATTTACATACTTACAATTAATATTAATTAACTGTGGAGATTTTTTGTTAGCACATAGTTAAGCAATCAGTTTTATACACTAATGTTATTTGTCTGTAAATCTTCCTAAAAAATAAATAAATAAAAATCATCTGCATTTGATGTGCCAGCCAGCTGCAAAACAGCTGTATTGATACAGTTGCCATGCGAGTAGTATAACTGTATAACTACAAAGCGAATGTCCTTGTGACTGCATACCACTTGTGAGTAAACTGGTGTTATAATAATAATTATAAGTAGCGATCATTTAATATTTTATTCATATTTTCGCAACTAAAAAAAAAATATTTTCAAGGTACAATTTTCTGCATTAGTTGTCCACCATTTCTCACATATTCGTCATATTCATTGTATATCTCACTCCAGAATTGCAGAAATCTAGCCCTTGGCGCTTCATTGCGATTTTCAAGGTCAGCTAATCGAAAATGATTAAGATTACTGCTACTTTCCAACCAGTCAATGCCTCCTAAGTTGTAAAGTATTTGCGTAGGGTCCCTGAAATAACAATACTTATTTACTACCCATCGTGTGAAATAACGTAATTATTATAGTTTCGCTGCTACTGTTGGCTGTAACCTCTTATAAGATCCTTAAAGTTTTTGTTCTTTTTATTGCTGTCGGGACACTTTTTTTATAATATCATCATCATCATCATCAGCCCATTAACGTCCCCACTGCTGGGGCACGGGCATTCCCTATGGATGGATAGGGAGATCGGGCCTTAAACCATCACGCGGGCCCAGTGCGGATTGATGGTTATTAACGGCTGCTAATGCAGCCGGGACCAACGGCTTAACGTGCCTTCCGAAGCACGGAGGAGCTCGAGATGAAAACTTTTTTTTGTGGTCAGCCATCCTATGACCGGCCTTTGCGAAAGTTGCTTTACTTCAACAATCGAAGACCGAGCGCGTTAACCGCTGCGCAACCGAGCTCCTCATTTATAATATCACGCCCCTTTATTTTACACAGTTTCACAATAAATATTTCTTATTTTTTGATTAATGTCTCTGAACGTAAGACGTATTATCATTACCATTGATGATACCAGTATAATTAATAGCCTTTGCTTCGCACTACGTAGACTAAATCTACAGCCAAACTAAAATCTGTTAAAAACTAAAAATTTTCCTTACCCGAATTTTACAAAATTTGCAACAGTTGAAGTCCAAATATTGACCATTCGTTCACTTTTTTTATCAATATTGTTTAAATATGGTCTAGTTACTTTTGTTACAAACAAATATCCAAGTTCATCGGCATGCGACGTCCCAGGGCGATCAATATTATTATTTATTTTATTGTAGTTTAGACTGCCTTCAAAATCAAATGCATAATAATACACATTCTTACTATCTTTCCTCTGTTTGTGGAGTTTAACCCAAGAATTTATAGCAAACGAAAACATACCATCTGTTATAAAATCAACATATCCTTGAGTAACATCTTTACTTATGGTTGTACCATTGAAGTAAAATTCACGAATTCGTGTTGCTACGTTTGTAGATTCATTAGATCCATATGGATATTCTATGTCAGATGGAATTAAGAGTTCTACATTTTCATTCAAGTAATCTATTAATGTAGGATCTTTTTTGACAGCTGGGTACATTTTTAGGCCTTCATCTGAATTGAAACCTGCTAAAATGGGCACATTTTGTGGAATACCAGATGCAATTATGTCTTTAGGATACTTAGTAATAACTGCATTTTTATGTTCAATTTCCACACACGGCACGAAAGGGGCAAACGTCCTTAATCCTTTTCGCGTATCATTTTTGCCCATATCTTTTTGTGCTTTTACTATTTCCAAAGCATCAATCTCTTTAAGTTTTTGTAGCAAATCTTGTCTATTTTCAGTTTGTAAATCTAAGTATTTACCTAGTGCTAGTGCATTTTCTTTAGCATGTCGTGCTAAGAATCTGTAGCCTAGAGCACTTCCACTTATAAGGATCGCTTGCTTGAACAAACCAGATGATTTTGCAGATAGTAACAGATAATGTACTAGTACAGCTCCAGCACTATTTCCTCCAAGTGTTATCCTACTTGTGTCGCCTCCAAATCTGTCAATGTTATCATTAATCCATCTCAAAGCCAGTAGAACGTCTTTGATACCTGCATTCCCCGAAGCATCTTCTACACCGAGAGACAGAAATCCTAGTGCACCAATTCTGAAATGATAGATGATTACTGATTCAAGATTTATACAGGATTAGCATTTCGCCCGCGATTCCATTCGCGTGGATTTCTGTTTTCAAATATAGCCTATATAACATTCAGAATTAATATTTATAGCTTTCTACTGGTAAAAGGATTTTCAAAATATTTTGGACCATATTGTCAAGAATTATTAGAGTTGGTACCTTTTTCTAAGCTCCTACTACTACTATTATTAGCCTATATGATCCCACTGCTGAGCAAAGGCCTCCCCCATATTCTAAGCTCCTAACGTTTTTAAATTATGCAAGAAAGTCTATAAATTCGTAAAATCGAACGTTCTTTTAAAATCCAAACCCATTGTTTAGATGTTGTGTCTGCGGAAAATCTCGTGCCCAAGAGGCTATAGAATAATTGCTGAAAAAGTTTGTTTTACTTCATTGATGGATTTCAATGTAACTATTATATAATTTTTCTTTAAAAAAATACTTACCGATAATTAAGTGTGACTAAAATGATACCATGTTTTAGAAGCAACTGCGGTCCGTATTGATTGTCTGAATTTCCAGAATTTGACAAAAACTCTCCGCCGTGCACATAAACAAGTACAGATAGTTTCCCAAGTCTTATGTAAGGTACGTAGATATTGATGAATAGGCAGTCTTCGCTCATTTCTTCTGGTTTCGCATCGGATTGAGGACAAATCGACCCTTCTTTTGTTGCATTCCGTATTTTATTCCATGGTGATTTTGGTACTGGTGGCTGTCAATCAAATAGCTAATTAAAATTAACATTTAAACTCAATCTTATTAGTTAGAGGGATGACCAAGCGAAGTGGAAAGAGACTTGACAACCAGGAAAGCAGAACCCACTATCATATTCATCATAAAGCGTGTGTGTGCAATCTCTTACTGCCTTCATAGTCTAGTGGTTAGAGCGTTGGGCCCATGATTTGGAGAACAGGGGTTGATTTCTGTCAACCTGCACTGGAGTAGGTATCAAAGTGTTTGGTCTAGTACGACTACATTTTCTTCAACGTCACCAACTCGCATTGGAGAATTGAGCTGTTTATTCCACAAGAAAACTATTTCTTGGACAAATGCGATATTTTCCTTCAATTCAAGCAAACGGGTTTTCCATAAAATTATCGATCTCATGCCTTGGGAAAACCTAACAATCCGTGTCGTCTTTTCGCATGAATATTTAACTTGAACTTGATAACACCAGGAAAACACGCAAAACTAACATTGAGGCAATCCCTGGAGTGCACAGAGTCACAATTAATCAAAGAAAATTTGCAATCACTGTTCCAACGCATGCCAGGTTAATCCAGCACCGGCCTGAACCAATTCAAATTTTCAAGACTATTTAAGTGAACCGAACTAACAGTTTTACATTATTAAGCATAGATAAAATTATTTATTTAAGACTTACCTTAAAACGAAGATCTCCTGTAGGGCTTTCAGCATAAGGTATTCCTTGATACGAATAATAATGCACATTCGTATCCGATACTACCTTTCCTCTAATAGGTCCAGATTTCGTATAAACTACGATTCTATCCGACGGTAGAATGGCCGATACCATACCCACCATACAAACGAGTAGTGTTGTATGGAACATTGTACAATAGTTGCTGATCCTAGAATTTAAGGTTTTGTTTTATATTTATTTTATAACTAGCGGCCGCCTGCGACTTCGTCCGCGTGGATTACGGTTTCCGCGGTAAGAATTTCCGTTTTTGCCTGTGTCTTATTCGATATATGTGACGTGTGCGTAGGCACGTACATATATACGTAGGTATATACATTTAATGTGTAATAATTATTCATTTATATTTTTCACTTACATTGATTTTAGTATATAAACAAATACTGTGGGCGGTAACTCACCGAGACGTAATGGCCAAGTCGCCAGCGACTGTCGCCAATAATAAAACTAAAATGTATTACAGAAACTCACTTCGCGACGCTTTGGCAACTAGGGAACGCTTTAGCAACGAGAAAATTGCTATATAAATTATTTGGCGACGTTGCCGACAACGTGATTTTGGCGAATTTTATGATCCTAACAATTACTGGCTTATCTTCTAACCAATTAATTGCCATCACTATAAAAACACGTTTCTTAAAATAAACTTTAATACAAAAACAAAACACGTTATTTCACGAAGAGTAAGACTGTACTGGCATTGTGTTGTTTTAATAAATATAATATATACTTTAGTTTCTTTTTATAGATAAGTAATAATAAAAATATGTAGACTTGTGCATAATAATAAAAATAACATAAAATGAACAATATATGGTATATATACATAGGTATAAAATGGATCATAGTAATATCTCCTATAGAAAAAAATGGCTGAAAATTCATACACGAGAGTGTTTCTGACAGCTAATGAGCCCCTCTATTTAATTTTTGGTTTTGAACACTCGAACTTTTTTTTCGTTCACACCTTTGTACCACCCTGTAGAATATTTTTATTTACCAATATGGACCTTACTAAATTGAATCCACCATTGCACCGCTTTGGTTGAAAATGGCTATAAGTATACTTATTTCACACGGACAAATTCACGGGCAGAAGACTAGTTGTTTATAAGTACACATACGTAACTGAATGGCCTTCAAGTCATACCTACTATGTCTCTTGAAACAACTGATAAAATGTTTTTCGTTTATAAATAATAATATCAGCCAAGTATTGAAGTACCATTCAAAGATAACGAAGAGTATTGTCAACTTTATGTTATTATAGTAGCACGTACTTATACTTATTATAAAAAAAGAAAAAAAAACAACCGTTTTTTTTCTATGTTGTTATTAGTTTTTCATGTTCTATTTAAAATATATATATATCAAATTGGTGATAATTTTAATAGGAAATAAAAAAACTAAAATAATAAAAAATATAATATTGTTTCGGACTATATTACATTTTTTATTATTGATCCTTGATCGTAGGACTACACACTCACACACATACTTAAATGTTCACACACTCACATAAAACCTCATACACATTCACCACATAATTAGCTTATATTTTATTTTATTTTTTCTTCTTTTCTATTTTATTTTTCTTGTATAAAATGTTCTTTCTCGTTTAAAGTATTAGCTCGCTGTATAAGCATATTATCTATTCCGTAATGTCCGAAGGTTGGGGCCTGGTGATCTGTAACACAGGCTCACGCCTATCACAGACACCAGTCTCTCGCCTGCTTTATTACTTTTGTACCCGTATTCATTGGATATTGTACTCAAGTTCTAAGCTAGTGAGAGAAATAAACATTATTTTTATTTATTATGTATTTATTTTACTAGGTGTATACTCCTAGTCCGAAACAATATTACTTATGGTATACCATAAGTGTATAAGAGATCTAGAAGTATCCATCTCTTTTCTTTTCTTTCGCGTTAGGTGATGTATATATTATATTTCTGTTCTGCTCTAAATCTAATCATGCTACGTTTTAAGCTGTATAGTGAATGATATGGCCCTAATGTAGCTCCAATATCGTTTTTATCACTGGTGTATGATATGTTACTATAGTGTTTTTAAGCAGTTGGTATAACTGCACTTTTGTATTAGGACTTTGCGTCTAACGTCATAATCTGTCGGTCTCATAACCAATGTGGTTGCAAATTTTCCGATTACTTGTAGTTATGCCTACCCCATTATGTATGTATAGACGCATCTAGACTTATACACTATCTTCGCCGGTATAAATCAATGCGAACAAGTTTTGATTATGTAGATTGTATTGGATGGAGTATCCCTGAGGAAATCTTAGCTGCATCAGTTGCAAGGCGTCTAGCTTGGTATTTATTAGGGCGGATTAGAGTCTCCATGGTCTAGTGGTCGGAGTTTTCGACACGTGGTTCTGATGATTTGAGTTCGATTCCCGTTGGAGACGTGTGGAAAAACACCTCGTGATATTGTAATCTGCGGACTAGTAAAATGGTTCCGTGCTGAACACAGGATTGGTCCTACTTACTATATACGTATTAGTACGTATTATGCTAGTTTCCGTACGTACGTATAAACGTCAGAACAAGAAAGTACTTGTATGAAATATAAGAATTTGTATGAAAAAGCAACCTGTGACGTCATAGAAAAACGTGACAAAGTGTCGCGCAAAGTTTTTTTTTTCTGTGTTTAAATTCATAAATAAGTTCTCCACCTCACAACCCACACGATAGAAGAGAAGATAAATAAGTTAAATATAAAAAAGAAAACTTTTTTGTCACCTTTAGGTCTGTATTTATTTAATAATCAGAATTTCATTATTTATGATCTAGGACACCAAATTGTTAGGTTAGTATGAGTCATGTCAAACTCTGTCAGCCCAGTAATAACCCTCATAAATAAAATGGCTCTCTCTAGAATATTTTCTGCAGTAACAACATAGCCACGTCTGTTTTAATGGAATTAAAAACATCTTAAAAACAAAATGCATTTTTCTGTAATAACAACGGTGTTGTTAGAAATAAGTAAGCTAGTTAAAACAAACATACGGTGTGGATAATGCACCGGAACGCAAGGAAAAACAGGGTAAATGGACCTATCGTCGACAGACTCGAATATATATTAAAATAGCTACATCCTCGTAAAGCCCAGATTTCCAGACACAATAGTTCATCATCATTAATTCAAGAGCCACGCTCTTGTCGGTGTAGCATTTTCCATTCCAGTCTATCAAAGGCCAATTCCTTGACTTCCCTATAAGACATGACGTTAACCTTTTCTTTAATCTGTTCCGTGTAAGCTCTAACAAAACAATATATACAATAGTTACAAACAATGGGATTTAGATATTAAAAGGATTTTAGGCACCTACGACCATATAGTTGTAACAGATACTTACTGAAAGTGTTTCCGTAATGAAAATATTACAGCGTCGTTGAAAGAGTCAGTTGTTCTGTTTCTTTCAAAAAAGAAATTAAAAAAAAAACTAATAAACTAAACTAATATACTTTATTGCATTTAACAACTAGTTACATCACGAACATGAAATGGACGTTCACACGGAAGGATTTATCTCTGAGAGAGAAAAAAAATACTAAAAACAAAGCTGGTATTAAAAAAGTGTTTTTGAAAAAAAAAAAACAAAAAAAGCTGGTATTAATTGTATTACTAATAAAAAAGATCTATTTTAGCACCCATTTATCAATGTGACTTTGCTTTTTAACTTCAACTTCTATAATCGGAACTTAAAAAACAGTAACAGAACAATAAGCATTTAAAATATATAAATATATATTAAGAAACCATAAAATATAAAAAAATAAAGAGGACAATAAACTTCGAAAACGGAACTGAAAAGATAAATCAAAGTTTGAATCAGTTTTTGGGTCCAATATAAATTGTTAAAGTCCGCAAAATAATACGCCATGGAAAGTTGTTCGTGTTTCCGGCATCATCTATATTGCTTTGTCCACATATACATAATACATATATACATACAAGGCTGTTTAAGGCATACTGTTTTATGCGGGCAGCCTGTGGGCCAACTTTACACTTGGGGCCTATAACGCTCTGCGTATCCAGTACAATAATGTATTTAGGGCTCTGTTTAGGCTCCCTCGTTACTGCAGCGCCTCAGGCATGTTTGCCGATGCTGGAGTCGACGACTTTTACGCGGTAATTCGCAAAAAAGTTGGCTCATTAGTACGCAGAGTGCGAGGGAGCACGAACAGCGTCCTTAGGATGGTGGGAGACCGGATGGACTCCGCGCTGCTGGGCCGGTTCACCGAGCTGCACGTGTTGCGCCCGAGCGCACGGTGAGGTTACCCATCTGCTTATTATATTATCTACATTACTTGTTACTAACATAGCATGTAAGTTAGTCATACTAACATATCTATGGACTGTAGTCTGAAAATAAATATTTTTTTTTTTTATAAAGATCATTTTCTGCTTTTTTTATTGTATATTTGCCGCAGATGGCATTAACTACTAGGCCGAACAAATGGTACAAAATTTAAGTCAACAGGCCTGAGGGTGCCCAGTTGGGCGCGAAATTCGGCTCAGGGCGTCGTCTGAGAGGAAGAATATTTGAAAAAATTAATCGAAACTAGTAGGTCGATAGCGATAAGCGCTGAATGAGGGAAATCGTCGACCACGCCGACCGGGTCGGTATCGGGGTTCTAAAGTGATTGGTGTCGCGTGCTGATTGGCCGCCTCTATAGCTAGAGCTAGAGTAATCGGGTCGTCGGGAAATCACATTCTGCGATAAACAATATTTTACTACGCAGACAATAATGTTGATTAACTTTATTTACAAACTATAAATACGTCGTCTTTTAATTACTTTAGGTCTGTCCGCCCCACTAGGCACTACTAACCTAAGTTTATGAATGAATGTCCCGAAAATTCCAAGTTTAATACTAGACCACTACCATCACACTTACCCTACACAATAATGAATTTCTAGATTTTTTCCTGGAAAACGCGACCGTGACTATGCAGATTTTTAAATTGAAATTTATATTCCTTTAGGAACAGTTAAAATGTAGTCGTGTGACTGTAATTATGCCCCCGAGTGTACACTGCACTAGGTTTTAATTTAATTCTACTTGGATGGTGTTTTATTGTGTGCAAACTTTAGTATAAAATTACATAATTGCCTATCTCACTGTGCAGTGCTTACTTTAAAATGTACTCTATTCGTGTTCTAATGTTGATGAGTACGTTGTAAGGACTGAACATTAGCAGACTGTATATTACAGTTTACCTGGCTGTGGGGTAAAAGTTTATTATTTTAAATGTGTAACATAAACTGCCTATATACGTCCCACTGCTGGGCACAGGCCTCCCCTCAATCAACCGGAGGGGGTATGGAGCATACTCCACCACACTGCTCCACTGCGGGTTGGTGGAGGTGTTTTTACGGCTAATAGCCGGGACCAACGGCTTAACGTGCCCTCCGAAGCACGGAATCATCTTACTTTTTCGGACAATCAGGTGATTCAAGCCTGAAAAGTCCTTACCAAACCAAGGACAGTCTCACAAAGTGATTTCGACAATGTCCCCATCGGGAAACGAACCCGGACCTCCAGATCGTGAGCCTAACGCTCTAACCACTAGACCACGGAGGCTGTTGATGATTTAAATGTGTAATTGTTACCTATGAAATATTATCTAGTTGAAAACGTACCGTACAAACGGTAACGAGTACGAATATGTAGTATACACTTTGAAACCACGTCACATAATATTTTTTGACAAATTAAACCGTAAGTCTCATTTAAAGTCAAAATGATAGGGTGACATTACATATTATATACACATAAAGTGATTTTTGTGTGTGCCCGTAATCTCTAATGAAGTTGGAGCATACTCCACCACGCTGGCTCCTCTGCGGGTTGGTGGAGGAGTTTTACAACTAACAACCGGGACCAACAGCATAACGTGCTTTTAACTTTTTCGGACAATCTGGTGATTCAAGCCTGGAATGTCCTTACGAAAGAAAAGACAGTCTCACAAAGTTATTTTAACAATGTCTTTTTCGGGAATCGAACACGGTCCTCCAGATCGTCAGCCCAACGCTCTAACCACTAGTCAGATTGGTGGGTTTGCTCTTGGCCCCAGACTTGCCCGAAGGCATTGATGAGGCCTGAGATGGAGCGATGGAGCGCCTAGAAGGTACCTGTTCACTCTAGCCTTGTTGTAATTCAATCTTAGCTAATCGATAAATCTGTCCAACAAACGCTTGGTCATGAAACTGAGATACATTGTTTTAAGTTTACGCGGTTATTATCATAATTAAAACACATAATAACGGGTTCTTACCGCGTTTAAATGGGGATATGAGACTCCCGATATTTCGACACTGTTGCAAGTGCCATGATCACGGGACGACTGATGAGATTGGAGTGGAGTAGGTAGATCCATAATTTTCTACGGGCAGACATATCTGTCTACCCCCTTTCTTTGCCGCTTTTAAACGCGGTAAGAACCCGTTATTATGTGTTTTAATTATGAAACTGAGATATTTTAGTGTTTGGCCTATACAATTAATTAGACTAGTTTTCAATAAGTCAATTCAGTTAGTTTTACAGAATTACTTTTGAATTTGTATGAAATAGTTACCCCTGACGTCATAAAAAACATGACTAAATATCGCACCTATTTATTATTACAGGTTTCTTTATTCAAAATCAAAAAAAAGAAAAAGTTTTTTGTTACTTTTACATCTGTCTTTATTTAGTAATCATAATATTATAATTTATCTTTTACCTAGGAAACTACCCAATTATCTCATATCCATTTATTCGTACCTGGCTTTGAAAGTACAATATTGCACTTGATAAAGTTGAAATACCGTATTACCCTTTGATAGGTAAAGGGCTCCTGTCAAATAAATCACATGGACATCTCCAAAACGGTTTCGTGATATTACAAAGAATTATACCCTATATCCTCTGAGGAATGTCTGTCCTTTCCCCCTTAGGGAAGGGTCAGGGGATTCAACTGGTGAACCCACCCTGAAGAGCGGTAATGAGCGTGTTTTTCATTCGATCCTCGCGCACGAAGCCGTTGTTAAGGTGTGGCTAAGAAAACAGAGATTATTGGCTGGGAACTGATGAGCGGGTAGCGGAACAGGCGCGGTAGCGGCTCGAGAAATTGCGAAGATTTGTACGGTCACGAGCATTAATATTATGTATACACTTTGGTACCATGTCAAATTAACTTTTTTGACAAATTGAACTGTAACTCTCACTAAATGTCAAATAATATATGTTAGTGCGACAGAATCCTAAAGTGGGTAGTGGGTACATTATATTATTATTGCTCATGACTGTTCAAAAGGCTCGTTTTCTGTCGTCGGCGAAAACGCCTCTACAGAAATCCAGATATTTGGCGTTCAAGCCAGTGGCGCGACGTCGCGTCTGTCATTTTTTTGTACAGTTGAAAAGACAATTTTAATCATTGATGTATATACATACTAATACTACTACATAACCTCAGGCCTATTCCTAACATATATGTTGCTCTAGATTGAATTACGAATTCAGGTAGTATTGAAAATGATAATGTATAATAACATACATACATACATAAACTCACGCCCATTTCCCACCGGGGTAAGCAGAGACTATAGAATTCCATTTGCTTCGATCCTGACACACTTCTCTTGCTTCCTCCACATTCATCAATCGCTTCATACACGCACGCCGGTTCAGAGTAGATCGTATTGAACCTTTTCTAAGGACATCTCCAATTTGGTCATCATAAGTCCTTCTCGGTCTTCCTCTGCCAGCCCTACCATCAACTTTCGCTTTATATACCGCTTTTGCAATCCTATTATCCTTCATCCGCTCTACGTGTCCAAACCAACCTAACATTCCCTTCTCAATCCTAGTCACTATATCGTCTTTTACACCACATCTCTGTCTTATCACACTGTTTCTCACTCTATCACTCAACTTCACACCGCAGATGCTACGCAAAGACCTCATTTCTACGGCATTGATCCTACTTTCATGCTTCTTCTGCCATACCCAACATTCACTACCGTACTTCAGCGCATTATAATGTATAATAAGTATGTGTTTAATGCCTATTACAGTGAAAGGTAAAGGAAAGTAAAGTACAAGTGAAAGGGGTTAAGCGAGGAGTAAGTAAGTAACAACGTCAAATTAGCAATAATTATAAAAGTATAATAAATAAGCAATCATCTTGTACTGCCGGGATGCTTGTACGGTATAAACAGGCGCCGATCTCCAACGACTCCCAACATAATTGTGTATCTAGAAAACACAAAATCTTATGAAATCTACATACCTATCCAAGAAAAATGAGATGAAAAGACAGCTTTTGTGGACTAGCTGAAAGAAAAATGTAACCTCCGACGTCGATATTTAAATCGAATTCTGTAAGTCTCTGAAAAGGCAATTCACCTGAATAGCAATATTGCAATTTGATATTTGTGTATATAAAAGTAAATGCGCAATGTCAAATAGCAGTATTGTTTTTTTTTTGGGTGAATTGCTTGAATGTGGCCTTTTAACCTCCCTGATAGACATAGCAAACAAAACTGTAACGTTAGATATTTGTGTTGACAAATAGCTGCCAATTCCACTCATTGTTCCTGGCCCCACCATTAGGGGTGCAAGCGTAAAAAAACAGCAATATACAAGCAGCGTAACGCGCGTGACTTGGGCCGTGATTGCGTCTAATGACATTGTAATGCGCGTTGTAAAACAGCGAACATATCGCGCGCCAGAATTAATGTGGAGTCCTAAATAAAATTTGTAAAGGTACATCTTGATAGTGGGCCAATAATACATTCTGCGTGGCTATTGAGGGACCACGTCAGAACTTCGAGGTTCTGAGCAGCAAGAGGTAGTAAAACAAAGGATTGTAAATCCATCCTTTAATTTGTAAAAGTAGACACTCAAAAGTTAGTCTAAAGTGGTTCCTCAATTGAGCACGGTAGATGGCCATATCTAATAGCCCAACGAATGTTTATAACCTATAATTTATATAGACAATTTCCCTCACTCAGCGCTTACCGCTATCGACCCACTAGGGTCGAATAATTCTTTCAAATATGATCCCTTCAGACGACGTTATTCCTCTGCTGGCCCTACCACCAACCTTCCCTTTATATGTATACTGTTTTAAAGATTCCATAATTGATTATTATAATCTTTTACTTTCGGTCTCGTTTTTTAAGTGTAAGTACCTACAAGCACAATAAACGTAGTCAGAGGAACATCCATCGCAAGACGCACTAAGTATCCGCACCTTTTTGTTAGACCAACGTGATAGGTGGTGAGCTGTATCGCCGTCTATAATGGTCGAGCACGATAAAGGGTAACCACAAATAATAGGTAGAATAGATATTCTCTAACCCTTTAACATTTTTGGCTATTAGACTTGACTGGAAGGACCATCCAGAGACGGAAAGGACCGTCGTTGGTAAACATAATAAATGTTCGAGATAATGGGTACATTGATACGCTTCCCCTATTTTATGGTTTTAAATACTATCATCAGGAAGCTCTGGGCTTCCGTGCGTGGAACTATGGTAAAAACATTAAGTAGATGTGGTATTAGTTCAAATTCGGCATAACACGGTCTCAAGAAGTTGGCATGGCGATTGGTACAAAACACTATAAGATAATTGTTATGTATATTTTTAAAAAAATACACAGACGGATGCTCAGAGAAATCAAATGACTTTGAAAATACTAATGTATTTTTCATTGTTTAAAAATCAATCAATATTTCTTCAACTCACCAACACAACACTCCACCACTCACTAACCACACTCGCCAACCACACCCGCCAACCACACTCGCCAACCACACCCGTCAACCACACACGCCAACCACACCCGCCAACCCCACTCGCCAACCACATTCGCTAACCACACCCGCCAACCACACCCGCCAACCACACCCGCCAACCACACCCGCCAACCACACCCGCCAACCACACCCGCCAACCACACCCGTCAACCACACTTGCCAACCACACTCGCGAATTAAACTCGCTTACCACACTCGGCAACCACATCCGCCAACCACACCCGCCAACCTCACTCGCCAACCACACTCACCAACACACCCTCTCACAACTTCACCTACTCTGCAAATTTCTTGCACAATCTTCTTTATTCTATGGTAAAAATGACCTGAAATTTTTCCCTTTACAGAGTTCTATGGCCATCCCATAACAATTAGATTAAATTTGTACCTCTGTAATAAAGGATGGGAAGCTATAATGTTTGTAGTATAAGATAAGTGGCATTGAATGTGTTAGTAGCGTGCTTAAACAGTCGTAAACGGAATGTGGGAAGAAAATTCCCAATAGTTCAACTGGTAAAACTAGTCTGTAAGACTACTGGGAATAGGGGATTTGTTTGACGTTAACATGTTACTTTATATTTTGCTAGTTTTGTCAGAAACCAAAAAATATTAAATAGAAAATAATGTTTATGTTATCCACCAGTGACAACAGGGTACGCTTCTCCTGAGCCATTCTTAATAGGCTAGTTTCCAACTAGTCAACTCAGTTACTTTTTACTAAACTTCAAAACACGTAATTACTATGGAGTTTGTTTGACCCTGTGACGTCCTAGAAAAACGTGATAAAATGACTGACTAATTATTACGTTTTTCTTGATTAAAATTCATAAATAAGTTTAACAGAAAAAAGAAAATGGTTTTCGTTAGTTTTAGATAAGTTTAGTAATCGGAATTTCATAGTTTATCTTGAACCTAGTACACTACCCATTTACTACCACATTTATCGCTTAATTATGTAGTTATTTTCTTTTTACAAGGCAATTTAGTTCAGAGTTCTTAATGAACATTGAATATTCTTTCGTAAAATATTTTGTTTTAATTAACCTCAATATTACAAACAAGTAGTTTTCATCGTTTTCAGCCATCGTAACTTTACATTTTTTAAGAACTAGACGCGATCCTGATAATTTCGGGATCTCGCGGGATTGATATTTCCAATCTCGCGGGATCTCGAACTTGCGATCTCAAGTCGGGATTGCATTTCATAGTGTGCACCCTATAACTGTACAGCTGTCAGGTAAATGACTTGGAGAGCGCTTCCATATACATACAAATTGCAAGTTCATACTACTTTGTATAACAGACGTTAGGGAGTGTTCTTCTTGTCTCGCGTTGCTTGTGAGACCAATGATCAACCTTATCAACCCTGGTGTCAGGGTTACTATTAAGCCTCCAAAGGCTCCCTAAGAGAAACTGCTGGGCTGGCAGAGGAAGACCTAGAAGGACGTATATTGATCAAATTGGAGATGTCCTTAAAAAAGGTTTAGTACGATCTACTCTGAACCGGCGAGCGTGTATGAAACGATTGATGAATGTGGAGGAAGCAAGAGAAGTGTCTCAGGATCGAAGCAAATGGAATTCTGTAGTCTCTGCTCACCCCGGTGGGAAATATGCGTGAGTTTATTATGTAAGTGTACGTGTCCGAAAAAATAATAAACAGATAAAATAACCTTCTATTTATCTGTTTATTTACGTACATATTTTTCGTTGTTTATACAGGTAATGGTTACAATCGGAGTAATTACAGGCTACCCGAATAAAACCACAAATAAGTCCGACCATTTACAGAACACACGTAGAGTAAAAATATAATTAATTTCCGCCGTAATTAGACGCTACGGAGTGAATGAGAAAAACTGGTCAAATGCGAGTGGGACCGCGCACTGGGGATCCGTACCTTCCATCAAAAAGGCAGTGTACTATTTTATAGTAATTCATTACGATAATTAGTATATTATATATTTATTTAATTTTGTTCGGAATCCTTAGCGAGATTATTACCGATATAACTGGTATTTTCATATGTTTTTTTTTATCTAAAAACTTCCATATTTACTTTGTTTTCATTAACGCAGTTGGCTTGACCATTAGGCAGTGGGCACATGTCTACGGTGCGGCGCCGGCCACCGTGTTACGGCACAGCGCCACCACAGGAACGCGGCGCGGCACCGCGTCGTGACTCGGTGGCAACCATCATCCCAAAATAACAGTTTTGACGTGATATGGACCGCGAAAGACACATTCTGCTCTTGTTTCTGTTGAGACGATGAATGAAAAAAAAAACAAAATCAAAGAAAATATTGGGTGAATCCACTCCTTTGACTTGTCCCAGAGAACGGGTGCTTCCACTGGCGAAATCAAAAAGTCGACGTCTAAATCGTCTGCCATTTTGTACAATAAAAATTAACACGTGGCCATTATGCAACAGCAAAACACAAACTAGCTAACAGTGCGCCGGCAGCGCACGTCGTGCTCGGCGCGCCGGGGCGCGGCGCGGGCGCCGCACCTTCTGGAGGTGGCGGCGCCGTGCCGTCCCACGCCGGCCGGTGCCGCGCCGCGGACATGACAATGTGTCCACGGCCGTATAGACGGCTATGCGGCCGAGAACCTATTACGTTGGTCTAACAGAAAGCTCGGTGAGGTTTGGCTACTTAGTTCATATTGCGTTGGATGTACCTCAGTCATCCCCAATAGGGATATACTCGTGAGCTTATGTTGTTATGACTTTGCACTCTGTATTCTGACTGATATCTTAACACGCCACCGCAAAGATAAGAAGACGGAGATTATGTTTTTGATTTTTGTTTTTGTCATCATCACTAATTTAAGAGCCACACTCTTGTCGGTGTAGCATTCTCAAAGCCGGTACTAGGACTCCGGTCCTCCGCCTCTGAATAGTACTGACAGTTACTTTTGCTCTCTGGCAGGTTCCAAGTTACAGTATCGCCGATCAGATGGCCCCCATCTCCACCTCTGCAACCGTTGAGGTCTTCACCCATATCCCTGGGCAAGGGTTCTACGTTACACCCCGTAGGTCTGGGTCCCTATCCGAACTCGGCCACCATCTCACTCCGGCCTACTGAACTAAGAGGACGCACCGAACGGGAATTGCCACAATGGAGGGTAGAAAAGATTACTTTGTCCCCCCTGGGGTCGGGTTAATGGTCTTGTATGAAACCAAAACCAAAGGATTTGTTGTTGTACCTACATTTGTTTTTTGTTATTATTATTTGTGCAAAATTTAACCGGCAATTTTGAAGATAGGACAGACGGACAAAGTCACTGTGTAGATTTTGAAAATAAGTTACCTATTTGTACGGATCTCTAAAAACAAACTGAACCGGTGTGAAACGAATATGTTCTGCAAAACACGAACCTGCCGTTAGACTACCAATTAAAAAATAAACATACATTTTTAAAACACGTAGACCCAAATTTTAGAAAACTTAAGACCTGAATGGATAAATTAAACTAATAATGTACCTAGCCGGAATACTTAATTTGTTTTTTTTTTTTTTATTCTGGGATTTTTTGGTTAATATCTATAGAGCAAAACGGTAGAAAAAGGACTTTGAATTTTATGCGTACAAATAATTAACGACCTCTGTGGTCCAGTAAATGAGCGTTGGGCTCACGATCCGGAGGTCCTGGGTACGATTCCTAGAGGGGACATATCACATAAATTACTTTTTGGTCCCTAGTTTGGTTAGGGCAGTACAGGCTGATCACCTGATTGTGCGAAAGCAAGATGGACCGTGCTTCGGAAGGCGCGTTAAGCCGTTGATCCCGGTTTCTTCTTACAGATGTAAGTACGTAGTCATTACATGCGACATGTCGGGGGCCTTTGGCGGCTCAATAATAAACCTGACACCAGTGTTGATAAGGTTGGTAAACAAACATGACTTAAACAAATCTTCACAACCAGAGATTGTGCTTGTGAAAGCAAGTTCTATGAAGTAGAAAATCGAGTTATACTAGCTTTAAATACACAAGTCCGTACCATTGAAACTGACGCCATATTCGCTTTCAGTAACTCAGGCTTGGAATAAAGTAAGAGCAAAGGTATATTTAATTATTTACCCCGCTCCATTCCATATTTAGCTGGCGTGTGGAAAATCCAATTCGCATGTATCTTATACCAGTTATTCTCGAAAGAAACTCGACTGACTTAATCTAGCTTTCCTTTACTATGGCAGCCCGGACACGTCATACAAAAATTTCATGCTTACCATGTGCCGCCAAATGCGTGCGAAAGAGACAGACAGTTCGTGCGCTTTTACTGCCTAACGATTTACGTTACGGCCCCCGGGCATAGAATAAGGAATAATACTGTAGAAAGGCAACTCCCCGCTCCCCACCAGCGCCTGAGCTAGGTGGTGAACATAGTTTAGACTTGAATCGTATGGCGTCAGACATCACACACACAGATGCGCGTGTATCATAATGTCAATGTGTAGTGTCTGTGTAAAACAAGGTTGTTTATATGAAGTGTCCGGGGTGTGCCCCGGGGGTGAGGTAAATCAAGCTCGCTCCAAGCTCGTATTGGTGCGGGGCGCAGAGTGCTTCTATACGTACTATTTTTATTTATTCTTTATCCGTTACAATTAAAATTTATTTACACTCCAAAAAAATCAGTTACTTCCCATAGAACAGAAATATATAAAGAAATGTTTTTTTTTTTTTTTTTGGGTGAGATATTCGTATTTGTAAAGATGCATTTCCACTCGAGCGGAGCGGAGACTAATAGGATTCGACCGAATACGGCTAACGAAAGAGCAGACGAGTATTCTCTCTCATTCTTCCGCTATTTGAAAGTCATCATCATTAGCCCATTAACGTCCCCACTGCTGGGGCACGGGCCTTCCCTATGGATGGAAAGGGAGATCGGGCCTTAAACCACCACGCGGGCCCAGTGCGGATTGGTGGTTATTGACGACTGTTAATGCAGCCGGGACCAACGGCTTAACGTGCCTTCCGAAGCACGGAGGAGCTAGAGATGAAAACCTTTTTTTTTGTGGTCACCCATCCTATGACCGGCCTCTGCGAAAGTTGCTTTACTTCAACAATCGCAGACCGAGCGCGTTTACCGCTGCGCCACCGAGCTCCTCATTTGAAAGTAATTCTAGTAAAATGTATAATTTCCTGAAAACAGTCATGAATAACTCATACTCGTTATCATTGTTCTAGACTACGTATATGTTGCTACCTCACTCGGTGTTGAATTCGTAAAATTATTACGACGAAACGCTATATAACATCTCATTTCGGTGCGTATTCTAATCGTTTCGCATTAACGGAAGCGATAAGCATTTTATCTCTCAAATGCTTGTTTTCGTATTCTAATATAACTTTTTTTGTCTTATAGACGTTTGATGTAACAGAATTATTCGTTCAGAGGCCAGACAATGATCGATTACTCTGTCACAAGCAAGCGACCCTAATCAGTGCTTTCATGTTAATTAGAAAATACGCCGTATTCTATGCTTATACAGTGTACAATTAAAATGCGGAACTGGTTTCATAAATTACGAAAATTTTCATTGTTAAGAAATTCATGTTTAAGTAGGTACGTAAATTTTCATTTTTACGTTTTTTTTATTAGTAGATTTGATCAGCTTGCAGGACAGTAGCGTAGTGAAACAAGCTCAATCATCCTTGGATAACACAATAACATAAACTCACGACTATAACCCAATTGGGGTAGCCAGGGGTACATCCATCACAAGATAAACGAAATATCCACACCAAGATCGTAGAATTATTCCTTATTCTATGTCAAAACATGGGGACATTGTCGACATCACTTTGTGAGACTGTCCTTTGTTTGGTAAGGACTTTTCAGGCTTGAATCACCTGATTGTCCGAAAAAGTAAGATGATTCCGTGCTTCGGAAGGCACGTTAAGCCGTTGGTCCCGGCTATTAGCCGTAAAAACACCTCCACCAACCCGCAGTGGAGCAGCGTGGTGGAGTATGCTCCATACCCCCTCCGGTTGATTGAGGGGAGGCCTGTGCCCAGCAGTGGGACGTATATAGGCAGTTTATGTTATGTTCTATGTCAATATTTTTAGCTTAGCTTCAAAACCGAAATGATATCACCGGATTGCTTCTCAAACGGCTAGCGCCGGTCCAAACCCCGGTACCGAACTTGTAACAAGTTTTCACTAACACGCTCGCTTCGACCATACACGGCTCACCACCGATCAAGTTGGTCTAACAGAAAGCTCGGTTAGGTGTGAGTGCTTAGTTCATCTTGCGATGAATGTACCTCTCACTGCCCAAATGGGTCGTATATTAGGTTCAAGATAAATTATGAAATTCTGATTAGTAAATAAAGACAGATTAAAAACTAACGAAAAACATTTTTCTTTTTCTGTTTAACTTATTTATGTATTACAATACATAAAATCAAGAAAAATGTAATAATAAATTCGACATTTTATCACGTTTTTCTATGACGTTACAATGTACTTTTTGGTTTGGTTTGCACGCATGAGGATCTGATGAGCGCTGCAGATAGCGCCATACTTGTTGCCAAGTTTTGGGCCGATACTATTTAGTTATCCATCGACACGATAAGAAGAAGAGCGTACTTTTTCATACAAATTCCATAATAATTTCGTGTCTTGACGTTTAGTAAAACGTACAAGAAACTAGCCTATTGGGATGTAATCGTGAACTTATGTTAATGTTAAAACTCGATTAATTACGTGAGTAACAAGTGTGTTTAAAGCACATAGTAATACGTTTGAACTTCCAACTCGAATGAAATTATAAACGGTGACGATATTTTGAAAGTGGGACGAAAAACTAAAAGGTGTTGAATCACACTGATTACTGAACTTTGTATTAAACAAAATACGGTACACAGTAGAATGGTCCACTTGTGTTATATTGGGTTAGGCTTACATACATACATAAACTCACGTCCGAAATCTGTAATAAGCAGAGAAATCAATTTTGAATGAATGTGGCCTATCGACTCTAGGGTAAGCAGTGCTACAGCTCATAAAAAAAACAGAGTGTTAGTGACATCGTTACGAAAATTTTGAAGGATGATTCTGAGTTCATATCAAGTTGAAGTTTTCCTCGCAAAAGTATGGAAATTAAAATCATTTTAAAAAACACGAAAATTTTCATGAATTTTCCGACAGGAAATTCCACTTGATATCAACTCGGAATCATGGTCTGAATCATCCCCCTCAGTATTCGTTACGATGTCACTAACTCCCTGTATATTGAGATTCAATTCAATTCAATTCTTGATGAATGGCTTCTGTGTGGTCACAATGTATATTGAGATAATCATCGTGAGCTTATGTTACATTAGATAATAAGTAAGTCTGTCAAAAGTGTATATATTTTCCCAATAGCAACTTTCATTCAGATCGACCTTGTTACTTCCATCTATATTCTGTATTCCGCTGCCGTGGTATTTGCGTTACAATGTATTGTAGTTATTGTTCTAACAATGTTTGCATAGTTGTATTGTGGTGGACCGGAGTGGCTTCATACCGTAATCTTTGAGGACGTAAAGTTTTAGGGCGAGAGTACTCGTACAATGAAACGGTTCAACTTATTGTACTTCCCGTGAAATTCTGCCCATCAAAACTATGAATTTGATGATGCTACGGTACCCGTATAAGGTACACATCATCATAAATACATACAACATAAACTGACGTCTGTACTTCCTAATAGTAGACCTAGAAGTAATTTATTTATTTTATTTATTTAGAAGTAATCGGAAAATAAGTTGCAGCGATTTTCATGATTCATGATTTTTATTTAAGTTTTTTAAAAAACTAGGTAGGTAGGTACCTACACTCCGTAAAAGTATATACTGGTAGCGATACAAGTAGGCATTGGTGTTAGTGACACCTTAACGAATAGTGAGGGGGATGATTCAGACCATGATTTTCAGTTGATATCAAGTGGAATTTCCTGTCGGAAAATTCATGACAATGTTTGTGTTTATTTCCAGTTCCATACTTTTGCGGTGGAGATTTCCACTTGATATTAACTGAGAATCATGGTCTGAATCATCCCTCAAAGTTTTCTTTACGATGTCACTAACACCCTGTTAAGATACCTGTATATTGGATAATCAAACAAATGGGGACCGCCGGTTCGAACCGCGTGGTCGACGATTTTCCTCATTTAGCGCTTGTCGCCATCGACACACTAAGGTGGATTTTCATTCTTACAAACATAGGTAATCCTCCCAGATGACGCCCTGAGCCGAGGTTTGCGTTTGAATGGGCACCCTCAGGGTTGTTGTCTTAAATTTTGTACTGTGTGAGAGCCCTCAGCGCTTGAATCGTGCGCATATAAAAAGACAAAAAACGATTGGATATTTATCGTTAAATGATAATCTAACATATCTGTCATATTTCATATTGTCAAGTAGCCGATTATTTTAATTAACAAACATAATAGTACTCCTTGGCCTACGATTGATGTATAACTTTCCAGGCTGTCTTCCTCAAAATCAATGTAGATGGCGCTGTACAGATTTTACTAATAATTACATGTATAACAGACATATATGCATCTTGTATTTTCGTTTTTGGGTGTACATTATGATCCTTGTAACACCCAGGCACAACACATCTTCTACACATTATTATTCTAGTCAAAATAAAGAGAAGCAATGTAGGTAGCAACATAATTTTATACCTCATCTGATATAAATATCAAGCAACTATTATTTTTATACATACATATTTTTATATTATATTTTTGAATAATTATATATCCGAGCAATGAGAAAATAGTTCATTATCACGTTAAATCTGTACAACGCCGTGTATATATGTTTCTGAGGTACGTAGTCTCCTCATCATCATCAGCCCATTAACGTCCCCACTGCTGGGGCACGGGCCTTCCCTGTGGATGGATAGGGAGATCGGGCCTTAAAACATCACGCGGGCCCAGTGTGGATTGGTGGTTATTAACGACTGCCAATGCAGCCGGGACCGACGGCTTCCGAAGCACGGAGGTGCTCGAGATGAATTTTTTTTTGTGGTCACCCATCCTATGAGCGGCCTTTACGAAAGTTGCTTAACTTCAACAATCGCAGACCGAGCGCGTTTACCGCTGCGGCACCGAGCTCCTCACGTAGCCTCGTCTCTCATTATTTTTATATATGCTTCAGCCATTACGTTTAATTTTTGAATAATTCAAATTTAAAAAATTCAAAATCTTTATTTTCAAACTATTGTCCATAGATGTAGGTATGTTAGTACTTAATCCTAATGTTAGTAGACTAATATTTATTTATGAAAACAAATTATGAAAATAATTAGAGTCGTTTAGCGGGAGGAGGTATGTGTGCGTGTAGTCGCAACCTCTATAATAATGATGTACACAAGTAATGATAAAATAGGTGACTCTCACGTTAAATCTCGATAACGCCATCGATATTGTTTTTCGGGAACCTAGCCTGGAAAGTTCCTCAATATATAGGAGCACTATTTTACCTGTATGATTACATTTCTCACAGACAAACAAGTTAGTTTCCGTTTATCCGACTGTTGGCCTCACGTAAGACTTGCTGGCGTCATGTTGTCTTACTTCGTTCGTGATTCGTACGAAAATAAAAGTCGCTATGACCTACATAGAGAACGATCTAACGTATTACTGTTATCCTCAAAACATATAATAAATGGTTACCCGCGTATGTATGGCCTTGGTTTCGAATAAAAGTAGACACAAAACAAAATACAAAATATTTATTTGCCATTTGAGAATACAAAATGATAATTAAATACGTACCACACACACATTGGTGCTAATTCCTGTAGACTCGATTTAACTTATTTATTTTATTTTATTTTATTTATTTAGGTACACATACAGCAATACATATTAAACTTTTACAGACAACATTATAAATAGAAAGAAATACTTGGTATATATGCTTGCCAATTACATGCGTACACAGCATTCACCGTAAATGAAAACAAACAAACTATATCAATACTAAACTATATAAATTATAAACTATATATATATATATATATATATATATATATATATATTAACACATTTTTTAACAGAATATTAATGTAAGTACTATTTAACGCTTATAGCGACAACCAAAGTGATTTAGCACTTTACTTTTGTAGCATCGAGGGGAATCATTAAAAATATCGATGTTTGGCAATTTGTCATTAACTTCGTTGAACGTCGCACACATCCTGGCAATAGGATAGTGTAGGCCCAGATTAGTACGGTAACGGGCTATATTAAATAATTTAGATATGGGCTTCCGAGGATAGTTATATGGTACGGTGAGATTTATTGAACTTAACAGATTTGGGCATGCTATTTTAGTGTTGATGATTTTGTAAAGGAACACAAGACTTTATTTTAAGTTACTCCTGTCGTTTTCTTATCCGCTGAAAAAGGGCCGGATGATTGACAGCGGTTAATTTAAAAAAAGAATAAACGAATGACCCTGGCGAATCAAATAGTCTCGCAAACCATTTGACGTGTACTGTCAACTTAATCCTGTCGGGTTGTCGGCCATTGTAAATTTTTTAGTGTTGTTTTAGATTTGCGCCTAAAATTGACGTGTGTTCAATTTACGCCTGTCGATTGCTTGTCCAAGCAAATAATAAAATGACAGGTACAACTTAAAATAAAATTAGATGGTGTCTACAGGAATTAGCACCGTTACAAACATAAAACATTACAGAAACATGTTACAACTACTGGATATTATTATCACTTATATAGGTATTTAGTACTTATTTCATCTTGCGATGGACGTACCTGTGACTACCCCAAATGGGATGTAGGATTTGGACGATGGACTGTTCTCCTGTCATCATTCGGTTCATCGTTTTAGGCTGAATATCAAGAGTGGCCGCATGAAATCTTGTGACCTATAGGGCTAACATTCCCAACGTGATAAAACTTTGTCACGGTCATTTTATCGATTCTAACGATATCATTATGTCGTTTTGTCGATTGGTGCTAATATGTGAACCCAAATAAGTCATGTCGTTCTCTCAAATACGAACAAAATCACTCTTCGACTCACTTATCGATTTCGACAAAATGTATTGAATCGATCTATCATTTTATCACGTTGCGCATTGGCCCTGCAAGGGTTTTGCGTCTTTTGAGCTTCAACGTAGGGTCATGAAAAATATATTGTACGCACTTTAGGAACTCATCGCATTAACATACTGGACATTTAGTGAAATTTGCAGTTCAATTTGTCAAAAGAATGTAACATGACGTGGTACCAAAGTACAGCGTATTTATTTATTTATTGAGGAAAGCCAACAGCACGAAACCTTAAATAAATACGTACAAACATAAGCTAGAATGAGGCCAAATACAAGCTTCCATATATAGAACAAAATTAAATCAAAAGAGAGTTAGTTATACTTACAAAATTAAATAATACTCGCTGCTGAGATTACCAATATCAAATTAGTTGCTCTTGGTAAATTTCGATATAATATAAGATGTTTTTGATGGTATATAAACTAGAGACATATATATTTAAGTACGATCTTCCACTAGATACTCGAGCTAGAATTTCCAACTCTCGCGTCTATAAAATTTGAGTTGAAAACAGTCCGCGCTGGTAGTTTCATCACAACATTATTCTCATAATAAAATGAAATATCATCGCGGAGGCGACGAGTGCAAACTATTTGTACTGTCCAAGTGTAGTGGCACAGGATATCGCGAGAGACCGCGGGAAACAACATACACATACGCGGGAAGGATGGATAACAGAAATAAAATAATAAAAAATATATATTTTGCACCATTTAAAGTCACTACAATACAATACAAAATATATACTTTATTGCACCAAAATAAAAAAAATAATCGCAAAAGACTCTTAACTAGTTACATGGCAAATGGTGGCCTTATCGCTTAAAGCCGCTCACCATTTACGTCATGCGGGGTTAATTAAAATAAAAATATTAATATATTTTTTTTAATAATGTGTACAATAAAGAATAGAATACAATCCACAATCGAATACAAAACAAAACTATGTATTCACTCTAAACTTTTTCAACACAGTTGATTGGTTGGTTGGGGCTTATGGCGGTTCAATAATAACCCTCACGCCAGGGTTGATGGAGTTGGTAATCCACCTCACAACCCATACGATAGAAGAAGAAGGAGTTGGGAACATAGTTCTTCGTTCATAGTTTTTAAGTTTATTTCTTTCCAAGTCTGCAGGAAGCGATTTCTACTAGAAATAAGCTGGACCGTTTTTCTGTCTTGTGTGAGTCTAATTGTTTTTATGTCCTGTTTTGTGTACAAGTAACTGTGAAATAAATAAATAGTTACACTTTGAATTGTCGATTTTTAGATATTTAACATTTAATTATAAGTTTGTGAAAATCTGTGGTGAAAATACATTTTTTATTAAGTATAGCAAATAAAGACAAAATACCACCATACACCATTTTTTAGATTCTTAAATTTATTTTTTGTCGAACATCTCGCCCACTTAAAACTACTGAGCAGCTGCTCACAACCTATAATATAACCTATTAAGCACACATTAAAGTGCAATACAATACAAAGTACAATAGGTGGTACAACAGGCGGCCTTATTGCTGAGGTCAATCTCTTCCAGGCAACCGTTAGGCTTTTACCTCGTTTAACAATTGTAGAGCAAGTTTTAATTTCTGAACTTAAAGACGATGCTTCGGAAGGCACATTAAGCAATCGGTCATAGGCTTTTAGCGGCTCAATAGCAACCTTGAAACCAAGGTTGATGAGGTCGATCGTTGGCTTCACAACCAATACGAGAGAGAAAACAAGACTCCCATACGTTTGTGATACAAAGTACTATGAACTTGCAATCTGTATGTATCTGGTCGCGCTCTCCACCTCGTGTTCGTGACAGCTGTTCAGTTAGAGGGTGCACACTTCACGATGATAGAATTCATTTTACAAGCACACCCTGAAGTTTTTTTTATTATTAAGATCAGTCCGTAAGGAGTTTTATAGGGATATTAGAATAGAAGTAAATAAAGGCTGGTTTTATGTATACGTAATGCATTATAGACGGCGATACGGCTCACCACCTATCACGGTGGTCTAAAAGTAAGCTCGGTGAGGTTCGGGTACTTAGTTCACCTTGCGATGGATGTACCTCTGACTACCCCATTTGGGATATAGTCGTGAGCTTATATTGTGTTATAACACATTCGAGGCTAACATCTAGTTGTAGAAGCGTCTCTTAAACTTTAAGGGAGTGTTTAAATATTTATTAACCATAATCATCAGTATCGACTCGGAGCCATGGTAACCCAGTTGGTAGGACGCTTGCTTCTCACTTTGAGGTCGCAGGTTCTAATCCCAGCACAGGCCAAAACATACATTGATTTCGGATTTGTTTTCGAATTCATGTTTGGATGAATAATTATCACGTGCTCAGCGGTGAAGGAAAATATTGTAAGGAAACCCACATTCCCAAAAAAGGCAGTTTCGGAGGTATGTGGTCCAACCTGTATTGGGATAGTGGATGCACGTCACGTCTCTACTTGACAACAATTGATTAACGACCTTCGTGGTCCAGTGGTTGAGCGTTGGGCTCACGGTCCGGAGGTCCTGAGTTCGATTCCTAGTGGGGACATATCACAAAAATTACTTTGTGGTCCCTAGTTTGGACATTACAGTCTGATCACCTGATTCTCCGAAAGTAAGATGATCCGTGCTTAGGAAGGCACGTTAAGCCGTTGGTCCCGGTTACTACTTGCTGATGTAAGTAAGTAGTCGCTACATGAGCCATGTCAGGGGCCTTGGGCGGCTCAATAGTAACCCTGACACCAGGGTTGATGAGGTTAGTACTCCACCTCACAGCCCACTCGCTCTCTAAACAAACAAGAGGTTCGGTCATTGTGGCGATTCTTGGGGGAGGCCTCAAGACACATAAGCATAATCAGGATCATTTATTGAACGTTATTATCATAGATAAACTTCTTGAAGATCATCATCATCACCAGCCCATTAACGTCCCCACTGCTGGGGCACGGGCCTTCCCTATGGATGGATAGGGAGATCGGGCCTTAAACCACCACACGGGCCCAATTTGATTGGTGGTTATTAACGACTGCTAATGCAGCCGGGACCAACGGCTTAACGTGCCTTCCGAAGCACGGAGGAGTTCGAGATGAAAACTTCGGCCTTTGCGACAGTTGCTTAACTTCAACAATCGCAGACCGAGCGCGTTAACCGCTGCGCCACCGAGCTCCTCTTGAAGATCAATATAACATTTTTTAATCTACGTTATTCCACAAGGTGTTATAACTGAGGAGAATAAATGACAAGAAACTGCAATAGCAACACATCTTTTAATTCTATAAATAATTTTTATGTATAAAACCTAAATACGACAAGAAATTCACCATTAATTTTATTTTCTGTAAATAATTTCCGGCAACAAGAAGGCAAATATCAATCAAAGCGAAACGTTACCGGTTTCTTCCAACGCTTAACTAGGGCAGTGAAACGCGAAAATTTGGAATATCCCGGAAACGGCCCGAATGATGTACCGCCGACATTTATCACCGGGGCAGCAGGCCCGGGACATGCCGAGACTCGATCGCGAATGCGAATGCGTACGTGGAATGCTGTAGGTTTGAAACTGTTCAATTGGAAGAATACTAACAGGTTCAGCACATCAAAAGCAGTTCAGTTTGAGTGCAGATCCGCGTATGTTGTAATATTACAATAAACTCATTTTTTTTTGTTAACAAAAAGTCATAAATACCACGGAATAGAGCTCAACGGAGTGAAGCTAACTTTATGTAAAAAAGCTTATTATAAGATTAATGACTACCTGTATGATAAAAATGTCAGGTATTTAATGTGTTCCTCTAGTTATTAAATAACTTGTAATATAAACCCTCATTGGTTTTGAAAAGATTTGTTGCTGTTGCAGTTTCTTGCGACACCTTCAACAAGTTTATCCATGATAATTACGTTGAATAAGTGATTCTGATTCTGAATAGAAGAAAGAGGTTGGAAGGGCCAAGTGAGACCGAAACACGCGCCATACAAGTATGAGCAAAAAGTTCGCACTTCTACTTTGCAGTCGACTCGTCCGCAAACTTTACGTATTAATCGTTTTGTGCATAACGTATAACCTGCGGGACGAAAATTACATACTATCATGCCAAGGCTTGGCATCTTGTTTACCAAAAAAATACTTTTATATGCATATCTTACGAAAGGTAATGATAAAATTGCAGCCTATCACATAATATACATTGCCGGTAAAGTGGCTAGAAGCAGTAGAGCTGTCCCAGTTATCTGTTTGCAGGAGTAGTGATAAAAGAGAGCGGGGTTGAACCGGCGACAGCGGTTCTCGTACAAAATGCGCGTTAGGGCCGTTCCATCGTCTTTCAAGTCCGTGGTGCATTCTACACGCTAGTTTCAATCCAGTAAAAAAATGGTAGTGTTAATTTTTATTCGGATTGAAATATCCCCGTGAACGATGGCGCGATGATCTCGACGGTTATCGAAAAGACTGGATGGAGCTCGCACAGAACCGAGATGCTTGGAAAGATATGGGGGAGGCCTTTGCCCAGCAGTGGGATCACACAGGCTAATAATAATAATAAATTAGATTTTTCAAAAAGGCGATATGCGAATACACGTCCCATCACTAGTTATCACAGCGCCGCACTACCTGCCAGCAAACAAGCAAAGACAACCGCCATTTATAAGACTTTGAATATGAACCGAGTTGGACCGTGTTCTGGGAGAGATCGCATTCAACGATAAGCCGGTTTTTGTGTTTCCTCTGGAAGTCCGGATTTAGTTTATCTGTGCTAATTTATATACGTTGCGATTGTTTATTTTATGCAGGTATCTGTCTATATTTTGTGAAAATAGCATGCAAACGTACGTACGTATCTGCAACGTATTTTCTTTTCCGGCGAAGTAGTTAATGCCATCTGCGGCAAATCTACAATAAGTCATGTCAAAAAAAAAAAAAATCCGTAGTACTAGTACTACCAAGCTCTGATGTGGCTGGCGAAACCGAACTTCGACTTGAAGGTCCGGTCACACGGCACACAATAAAGCTGGCCTGACGAATTGAGTGTGTAGTTATAGAATGGTTTCGGTCGAATCTTCCGTATTTAGCGCAAGCACATCAGAGGGGTTAAAATGGCCACATCGAAGCAATTCATCTAAGAAAGCAATATTGCAATTTGACATTTGCGCATATAAAAGTTAGTGCGCAATGCAACAAATATATTAATGATATTGCTTCGATGTGGCCATTTTAACCGCCCAAAGCCCACCACAACAACGACCCGGGATAGATATTTAGGAGTCGCCGTCGCCGGATACGGTTTGGACGACATGACTACCAAGCACCGCACGTGGTACCAGGGGAAGAAAAATTTGCCCGTGGTACTATTGATAGTACCAATCCCTGCTCGGATTCTTAACCGCTGAATTCGATTTTATGAGTTTAAATTCATGTTTGGATCATTGATAATTTATATCACGTGGTTTCCATGGGGCTTGATAGTGGTTAGGAGTGGGTGTGTGTATACTATGCACCTGTGCCTACCCCTTCGAGGATAGAGGCGTGATTCTATGTTAAGTTAGCATGCAAACATGGAACTTAAAATAGATTGATACTACTCTTTTGGATTGGAAGTTATAGAAGAATTCTTCTGTCCGTTTGTAGTTATCCTAAAGATTTATTGATTGACTTTATCGAACGAACGAAACGCCAAACATTATGATTGCTTTCTATATTTAGAAACTGATTTTATCTACCTTGATAGTGTGAAACGTTACATGTACCTATATATACAGGGTGTTAGTGACATCGTAACGAATACTCAGAGGGATGATTCAGACCATGATTCTGAGTTAATATCAAGTGGAATTTTCCGTCGCAAAATTCATGTTATTTTTTTAGTTTTTTTAAATTATTTTCAATTCTATATACTTTTGCGATGGAAAATTCCACTTGATATTAACTCAGAATAATCAGATGAATCATCCCTCTCAGTATTCGTTACGATGTCACTTACACCCCATACAAGTACATACAGTAGCCATACAAGTAGGTATGGGTGTTAGTGACACTGTAACGAATACTGAAGGGGATGATTCAGACCATGATTCTGAGTCGATATCAAGTGGAATTTCCTGTCGGAGAAGTCATGAAAATTTTAGAGCTTATTTAAATTATTTTCGGTTCCATACTTTTGCGACGAAAAATTCCACTTGATATCAACTCAGAATTATGGCCTGTATCATCCCTCAAAGGTTTCGTTACGATGTCACTAACACCCTGTATATGAACCTTTACCTTTTTGTTCTACTGGAAAAAATGTCCCATCATTTTAGGCCAGGAAAAAACATAAACGGACCAGCTACCCAAATGATAAAACGACACATTTTTTTGACGTGTTATAATTTCCGTAACTGAATGTTTTTTTTTTGTCTAGATAGAGGACTATTTACTTTACCAAGAAAAAATATACAAAATCATTTAGCAGCATTTTTCACTACCATTTCATAACATAAGTTCACGTCTATATCCCAATGGGGTAATCAAAGAGTACATCCAACGCAAGATGAACTAATTACCCACACCTCACCGAGCTTTCTGTTAGATCAACATGATAGGTAGTGAACCGAATCGCTAGGACGAAAAATATCTGTTTTTGTTTACTCCCTGATCCTGCCCCCGCAGCATGGTTTCCGCACCGATTTATATTAGCTTAGCTTTTTAGCTTTTTTTAGCTTTGACCAATAGCCGTTCGAAATTTGTCCACGTTGCGTCTAGTGGGCGGTATTACTAGCGCCGCGCAACCCGTGTCGCGGTTGCTGGCAGAAATAAAACACAAAGTACATAAAAGTCCTTTCCAAAGCAACATGACACTCAAACTTTGTTCCTTATTCAAAAAGTCCATTAGCAACGTTAATTATTATTGTTACCGCCATGAATAACGTTAAACTTCAAAATTGAATTAGTATAAGGAGTTTGTCCTTCGGTGGAAAATTAATCTTTTTACCCTTCTGACCCACTGAAGCCAACAAGTTTGCAAGTGTTGACAGTTTCCTGGGAAACAACAATGAAGATGCTAAAATTACTCAAGTATCTTTAAACAAGATATTGTTTGGGGGGCTCTAGAATAACATCAACAAAACGAAGGCCTGTAATTACAGCTTCGAAGACAGCAAGGGACGAAGCAGGTGGCGGTGTGCGGGTCCCCGTGGCGTAAATTAGACTCTCTGGCCTAATGTACAGTTACTATATTAGGCCCTCATGTAAACCTAGGGATTAACATAACATACATACAGCCTTTATACATCCCACTGTTGGCACAGGCCTCCCCGCAATCAACCGGAGGAGGTACGGAGCATACTCCACAACACTGCTCCACTGCTAGTTGGTACATGTGAATATTTCCTTACCAAACAAAAGAGAGTCTCACAAAGTGGTTTCGACAATGTCCTCAACGGGAATCGAACCCGGACCTCCAGATCGTGAGTTAAACACTCTAACCGCTACACCACCCACGCTGTCATGCAAGTAACATAGCCGTTAGTCATTTCGTATCCGGATCCGATAATGACGACCTAGTTAATAAAAATTCCACTTGATATCAACTCAGAATCATGGTCTGAATCATCCCTCAAAGTTTTCGTTACGTCACTTACGCCGTGTATATGGGATGATCCTTGCGTATTTGACATTTTTCGTCGATATAACAGGCTTTTGATACGAAAAAGGGAAAGAGAGCAAATGTTGTGAAACAATTAATTGGCAGTCACTTTTGATACAAACTCTTAAGATGGATTTAATAATCGTATTCATATACGATTCAAGCTGATCAGCAGAAACGCCACAATTCCTGGTCCAATGCTTGAGCGTTGGACTCGTGACCTTGGGGTCAATTCCCGATGGGGAAACGTCTCTCAAAAACATTATGAAGATACTTTAATAAGTAAAAGTTATTAATAGCGCCCGTTCCCAATACGGTCCCAAGTTTTCGTGACTCCCAGGAGTCTTGCGCCCTGACTCAATCTCCTAATTACGTCCCTGTGTATAATAAGTTGATACACGTGTAAAACCTACAGAGTTCTAGTGAAATAAAAAAAAAGTAATTAAAAAACTAAAACCCGGCTACGGACAAATCACGGTATAAAAAGTATTAAACAAAAACTAGGACAGGTGATTTAGAAGTTAAATATTAATTTAATGTGTGTATATTTTAATGTTGTAAATGTATATCTGTGTCGTAGGTTTTACCTAAATAAACTTTTTTAATTATTGTTATTTTTTAAGTTAGGTGAGAACAGACGTGCACACACATATATACATAGCGGTCCAACACATAACCCTCATTTTTGCTTCGCCGCAGTCGGGTAAAAGAGTGTTGGTTTTTAGCTAATTGTGTCGTAGTTAGCTTTGTGTCACGCAGTAGCGGGGAGTGTTAATGAGTTTGTGGGGATAAAAGTATGATGCATAGGTACATACTGTGATCCGGAGGTCCTGGGGTCGAATCTCGGTGGAAAAATATCACAGAAGTTACTTTGTGATCCCTAGTTTGGTTAACGTTATTATTATTTGTAATATTAATCGCGTCGCGAGCGACTGATGCCAGACATGGCAGGATCGCCATATAAGGTCAGGTACGGGACGAGTGAAACGGCGGAGTATCATTTCAAGACTTCTTTATTAATGGCACCATTTTACTCATCATACATCAATAATAACTTATAAATACATATACTACTACACTACACCACGAAGGGAAAACCAGCCCAATACAGGTTAGGTCACATACCTCCGAAACGCATTTCTCGGGAATGTGGGTTTCCTCGCGATGTTTTCCTTCACTGCTGAAACATGAATTCGAAAAGAAATTAGATAATTATTGGTCAAAGTGAGAAGCAAGCGTTGTACCAACTGGGTTAACACGGCTCAGCATAATGAACTGAATAAACTCGAATATTATGCAAAGTCTGGTAACTTTTTAATCTGTGGCCGTAGGTCAAGGCAACGCTTTATAATCAATTAGGCTTGTTATAAACTTTGAATATTTACAAAATTATTGGCCGTAATTAATAAGGAGAGATTCGAATTTCCAACCACTTGGATATTTTACAAAAGGTCGAATTTAAACTCTGTTGGGATCATAAACTGTTTGTTCTTGAATTACCAAAGTTTTGCTTCAAAAATATAGTTGTTTTGGAAACGAGCCAAGCAAGAATACTAGCGAAGTATGAGTCGGTGTTTGAATTTTGCAGTTGTAGTGTTTTCTAGAGGATTATTAAATAAGGCGCAATTATGTACTTATACAGACCCCTCACACTTACTTTACTATTATATCTACCTTATCGAATCTCCTAAATGTACCTGCTTTGTCCATTTTTAACTTCTAAGTAACGCTCTTGTCGGAGTAACATTTTCCAACTGTGTCTATCTAAAGCCAATTTTGACGACTTCATAACTCATAAATTCAGCCTTCTTTTTAATTTGTTCCATGTTATTTCATGTTGGTATTCTCTTGCCTTAAGAGACCCCCACACTAGCGTCTTTCGAGCGTCGGCGTCGTTACAGCGTCTGCGCGACGTCTACGCAACGTCGACTAACGCTGGCCGGCTGCCGAACGCCGAGCGTGCGCCGCGCTGGCGTCGCGTCGCCGTGGCGTCGACGCCGCGTACACGTCGCGCAGACGCTGGCATGACGACGATGCTAGAAAGACGCTAGTGTGGGGGTCTCTTAAGGCGAGAGAAAAGGGGAATACCAATATGAAATAACATGGAACAAATTACAAAGCAGGCGGACTTTATGAGTTATGACGTCGTCAAAAATTGGCTTTAGATAGACACAGATTGAAAATGTTACTTCGACGAGAGCGTAGTTCAGAAGTTAAAGATGGACAAAGCAAGAACACTTTGAAGATTCAATAAGGTAGATATTATAGTAAATTAAGTGTGTTTCTTCTACAAAAACTTTTCACAGACGCTCAGTTTGAACGCATAAAATTTCTAAAGGCTAACATACAGATAGCATAATAGGCAGAACTATAAGTCACCAGAAGATACTTGCACTTGTAACCGCCTCAGTGGTCCAGTGGTTAAGAGTTGGGCTGACGATCTGGAGATCCCAGGTTCGAATCCCAGTGAGGACATACCTCACCATCACTAATTTAAAAGCCACACTCTTGTCGGTGTAGCATTCTCCATGCTATGTGTTCAGGGAAAATTAGGGCAGCTGTTTCCCTCTTGCCTTCCGCTCAGCAGTAATTCTTCGTTCATTACTAACGCGAGTGGGATGACGCGCAGAGTAGTCTATTTCAAAGTCGTACTCTGTCATCCGCCTCTGAATAGTGCTGAAATACTGACAGATTTCACGAAAAGTCTGGGGCAATAGGCATCTAAACGTATCCAATTTTTTTACTTGCTCGAAATTTAGCAAGATAAATCAGCATACATATAATAATAATAAACTCACGCCTATTTCTCACCGGGGTAAGCAAAGGCTATGGAATACCATTTGCGTCGATCCTGACACACTTCTCTTGCTTCCTCCACATCCGTCATTGTTTCATACATACACGAAACGAAATGTACGTCCTTCAAAAGATAAATCAAAATTTTGTAAAAAGAATGAGATTGAATTATGAAGACAAGTAATAAAATATTACAAAAGCCAGAATCTCAAGCGCACTCTTTACAATTATGTATACAAATGGACATTTCAATTATGATAAAAGAATAAAGTGTTTTATTTCTGACAAAATAATTTTAAAAATTGGACAAAATTGTTTCATAGCAATTTGTGACATACTTTGCGTCTTTTGAAATCAGTAAGTAATTTCAGTTGTTAAAAATAAATATCTCTAAAAAAATAACAGTATTCAACTTCTATTTAAGATAATGAATCTTCTTATCTGTGGGTTGTGAGATCAATGGCCAGAAATCAGATTAATTTATTTAACATACTTAATTATCATGGATAAACTTGTTGAAGGTCAATTTAACATTTTTGAATCTACGTCATTTCGCAATGTATTATAGCTGGGGAGAAAAAAAGCAAAAACCTGCAACGGCAACACATCTTTTAAATCAATGTAGGTATACATTACAAACTGTTTAATAAATAGAGGAACACATGTTAATTGAAAATATGAATGTGGCCTAACCTGTATTGGGCTGGTTTTCCCTTCGCGGGTTGGAAGGTCAGACAGGCAGTCGCTTCTGTAAAAAAACCGGACCTGACAAATCTTTAGGTTGGGTAAACAGACCCTGTGAAAAACGGGATAATGCTAGGGGGTTGATGAATTATTGAATATATAGCCACTCGTCGTTAGCAATGTTTAAGTCCCATATAAAAGGTGCGAGAGAAGATATATTCGAATTCAGTGGTTTAAACGGCCTCCGTGGTTCAGTGGTTGAGTGTTGGGCTTACGATCCGGAGACCCGGGTTTGAATCCCGGTCGGGACATACCACAAAAATCACTTTGTGATACCTAGTTTGGTTAGGACATTACAGACTGATCACTTGATTGTCCGGAAGTCAGAGATCCGTGCTTCGGAAGGCACGTTAAGCCGTTGGTCCCGGTTATTACATACTGATGTAAGTATGTAGTCGTTACATGACCCATGTCAGGGGCGTTTGGAGGCTTAGTAATAACCATGACACCAGGGTTGATGAGGTTGGTAATTCACCTCACAACCCACACGATAGGAAAAAGAGTGGTTTAAAGCCCGAGCTGGGAATGGAACCCGTGTTATTACGATGCAAGTTACTTTTTTTTTACGTGACTTATTGTAGATTTGCCGCAGATGGCATTAACTACTTGGCCGGAAAAATGGGGAGCGCTGAAGGCTCTTACCCGGTACAACGTTTAAGACAACAGGCCTGAGGGTGCCCAGTTGGGCGCGAACCTCGGCTCAGGGCGTCGTCTGAGATGAAAAATATTTGAAAGAATTAATCGACCCTAGTGGGTCGATAGCGATAAGTGCTGAATGAGGGAAATCGTCGACCACGCCGGCGGGGTCGGTATCAGGGACCTGAAGTGTTTGGTGTCGCGAGCTGATTGGCTGCCTCTATGGCTAGAGTAACGTGACAACAACGTAAGTAAACGAGCAGCTCACTGCAACATTTGTGAACATTGCCCCAACTTTCTGTTGTGTTTGCTCGCTCCACTCCGGTGAACAACCGCCGCGGCACAGAGCCACAATAACGTCTTTCAAGACTTGACATCTCTTTTTGACTCTTTCCTTTTTTTGTCCCGGCCCCTTTATTATCTAGAACAGTGGCATTCATAAAATGTCATTCAAACGACGTCCTAATGCGGGTAGGAAAAGGGTTCCCTTACAAATGATAAATGAGTGAACAACAAATTTCCTTAAGAAGCTGTAGGTCTTTTTAGGGGCTGTTCTGAGGGCCGCAATTTTCTTCCGTGGAGATATGTTGAATTCTCGACTGAAGTATTGTTCTGTTGAAACCTTCTAGACTTATTAAATATATACAATTCACTTTGTCTTAAATTTGTGTGATTCTGAAATGAAATTACTTATACATCACATCATCAGCCCATTAACGTCCCGATTGATGGGGCACGGGCCTTCCCTATGGATGGATAGGCCCAGTGCGGATTGGTGGTTATTAACGACTGTTAATGCAGCCGGGACCAACAGCTTAACGTGCCTTCCTAAGCACGGAGGAGCTCGAGATAAAAACTTTTTTTTATTTTTTTGTGGTCACCCATCCTATGACCGGCCTTTGCGAAAGTTGCTTAACTTCAACAATCGCAGACCGAGCGCGTTTACCGCTGCGCCACCGAGCTCCTCTTATCCACTTATACATACATACTAAGAAAGAAGACAATTATGAAACAGTTTTATAGATATTTATTTATATAATTAACACTTAGATATATACGTTTTGTTGTTGTAATTGTGAATGCAGTGTGTACCTGTAATTAGGGCACATATACAAAAACTAACTTAAGACTTGCATTTTATAACTTTACAATACATACATAAATAGCCTATATACGTCCCACTGCTGAGCACAAGCCTCCCGTCAATCAACCGGAGGGGGTATGGAGCATACTCCACCACGCTGCTCCACTGCGGGTTGGTGGAGGTGTTTTTACGGCTAATAGCCGGGACCAACGGCTTAACGTGCCCTCCGAAGCACGGAATCATCTTACTTTTTCGGACAATCAGGTGATTCAAGCCTGAAAAGTCCTTAACAAACAAAGGACAGTCTCACAAAGTGATTTCGACAATGTCCCCATCGGGAATCGAACCCGGACCTCCAGATCGTGAGCCGAACGCTCTAACCACTAGACCACGGAGGCTGTTTACTACTTTACAATATGTGTGAACTTTACAATATGTATAACTATCTAAATAAATAACATACATACTTTAATAAACGCCTATTTCCCACCGGGCTAAACAGAGACTATAGAATTCCATTTGCTTCAATCCTGACACACTTCTCTTGCTTCCTCCACATTCATCAATCGCATCATACACGCACGCCGGTTCAGAGAAATAAATGAAAACAAAAAATACAACTTCCAGCCACTGTTGATATGAAGTCCTAAATTGGACACAGCATGTTGTCAGGTCATCAGCGTATGGGCTATTATACTGGGTCCATCATCTTAAAGCGGACACAATGTTCCTAAACTGAATGTGTTCTGTCTCAGTCCAACATAACATAACATAAACTCACAGAGAGAGAGGTGCATACATTGCAAAATGAACTAAGTACCCACGCCTCACCGAGCATTCTGTTAGACCAAGTGGTAGGTGATGGTGGGGCTGAGTCGAACATAAAAACAAAAATCAAAAATGTAAAATAAAAAATATAGTCATAGACAAAAGAGCAAAATGTTTTTGCTTATTGCCATAAAAACTAGCAGTGGCGCATCTCAGAAATGAATATTTAACTAAATATTACTTTATTTACACCATAAACAAAACAGTTACAGAACAAAAATATTTGAAAAATATTAAACAAAACAAAAATAAAATTAAATAAAACTAACACAAATGAATAGGTTCAATGAGAAGTGGTTTTACATTATTATTTATTATCCAACACAATGTTTTCAGTTCCTAATAAAATTTCCTCCAAATGAAACCAAGTCTGAACTTCAAGACAAGTATGGCGGGCGGCGTTCATTTTAACTAGGTAGGTACTTGAAATAAAATAAAGAGAAACAATTCACAAGGGCCGCGAAATAATCTAGAATTTCTCGTAAAATTTAATTTTGTGGAACATTCGGGTTTGTAGCTTGAGCTTTGGAAAATTTAAACAAAATCGTGAAGTAATAAGTATTTGTTTAATGAGTTTTCAATACCTATGGTTTAATAGCCTCTGTGGGTCGGAATATTTGGACGCATGCTAAGTTCGTTATTATTATTTCAAAATCAAAAAGAGATAGAATCGTAATGAGATTGTGAAAATCTCTTTTTTAAACAGGCCTTTGTTTGATTAGGACATCACATAAGCTCAATCTCTCATACCCGAAAATAGTGTTTTCGGAGATATGTAACCTAACCTGAAATTAGTCTGGTTTTCCCCTCTGGTTGGAAAGTCAGACAGGCAGACGCTTCTGTAAAACATCGCATTTCTCAATTCTTCGGATTAGGTAAGCGGACCCCGTGAATAATGTGATAACATAGTTAGCTATGTTTTGTTTGTGTGTCACTGGATAATCTGACCTAAAATTGACACTAGAATTGGTCGTCGAACTTACTGCCTATACAAGAAGCAGAATTATATTTCCCCTATTTCCCACCACGATATAACATAACAAAGTCTCATCATCATCAGCCCATTAACGTCCCCACTGCTGGGGCACGGGCCTTCCCTATGGATGGATAGGGAGATTGGGGCTTTAAACCACCTCGCGGGCCCAGTGCGGATTGGTGGTTATTAACGACTGCTAATGCAGCCGGGACCAACGGCTTAACGTGCCATCCGAAGCACGGAGGAGCTCGAGATGATTTTTTTTTTTGTGGTCACCCATCCTATGACCGGCCTTTGCGAAAGTTGCTTAATTTCAACAATCGCAGACCGAGCACGTTTACCGCTGCGCCACTGAGCTCCTCAGTCTATTGAATAATTATAATATTATCATTTAGCTTGACGCCATTAAATAAACCGTTTTATTTTTTATAATCTGCCATGATAAGATTGTCATTTTAAAACAATTTAATATTTCAATGAAACGAATTTTCTCCGGGTAAACCGAAAATTTTATAATAAGAACTTCGGCAGATTGTTTCATCGGCTTTCAATTAATGGATTCGTTGAATTAATACATTCGGAATTTAAATGTCACACGAATAAAATTATGATGTAGGTACACGAGATATTCTTAGAATGATTAAGTATTTATACAATCGATCCGGCTGAATCGACCCCACTGTGTAATCTTCTTGTCTTAAACATTGTACCGGGTGAGAGCCTTCAGCGCTGCCCATTTGTCCGGCCAAGGAGTTAATGCCATCTGCGGCAAATCTACAATCAGTCACGTCATAAACATAAACTGCCTATATACGTCCCACTGCTGGGCACAGGCTTCCCCTCAATCAACCGGAGGGTGTCACGTCAAAAAAATTAAAAAGTCTTCTCGTAGAAATGAGGATTTTTTTTTTTTATGTTTGTCGTTGTGGGTTGGCCTAGTAAATAAAGTTGTGGGCTCTCACTTAATACAAAAATGCTTGAGGCTCAGGACATCGTCTGAGATAAATATATTTGAGAGAATCGGCTCTTATTACGAAAGTAGTTCTGGAATTATTATTTTTTTATTTTTTTTGGTAATAAACAATTTCTATTCTATTCTATTCTAAATTGTTCCGAATACACAGGAGATAGGACTGTTTCGGTTAAACACTTCTTCGTTCAAATAAAAAAAAAACGCTTTTTGAGTACTTACTTATTTTTCTTGTTTTTATTTTCACGACTAATTTGTACTTTTTCAGTTTTGCCTCGGCAAATATAAGTCTTGTAATACGTAAAAACGTATTCAGCCTAATTAATTCTTACACTATTCCCGGTCCTGTGCTAATTCTAACTAATCCCTCCGATGAGCTTTCGGGTCTTCCTCTATCGTGTGGGTTGTGAGGTGGATTACCAGGGTTACTATTGAGCCGCCGAAGGCCCCTGACATGACTCATGTAACGACTACGTATATACATCAGTAAGTAGTAACCGAGACCAACGGCTTAACGTGCCTTCCAAAGCACGGATCGTCTTACTTTCGGACAAATAGGTGATCAGCCTGTAATGTCCTGACCAAACTAGGGCTCACAAAGTGATTTTTGTGATATGTTCCTACCGGGATTCGAACCTGGGACCACAACTAATTACACCACATTTTCTAAGGTCTACCGCAACGTCTATAAAAATACTATAAGAAAATATTGTGAGGCACTTGTTCTGACCTGGCGACGCTCGGTTGACCGAGAGTTGAAAACCCTCGGCATGTCATGGGAGCAAACTGCAGAGGCTGCATAAGATTGCAAGGAGTGGAAATCTGTTATTCGAGCCCTACAACCCAAAAGGATTAGAAGAAAAGAAGAAGACTAGTTCTAACCAGCTGAATGCATTAAAAAATCTCGTTCCAGCGTATACCTATACGGCTCTCTGAAACGCAAAATTTATCAATACACCTGCGCGTTAAATTAATTAACAATTTCGTGACTACCCATAAAACCCGTCAAATATTTCCACCGGAAGACTCCCGAATACATTCTTACGTGGAAAATATTTGGAGAGAAGAGAAGCTTAATACGTTAAGTGTTATGCCCCAGAGCCCAAAAGACGTAGATACCAAACAAAACCGCAAGAATGAAGGCTAGACGGCAAAATTGGAAACGTATGCAAAACACCTATATCCCACAGGCTGCGGTAGTGACGTAGTTGGCGCGGTTATTACGGTACGTCCCGACATTTCTGGTGTCATAGAATAACGAATAATACTAAGTACAGAACGGCAACTCAACGCACCGCTCCGGTCGCGAGTGTCTGACGACAGCAGGCGTCTTCCAAAAACAAAAAAATAAGAACATCGCTCAAAAAATCTGCCATGATACAATACCTTAACATTACTGTTGTCTGAAAATAAGATGGTTTGTGCTTCGGAAGGCACGTTAAGCCATTGGTCCCGGTTACTACTTACTGATGTAAGTGAGTAATCGTTACATGAGCCATGTCAGGGGCCTTTGGCGGGCCAATAATAACCCTGACACCAGGGTTGATGAGGCTGGTATTTCACGTCACAACCCACACGATAAGAAGAGAAGAACAGCTAGATGGTATAGCTAAGATATTTTATCTTACAGCCAGCAACACACTTCACAGTAGCAGGAATCGACGTTCTTTGAAATATTGCATGCAATTACTAAACTTATTTGAAATAAGTATTACGTAGTTTTCAAGAAGTTTGTCTTCAAAGAAACCTCAGCATCTTAGCGATAGTTAGGTACATACTTCGGATGATCCAAAGATTTCCAACCCTTACAATGTCCTCATTTCAATCCCGGAATTCGTGTCTAACGTAACATCACTATCCCGGGAATAAATTCCGCTCCGATCAATAAGTCTGTAACTTACGATCCAATTGGGAGCGAATTTGCACTAAACGGATATAAGTTCAACTTTGTCTGAATTTATTTAGAAACAGTCTGCACTGTTTCTACCGCGCGGACTGTGAAAAGTTTTAAAGGATAACTGGTGAATTGTGGATTCGTTGCGAATTTTGTTTATTTATGTATTGGAAACATAAACTTACCACGTAATTTTAGGGTCCATGTAATACCAGGGTCGTGGTTCACGACGCGACTTGTGCTAAGTGAGGCTCTTTTATCTCAGGACGTCCTACACCACCTTATGATCATTTTGACGAACACCGTCGTGCATTTTTGTAATTGTTTTGTGAGAATTTTATATGGTGTTATTGTCTTGTTTTCGTGTGTGGCGTCCTTTTATAATAAACTTATTCTATTCTATTCTCACGTTTTGTTGATGGTGTGTAGTTTAGCCTTTATACCTGCCTACATGAGAAGTATACCTAATTCAAAATTATACTATCGACCTTAAGTTTAGCAAGTTTGAAGTCCGATTGCTTTCAAAATAAAATACTCTCCATACAAACTTACACCCCCTATTTAACCCCTTTGTGAAGGTTGTTTACAAATGTAGCAAACATAAGCAGCCTATATACGTCCCACTGCTGGGCACAGGCCTCCCCTCAATCAACCGGAGGGGGTACAAATGTAATGAAATACACTTTAAATAAGGAATATTATTCTTATAACTTAGAAACTCTACTATTCAAAGTACAGAAGTTTCATACAAACTTTGCTACCCCTTATTGCCCCTTGTGAATTTCGCAAAATTCCAAAACCAAAACCCCATGCACATACTCATAGTTTGGCCAAGAAGTTGCTCAGAAGGAAGGAGGAGTAGAGTGCGTGAGGGGGAACCTCAGCGTTTCTTTCAGAAATGTGTTCAGAGTGTTTAGGGACCTAACATACTAAAAGTCCCTAAGTCTAAGGGTGGTATTTATAAACTAATCTCAGCATTGAGACTACCCTCAAAATCATGTCAAAATGACAGTTCTTATAATATATAAAAACAGGAACTTGAGCATGGTCTTGAGGGGCAGTCTCAGCTGAGATTAGTTTATTAATACCACCCTAGGAGAAGAGTCGGAGTGGGGGACCTTTCCTTTCCGAACCTAAAAATGGCGGAATGGGGCTAGAATTCCTGTGGGGGAAGGTCCCATCTTTTAGGTTTTTTGCTAATATCTCAGCTATCACAATATCACTTCTAGTTTTTGTGATTTCGTAATGAGTGACATTTCGTTTTTATAGATTTCAATCGACGCTAGGCGTTATTAACTAATTTTCCTGTTGAAGCAATGAAGCAGTTAAAAGTAGGTAAAATACCCGATACTTACGCAGGGAAAATTACAACGGATCGTTTCCGAAGCCTTGCGTTCGGTATTCCAAGAATATTTCTAAAGTTGAAGGCAATTTTTTCCCTTTTATTAAATTTGTAGGGAATACTTTTATTAAATTTGTAGGGAATACTTTTTACCAAATTTTGAACGAGGTCGAAAGCTTATTGTGTAATTAGTCAATTTGTTCGGTTGTACCGGAAAATATCGCCGTAATAAAGGTATTTTTATGGCTCGCTCTTCAAGCATCGAAAATATTCTATGATTTACTTTTTAATAGAAAGTATTATCGAATGGTCGCAAAAATACGTCATTTAATAACTGCTTGCTACAGCGTATTTTTGCTGCAGCGCATTCTTTTTGCTTTTTTAACTTGCTCGTTTTTTTCTGGTTTGGACGTGCGCTTAATTTCAATTTGAAATTTGAATTTGTCTCCTATGTTATTTTGTTTCCCATACATAAACAGCCTATATACGTCCCACTGCTGGGCACAGGCCTCCCCTCAATCAACCGGAGGGGATATGGAGCATACTCCACCACGCTGCTCCACTGCGGGTTGGTGAAGGTGTTTTTACGGCTAATAGCCGGGACCAACAGCTTAACGTGCCCTCCGAAGCACGGAATCATCTTACTTTTTCCGACAATCAGGTGATTCAAGCCTGAAAAGTCGTTACCAAACAAAAGACAGTCTCACAAAGTGATTTCGACCACGTCCCCATCGGGAATCGAACCCGGACCTCCAGATCGAGAGCCTGACGCTCTAACCACTAGACCACGGAGGCTGTTATTTTGTTTCCCATTTCATTCTAAAGATATTCGTCGTGTTTGATTAACTGAAGGTTTTCATTATAGAAAATCGAATATATGAAGTAATAAAACGTAATATTATGTTTTTTGTCGTTCAACGATGAGATTCTGACCTACCGTCCTCCCCGGTAAGAAGCAACTGCAATCTGAACCCGAAGCGGAAACTATCCCCATTACAGAAATTTGGTCCCTGGACCAACGATTGAACATGCTTTCCGAAGAACCAACACCATCAGAAGAATTGCCTTGCTTTTCGGATAATTCGATGATTTACAAGTGCTTTTGGTACTCCGCCGGGATTCAAACCCAGACCTCCAATTTGTGAGCTTAGCACTCTAGTCACTAGACTACGGAAGCTGTTCCACCATAGGAGTAAATTCATTATGATATTAATACGTGATCCTTTTATCCGCTTCTGCAACCTTATAACTTTGATAACGGTCCAATCCCCTAATATTTACAAGGTCACGGATCACAGAACGGGTTGCCATAGTTCTATGAATGTTGACTTATAAGTAAGCTCTTAATATTATATATCCGATATTTAATTTTATTTTTATTTATTTTATCATTTATTGCAAACTTTACAGCATAAAACTACAATATTACATACTTATACAGCCAATTAAAAAGTTTGACAAATCAAAATACATATTATACAATAATGAGAGCGGATATAATATACATACTTAATAACAATGACAAAATGAGGCAGACATAAATTAGGTGGGCACTGTTGCACAAGGTGATGGGTGAGTAAGATTTGATGTGTTTGCGTTTGTAAAGTGGGTGGTGGGGATATAACCGACTGTTTCGAAATGTTGTTAGAAGATATTGTGAAGTCACTAAATATAGTAACTTGTAACAATGAGCGACTTTCCAGGCAACGTTCACCAAAAGCAATAGAGATGGCGTTGTTCAGTTTAAACGTGATAATTACCTATTTTCTCGATAATTACCTATTATTGAGAAGCTCGGTGGCGCAGCGGTAAACGCGCTCGGTCTGCGATAGTTGAAGTTAAGCAACTTTCGCAAAGGCCGGTCATAGGATGGGTGACCACAAAAAAATTAAAAAAAAGTTTTTATCTCGAGCTCCTCCGTGCTTTGGAAGGCACGTTAAGCCGTTAGTCCCGGTAGCATTAGCAGTCGTTAATAACCATCAATCCGCATTGGGCCCGCGTGATGGTTTAAGGCCCCGATCTCCCTATCTATCCATAGGGAAAGCCCGTGCCCCAGCAGTGAGGACGTTAATGGGCTGATTATGATGACGTATTTTCTCATTACTCGAGTAGGTACATACTTATTCCAAAATACAATGTAATGGCAGAAGCATATGTAAAAATAAATGTAGCTTAATATTTGGATCACATTATGTAAAGAATTTATGTCGCTACCTATATTGCTACTCTTTATTTTGATCAGAATAATAATGGGCGGAAGATGTAATTGACCCTGTGTGTAATAAAAAGGGTCATCATTTCGCCAAATCGACTTAAGTTGGCCAAATATGACCATTTGATAAAATGCTCGAACACAAACATGAAATGATAAATTCTAAGATCTGGCCACGACATATAGATATTTTTAAAATAACTTTTCACACACTTCTTAAAAGTTGATATCAGGAAACTCTAAAGTACTCGCGACGAAGTACCGTCCAGAGTACCGACCGGTTCGAGAAAATGGCGAAAAATCGAGAGCCGTTGGGAACTTCCGCTACGTCATGATAGTTATACATCTTTGTCGTTTTGCGGCTAGGAATAGAAAGGAAAGATTCTTTGTAAGCCACAGAGTAATCTATGATCTCCGAGGAAAAACTACTTTTCCTTTGGCAATTGATTTCAAACGAATTGTTCTGAAATCTTTATTTTACGGTTTCATAATCGTAAAAGGGAGCTGAATAAAAGACAAAATAGTTTTTGTGGTCTTAATAATACGCTATTATTAGTCTTATAAAGTATTTTCCAATTGCCGCTAGGAAAAGGTAACAAACGAGAATCGCACGTTTTTTATCAAAGCCCACAGACTAAAAAGCTTATAATATGCCTGTATCAATTTGTAATGAGCCTCCTCTTGTAGTCGTTACATGAGCCATGTCAGCGGCTGGGCGGCTCAATAGTAACCCTAACGGCAGGGTTGATGAGGTTGGTACTCCACCTCACAACCCACACGATAGAAGAAGTATGAGCATTCTTGGTCCACCAAGGGGTATTTATTCTAAATGTTAATATTTGCGCACGTATTTAGAAGTAATTAATAACAGCTCAGCTCAGCTTAATCTCTAGCAGCACAGCTCTGCAATGGCACTGCAGAGACTTTTTGTAATTATTTCTTTTTATTTTGGCGCAATAAAGTGTATTTGTATTGTATGATTGCACACCACAGCTATACAGCCATCGGCGATCTCTGCGTGGCAATTGTTACATTTCTATATGTCTACTTCTATGTATTATAGGTATTACTTAGGAGGAGCTCGGTGACGCAGCGGTAAACGCGCTCGGTCTGCGATTGTTAAAGTTAATCAACTTTCGCAAAGGCCGGTCATAGGATGGGTGACCAAAAAAAAAGTTTTCATCTCGAGCTCCTCCGTGCTTCGGAAGGCACGTTAAGCCGTTGGTCCCGGTTGCATTAGCAGTCGTTAATAACCATCAATCCGCACTGGGCCCGCGTGATGGTTTAAGGCCCGATCTTCCTATCTATATATAAGGCCCGTGCCCCAGCAGTGGGGACGTTAATGGGCTGGTGATGATGATGATGATGAGGTATTATATAACTACCTTGTTTATGGTGATGTCATAACGGAACTGGGAAGAACTAACTTCCTTTGTCTGAAAAGCCCTCAAGAAACATTTCATCGTAAAAATATTTCAATTTGACAATGACAAGTTCCCTAACAAAAATATTGATGGCGTGAGGTACTCACATCGACATGTACAGTACACATAATAAACATTCTAGTTTCCCATTAACATGGGAAATAATCCTCTGACGTTACATTTGTTGGCCTGAGGATGTCGGCGGGGATAATCCTCAATGAATAATCCACAGTTCCAATTTGAGTCGTAGCTTGCGTTACTCAGCCGCGTTCAAGGACGCGCGTAGCGTCGAGCGGCGCGGGCTGCCGGAAAAACAAACGTATGAGAATGTACTGAGCCTTCACGAAGAAGCGTTTTTGCGGGCGTTTGTTTGAATAGGTTTAAATTGTAGTGTCGCATAATTTTGCGTTGCTTGATGCGCCGCAATCCAGTAGGGCTATGCGCAACGTGATAAAAATTTATTACGGTCATTTTATCGTTTATGACGATATAATTATGTCGTTTTGTCGATTTTGTAATTTATCAACCCAAATAAGGCATGTCGTTCTGTCAAAATACGAACAAAATTACGGAGCACGCGTGTTAGAGAGAAAAATATACTTATCGATTTCGACAAAAAATATTGAATCGATCGATAATTTTATCATTTTGCGCATGTTAGCCTTGCATGAATGGAGAAAACGCTTGACGCCCCGCGTATCTCTGAACGCGGCTTGACACGACACGTCTTTGCTACCAATGAAAGGTTATTTCATCATAAAATTATTGTTCATTTTTCATTAGTTGGTATTTACTTCGACAGAAATTAATGAATTTCGAACAAAACTTCAACGTCTACTTTATTTCTCTCTTTTTCTTCTAATCCTTTTATCCAGAAATGTTGGCTCGAATAACAGATTTTATTTGACTTTAATTCATCACTAATTTAAGAGTCACGTTCTTGATAGTGTAGCATTCTACATGCTACTTATTTAGGAAAAATTAGGGCAGTGGTTTCCCTCTTGCGAGTAAACATTACAAGTTTCAAGTTTGTCTTTCACTAATGAGGGTAAACATTACAAGTTATTTAATAACTAGAGGAACACATACAATACCAGACATTTTTATCATTTAGGTAGTCATTAATCTTATAATAAGCTTTTTTACATAAAGTAAGCTTCACATGAGCTTTAAATTTATTTTCTGACAAATTTAAAATATTATCTGGTATTTTATTTTAAAAACGTATAAAAAAGGCGAATTAAATTTACTTAATCTAAAATTTTGAATAGCAATTTTATTTTTATTTCTTGTATTGTTCGATTTCTGACTCGCACTCTAGACCACTGGATTTCACTTTATGACTTTGAACTCGCGCCCACCCACGGTCACGCTCACCCGCTATTATTATACTTGTACAAAATTTTACTGTACACAAAGGTTGCCTGGAAGAAATTGCTGCATGAGCAATAAGGCCGCCTGTTGTGCTTTTCTGTATATGCTGTCCTTATATCTGTATTTTGTGTCCATTGTGCTCAATAAAGTATTTTATCTATCTATCTATCTATCTATCACGTTTGGATCATAGATAAGAAATATAATATCATGGTTTCCAGGATTTGTGGCAATAAGCTAGCCCCCTTGGTTTACTATACACCACTGCCTACCCTTTCGGGGATATAGGCGTGATGCTAAGCTATGTTAACAATGCATTAAACACACTTCCTTATTTTCCAACTCATCGCAACCAATTTAATTGAGGGCAAAAGTTTTACAACTAAAGTTCTCCTCACTCCAATATACGCCTAAACCGTGAAATTCCCATAATTGAAACACCCCTTTGCATTCCTTAGAAACCCTGCGGCACACATCAGGATACCCCAAGGTCACTCGAAGGTCAGAGGTGATTAATAGCCGTTAATGAAGCGAGGCAAGAGTAAACCCACTAGGGATGTTACTACTCGGCGGCTGAATCGCTCGCTTTCAAGTCACGCGAAAATATACAAGGTTTTAATGACATCGTAACGAACACTCAGGGGATGATTCAGATAATGATTCTGGCTTAATATCAAGTGGAATTTTCCGTCGCAAAAATCATGTTTTTTTTTAGTTTTTGTATATTATTTTCGATTTTATACTTTTAGGATGAAAAATTTCACTTGATATTAACTCAGAAATAACTAATAATAAAAAATAAAATAAAAAAATAATTAAATAAAAAAAATCAGTAATACCAGTAATAGTATATTTATAGTAGTAGTTAATAGTTTGTTCTTTTTTTGACGTGACTACTTGGCCAGACATAGTAGATAATTGTAGTAATATATAATATTAATTAAATAGTTTTTTTAAGTGGATTTTTTGTGGACCCTGCTGAGTGATACACGAAGGTTGCGTTCCATAAATATGCGTTAATAGTGTATACAGATTATACATTATAATATCAAATTACTTAAATATAATTAAGTTACGTAAACAAATATTCTCGCAAGTCATATTATTACAATCATATTTAACTTCGGCTCTCGTATCAAATTTGTCTGCAATAAAACATACCCAAAGCTTCTAGAAGTAAATGTTTACTTATTCTCTGTCCACTTCTGGCAAGTTTTCCCTGTCGTAATCTACATCAGAGTTATATTGCTTGAATTAAAATTATCGCTCATTCGCATCTAGTTTTCTCGGGTGTTTTTCAAGGGATCTTTTTTTTACCTTTGATGGGTTTGCTCTTGGCCCCAGACTTGCCCGAAGGCATTGACGAGGCCTAAGATGGCGCTCGCTCGCCCAGAAGGTACCTAATCACTCTGGCTTTGAAAGCCTAATGCTCCTAACCTACGCCTAATGCGCCTAAAGCTCCTAACGGACCTATACGCTCTTTTGTCATTTGTGTTCAAAGCATTCGATTTAAAAGACTCAAAAGTCACATCACTATCGGCACGAGAAAACGGCAATGACTCGACAGTTCTCATGTTGTTTCTTTTTCAATAACTACAATTGCCCCAGCCGTTTATTTTGTTCGACGGAATTCATTCAAATAAACAAAAATATCAAAAGTTTCCTTTGTTTACAAGCGTTTGAAGGATGATTTTGAATTATCAATAATTCTGGACAAAAGCTTTAAGGCGATTTTCATGTTATTATAAAGTAATTTTGCGTTTCTCAGAAACCTTTATTAAATTTTCAAGTCATGATTGAAACTATAATGGAAATCTTGTTTAAATAATTGGAAATCATTAACTTTGACTGATAAAGGTCAAGAGCCATTCTTCAAAGTCAATTTCTAGCATTTGACATGGTGACAACTGACTCAACAACTTTTGTCTGCAAGTCGTCTGACACCCGTATTCTAAGACGTTCACTCGACTCTGTCCTTAAATCAGAAATCAGAAATCCGAAATCAGAATCATTTATTCAACGTAATTATCATGGATAAACTTGTTGAAGGTCAATGTAACATTTTTGAATTTACGTCATTTCGCAAAGTGTTATGGCTGAGGAGAAGAAATGACAAGAAACTGCAACAGCAACACATCTTTTAAAAACCAATGAGCGTATACATTACAAGTTATTTAATAACTAGAGGAACACATTCAATACCAGACATTTTTGTCATTTAGGTAGTCATTCATCTTATAATAAGCTTTTTTACATAAAGTAGGCTTCACGTGAGCTTTAAATTTATTTTCTGACAAATTTAAAATATTATCTGGTATTTTATTGTAAAAACGTATACATAACCCGAAAAAAGATGAATTTAATTTACTTAATTATAATCTTAGTTAAGGTGACCTCAAGGTCCTCCTCGAACTTTGCTCAAAATCGGTATTCTTAGACGGCGCATCCACCTTATCTCGAGTCTCTTTCAGTATCATTACGTCATTATTTTATTTATTTATTTATTCACAATTTACACAGTTATTACAGGCAATCCCAATTCAACTGTGTAATGCAATTTTACTTAAATATTATAAACACAAGAGTTTTACAACTAAGTCTGTGAATTTCGTTAACGAACACGTAAATAGATCGATGTCAGTATGGAGTACGGAGATAATATTAATGGTCTTTAGTGCGCGCGCTACTGGAGCGCAGCTGCCAAGGTTGGTGCGCGCAGTGGGTACCGCAAACATTCGGGGAGGCCGTCTAGTTTTTCGAGCGTCTAATGGCACTAAAAACTGCAAAGTGGACTAAATTTCCGGATTGTGAATTATTCCCCATACTTATATATTATTTTCATATTATTATATTGGCAGTATGTTAAGTTCGTCGGACATGTGGTCGCCTTTCGAGAACCCGGCGGCCATCGGTTCTCCTCGCTATATGTCCTGCCCACTGCCACTTCAGCTTGGCTTGGCTTGTGGGTAGACCCTAGGTAAATAATTCGCTGGTCACAATGACTGCACCTATGCTCTTTGATTGTACCTCGCAACAGAAGATATTTCCAATCCAATTAAAAGTTTGATCTCAATGTTTACCTGGATGGAAACTAATTGAAAGAAACCGAGGTTAGATATCACATCGGAATAATAAGGTGCACCTTATCAGAGGGGAGCAGCAAATCACCCATAATATAACTCGTATAAAAACGAAAGATTTACAAGAAATAATATAAACCAATCACCGTTGATACAAAAGAAAACAGTCTTAAGTCACACCTACGAGTATAACCTGCATCTCGCAAATTACTTTGTGGTCCCTAGTTTGGTTAAGACATTACTGGCAGATCACCAGATTGTCCGAAAGTAAGATGACCCGTGCTTCGGAAGGCACGCTAAGCCGTTGGTCCCGGTTACTACTTACTGATGTAAATAAGTAGTCGTTACCATGAGCCATGTCAGGGGCCTTTGGCAGCTCAATAGTGGCCCTGACAGCAGGGGTAATGAGGTTGGTACTCCTCACAACCCACACGATAGAAGATCTCGCCAAAGTTATTCAACAGAGTTTCCTCGCAAGCGGAGTGTCAACGTCGTTCAAGACGGTAGTTATTGTACAGCCACTGTACAGCAATATCCTGTACTCATCCAGACGCGAGTGTCAAGCAATGGTGGTGACGTAATAATATGTGGTGCACTACCAATAGGCTAGTTGAGCTTGAACCCTCACACTGAATCATTCAAAGTCAAAAGACAATGGCTCGTTGAACAATCGTCCTATAGTTACGACGAATTTATAAATCTGAAATGATTTAATTATATCTTTTACTATTTATATACGAATTATATAATTATGTATATTTTATTAATATTAACTAATAATTCAACTAAACTTATAATTCAATTTAAATTAGGAACTAATTTATTTACATGTTTCAAAACTTATTTAATTTATTATTTTTTTATTGACATTATTTTAAGACTATTGTCTAACGCTGCATGACGACGTATAATGAATAAATGATTTGATTTGATAGGTTATAATTATTATCAAATTTAGATTTATGCTCAAAGGAAACAATCAAAATTGTTATGAAACACGATACACAAAATTCAAGAAAATACAGATTAAAATAATTAATTGGGGAACCACAGATTTGCTATATGGACGTGATACAAGGTTTGTGAACGATTAACGATAACCGTAATTCGACACATATTTATGTTATACAGTCTGGTAAAAGTGCATACTTATCTAAGAGTCTTGCTCACACTGTACTAAATAAAATAAAATGAAGCATGTATCCATGAACTAACCTTTTTGTTATCTCTGTTCATCTCTCTAGCGTTATCCCGTTTCACATGGTCAGCTTACCTAACCTAAAAATTTTACAAATCTGTTTTTTTCTGATTTTTTTTTATGGAATTCTATAGTCTCTGCTTACTCTGGTGGGAAATAGACATGAGTTTATGTATGTGTATGTATGATTTGTGAGATTGGTGAGACTGCCTGTCTGACCTTCCAGCCTAAAGGGAAAACCATCCCAATTACAGCAACCTTCTCGTTATGAAATCTGAAAATATTATGACCAAATACTCCATCTCAAAATAATTCGTCGTCTAGATTTCCTTCTCTCCAGAGGTTTCCAGTAAAATGAACGAATCATTTCAATCCAATCTTGTCACGGGTCTCCACAAAATGGTTGAATACACTCATCTCCCAGCCTACAGGAATGTGCCGTGCATCGTCAAACGATAATAGGTCTTGTAGTGTGGAGATAAAAGCGAAGGGGTTGGCAGATTTAAAATTGCGGATGCCAAAGCATGTCGGCTGCATTCCGTCGGAACGGAACTCAATTTTACGGAAGACATGCACTCATGTTTAACCAGAGAATAAGATTTACAAGAAGCATAATATTAGGTGAAATATGAACATAAACAGCTTATTATGTCTATGCTGTACTTCCATCATTAATTGAAGTGTGAACAGCATGCTATAGTATGCTACGCTCATTCATAATGTTATTAAGTCAATGCGCATTGAATACCTAGATATTTACCTAAATTTTTGGACATCACAATTTGAACGCGATTTTTTGTCGCCTGTAGGCAACTGGTGTCAAAAATTATCTGTCATGCATCTAAATAAGAATATTAAATGAGAGAGATTGAAAACTGAAGACAAGGCTTAGGCCTATTTTGATCGTGATTTTCGAATATTTAATTACTAAAGTCAAGGCTGTATGGTCGTCAGATCTTTGCCTGTCTTATATAAGGAGAATTTAAACAACAACAACATCTGAGAAGACATTCATAACTACCTTGATTTAAAGTCATTGATTTTGCAGACAGACAAAAGGCCCAAGTTTCTCTAACGTCGCATCTAGAAACACAACATCTATTCAGTTGTCGCGAAGATTTTCAACAATATCCGTACAAACGGGTTGGAAACACGACAGATATTTATTTTGTCGCTCCTTTGATGTCCTTTATCACTTTACTGCGACACATCTTACGCTTGTCCTACCAAAGCGATATAAGTGAAATGTTCTTCAATTCAGGGTTTTCTTTTTCGTTTGATCCACTTTCAACACATCGTTTCCTTTAGTTAGATATAGTTACATAAAGAGCAACGATTTTCGAGATTTGTGGTTTACGGTCTCTTAAAGTGATATTGGTGCTAATTCCTGTAAATACCATCTAATTTTATTTTAAGTTATATCTGTCATTTTCTTATCCGCCGAAAAGGAAAGGGACGGGTAATCGACAAGCATAAAATTTATGGAACACACGTCAATTTTAAGCACAAATCTAAACCAACCGTCTAAAAATTTTACATCCGTCAATAACCCGACACAGTTAAGTAGACAGCACGTCAAACGGAATGCATACCAGCGACGTACCTTTTGATTCGCCCGGGTTATTCATTCATTTACTCATTCTTCCTAAAATTAAGAGCTGTGAATCATCCGTCCCTTTCCTTTTCGACGGATACGAAAATGACGGATATAACTTAAAATAAAATTAGGCGGTGTCTGCAGGAATCGGGGCCAGTGTCTAAATAAATAAGATTTCTTAATTGATTGATGGGATGAGTTTCCTTCAAGCATGTAATACTTAAAAAGTACTCCACTAGCGGCTGAGCTAGGTTTAAAGCCCTCCCCCCCCTCGCGCATAGTTTAGACTTGAATGGTATGTATGGCGCCAGACGTCACACACACAGACGTGCGTGTACGATAACGTCAATGTCTAGTGTCTGTGTAAAACGAGGTTGTTTGTATGAAGTGTCCGGGGTGTGCTTACGTACAATTACTAATGAAAGACTACCTACATAAACTGCCTATATACGTCCCACTGCTGGGCACAGGCCTCCCCTCAATCAACCGGAGGGGGTATGGAGCATACTCCACCACGCTGCTCCACTGCGGGTTGGTGGAGGTGTTTTTACGGCTAATAGCCGGGACCAACGGCTTAACGTGCCCTCCGAAGCACGGAATCATCTTACTTTTTCGGACAATCAGGTGATTCAAGCCTGAAAAGTCCTTACCAAACAAAGGCAGGCTTACAAAGTGATTTCGACAATGTCCCCATCGGGAATTGAACCCGGACCTCCAGATCGTGAGCCTAACGCTCTAACCACTAGACCACGGAGGCTGTCAATGTCAGGAAAGACTACCTAATCACAAATAATGAGTTCTCCCGGCTTCAAACAAACGAACAGCACAGGTTAATTTTCTGAACAATACGTCTGCAGTAATGACGGAAACGACGAATTATTTAACATTATTCAAAAGGTACGCCACTACTAAGGAGACATAAGAAAAAATCGAAAAATCTACTGTTATGTAAAAATAGAAGTCGAAATATTAGCTTTATTTATTAATATATTAATGTATATACAGGGTGTTAGTGACATCGTAACGAAAACTTTGAGGGGTGATTGAGGCCATGATTCTGATATGATATCAAGTGGGATTTTCCGTCGCAAAAGTATGGAACTGAAAATAATTTAAAAAAACACAAATATTTTCATGAATATTCAGACTGAAAATTCCACTTGATATCAACTCAGAATCATGGTCTGAACCATCCCCCTCAGTATTCGTTACGTTGTCACTAACACCCATACCTACTTGTATGGCTACTGTATGTACTTGTGCGGGGTGTAAGTGACATCGTAACGAATACTGAGAGGGATGATTCAGCTGATTATTCTGAGTTAATATCAAGTGGAATTTTCCATCGCAAAAGTATAGAATTGAAAATAATTTAAAAAACTAAAAAAAAAAACATGAATTTTGCGACGAAAAATTCCACCTGATATTAACTCAGAATCATGGTCTGAATCATCCCCCTGAGTATTCGTTACGATGTCACTAACACCCTGTATACATTTAATTTCCCCGTATTTCTGAATAAATATCACATTGTCTCTTCTTATCGTGTGGGTTGTGAGGTGGAATACCAGCCTCATCATCAACCCTGGTGTCAGGGTTACGATTAACCCGCCAAAGGCCCCTGACTAGGTTCATGTAACATTGTAATACAGGACGAACCTGCACATCTCAGGCTTTGGCTATAGCTGTTTTTAAACAGAACTCATCAGTTCCATCTCCCTAGCGTTATCCTGTTTTTCACAGGGTCCGCTTACCTAATCTGAAAATTGACAGGTCCTGTTTTATACAGAAGCGACTGCCTGTCTCACCTTCCAACCTGAAAGGGAAAACTAGCCCAATATAGGTTAGGTCAAATACGTCCGAAATTCATTTCTTGGAATGTGGGTTCCTCACGATATTTTCCTTCACAGCTGAGCACGTGATTATGATATATGATACAAACATGAATTCGAAAACAAATTCAAATATCATAGTTTTAGGCCTATGCTGGGATTCGAAGCTGCGACCTCAAAATGAGAATCAAGCGTTAAATAGAACTCAGCCGTGCTTAGGGAAAAAACACAAAAAAAAAATATCGAATTCAGTTAGAATTCAATCAATAAAATATACTTCTTAACACCTACTGAGTAGGTCTATCTATCTATCTACTCACCCTGTATCCACCCACTGCTGGGTATATGCCTCCTCTCTTTCACGCCATCCTTTCAGGTCCTGTGCAAGTCTCATCCATTGCTTTCCGGCATACCTCACAATGTCATCCGACCACCGGGCTGGTGGTCTGCCTCGATATCGCATACCATCCCTTGGCCTCCATTCAGTAACAGCCTTAGTCCATCTGTTGTCTTCCCGTCTTGCCAAGTGAGTACTAAGTAGGTACGTATCACAAATTAGTAGGGTGATAATTTGTGCTATATAATTCTGTGCGAACGAATTTGCTATTTATCATCTAATAAACCAACTTATCCTCGGTGAGTTGTAGCGCTTAAGACAAAATATGGCCCTATCGAACAACATCGATTGGTACACCAAATATAGCCCCAAATAGCATCTTCTATTAGGCAAACGATCAGCAGTTTCAAGTTAAGCCTGACCAATAGTAGGGCCGAACTTGGCCCGTTAGTGGTACCTAAATGCTTGTAATTTGTTCACTTCGGACCAAATGAAAAACGACGGGGTCCGCCTGTTTGGACGTGGCGTGCAGAAAAATAACTCGACGGTATCTACCTCCTACGATTTTTACACGTTTGACGTATGTAAGTAGAGTACATAATATAGTCTATCTCACTTACATTTTACATAGTATTAATTCTATATTCTATGTCCGTGAGCGAAAAACAGAACCTAATTGAAACATTAACCTATGAAAAATCTTAAGTGCGAGTCGGATTAGCGCACCGTGGGTTCCGTGGGCATAAAATTTTCATCTGGGCACCACCTAAAGCAACCAAACTGCGAGTAGATAAAATGAAGTTCTGATTGCGAAACCCATACACACAAAAGGCATAGAAAACGGTTGAGTACCTACTACCAGTATTCCTGTAGCACCAGAGTGTTCGTTAACGAGCCCAATTTGATAAGTTTGTACGGTTTTATGGTTTTGACCACTTTGGCTTCATCTACAGACAATAGACATCATGTTGCACCATAGCGTATAACAGGAGAATTTAATAGATTTTGCATTGTTTTATCACAAAGTTACCTTTTAAACATAATTCGACTCCACCTTCAGACCCTGGATGTTATGCGTATAGCACCAGAGTACTTACCAAGGCAAATGTAACGAGCCCAAACTAGAACAACTTATGATTCTTTTTTTTCTAATTCTTACGAGGTGATTATTCATCAGAGAGCGCCATCTCTAATGAAGTAGCGGAATTAAAGTAATTTTCGATGTTTTCTATGCTACCATATAAAAACTGTGCTAGGTAGAGACGTCGTTTTATGTTCCCTGTAATCTTTACCTAAGTCTAAATCAAATGTAATAATTTTGACCGAACGGACTCACGCACCATTAGAGTATGCGAATCAATCCCGAAGCGAATATGACGAGATTGACGGGATTGGGTGAATCTCCTTGAGTAATACTTTTTGTTTTGATTATGTTGATTTCCAAAGTTTTCCAAAAAACTTAATCATTTAGTTAGTAATAATAATAAAAAAAAAATAATAATAACGAAAAAATAATGATTTTTTTTTTCTTTCAAAAACTATTATAACTTTGTTTTCAGCCCTAACTTTACATTTTTTTATGAAATAGACAAGATCCCGAAAATTTTGGATTGATATTTCCAATCCCGCGGGATTTCGAATTTGTGATCTCGAGTCGGGATTGCATTCTCTACTCGCCATAAAGGGTTTCTTTCTACCATTTTGGAACGGAACCCATAAATTAACGATAAGGATCAATTTGTGCAATAAACATGCATTTCTGATAATTTCACATTAATTAGCAGCATTTCATTGAAAACGCTAATTACTATTAACTAATTTACCTTATCTTATGCGATATAGATTATCTAATTGCAACGGGTTATTAATACCAAAATGGCAGACGATAATCTACGTTTGGCAGTATCTATCTACTATCCGAACTTGCTTCGGTACTGGAGTGGAAGCGAATAAAAAAATAAAACGCGATAAGCTGCCTATCTTCCCGGCTATGTCGTAAAAACCGACCGCATTGAGTCCTGGGGGTTAAAAAGGCCACATTAAAACAATTCATCTAAAAAGCAATTTTGCTATTTAACATTTCTTGACATTGCGCACTTACTTTTGACAATACTACTTTTTATATAACTGCCTCCGTGGTCCAGTGGTTGAGGGTGGAGTTCACGATCCGGAGGCCCCGGCTTCGAATCCTGGTGGGGACATATCACAACAATCACGCTGTGATCCCTAGTTTGGTTAGAACATTACAGGCTGATCATCTGATTGTCCGAAAGTAAGATGATACGTGCTTCGGAAGGCACGTTAAGCCGTTGGTCCCGGTCACTACTTACTCATGTAAGTACGTAGTCGTTACATAAGTCATGTTAGGGGTCTATGGTGGCTCAGTAATAACCCTGATACCGGGGTTGATGGGGTTGGTAATCCACCTCACAATCCACACGATAGATGAAGAAAACAATTCATCTAAAAAGAAATTTTGCTATTTAACATTTCTTGACATTGTGCACTTACTTTTGTCGCTACTTACTTTTGACAATATTACTTTTTAGATAAATTGCTGCTTCTGTGTGTCCTTTTTAAACCTCCTGAGCCAATGACAGAGGATAGGAAAGGCCGACCCCAAGTAAATGAGATATAGGTCAGGGACAATGTTGTTGATGGGCTAATCTCCTGTCACCATACGGTTCATCAAAGCCATCTCATGACTACAGAGTTTAATAATTAATTATAAGCCTGAGACGACAAGTAAACTTCACAAGTCCGTGTTTGCTCCTGTTGTATTGCAAGAAACGTTATAAGAATACTTTAAATAAAAATACAGAAAATATTAGTGCAAATAAAAACCCCACAAAACCAATTCCTCGGTTTGTCTATGGGAGTGGAGTTCGTTTAGAGTTATTATGTTTTAAAATACTTACAGTTAACTTACAGCTAAGAGATCTTTTGCATAAGATGTTTCAATAATGATTTACTGAATTTTTTTATTTTGCACTCCTGACGTATGTCGATGTAACGCGGACCCGCGCTGCTTCTGCCCTGCTTGTAGTGTGACGAAGCCTTTAGAGGTTACCAGGAGCACAATGTGTAACCAAACTTTAAAATTTGTCGCAACGAACTCAAGCATAGTCGGAGGAGCGAGACTACAAGAACTTATTCACTAGCTAAACAGCAGAAGTGTTTTACTGTTCAAATTTGCACCCCACAGCAGAACTTATCTCATTCTGATGGAACCAAGACTTGCAACTTCTGAAACCGTTCGACTCTAGAGTTCTAGGAAGAAAATGAAGAACCGAAACTACTCGACGAGCAAGTATAAATAGTATAAAGATATATATAATAGAGAGATATATACGTATATATATAGAGATAGTATAAAGAGGTAATCAAGGACCTATGGCTACATCTTGCCGACGTAATTGTAACACTACAATCATTGCCTGGTCCTTTGTCTTCTGGTACTTTGTCCATCCCTTGTCCCGCAAACTTAAAACTCTCTGTCTTGTAATATACCCAATATACGTCCCACTGCTGGGCACAGGCTTCCCCAAATCAACCGGAGGGGGTTGTAATCTAGTGACGTTTCGCTCTAATGTACTGGTAGTATGTAGGTACTTTCTCGCTCCATCCTTTTCTAGTCAATAGTCCTGTAGTGCTCCGGTACAAAAATTAAAAGCACATGCATAAATATGCCTCTAATTATTAGTGGTCACAACCCTATTATTCCACTGTTTTCTATGCTAATTACGGCAGCAGTACTAGATATATAATATGCAAATATAGGTATATCGTACAAAGTAAGCATTTGATATCTTCGCATAAGTAAATAATATTCCAAGAATTCACATTTGCTGAAACAAAGGTAAAATACTAATAGGTACGAAAACGGCTTACAAATGCACATTTTCCATGGTAACAGAGTTCATTAATTACCATTTCTCCCATTAACAGATAGGCGAAGCTATTTCCGGCAGATAACCGTAAGTCATGCAAGTTAAATAACACTGCTCACCCTTCCTTATATATCTATATGAGCGTAAACTGATGGGGGAAAAGGGGAAAGAGATTCATCATTGTAACTTGTAACCTACCTGCCTTTCCTTTTTATCGCACCCCGGATACTTCATAGAACAATCACATTTCTAACGTGTGCCGCGTAACACACACACACACATACACATGCACACACGCACGCACGCACGCACGCATGCACGCACGCACGCTCGCACGCACGCACACACGCTCGCACGCACACACACACGCACGCACTCACACACACACGCACGCACTCACGCACTTCATAAGTATTTACATAATTACGAGTACTATTATTTACATAAGGCTTCAAATTGTTACCTGGTTCCCCAAGATACAAGCACCCGCCTTATTTAGGGACCCCTGTCCAATTTTTATTTAATATTATTAGTCGATTATAAGAGCACATAGTTCTAGTTGTTGATTTTATGTAAATATTTTTGTGCAATAAAGTTTATTATTATGTATGTATTTCTTCTTATTATTATTATTTGTATGTCGTTTCCATATCTCGGGTCTACGGAGTCCCGGACTTTTGGAAGGCGTGTGTGGGGCCGAAGCCAACACGTAGAGGCCCCTTAAGACAGTTTAATCTAAATGTGGTGTGACACCAACCGGCGATTATCCCTGTATGCACTATGGGAGTGCACCCAAAGACAATCCCCGGTTCGTGTAGGATTATTATTATTATTAACGCAAGCGCAAGCGAGACAGACAACCCGCGCGCTTTCCTCTTTACTCCTAAACTTACCGCCATTTCAAACCAATTCCTCGGTTGTCTGTAAATCTCGACCCGATACGATTTGGTGCGGGGAATTACCGTATTAGTCTTTATTTTATGCTTTTATGTTACAAACTTACAAATAAAACAAAGTTTCAAGGGGCCGCCACACGGTCAGGCCACCAACAAACTTGCTTCAATTCTGAGGTACTTCCTTTGTTTTCTCCACATTCATCAATCGCTCCATACATACGCATCAGATAAATAAATAACCTTAATTTTCGCTACTTTTTATGCTTTATCTTCTCGGTATATCAGGAGGAAAACAAAATGAAGTTTAAACATGGTTATTATAGTTTAATTCGACTAATAAGGGACTATCAGTTCTCTAATGGGTCGGTTAGCGTTCTGTTCGGATAATGGAGTTGGAAATTAAACAGTCACTGCGTGAAACTAGCTTAGACAGAACACAGTTGTGGAGAGGACTTTCACACTTAAAATATGGGTTCATTTTTATTGGCAATGTTCAATCAATCGATCAATAATTCATCATTGCACAAAACATATACACAGGACATGTACATATGAATAAAAATAAGCACAATAGGCGGCCTTATTGCTAAACAGCAATGCAGCAATGTTGTTCAAATGTAAAAAATAATGCTCCGAAAAACCCAGAAACGTAATATTGATTGATCAACCTGAAAGTAGTGCATAATTAATGAGCCCTAAATGTGGTATTAAGATGGTAATGGTTGCGCGTTGGGCTCACGATCCGGAGGTCCCGAGTTCGGATCCCGGTGGGGCCATATCACAAAAATCCTTTTGTGATCCTTAGTTTAGTTAGGACATTATAGTGCTTCGGGAGACAGTTAAGCCGTAGGCCCCGGTTACTACTTACTGATGTAAGTGAGCAATCGTTACATGAACCATATCAGGGGCCTTTGGTGGCTCAATAATAACCCTGACACCAGGGTTGCTGAGGTTGGTAATCCACCTCACAACGCACACGATAGAAGAAGATGAGGGTTATGACTCCCTGGGCGAAAGGTTAGGTCATTGAATGGCCACTGCAATATTATCCAATTTTCTACGGAGATAGGCTGTCTGCGACTAGCGTGCAGATATTTGTCAGCATAGTCCAGCAAGATCTCCTAGTATTCAATTTCAAGCTGGTAATGCGTTACATGGCGTTTTAGCTAATGCAAAATGCGAGCACTAAGCTGGCTAAGCGGGGATGTGCTATGCAAAGACGACAGCTGTACAAGATGCCAGGCACTTTACAGTAAGGAGTAACACTGTACAGGAGTAAGGATCACTGCTCAGATAGTACCGACTTATGTCCATTGATGTATAATATGTTACTATAGTGTCAGTACAAATATAATAGACGTATGTGTCGTGTAAATTTATCACGTTGCAGAGAACATATTCCAATTTTCTATGCTTCTATCTTTTTCTGTCACTTAAAACCGTTATTTGTTAGACCGAGATAATGCGATCGTAAGGGGACAGTTGGCATTCTACTTTAAAAAATGTGCCATAAATATATATTGGTTTATTAACTTTATTATGTATGTATCATAAGCATAAATATCTTGTCTCGAACTGTAATCAGTTCTCTAATTTAAATAATCAAATACATAATAATATTAAAATGCATCATATCGATTTTATTTTTACTCGAGTGAGTAAAAATAAATTTGTAAGTTATTTATGTCATAACAACACTGGCCAGAAAAAAGTTGATGCTTTTGGCGGGCTGTCATTAAGATAAAACTAAATAATTTTCAGAGAACAAATGAAAGTGAATTAAGAGCGGAGGACGGAAATCATTCACTATTCATATTATTCAGAAACAGATCAGAGAAGAAACAGTGTGTTTTCAGATATAACAATCAACAACAGTTTTATCAGACTTCCTATCGATGTTTAGGAAGAATATTCAATTAAGTCTTATAATACTTATACTATATTTGTATTATCCGATAAAGACATATTATTACTAAAGAGAACAACAGACAGGAAATAGTAAAACAAACAGTAAAACATTGCAGTAGGTAATATCACTGTGGTGATTTATCAGGTAATCAGATGAATTTATCAATTCAATCAGGTGGACAGGGATGGCTGTAAGGGGCGGTTGGAGGCCATTCGCGGGTTTTCACCCCATATTCTAAGATCGTGGGTTTTTACCCTATATTCAGACAGCTATGAGCACTTTGCCCATTTGTGGGTATTTTGCCCCATAAGTATTTCTATAACTATGAAACATTTCAATTTTGGAATGTGATTCAGAATTCAGATAATTCGTGACCTTACATGATTAAGTATGGTCCGCAACGTAACTACTATTTCTATTTTATTTTTATTTATTTATTTTACTTTTATTTGTTTTTTTTTATTTATTTATAGTATTTATTATTTTATGCAGTGTTGCACTCTCCCGCACCAAATTGTAATAATGTTTCCTATCCACTGGTTTCCTGGAAGAAATTGCTGCTAAGCAATAAGGCCGCCAGATTTTACTGTATCTATCATCATCTGTGTTAATTTGTTTTTTGTTGTGTGCAATAAAGTATATTTGATTTGATTTAACTACTTAGAAATGAGGCCATCTATTGTATACTTTATTCCTCTTTTGTTTTTGTATCTTTTTTTCCTGAAATAAAATAATAAAAAAATATATATTTGCCCCCTCCATTCATTGCACTGTGCTGAAATATTGTTTAAAACGCTCGCAAAGCCCTGTGGGCCACGTTAGTTTTAAATTGTTCATCAACTTACGAAATAGAGGCATTTTACGCGTTCGTACACAGATAAACAACCGTGTTTTACTACCTAACTAATAAAATGTTTGTTTCTGTGCATGACTGGATGCGAAAAACATAGAATACGTTCAGGTCAGTTGTATTTTATATATTTTTTTAAGTTTACGCGGTTATTATCATAATTAAAACACATAATAATGGGTTCTTACCAACGGGTTCGGGTTCGGGTTGTATTTTTTTATCTTTCCGGGCGTGTCGTAGAAACCGACAGGAGGATTGTAGTCTTACCAACATGATGGGTAATATGGGCGATGAGCTTATCGCCTGTCAACACAGTCATGGTTCATCATATTATTATTTTTTACTTATGGTAGATTTGCCGCAGATGGCATTAACTACTTGGCCGGACAAATGGGGAGCGCTGAAGGCTCTCACCCGGTACAACGTTTAAGACAACAGATCTGGGTGTGCCTAGTTGGGCGCGAACCGTGGCTCAGGGCGTCGTCTGAGAGGAAGAAGAACATTAAGAATTAATCGACTCTAGTGGGTCGATAGCGATAAGCGCTGATTGAGGGAAATCGTCGACCACGCCGACGGGGTGGGTATCGGGGTCCGTTCATCATATCCATCTTAGGACTTTTATATCAAAAGTGGCTGTAGGTTGTCTCCTAGTTATTTGTAGTTCTGCCCATCCCATTACAGATTACGAGCGTGAGTGAGATAATGATGGTGAATCCGTGATAGCCCTGTGTAGTGTCACGGGTTCGAATCCTGGGTCGGGCTCAGGACCATAAAAAATTCACCTTATGACTTTTAATTTGCTATTTGATATTTCGGATAACTACTTATTAAAAAAAATACAGACGCTATAAGTACCTCCTAAAATACTAAATTTTATTTTCAAGAAAAAGCTTTATGTAGTAGAAAAAAAAAATATTCTAAAATTTTAAATTTTGCGCGAAAATGGTTGGTCTCGTGACATTTCCGCCTGTGACGTCACATTTCAACAAACAAAGATACTATCAGACAGTATGACATCTTGAAACTTGACAGACAGGTTTTGTTTATTTTGTGAAATGTGACGTCACACGAAGCTCAATCATGGCCGCCCGTGTTTCGGATCTTGTAATACACAGATAAAAAACCCATTCTTATTTTGTAATAATAACATTTTAAAAATGATCTTAATAATGAAACTTTTGGATAATTATCGTCAAATGATAAACTACTATATTCAATATTAATAAATATTTATTATTAATAAATATTTTATTTTTATTTTTTATTTATTTTATGTCACCGTAAAATTTTATTGTGGCTTCTTGAAGACAAATTAATTAATCAATAATAGATTATTAAGTACATTAAATAATTATACAATTAGTCACATTTACAATTTAACAATAAAATTATTAAAGAAAACTTAGTCCATAAATAACCCGCCCCTGACTGTTCCCGGTGCAAAGGTGCCCATAACGCTCGCCGCATTGCCGCGCTGAATAGCAATGGCCAACCTTTGCTCCAAGAACGAACCGGAGCGAGAGTCACCCGTTTTTTCCCTGAGCCTGCGACCTAAATCTGAAATAAAGATTCTGGTGTCTGCCCCCCAGCAGCCAAAGGTCTCCACAGCAACGGGTACAAAATCATACAGTGGCGCCAGTGCTACGTATTTCTATTATTTATTTTTATTTTTTTTAATATATTTTATTGTTACAACTGTTAAGTAGATAATTCATGTTTGGCGCATAAATAAGTGATATCACGTTATTTTCCAGGATTTGTGCCCGGATAATGGCAATAGGCTCATCCCCTATTATCTATATAGGGCTTAAATAGCTGGCGAGTAACACTATACGACTCGCTATAGGGGATACAGGCTTGATGCATCTTGTTTTGTCTGAGTCATGTTTGTTTTTATTTCATCATCATCACTAATTTAAGAGCCACGCTCTTGTCGGTGTAGCATTCTCCATGGTAGTTTTTGGGGAAAAATAGGGCAGTGGTTTCCCTCTTGCCTTCCGCTAAGTACTCTGTCTGACGCGAATGGGATGGCACCCAGAGTAGTCTATTTCAAAGCCGTACTAGGACTCCTGTCCTCCGCCTCTGAATAGTACTGATAGTTACTGCTGGCCTCTGTTAGGTTCCACGTTACAGTCCCTGTGACGCACCCCTTCCGTCCAGCATTGCTGTAACGATGACTCCCATCTCCCCCTCTGCAACCGTTGAGATTTTCACCCGTATCCCTGGGCAAGGGCTCTACGTATACCCGGTAGGTCTGGGTTTTTTTATTTACTCGTTTCTTTTGAGTATTAAAACAAATATGTTCATAATATACCTAGGTATCTATAACATAACCCAACGTTATACATTTTACCGGTCCAACAAAAATAAAGGTACTTACTACGGAGTTTTTCGGACAATATTCCGAACCGAGTTCGAAGATAAACAAAAAATTTGAACGAACCAATGAACCCTACGAACTTCTAATTTGAGTTTCAACAAAGACCTTTTTAGGGTACCGTGTCTCGGGGGGCTAAACTAACGTTGGTTTCACCCGAGTGAAGTACCGATATTGGCAAGGTTATGCTCACAAACGATTTTGGGATAAACTTATCCAGAAATACTTACGTATAATATCTTCAGACTACATTTTCTTCATCATCACTAATTTAAGAGCCACGTTCTTGCTGGTGTAGCATGATTGCTACTTTTTTGGGAAAAATAGGGCAGTGGTTTCCCTCTTGCCTTCCGCCCCACAGTACTCTGTCTGGCGCAAGTGGGATGGCGCCCAGAGTAGTCTATTACAAAGCCGTACTAGGACTCCTGTCCTCCGCCTCTGAATAGTACTGACAGTTACTGCTGCCCTCTGTCAGGTTCCAGGTACTTTTTCTTAATCTACTGATATCAAGTGGTTTCCAGGATTTAAATTTTGATCTTCATTTGAATGGGACATGCTCTGTCTGCCAAAAAAACTTGGTTTGTGGTCAATACTTCGACAAACAGCGTATGACCCTTCGGTCGATCTTTCTGCACTTCGTTTGCGCGCATGACAGTGCGTGTTTAAAAGAGGGCATATCGTTATTAATGGAATATACTCGTAAATAAAACCTACAAGTACAGAACTCCAATAACAGGTTTATTACTGTCATATATTTATTCTTATTATTTACATATATTAATTTTGAGGATGCTTGACGGCCCAAGAAACGCTTTCTTAAAATGAATGCTGGTTATTTTTGAGTTCCGTTTACAGTATTTTAACTTCACACAATAAAATTCAGCAGAGAGAACCATTGTGCAGAGTTGCTAATAACAGTCGACTAACTTCGTGTTGACGGGAAAAAAAATCGAACAATTGAGTACCAACCTCGTCAATCCTGGTGTCAGGGTTACTATTGAGCCACCAAAATGTAACTACTACTTACTTACATCAGTAAGTAGTAACCGGGACCAACGGCTTAACTTGCCTTCCGAAGCACGAATCATCTTACTTGCGGACAATCTGGTGATCAGCTGGTGATGTCCTAACCAAACTAAGGACCACACAGTATTTTTTGGAATATGTCTCCATCGGGTATCGAACCCGGGACCTCCGGATCGTGAGGCCAACGCTCAACCACTGGACCACGGAGGTCAACCATTATAATAGACGGCTACACCACCTATCAAATTGATCTAACAGAAAGCTCGGCGAGGTGTGAGATGTGACTACTCCAATCGGGATATAGTTGTGAACTTATGTTATGTGACTCTCTGATCTGCCTGCGCTGTACCACAGGTGGATTTGAGCACAAAGTTGCAGTTTTAACAGTCAATAAACCCGCAGTACGCATGGCGGACGCGCGGCATAATCCAATGTTGAAATAAAAATATAAGTTCAAAAATAAAACCCCTCTGAAAAAATCACAAGATAATAGGTAGCTATATTTCTCTGAAATTCTTCCGAATAGTGATGTTTAGAAGATACCCGTGGTCGCATGCCGTGGTAAGTAAACTCTTTGGACAGATTCGCCCTTTTTCGAATTTCTAATTCAATAAAGTTTATGTCCTCTAGAGGGCGCCATATTGAATTTAACGTGACGTCACATATCCTATAGCCACCGGATATTCAAGACGCTTTTAGTGACACCGTATCTGTTAAATTCTGACAGATGGATTTAGAAGTTACTTTGGAACAGACGCGCATTCACTCATATTATACATACAGGTTTGAATCCCGCCTTGTGTCCGGTCATTAAGAACAGTATCATCGTGTTATTCTACGAATATTCAAATTGCGAAAAGAACAGTATTAATTGGCATACTTTAAAATAAAACGCTAAACGCTTTTAAATATAGAACGCGCACAAATGGTATTCCATTCCAAGTGTCACATACTATGAATGAAAAGGTAATAATAACCCGTGGTATTTGCGGCTGAAAGTGTTAAATGCTCCTTCCCAATGTTTTATTAATAGAGAAATAAGAATAATAGGAAAGCATTATCATGCTACGTAAATTAAAGAGCACATGACACGTCGTACGTGTCACGTGCCTACCCCGTTAATGACACAGCAAGATCGCACCTTCCAGACCGTAGTAGGACAGACCGAAATGATTAAAGGGACGCGCACACAGCTTATCCTAGACCCTTGTCACACGGTTGACGAGACAAAAAGCGTCGGCGTGTGTGAACACGGCTTTTTGTCCCACGGTCCCGGAACGTCCCGTTTGTTCCGGGATATTTTTGTTGTTCTATAATTTGGAACACGCTTGTGTCCCGGTTGTGCTTTTTCGCGGCCTTTTTGCTCTTTTGAGCTGCTGAGTGTTATGAGCGTCAATGCTTTGTTTATCCTCTTAAGTCGTAAGTACGTGTGTGCGTTTAGTCAAAGGTCCGTTGGAAAATTTGTTTTGCTTTCTTGTTTTATGTTTGCGTTGGTGTGGATCCCGGTGCATATAATCCTTTAGAATTAGCTAGACAACTCGCTAGTGTGAGGTGTTAGTGGCGGAAAGCTCAGCTGAGCACAACAAAAATGATCTATCCTAACCTAACCTGACCTAGGGATCACAAAGTGATTCCTAGTTTGCTTAGGACATTGCAGGCTGATCACCTGATTGTCCAAAATTAAGATGATCCGTGCTTCCGAAGGTACCGGTTACTACTTACTGATGCAAGTAACCCTAATACCAAGGTTGGTGAGGTTGTAATCCACCTTACAAACCACACGATAGAAGATAGGTTCACATAGTAGCTTCAAAATGTTTGCTCTGTTCTTCTGTCATTTGATTTCCTATCTTCGTATTCGTATTACCTTATCAGTAACCCAATAAGGTAGGTATTTATTATTTAATTAGTGGTGACATGCACGATTGTCTGATATACGATCATGTCGTGATATAGGTATAATATATGTACTTAATTAGGTAAGTAGTGGTAAAATGTGTTTTACACTCGGACGTGTGTGCATAGAGGTATTAATTAGTACTGGCTGATAAAAAAATAGTCCCAGCATGAACAATACTTTAGTAAAAGTACACTCAAATGACAATGGGCAAAAATGTTGTGTGTGTGTCCAAGAACCTCCACTGATGAAACGTGCATGTAATGAAAGCTTACGCTTTCCCTATGATTCTTGCCAAATTCTATCAGATTCTGTCCCGGGGTTCTTTTTCTACGGTCATATTTGTCCTGGCTATAAATGTGATAAATACAGTGGTGAACAAAAATCGATTCTAAGCTCATATTACATGCAAATCTCATCAGTAGAAGTACTTGGACCAGTTTCGCCCATTGTTCTTTTATTTTTATTTACATTATTTTACGCTGTCGGTACTTGGAAAAAGCAGTAACACTGCACTGAATTTATATATTTTGTCAACAAATATGATGATATTGGAATATTATCAACGCTGTATGAGATAAGAAGCGATGTGGAAAATAATGTCATTTTGAGAAAATACATTTACTTAGGCAAAACTCTTGCATCAAATACAAAATTTGTCTTAAATGAGAACTCTAGACTTGAACACAAACATGATGTCCCAGAGTTTGCTAACAATAGCCGTTACAAGATTAAGGGTTTTTGTACCAGAGATTGTGCTATGTAGATGCTGCGATGATGTGAAAGCTAAGATTTTCCCCAACCCAAGCATTAACCTTGCTTCCTGGGGTTGCCTTATAACTTTCATCATCATCATCAATTTAAGAGCCACGCTCTTGTCGGTGTAGCATTTTCCATTCCAGTCTATCAAAGGCCAATTCCTTGACTTCCCTATAAGACACGACGTTAACCTTTTCTTTAATCTGTTCCGTGTACGCTCTTCTTGGTCTTCCCCTTCCTCTCTTTCCTTCTAGCTTTTCTTCTATGATGTTAACTTGATGATGCTTAAAATAAGAAATAAACACTTTTTTTTAAGCTACGAAATTCTGTGATCGTTTTCACTGATGCTAAGCTATGGAGCGGGGCGGGTAACACGTGCTATGAACGCGGTTCTACTCTAGGTACTCTGATCTTGACATAGCTATACAGGCAGGACCCGCAGAATACCAGGGCTGTGGCTCACGCGGTGGCTTTTGCTGAACGAGATCCTTTTATTCTGGATGCCACCGCAGATGATCGGGCCGACGACAGTGCGTTGCATTTATGAATACTGTAATTATTATTATGTTTGTCATTTCCATATCTCGGGACTATGGAGTCCCGAACTTTTGAAAGGTGTACGTGGGGCCGAAGCCAACACGTAGAGGCCCTTTAAGACAGTTTAATCTAAATGTGGTGTGACAACAACCGGCGATTATCCCTGTATGCACTATGGGAGTGCACCCAAAGACAATCCCCGGTTTGTGTAGGACTATTACAGATTATGGGAACAAAGGGAACTGGGCTATTGGGTTGGGGGTTAGTGAACCGGGATACTGGGGCTATGGAGGACTATGGCGCCTGCTCGATTATTATTATTTAAGTACGATCTACTCTAATTCGGCGTACGTCTATGAAACAATTGATGAATGTGGAGGAAGCAAGAGAAGTGACTCAGGATCGAAGCAAATGGAATTTCATAGTCTCTGCTTACCCCTGTGGAAAATAGGCGTGAGTTTATGTAAGTATGTATGTTTAATCTTAGTGTTCTTTTTATAATTAATTTCTGTGTGGTTTCTGTGTTAAATGTACCTGTCTGTCTCTGTGGTGTCTGAAAATAATAAATGTCCTTCCATACTCGGTCTTACTTTAGTCTCCAATCATGGCCGTCAGACGTCACACACACAGATGCGCGCGTACGATAACGTCAACGTGTAGTGTCTGTGTAAAACGAGGTGTTTTGTATGAAGTATCCGGGGTGTGCTAGCATAACACAGTATTCTATACGTATTATTTTTCAAGATTATTCCATCAATATAAGCAATGATATCATACAATGCTCAGATGGATTGGGTTTATCGCTGTTGAGAAAGCGACGTACTTTATTAGCTCTTATTGTGTCAGAAGGGCTGTGACGTGGAAAATCAAGTTATTTTCGTACAGAGATCTGAAAATTCGTGTCGCTTCAACTCAATATTGGATTTTTCCTCCCATTTGCCATTTGATTTGGCTCAAGAAAGTTACAGGTATGATATACTTAATCAAATAAGGTGCGAGTGCTAAGTCGTGTTTCGGCTTTTTGTTAGACGCGCTAAATAAATAATGTAACAAAAATACAAGATAACGCAAAATATTTATTATTAGTATGGAAACACAAATACTAAAGGCCATATCTCACTAGGACTCCATGGTGACACCACCATGGTCCTGCCACCAATAAAATGTATGCAGTTGACGCCTGAGTGGTTTAAAAATACCACATCGATACAATTCGTCTAAGAAAGCAATACTCATTACTCATTATGCGCAAATGTCAAATACAGTGTAATAACAGTGCAATGTGTATGTATGTAGAGTAATGTATGTATTTAAAGTACAATATAATAATCGTTACATGAGCCACGTCAGTGGATTTTGGCGGCTCAATCATAACCCTGACACCAGGGTTGATGAGGCTGGTATTCCACCTCACAAATCCACACGTTAAGAAGACGAATGTCAAATAGAAATATTGCATTTTAGATGAATTGATTTGATGTGGCCATTTTAATCCCTCTGATGTCTTGATTGATTGAACTCCCAACAGCCTTTATATTACAAGCTGTTTATATTTAAAAAAATACAAGAATAAGAACCAGGTGTTTCCATTTGTTATTTGCCATCTACCTGATTAAGAGTCTTTTTGTGATTATTTATTTTAATATGGTGCATCATCATCATCATCACCAGCCCATTAACGCCCCACTGCTGGGGCACGGGCCTTCCCTATGGATGGATAGGGAGATCGGGCCTTAAACCACCACGCGGGCCCAGTGCGGATTTGTTGGGTAATTTGGTGCAATAAAGTATATTTGTCTTTTGTTTTTTTATGTGAACATATAAACAGAGTTACCGTTCCATTGCGTAATTCCCATTGTTCTTTCTTCTAATGCCAACTTACTAAAACTATTAAACCTAGCCTTATAATGCTTCTAAGATTAAATAGTCTCATTAGTCATTCGTAGTTCCTTAGTCTCTGTTTACATACACAGCCTATATACGTCCCACTGCTGGGCACAGGCCTCCCATGCGGGTTGGTGGAGGTGTTTTTACGGCTAATAGCCGTGACCAACGGCTTAACGTGCCCTCCGAAGCACGGAATCATCTTACTTTTTCGGACAATCAGGTGATTCTAGCCTGAAAAGTCCTTACCAAACAAACGACAGTCTCACAAAGTGATTTCGATAATTTCCCCATCGGGAATCGAACCCGGACCTCCAGATCGTGAGCCTAACGCTCTAACCACTAGACCACGGAGGCTGTTTAGTCTCTGTTTACCGGTGGGAAATAGGCTTGAATTTATAAAGGTAGGTATGTAAGATTAAATAAGCCTAAACATTACAAGGTGTTTATAGAGGGTCAGATTCAGTAGGACTTTACATTCGCCGGCAACTATTAGCGGTCACCCGCCTCCCACTGCATCAGGTCGGATTACTACAACTGACCTGACGCAGACCTCGTTTACATTACCCTCAATACATCTATCCACTATAAACATCCTATCATATGTTTCTTTTTAAAAAAAATACAAAACATACATACATAAACTCACGCCTATTTAGTAAGCAGAGACTATAGAATTCCATTTGCTTCGATCCTGACACACTTCTCTTGCTTCCTCCACATTCATCAATCGCTTCATACACGCACGCCGGTTCAGAGTAGATCGTATTAAACCTTTTCTAAGGACATCTTCAATTTGGTCAATGTAAGTCCTTCTCGGTCTAAAAAAATACAAAAAATACACTTCATCATCTCCCTCCCGTTTTTTACACACGGGGTCCGGTTACGAACCCGAAGATTGACAGGTCCGGTTTTTTACAAAAGCGACTGCCTTACCTTCTAACCCGCGAAGGGAAAACCAGCCCAATACATGTTAGGTATAGGCACACCCCGGACACTTCATACAAACAACCTCGTTTTACACAGACACCATACATTGACGTTATCGTACACGCGCATCTGTGTGTGTGTGACGACATACGATTCAAGTCTAAACTATGTTCGAGGGGGGGGAGATAAACTTAGCTCAGCCGCTGGTGGGGGGAGCGGAGATTTGCTGCTCTATGGTATAGGTCAGGTACATTTTATCCATTATACACGGTAAGTCGACAAAGTCACGGTTAAAATCTATAACAGATACACCCTTTCTCGCTCTACAATTATAAGTTCCTTCTAGCAGGTCATTTATCTTACAACTTGCTAACTCGCAGGAAAACTCGGAACTAGTTTCGAAGGAACTACAAAAAAGTATAAATTGCTGGAACATGCTCTAACCCCGTGTAATACACAACTAAGCAGGGATTATAGGCCCAATAATCCGAGACAACAAGAAAAACTACTACTAAGCTCGGGTCTTGTATGAAAACCGCAGGATCCGGGTTCCCGGAAATCCCGGAGGAATCCCGACTGAATCTCGAATCCCGGAGTTTTGCCGTAACGCGGTCCCAGGTGGGATACCGCCGCGTTAGGCCTTAAATTAACGTCGTACCCAATAAACTGGGGAAAATATTGACGTCCTATTTTAGTTTGCCACTAGTTTGGCTAGGTCTAGAATTGGATTAGGAAACGTCAACAGAAAAAGAAACAATATTAGAAATACAAATTCACGTCTGTGATCACAACAATTAAGTTACCAAAAGACTTGAATTGAATTGAAGAAGAATTGATTTGAAACCAATAAGTAGGTCTGTCTTATCTGCTAATATTTGGTATAATATAAGTAACTTAAACTTATAAATTGATTAAAGCATACAATAATAATTATGTTCTTTAATTTAAATTTAATTTAAGTAATAAAAAGAAAACATTTGACAATTTTATTATTATTAAAAAGTAGCTTCTATTCGGTATTAAATTTGCTTGTACAATCAAAGAGCAAAATTTCAGTCACTGAGCCCAGCGAATTATTTGTAAACATTGGTGAAATTATGAACCATTAGTTGTCATAATTATAATAAGTTTTTGGTCTATTACAGAAACGACGTGTAACCAGGTCTTATTTGCAAGAAACTGAATGGACTTTTGCAGCTTATTGTACAATGCCATCTATGAGTTTTAGCAAGAACTAATCATCCATACCATCCCGATCCTGGCAAACAGGACAGGCAAAGGGATCAAACCCGTTCAAACACTTCGTTAGTTAGTACCGGCAATTTTGCCTAGATGGCTCTAGTAGGAGGATTGGAGTTGCGTGGAGGGCATTTTACATCTTATCCAGTATACATTTTGACAATATTACTTATTTTCTCCAATTTAATATTAAACGGCTTTCGTGGTCCAGTGGTTGAGCGTTGGCCGGTGGGGACATATCGCAAAAATCACTCTGTGATCCCTAGTTTGATTAGGACATTACAGGCTGATCACCTGATTGTCCAAATGTAAGATGATTTGTGCTTCGGAAGGCACGTTAAGCCGTTGGTCCCGGTTACTACTTACTGATGTAAGTAAGTAGTCGTTACATGAGCCTTGTCAGGGGCCTTTGGCGGCTCAATAAAAACCCTGACACCAGTGTTGATGAGGTTGGTAATTTACCTCACAACCCACACGATAGAAGAAGATTTAATATTATAACTATTTCAGATGATGCCTTGCACCGACCTTGGCGCCCACCTGGGCAGTTTTTAGCTAAGGTCTGTTATTTTTATTAACTTCCCAGCCACCAATTCAAACAAAACATAATCTGTTTATTTACTTATTAAATTTAATTTGTGTAATTTAATTTATTAGTTTGATTTTAATGTTATTAATTGTTATCTTCTTCTTTTAAAGTAAAAAATTGTTATAATCTGTATTCTGATTTAATAATAATTATAATAATAAATTCTTACAGACAGACCGACCCGTAACTTAACCCAATTTATCAAATGAGTGATCACTTGGTTTAGGCCCATGATCGCTTAAAGGTACCGGCCTTAAAAAGCCGAGATGGAATCAATCCAGACATATTACATAATAAAAACATTAAGTAATTATGGATTTGTGAATAGTCTGAAATTTATTATTGAATTTAATTAAATTTAAGTACCTTTTTACGTCTTGCTCGGTATTGCACTTTCTCGAATTGATCAAGTTCTTTTGATAATTATTATCAACAATTATAAACAACAAGTCTTCAATCAACATTGCCATGACGTTTGAGGATTCCCAGAAAATTGTAGATAAAAACTTTCTGATTACTCATTTCGATGGAAATAGATTTCTACCCAACAAAGATAAGGTATTGTGTCATAATTGTTATTACTTACGTATGACTTTTTTTGAAACGCAAATAGAAATGTTCTCAAGTTATTATTACCTTTTCATTTTTACACATTTCCTCGTCTGGTCGTATGGTTGTCTGGAAGAAATCGCTTTAAGCGATAAAGCCGCCATTTTCCATGTAGGTACCTAGTTGTCTCTTTTGTAAATATTTTATTGTATAATTGTGCAACAATTTATTATCTATCGTCATCAATAATTCTTAGTACTTTTTACAATCTTTAATGGAAAAACATTTCGAAAGAGCCCAACAAAGGAAGAATATATTCGGGCTAAAAACTGAAATCCGACAAACTGTTATCCGACAAGATTTTGCTTCGGCAATATGAAAATCTGACACTTCTTTATTCCGACTTCGATACTACTCTACTCCGACAAAACGCTTTTTCGACATGACTTTACTAAGAAACGATGCGAATGCAATGACATTCTACCTCGACAGTAATGCTACACTGACATGAAACTTGTATTTCGATATACGCCTAATCGGACATAATTACTACGACAGTATCTTAGATCGCCGTGTTGCATCTAAGACACGATGATACTTCGAAACCCCGGGGTTGACTAGAAAAAGACGAACTTCTACTATTTCCTTTCTTTCACTTTTCCACTTCTTAAACTATTATTAAAATTACAATTATTATTAAAATGCCATTTGCCATGTACTTAGTTAAGAGACTTTTTGTAATTATTTCTTTTTATTTTGGTGCAATAAAGTGTATTTGTATTGTATTGTATTGTAAAATGAAAAATGGGCTAGAAAATGGCTCAGTCCACCCACGTTTAGTTCAGGGATAAAGCCACTTTAACCTCATTATACACAAACACTATACGTAAATGACGTTAACGTACAGTCACGAGTGCTAATATGTATACACTTTGAAACCATGTCACATTAACTTTTTTGACAAATTAAACCGTAAGTCTCATTAAATGTCAAATATGATAGTGCGATAATGGTTCTAAAGTGGGTACATGATATTTATTGCTCATGACTGTACACGCGCAACTGTGTGTGTGACGTGACGTCTGAGGGTTGCCTTCTACTGCAAAATATGCCACAATTGACATTCAGATAGATAGATAGATATTCCTAGTTTTAAAATACTCAACCCTGGTGATAAAATGAATATAAAGAACAACATGTCACCTCACTTGCTAAATTCACATGTCGGCGCCTTTAAAACTTTAATCCGGAAGCGATATAAGCAATAACCCATAACAGATTTGAATCAAATATAATAATTCTGATTATAAACATGAGCTTGATAAGATAGAAAGGAAAGTATATAATGTGCAATTATTTGGTTGACGATAGCATTTGGTAAGAAACTAGTGTTGACAATGAAGTGGTTTACTCTCTTGTCATTGCTGTTCGTTGCTCTGGTGGTGGCTGAAGAGGAGAGGAATTTGCCATTGGCAGAGTCATGTAACTTAGAAAGTTGCCAGTTACCCGATTGCAGATGTTCATCCACTTCTACCCCTGGAGGACTTCCTTTGCGTGATGTGCCACAGGTAAACGACTTTTCACATTACTGTCAGACGCTGCTGAAAAAAAAATCGTTCACTGTGTATGAACCACATATGGGGCATTACATTTAAAATTCATACGTGCATGTCCCATATATGGGGCACATATTTTCTTGCCATAGTGTGTATATGTACCTACATAAATTCCAATGTGTTTATCGAAAAATAACATTTGCACGTAACAGTGAACGTGTAATACTTACTATGAGCCAAGTCAGAGGCCTTTGGCGAATCAATAGTATCCCTGAGACCAGGGTTGACGAGGTCGGTTATTGACCTCACAGCCCACACGAGAGAAGAAACGAAGGATACTTGCTCATAACCAGAAATTATCAGGCAAATATTATGAACACATATATTCAGCAGGAATTTATAAATAGTTGTTAGAATAAAATATTTATGTACTAGTTTTAAATTGCGCATAGTACAGGGGGATGATTCTGACATTGATTCTGAGTTAAAATGAAGTGGAATTTTTGTGGTTTTTTTTAATTATTTTCAATTCTATACTTTTTTGATAGAAAATTCCACTTGATAGTAACTCAGAATAATGAGCTGAATCATCCCTCTCAGTATTCGTTGCGATGCCAATTGCACCCCGTACATCATAGGTACCAATATCCATACAAGTAGGAATGGGTGTGAGTGACAACGTAACGAATACTCAAGGGGTTTGGTTCAGACCATGATTCTGAGTTAATATCAAGTGGAATTTCCCTGTCGGAAAATTCATGAAAATTTTTGTATTTTTAAAATTTTCAGTTCCATAATTTTACGACGGAAAATTCCACTTGATATTAACTCAGAATCGTGGTCTGAATTATGCATCAAAGTTTTCATTACGATGTCACTAACAGCCTGTAAATTATGTGCTAACATGTTGACAGAGAGGAATGTCTGCGAATGACTAGGTCATTAATAGTCATTCAGGTAGTTAGGTCAGTCAGGTAGTCAAAGGGTAGGTACGCTTTTCTTCGTGTTGCTTTGAACTAAAAGAAATGACACGAGAAGTGAAGCTGATTTCATGTTTTCGAAGTTTAGAGTATTATATACTTAAGTAACTAAGACAGCTCGTTTACTTTCATACGTGCACAATAACCATACACTGTTGTGCACCGCAAAATTGGTTAACGAAAATCACTCCGATAACGACCCGACCGGCGTGGTTGACAATTTCCCGCATTCATTGGGTCGATAGCCCACTACAGTCGATTAATTCTTTCAAATATTATCCTCTCAAACGACACCCTGAGCCGAGCTGATCTGGGTACCCTCAGTCTTCAATTTTGTAACGGGTGAGAACCCTCAGCGCTCCCCATTTGTCCGGCCAAGTAGTTAATGCCATTTGCGACAAATCTACAATAAGGAAAATGCCTAGTTAACGTGAAAGTAACTTACTTATTTCATAAAACTGATTAATAAACGATAATAAACACGCTATCTTTGAAGACAATCTTTGCCGATAGCAATATTATTAGCAAAATCAAATCACTGTAATTTTGCAGATTATCCTGAAAAATATCTTATATCTTTCTTTCTTATATCTGTATCTGATAATAGCATTACATGTCTGCCGATTTTATGAAAATGTTGACTTCATAATTTACAGTAGGTTTATTACCTGCATTCAAAAAGACTGGAAAGTTTTTTAGTTTCTTTCATCTACTTTATCTTCTTCTTGTCAATGTACGCTTTGATATTCTTCTTCTACTTCCATTTGCTGGCTGGCTCCCATGACATGCCAGGTCACAATAAATGTGGTACCTTCTTTTGCATGACTTCCGTATACACAATACAAATATAATATTTTCTTTTTAGTTCGTAACTGTGACCTTCGACGATGGTGTGAACATCTTGAACATCGAAACCTACCGTAAAATCCTCTATGGACGCAGAAACTCCAACCAGTGCCCGGCTGGAGCCACCTTCTACATCAACCATGAATACACCAACTACCAGCTGGTTAATGAACTGTACAACAACGGCTTCGAGATCGCTCTTCACTCCATCTCTCATCAGACCAACCAGGAATACTGGTCCCAAGCTACCTATGAAGATATGGTCAGGGAATTCGCCGACCAGAAAACCCAAATGTCTCACTTCGCTAATATTCCCCGTTCTGAAATTAAAGGTAGGACATATTTTTTAATAAATACACTTTAATTTTTTCATAGTTTTTGTAATGAAATCAAAGTGCACGAGAAACTAAACACACCTGAGATACATACTGTCAATGGACCATCTACACATTATATATTTTTTATCGACCTGGGATAGACATTTAGGAGTCGCCGTCGCCGGACACGGCTTGGATGATGATGATGATGATGATGATATATATTTTGTTATTATTAAATAAATGCTATCCATCAAATTAAAACTACAAATCTTCACTTTGTTTTCTCCTTCCAGGTATCAGAATGCCGTTCCTTCAGCTAGCTGGTAATTCTAGCTTCTTGGTCATTGCTGAGCACGGTTTTCTTTATGACTCTTCCTGGCCGACGGTTCAGTTTGTGGGGTCAGGTCTTTGGCCATACTCCCTGGACTACTCTTCCATCCAGGATTGCGTCATCAGCCCCTGCCCCACTGCGTCAATCCCCAAAGCGTGGGTGTCTCCGATGATTTCTTGGCTCGACCTTAATGGTAGTCCTTGTGCGATGGTTGACTCCTGCTTTGCTTTGTAAGTATTGGAAACCTGTGAACTTTTGTATGACAGCGGTAAATAGTTAATTAGCGCCTATGGCCGATTAGTTTGTTCTGTAGTTTTTTCTTCATTCTTCTCGAGTAAGTTGAAAGTGTTAGAACTATTCTGGTCCTACAACAGTGGTTGATAGTGTTATATAGGTGTGTACATACTCCAACTCTTCGTCAAGTACGTTTAAGTCCCATACAATTGGTCGTGAGCCTATTGCCATTACCTGGGCTTAAATCCTGTGCCATACAATCATGACATAAAAATTGTTTTTTTTTTCCATCCGCAGCCCAGACAGGGAAGACGAGGAGGCATGGTTCCGCTTCATCTTGACCAACTTCGAGCGTCACTACTTGAACTCTCGCGCACCTTTCGGCTTCTACGTCCATGAGTGGTACCTGTCCACCTACCCAGCTATTATGAATGCCCTGGTTCGGTTCATGAATCTGGTCAATGAGCTGGAGGACACTTTCATGGTAAACTATTGGTATTAAATAAAAACAGAGGATACATTCACCGTGTTCCAGAATTCAATATCTAGCATGTCTTGTATCCTCTGTTTTTATTTATTCTATGTACCTCTGACTACCCCAGTTGGGATATAGTCGTTAGTTTGTGTCATGTTAGAGACTAACTTGGAAATAGTTTTTTGTCTTTCATGTTTTTGGGTTAAAACTCACAAACATATAATAAGTAGACAAGCATCTTGTCACAAACGGCGGCGTAAAACGACACTGTACAACCAATATTGCACTTTATTTGAACAGCCATAACATCTTAATTTGATATAACTAAAACTAACGACCTCCGTGGTCCAGTGGTTGAGCGTTGGGCTCACGATCCGGAGTTCCCGGGTTCGATTTCCGGTGGGGACATATCAGAAAAATCACTTTGTGATCCCTAGTTTGGTTAGGACATTACAGGCTGATCACCTGATTGTCCAAAAAGAGGTTGGGAATTCTCCTCACAACCCACACGATAGAAGAAGAAGACTTAAACTATCTACATAACTTAATGTATTCGTATTTACAACACGGTCCGGACGCTTTTTTGGAAAATCTTAGCGAATGAATTTGTTTATAGGTTAATTATCAGTGTTGGCACTACTTTCGCATATTGCATTGATACCATGACTTTTCGCAGGTGACCGAATCGGAAGTTATCGACTGGGTCAGAGACCCTATTCCTGTCAATGAATACAAGGAGAAACCCTGCAAATCATTCGCTCCCATGCCCTGTGCCGCAACCAGCTGTGGTCCTCTCAGAGCAGAACACAACAACGTAACGAAGCTTTTTATTATTTTGCTTGATATTACACGAAACTGATATCTGGGGGATAAAAAGGCCACATCGAAGCAATTCATCCAGGAAAGCAATATTGCTATTTGTCATTTGTTGACATGGCGCAAATCATCATCACATCATCACCAGCCCATTAACGTCCCCACTGCTGGGGCACGGGCCTTCCGTATGGATGGATAGGGAGATCGGGCCTTAACCTCTCATATGCCGAGATACCAGACACAATAGATTTTACATTGTGTCTGGTCGAGATCCGCGTTCCGGCATTTAAGGGGTTAAACCACCACGCGGGCCCAGTGCGGATTTATGGTTATTAACGACTGCTAATGCAGCCGGGACCAACGGCTTAACGTGCCTTCCGAAGCACGGAGGAGCTCGAGATGAAAACTTTTTTTTGTGGTCACCCATCCTATGACCGGCCTTTGCGAAGTTGCTTAACTTCAACAATCGCAGACCGAGCGCGTTTACCGCTGCGCCACCGAGCTCCTATATGCGCAAATATCAAATAGTAATATTGCTTTATGATGAACTTCTTTGATGTGGCCTTTTTAACTATCTGTCCCTACTGGGAGTAAAAGAAAAGGCTTATTGACATATTCAGCTGCTCAGCATTGCGAACTTTATAACAAACTCTACAACTCAAGAAAGTTGACTCTTGAATCGCATGGTCTTGTGGTTAGAGCGTTCAGATCACGGTCTAGACGTCCGAGTTTGATTCCCGATGGATCGATGGGGATATAGTTAACATCACTTTGTTAGACAAAAAAGTAAGATGATCTGTGAATCAAAGCTGTTGACTGCGTCACCAATACCACTAATCCTACCATTTGGCTTTTTATCGATTACATACTTAATTAAATTCTTTTTTACAGCTTGACTACTGGATGGCTATCTGCAACACTTGCCCAAGAACCTACCCGTGGCTTGGAAATCCTCTGGGACTGTAAAAACATACAGTCAAAACCTGTAAACAGCCTATATAAGTCCTACTTGTCGAAATAGGCTATCCGTCCGTCTGTCGGAGGAAGAACGGAGCATAATTTATTAAAAATCTTATAAATATTATTGTATATAATAATGTGAAATAAACAATTTCAAAATGAGTACTTTTTTACTAATGTGAGTCAAAAGCAACATTAATGAGTAAGGAAGTCTGTCCAAAGTCATGTGTGAAGGCCACATCGAAGCAATTTATCTAAAAAGCAATATTGCTATTTGACATTGGTTGGCATTGTGCACTTACTTTTATATGCGCAAATGTCAAATTGCAATATTTTTTTGACCCTCCAGTTTGGGCTAATTTCCAAGATCCTCAACTGCATTCCCATACGGTTGGTTCACGCGGTTAAGACTGTAAGGTAAAAAGGGAACGTCAGGGCCGCCTATGTAATATCACATAATATCTTAATAAAATATATGCAGAAAGATTTTACGAATTTTGTACTGAAAAGTACTAAGAAAATGAACATTCGTACTTAAGAGCTTTGAGCGCTAAATGGTATGTCTCAACACCGGCCATTCTGACGTCAGAACTGCCGATGTATTTCTATATTTCGAACGGCTACAGCTATCATTCTGAAACCTATGCCAATGTTTAGTATGTATTATGTGCTTCAAAATGCATGCAACATCCAATCAAAATATCATCGAGGTACACGGAAAAATAAGAAACAATAAATAAAACCAATGCATATAACCCGGGTACTTTCGAGGGCAGAGTGAAAGTCTGGGGGCCAAGAGCAAAGCCATCAAAGGTAAAAAAAATACACACTTTGTATGGGCAAAATTCAAACACCTACACCAATGAACCGTACATCAAATTGAAACTATCACCAGTAGGGTAAGATGCCCCGACTGGGGTCAGCGGTGTTAGTTGATCTGGAATGAAATACCTCTTAACTGTAAAATTCGGCACATGTTCTGAAGTGCAGCTCTTCGCGGCCACGCCGCCTGAAACACAATTATTCTAGATCAAAAGACCTTTTAAATGATATATCATCGTTGGTGTTGGTGGTCTAATATTGGTATTGGTAATCTGCCTTCGCAAGCCAGCTTGTGGCGAGCTGTCCCCGAGAGTCCGTCAGGCACTCCGTTTCTGACTGTGAAGGTATTACTGGCCGGCTAGAGTGGAACCCTAGGGTAAAGCAACAGAAACTGCAAAAAGCGGTGTACGCTTCTCGACCCCCAGCATAATCACTTCACAATAAGACAGACAGAATCAATAAGACAGTCATCATCACCAGCCCATTAACGTCCCCACTGCTGGGGCACGGGCCTTCCCTACGGATGGATAGGGAGATCGGGCCTTAAACCACCACGCGGGGCCAGTGCGGATTGGTGCTTATTAACGACTGCTAATGCAGCCGGGACCAACGACTTAACGTGCCTTCCGAAGCACGGAGGAGCTCGAGATGAAAACTTTTTTTTCTGTGGTCACCCATTTTATGACCGGCCTTTGCAAAAGTTGCTTTACTTCAACAATCGCAGACCGATCGCGTTAACCGCTGCGCCACCGAGCTCCTCAATCAATTAGACAGTCAATAAGATTGATATCGTTACACAACTCCAGTGACCCTGTTCTACAATAAAACATACCTAAGGGTAACATAAATATGGTTGGAGTGTCAGAATCATTTATTCAACGTAATTATCAATTTAATATTTTTGAATCTACGTCATTTCAAAACAACCCAAATTGTCAAACACTGCCCTCCTTTTTGCTTCGCCGAAAAAAAAATTCTAATGGTTAATGTGTTGGGTACTAGCTCTTATTCGCGGGTTTGCTCGTATAATGAAACAAGAAAGTAGGGAGACATATTTCACTAAAGTTATATTTTAATTATGCCGTTTGTTTAAAATTATCTACACACGTGATAGATGAATTAAATAAGGTGGCGTAGTGGAATATTATTTCCGTTACATTGATTGTTTATATGATAATCTTATTACGTAGGCAATTACTGCAGAAGATTATATGAACAGTAAATAAGTACTTATGAATGTTACGTCAATGAAAGACGGTGGCTGGTGGATGACTGGTTTATTATATGAATCACAAGTACCTACACAAGAAATAATAAAAGTATCTTAGACTACCCGACAATGAAGAAAAATCTGTCTTCTTATCGTGTGGGTTGTGAGGTGGTATGTCAACCTCATCAACCATGGTGTTAGGGTTATTATTGACCCGCCAAAGGCCCCTGACATGACTCATGTAACGATTACATACTTACATCAGTAAGTAGTAACCGGGACCAACGGCTTAACGTGCCTTCCGAAGCACGGCTCATCTTTTTTTCGGACAATCAGCTGATTAGCCTGTAACGTCCTAACCAAACTAGGGATCACAAAGTGATTTTTGTGATATGTCCCCACCGGGATTCGAACCCGGGGCCTCCGGTTTGTGAGCCCAACGCTCAAACCACTGGACCACGGAGGTTGTTAAGAAAAATCTGTCAATGAATGAAATAAATTTTTTGGACTCCACAAAACCGTCGATGACGATACTTCACAAAAGGAATTTGCAGGACGACGGTCAGTTTATTAATGTCTTAAAAAGGGAAAGGAGAGGACCCACAGTGGGTCATAAAACACTTCGTATACAAGATGTTAATTACATCGTAACGAATACTAAGGGGGATAATTCAGACCGTGATTCTGAGTTAATATCAAGTGGAATTTTCCAACGCAAAATCCGTGCTTTTTCATAGTTTTTTTAATTATTTTCAATTCTATACTTATGCGACGGAGAAGTCAACTTGTTATTAAGTCAGAATAATGAGCTGAATCATCCCTCTCAGTATTCTTTATAATGTCACTTACACGGTTACACCCCGTACAAGTAAATACAGGTAGCCGTATGGCTACCTGGCATGGCATGGGTGTTAGTGACACCGTAACGAATACTGAAGGGTATGACTCAGGCCATGATTCTGAGTTGATATCAAGTGGAATTTCCTGTCGGAAAATTCATGAAAATATTAGTGTTTTTTCTAAATTATTTTCAGTTCCATACTTTTGCGACGGAAAATTCTACTTGATATCAACTGAGAACCAGAGGTTCGCGCTCAACAGGGCACCCTCAGGCCGGTTGTCTTGAATTTTGTACCGAGTGAGAGCCCTCGGCGCTCCCCATTTGTCCGGCCAAGTAGTTAATGCCACAATTAATAACGTCAAAAAAATCTTGCTTGTTTAGAATAGTGGTACTTTAGACCTAGCCATAAACCTATTGATAAAGGTTTCATTGACGACAAGTATTCAAAACAAATTGAAATCAATCCTTCCGGTGATTAATTGTAATCTGTAGAAATCTAAGATTTGTAGCTATATAAACAGCTGCACTCGTTTGAGCTCTAAAGTGCAGTACAAGGTTTAAAAATGAAGTGGCTTGGTCTCATATCTTTACTGTTAGTCGTTTTAGTTTCATCAGCTCCGACTGATGATGAAGTGGTGTTACCTTTGGCTGAACCATGTGATCTTGAGGCCTGTCAACTGCCTGACTGCAGGTGCTCCACGACCGACATCCCTGGAGGGTTGGCGGCGAGGGATACTCCTCAAGTGAGTATTATAGATTTTATTAGAATAGCCACAAAATAGAAAAATATTAGCATGCATAAAGGTAGTGTTGAAAAGTGAGAGACCTCAGCGCAACAGTTGAGGTAGCTGGATTATGAAAAGGTGCCGTTTTTTTTTCTAACCACTAGACGACGGTCAACGGTCGGTCATTGGTCTTTGATAGACAAGAATGGAGAATGCTACACCGACAAGAGCGTGGCTCTTAAATTAGTGATGATGATGACTAAATAACGGAGATTTTCAATTTGATAAAGACTGTTGAAATATTTTTTTTTACCTTTGATGGGTTTGCTCTTGGCCCCAGACTTGCCCGAAAGCATTGACGAGGCCTAAGATGGAGCGAGCTCACCCAAAAGGTGCCTTTTCACTCTGGCCTTGAAAATACCCGGGTAATATGCATTCGGAAATACAGAAGAGGGCAAAGAATTCCATTCCCTCATCGAAGTTATTTACCAATCAGTTATTATTTTTAAAATATCTTTAAATATATAAAGACGAATTTGGTTATAAATAGAGATCTATTTAATACTTACCTAAGATTAGCTGTTTTTTTAACCAAAACAAGACACTTTTAAGTAACTTACTCTTAAATAATGCTGTCTTTTTTTAGTTCGTTGTTATGACCTTTGATGGACCTGTGGACGAATATTCTCTGCAAGACTTCAACAAATATCTTGGCGGTCGCACCAACATGAATGGTTGCCCAGTAGGAGCCACCTTCTACATCAACCATGGCTCCACTAACTATGAAGTCGTCAACCAAATGTACAACCAGGGTTTTGAAATCGGTCTAAAGTCCATCTCTCACAATCCCAACCACGAATACTGGGCTGAAGGTACTGTCGAAGAAATGAGGAAGGAATTCGGAGACCAAAGGATTACGATGTCGCATTTCGCTAACATTCCAATTGAAGATATCAAAGGTAGGTTATAAGTGTAGTATATAACTACTTTCTTTTTAAATTCAGACCATACTTTACAGAAGCGAAGTACAAACTTAAAACTTAAAAATAACTTAAAAATGTTATTTTTTTCATCCTTAAACTTATCTTAATAATTTAAGTTTTGTATAAATGGGTGAATATCAAAATGTGCCAAGTTTGGTGGCGAACTTGGTAAGTTTGAAAAGTTTACTAGAACGTAAATAGTCAAATTAGTATTATTTGGGTGAATATCAAAATTTCATGTTCGGTGGCGAACTTTCATTTGAAAAATTGGGTTCCGTCATGAAAAAATAATATGAAAGACTATTTACGTTCCAGTAAACTTTTCAAACTTACCAACTGTGACAATAATAATTATTGCAGGCATCCGCATACCTTACCTCCAAATGGCTGGCAACGCGACCTTCCAAGTTATGTCAGAATCAGGTCTGACATATGACGCTTCCTGGCCGTCTACTACTGACCTCAACCCAGCTCTGTGGCCATATACCCTGGACTACGCATCGACTCAAGATTGCCCCAACCCTCCATGCCCGACTGCATCTTTCCCTGGGAAATGGGTGCTACCTTTGGCCAGTTGGGAGGATCCAGAAGGCAATCCTTGTCACTTAGCTGATTCTTGCCCCTCACCGTGAGTGGTTTTTCATGTTTTTCTAGGATGTCATGAAATGAAACATATTTTTTACTTCATCCCCTCCGGTAAATTGAGGGGAGACATGTGCCCTATATGCTGTTAATGTTTACTTCAAGAAGTGGAAATTGGACTTTTATTTATGTGAATTATTGCAAATTTGCCGCAAATAGCATTAACTATTTGGCCGGGAATATGTGAACCGCTTAAAGCTCTCACCCGGAGAAATTGGAATAATTTGTTTTAGTCATATTAATTTCTAATATACTTAGTTTTTTCATAAAGGAAAACAAAAGTATGTAGCAATAGGTCATCGTGTCAAAGACTGAAAGTGACGAATTTGTCCTAAGGTTCCTATGTTCGCGAGGGTTGCTAAAATTGAATCTTACTTCTCTCACAAGTACAACCTATATTAGGGCTTTACAATGTTACTTCTTAAATCTGAATCTTTACACTTGTTTTCAGTCCTGATCTCTATAACTCCAATGCGTGGTTTGAATACATGGTCAGCAACTTCGAGAGGCACTATACCAGCAACCGTGCTCCCTTCGGGATGCACTTCCGCGAGTGGTTCCTCTCAGCCTTCCCTGGCCCGCAGATGGCTCTGCCGCGGTTCTTGAATCTCCTCAACGGTTTGCCAGATGTCTTCATGGTAAATATTGATAGACACCCACATTTTTTTCCTATTTAAAAATACTTTTGTGTAGCAATGATAGTCTTTCCGATATTAAACTACTGATTTATAAATAGCCAAAGTCCAAAAGCGCTTGTGATGATAATATCAACCACAACAGTCACTTTTTAAATATAAAAGTGCCTCAGTGAAACAAACAATGAAAACATGTAACAAAAGGCGGGCTTGGCTATGAAAGAGATCTCTTCCAGCCAAATCTGTATGGTGAAAAATATCCAAATTATACTACAAAAATCTCTGAGAGGTTGCAAAGATCGCGAGGGGTGGAAATCTGTTATTCGAGCCCTATATTCCAACAGGGAATAAAAAGATTAGAAAAAGAAGATACTATAAAAAAATAGTTTACTAGAGTTTAAGGTTCGTCAAGTTATACGAACCTATACGAAAGAACCGGCTTGCTTGTCAAATAGTGATAAATTTTGCTCGACCGTTATAGATAGCCTATCACGTTGGTCCTACAGAAAGCTTGGTGGGGTGTGGGTACTTAGTTCATCTTGCGATAGATATACCGCTGACTACTCCAACTGAGACGTAAATGTGAATTTATGTTATGTTATAAAATAAGACATAGCTACAAAACAGCGTAAATTCACACTGCAAGGTATGTAAAACCTCTGTCTGACGTGAGTGGGATGGCGCCCAGAGTAATCTATTTCAAAGGCATACTAGGACTCCTGTCTTTCGTTTCTGAATAGTACTGACAGTTACTGCTACCGTCTATCAGATTCCAGGTAACAGTCCCTATGACTCCCATCTCCGCTTTTACAACCGATTAGGTCTTCTCCCGTATCTCTGGGCAAAATTATGTTACAAACAGTAATTATAATATTTATTGATAAGATAATGTAAAGGCAAGAGGGAAACCACTGCCCTATTTTTTCCCTAAAAAGTAGCATGGAGAATGCTACACCGACAAAAGCGTGGCTCCTAAATTAGTGATGTAAAACCTATGACAATTCCCAGGTGAACGCCGGTGAGGTAATTGACTGGATCAAGAACCCAGTTCCCATTAACGAGTACTCGTCAAAACCTTGCCGAGCTCAAGCTGCTGAGTGCCCCGTCAACAGTTGCGGCCCTCTCAAAGCTGATCACACCTACGTAAGATTTATTGTCTTATACACATGAATGTCTCTTAACAGCCTCTGTGGTCTAGTGGTTAGAGCGTTAGACTCACGATCTGGAGGTCCGGGTTCGATTCCCGATGGGGACATTGTCGAAATCACTGAAATCACTTTTTGAGACTGTCCTTTGTTTGGTAAGGACTTTTCAGGCTTGAATAACCTGATTATCCAAAAAAGTAAGATGATTCCGTGCTTTGGAGCCGGCTATTAGCCGTAAAAACACCTCCACCAACCCGCATTGGAGCAGCGTGGTGGAGTATGATCCATACCCCCTCCGGTTGATTGAGGGGAGGCCTATGCCCAGCAGTGGGACTAATATAGGCTGTTTATGTATGTGTCTCTTATCAGATGGTCTACTTCTATCGTTTGGGTTGTGTAGTGGACCAACCTCATCAACCCTGGTGTCATGATATGGCTCGTGTAACGACCGTAGTTACCGGAACCAACGGCTTAACGTGCCTTCCGAAGCACGGATCATCTTAAGCGTATGTACGTTTATCTATATAATATTATAGGTTGAATATCTCTCTCATAACGTAGGTCAGCTGGAAGAAATCTCTTTGTTTCGAGATAAGTTTACCTGTACTATCTGTTTTCTTTGTATGTTCCTTGTGCCTGTTTTATTAATAAATAAATAAAAAGATTGAATGTCTCAAATCGATAATTTTGCGAAGGGTTAAAAATTGTCCTTTTATTTTAAAAAAGTTTTGCGACCTACTACTGCCTCTCACATTGAACATTATTCTTTTATTCGACAAATTAAATTTTATTTTGTGTTTCAGGAGCAGTTTTGGCTGCAAGCTTGCAACGAATGTCCTAATGTGTTCCCATGGCTGGGGAACCCTCTAGGGAAGTAAACAATTTGATAATGTACTTGGTAATGTACAATACTCCTGCCAAGTTGTTGTGATTCGACAAAGCAGCGTCACTTTGGCCAATTAATGAATGCCGCCCAAAGAAAATCTACAAATCACATCGACGTCTTTGTAAATAACATTAAATTATCTTATCAATAAACACTTTAATTACAGTTTGTTACATAATTTTAACATTAGGAGTCACAGGGACTGTAACCTGAAAACCTGACAAAGGGCAGCAGTAACTGTCAGAACTATTCAAAGGTGAAGAACAGGAGTCCTAGTACGGCTTTGAAATAGACAACTCTGGGTGCCATCCCACTCGCTTCAGAATACTACGGGGCCAAAGGCCAGAAGGAAACTACTGCTGTATTTATCCTTAAAAAAGTCGCATGGAGAATGCTATACCGACAAGAGCCTGGCTCATAAATTAGTGATGACATAAATTTAAGTACTGTTAAATTCAGGCAGTGCCATGCCTTTGAAGTCTACAGAATAAGCAAACAATGGTGCAGATTTCAGCGACATCCGCAACACAGTCATAATAATTTTAAGTTTTACCTCGCCAGGTAGAAAAGAGACGGATGATTGACAGTAGCTGTTGTTCTAAAATGATCCTTCATTCACTCATGTGAATGGAACAATAACACGGAGGAATCACCTAGGCACGCAGCTGGTATTAAAGTTATTTAACGTGTGTAATGACGTAATTATTCGACTTAATCGAGTTGCTACGTCAGCAATAAAAAAGTGACAGCTGTAAAATATGAGGTATCTGGTGGTGATCAGCACCAGTCTTTTTTTTACATTTGATGGGTTTGCTCTTGGCCCCAGACTTGCCCGAAGACATTGACGAGGCCTAACATGGAGCGAGTTCAACCAGAAGGTGCCTGTTCACTCTGGCCTTGAAATCGCCCGGGTTATCGGAAATACAGAAGACGGCAGAGAATTCCAATCCCCTTTTCGAACAAATTAATATATACGTGGTCCTTACTCCTGGCCTACTCTTCTTAAATGCTTTCTAATGAAACACATCCAAATATTTTCTAATACATTTATTTTACGTCATTTACATCGAGGAATAACTATTCATATCCAAAGTTAGGCTAAAAGTCCTTGCGTTGACTCTTTCATAAATATCCTAAGAATTATTTGAATAAGTACTAACTTACTGTATTTGTTTTGGTTACTTTATCATTACTCTTGAATCAGTATAAAAGTGTCTTAACCCATGTTTATACTATAAAAGTTGTTTACAATTACAAAGATAGAATTTGAAAGGAAGAAAACTTAAATTAATATTTCCTTTTACTGCATAAAATATTTTTTTCAATGCAAGGAAATGACGTTTTTCACCTAATCACTCATTATCGCCTGCCATAGAGCAAAGTTCATAAGACAGTCACTCCAAAGTAAATTAGACATAAAAATATTATAATAACAAATCAAGTTTTTGATCCAGCGTAAAACAGTTATGACTTATATCGCAATGGAGTATTTACAAATGACATCGAAGTTATTCTAAGTATGTTTTGAACGACCAACGACAAAGATGCATCTATAGACATGAAGAGCTACAAAGAGACTGAATACATCCTAAATCTAGGAGGAATAAAGCCATCACAATCTAATATAATAAGTTATTAACACTAGCTTATAATAAATGAAGTATTTACAACGATTATCAAATACTTATGCTAACATAGCGTCGACAAAAAACAATACATGTATGGCTTTAAGATTTTTGCTCATGAGGTAGAAATAAAACATCTACATCTAATTAAGTACATAAAATCCTTAATATTTACACTTTCAGAAAAGTTGACGAAACTTATTTAAATTAAAATTAACTTAAAACTAATGTTGCACTACCACAGCGACTTAAAAAAGAAATATTTACACCTTTATACAAATTAGACATAAAATTAAATAAGTTAGTAATACTGTAAATAATTTTAAAGCTTATCTCCAGAGAAATAAAATCTAATATAATTAAGAATAAATCAGTCGATTGCAATTTTAAATTTGACGAACGATTAAGTATTTAATGAAATTAATAAATTAGATAAAGCAAGAAGTATTGCAATGAAATATTTCATCGAAAATGGCAATCATAAGACGGATCGTATGATAAACAATCGTAGATAGTAATAATTAATTAAACATAGATAATGATTTAGCCTCAATACAAATAAAATCCGCTACTTGACAGTTGTAACAATAAAATAAGAAATATGTCAGAAATGGTAGTTTAATATTTAACGATTATTATCCAATATCTATTTTTCAATATTTTATTTTACAAGATGAGAATGCGATTTTTTATCTGTGTACTTATTACAAGACACGGGCGGCCATGATTGAATTTCGTGTGACGTCACATTTCACGAAATAAACAAAAACTATCTGTCAGGTTTCAAGTCACTTGAAATGACGCATAGTTTGACATTTATATTGTTTATTAAAATATGACGTCACTTGTGAAAATATCACGTGACCAACCATTTATTGAGAAAATAAAATATTTTAAGAGGTATAAAATAAGCGTTTTAATTTAAAAAAAAATACTTATTCGAAAACTGTCAAGTAGACAATTTCAGAACGCTACGTTTCGAACTATTGTACAATTTAAGTCTATAATAATATTGACTTAATACCTGGATAGCTTGTGCATAGACAAATCTAATGATTATGGACAACATAGAATTGGAGAAGACGCACCTCACCAAGTACAAAAAGCGGCATCGTAAACTTAATTGAAGATCAGTCGATTTATTTCATTATAAAAGACATTCACACAATCGGTAAACAATTTTATTTGAATAAGTTAAGAAAACTGAAGGTTTAGAAGTAAACAAGATAAATATTGTGCATTTTGATACCTGATTTTATCATTACAATAATAATATCGTCAGCCTTTAACGCAATAACATTACTTGGAAAATCGAGAGACTCACATTCATTTCCGGACACTGAATTAGAATAAAATACTTAAGGTGTTAGGAAGAAGACTTCAATTGCAAACATGATGGTCACGCTTATACCGACAGATCTCGCAGTGGACTCGACAGCACCAGACGAAACGACAACGACACTTCTCCTCGTGGTCACGAACCCTAGTTTGGTATCCTCGACCACAGCAGAGCAGACGACATCCGTCGAGACCAGCTGATGTCCGGTTGCAGGTTCGACCACGGGTGCCCAGAATGCCCAATCTAATACAAAAATAAAAATGGTTTATTTTAGCAGTCTTACATCACAACCCGGATACTTCACACAAAAAATCCTCACTTTATACAGACACTACACATTGACGTTATCGTACACACACACACCTGTGTGTGTAACGTCTGACGTCCTACGATTGAAGACTAAAGTAATACCGAGAGGAAGTGCGGTAAACCTAGCTCAGCCGCTGGTGGGGAGCGGAGAGTTACCGTTTTATTCGTAGTAAATATAATGGATTTCAAACAAAATAGACCAATAAATATTTCCATTACTCACTCGTCATTAGGTTCACAGTAATCCGGAGAATCTTCCAGGAAGACGAGGTCAGTTTTGTTCGGTTTCTTCATGTCTGCATGTAGGGGGCGCAGTTTCCTTATATTCTTCCCTCGTTTGCGCTCCACAACCTGTAATAAGTTCAATTTCTAGGTTAGACACCGAGAAATTGAAGAAAATGTTAGCTCAGAGATTATTCAGAGTGGAAAATTAATGCAAACAGAAGATAAAACAGATGATAGTCAACATCTAATCAGTAAAACCGAAAGGATAAAAGATATAAATATAAGAGAAACTAAACTATTTATAATAGTAATCAGATTTATAACAAGAACAACAGAAATCATATTAATCAAAGAAGATGATTCATTCATGGATACAGAGTAGTAGATTGTTTAAAGTTGTAAGACCGAATGTTCACACCCCGAACACTTCATACAAAATCTTCGCTTTACAGATACTACACATTGACGTTATCGTACACGCGCATCTGTGTGTGTGACATCTGACGCCTATACGATTGAAGACTAAATTAAGATCGAGGAGGGGTGAGGTAAACCTAGCTCAACCGCTGATGGGGAGCGGAGATTTGCAATTCTATACGTAGTATTATTCCTTATTTTATGCTTTCGTGTAACAAAGTATTTACAGTCACGAAAGACACGTAGTGCTTATTCTATACCATTGTATACCACTATTTTGTTAGGAGGTTAAATGAAGATGATATTTCAAGATAGAAAATAATGCCATAACAGAACTAAAGCAAAATTGATGAGAAGATCCTTACCTTGACATGCGAAGCACCTTCGTATCTAGTCGAAAGAGAGTCACCGACCATACGAAGTTGCGGCAGACGACGCCAGCAGACCCTCACGGAGCAGGAACCGGACATGCCATGGCATTTGCACACGCGCTGCATGCGGCTACGAACCGCCTGGAATGAGATACGCAAAGCATTCAAAATAATTCTTCTCGTGTTTCTTCTGTACGGTCATGTAACCAAGGGTACCCATGACAAAGTTGAATTTCATTTATGGGAATCGAACCGAGGCTCACCAGATCGTGGGTACAACGCCTTAAACACTAGACTGAGATCGTTCAAATGACTTACACTGTCCAAAGCATTGATAGTGCATAGAGAAATCAGTGAGAAATATGCAATTAAGTACGTTGTTTTAAGTTTACGCGGTTATTATCATAATTAAAACACATAATAACGGGTTCTAACCGCGTTTAAATCAGGGATTATTTCCCTGACCAATCGACACGGATATATCACGGGTTGTCATCCCGTGATCATAGCACTTGCAACAGTGTCGAAATATCGGGAGTCTCATATGTCCCTGATTTAAACGCGGTAAGAACCCATTATTATGTGTTTTAATTATTGCAATTACGTTATTTAAAAAATATATATTTATATTTTTGCTTACCCGTCGCCCCGCCTCATTATTATGAAGATTCATCAAGCCCTCATCAGTATTCTTATCTTCCTTGGAGTCCACAAAATCTCGACTGAACATCTCTCCATACCGTATATCCTAAAACGTAAAAAATAAATAAAGTATGCCTCACATATAGGACATGCACGTACGAGTTTCAAATTTCTTGCCTCATATGTGGTTCATACACAATGAACGTGTTAAGAAAGAAACAAATATTACAACAAAAAAATAATTTAAAAAATAAACGAGTACTAAAACTTCAAAAGTACAAATATGGCCCAATCATCTGCGGTGGCGTCCTGAATAAAAACACCTCGCTCAGCATAAGCCCCAACGTGAGTGACGTCACTGGTATCCTGCGGCCCTTTAATTTCAGCAGCAGTCACTCCTGGCTCCACTTCTGCCGTTGCCATCTAGTTTATGGTCTTATTCTCTCACCTCAGAGCATCCACCCCACTGCCAGTGCCTCGGTGTGCGCTTCCTGACACGCGCGTCGCAGGAGCACTCGTTGAGCTCGCCGCGGCTGCAGGCGCGGGCGACGGCGTGCGCGAGCGCAGCTGCTGATAAAGCGTGCACGAACGCTGATTCACGGGACTCTGGAAGAGTGAATGGTAGAATTCAATTATTAAATTATTCTAAACGACTAGGATCTTTCGGAGGTCCCTGGTTCGAATCTTGGTGGGGAAATATAAAAAAACATTTTTAATGCCTAATTTTGCAAGTTGATCACGTGACTGTCCGAAAGTAAGTTGATCCAAGCTTATGGGCTTTTAGGGTTATTACTTACTGGTGTTTGGCGGCTCAATAATAATAGCCCTGAAAGCAGGGTTGGTTTGATAAGTTTATTATTATAACTTAGTTCATAAAAAAAATGTTGATTGTCTAAATCTTTCCTTACAGAAGTAATCACTAATACAATATTTTACAAACATTACATCTTCCACAACACAAAATTATCTCTAATTTACTAATAATCCGTACATAGTTCATTGACCAACTGGCACCTTTGCGACCAAACTCGATGACCTTCGTGCTTCAATACGACATCAGTCCCTTCATTTATAACTTCTATGACTAAAGAAGACCGGGGGTCTGGGTAAACTGGTCGTGTTATTAGTGGTATAGAGTAAACAGTGTGAGCGCTTCAATCAACAGTACCGCACGTGATCCCAGCAATCGACATTTGAAAATAAACAAAGAACCAAGAAGACGGATTTCTTGTAAACTTGTTCAAAATGGACGCGGTATTAGACTAACCAACATCGCTCACGCTCCTTAGCAAAGCCCTAGTGTAACAAATAGGCAACCAATCTCTGTAAAAAAGTGTGCACGGCGCATCTTGTCACAAGCGACGGCGTGTAACGACACTGTACAAACGCACACAGGGTTGAGGAAGTCACAATCCACACGATAGAAGAAAAATTGTGAGTGACTCTCAGTAAACCTAAATAAATAAATATTTCTATTTTATACAGATTCTTGAGGGAGGCCTATGCCCAGCAGTGGGCGTCGTACGGCTGATGATGATGATTTTATACAGCACAAAGGACAAAAAATACAGAAACCTGCACCTACGCTTAACAGTGTACATCTAACATGATTGAGATATGATGACGGGTAACCTAGCGCTCATGCAGATCATCTATCATGTTAGAGAGGAAAATCATAATAACCCCTTAGTAGACTTTTACAACATGCCCGCGATGATAAACAGCTGAACGAATAAGTTATTTTTCCTTACTCCCAGTCGAGCGGAGGAGTTACGAGGTATTAGGCCAGTTATAAATTATGATAGCCAAGAAATAACTGATTTGTTTGAAATATCTCATTACAGTTATAACGGACATATGGAAGATGTAGTTATACAGCTCAGTACGTTAACCCACTCATCCGAGTTTGCACTCATTAATAAATATTTCAAGTTTACAATCGTTTCCTGGCGCCTACGCTTCGTTCTTTGCTTTTGGTTTTTCGTGTTGAATAATATTAACTGTGATTTTGTTCTACTTAGTGTTTTTCTCATATTCTTTATATATGAATCACGCCTTCAATATGTGGTTCAAATTTGCTTTACTAAGTATTTTATATTTTCTGCATAATATCACCTTAGCATCGTAATCACTTGGCACAAATTCCTTGTTTACAATTTAAAATAAACGCACGCCATGATAATAACAACTAAAAAGAATCAAAACTCTTCATACATATATTACTTCATAATTTGTCACCGCCATCCTGTCACACTTGTCAATGACAAAAATATGGAGGAAACGGTCCATCCTAAGCTCAACCTTCGAATCTCTGCATTTAAAATTAACACTACAGGATTTCTGAAGTGGATCGTAGGTTCTTCCCCAATAAATAAAACTAAACTTGAAACCGTTCTGTAGAGAAGATTTTTCTCCAATACTACTAAAATTGAGATGTCAGATCCATTTCTGTTCGTTGCGCTCGCGCACTCAGGTAGAGTAAACAGCGCAGACGACGGATGTGGCTCACAAAGCGCCGGTGTTGCTTGTAGCTGTACTTCAAAGATTCCTCCAATGTTTTCGTCGGCTCTTACTTCAGTAATAGCATTCGGATGTTAAAGGTATCCTTTAGGCAAGTGTTAGTGGAATATTAACAGAATTCCTTACTGATAGAGCATATGGTACAAGCCATAAGGCCCAGAAGGGTGGAAGGTTGGTAGAAGAAGACAAAAAAGATATTGTCAAAATGGTCCATTAAAACTTAAGTAAAGAATACTTAGAACCTGGTTACAGAAACGGATTGTTTTGGAATACTTAATATGACAGATTCGTGTAACCAAATAAGTGACATTATTTCAAATATTTTTCCAAAATAAGAGACTCGGTTAAATTATTGTGTTGATTATTAATTTACAATAATAAGTCCGCTTATAGTCAATGATACGAAATGAAATGGAATGATGATTATATTATGCAACTGTCAATCTTTCCATCTTCCTTCATCATATTTGTACGTGTATCGCAAATAAGTATCGCAAATAATTCTGTACCGTCGGTGAAAAGTAATACAACTCGAGTTGTATCACTTTTGAGTTATTAGCACACACTTCATGTTCAAAAAATTCTCTTTCTTTCTGTCTAATTCTCGTAACTGTAGCTATTATAAATACGGAGATAATTTTTGTGTTTAGTGATATAAGTACTGTTTGTGAAGGATTCATGCTGTTATAACACGTGTAACATAATTCATCTTAACTTGCATTAAAGTGAAATGAAGATTTTCACTAAATATTTTGGTGTAAGTAAATGCAACTCAACATATATTAAAATACACGCAATCCTTGAATTCTCACAGTCCGTGTTTAATGATATAATTTTAGTTGTAACATCAAACACCAAATTTATTTTTTCGTGAAAAGTAATATAAATTAATATATATCAAAATATTTCAGAAAATACGATCATAGATATCAATAACGTTTCGTGTATAATGATACATACAAGTTCGATTCCATGCGCCACCAGTGTGTATCCTAGGGTGACCTCCGCATACCCCTGTCTATGGGAAGACATTTTGTCTAGAGCCACAGCAAACCATATCAGATCCGCATTGCGAATGGGTATAGGTTAAGTTAGTACTTCAGACCAAACCGTGTTTTTTCTCTTTCTGCTATAACCACCTTGTAGTACTTAATTACAGTACCTCAATAAGTTGTGGGTCCTGATCATGGCGTCGTTATCACCATGGCAGGGTTAGTCAAGAGGTATTTGAGATTTGTCATAACTGTCGTTAGTCTCCTTCCCTTAGCTCGAAGCAAAGCTGTTTAACATAGTTTTCTTGATTACATGCAGGTTAAGCGGTGGCAGATTGAACGCTGCCTTCATTGCTAAGGAGGTTGTAGACGTGAAATAATGGCTCCAAATATTATCGAGCTCCAATTAATATGCAAGCCATTCAATACACGCTGGTTAGATCTTTTATGCAAGCGCCGGTAGTGGTATTTTTGAACCTACACAGCCGTAGATGACAGCTCGGCATCGGCAGCATCGGGATCTGCCACATCACCGGGCATTACATTACATCGGGATTACCAGTTTCTCAAACACGTTGAATGGTGTAAATTTGTCGAGCTTCCTCATTTTTATAAAGGGAATAACTGCTCTGAACTCTTGATCACCACCAGTAATATTTGTTTTCTGTATTTTGATTACATAAGAGAGAATTACGCACAGGACTGTGAAAAATGGAAAGAGGAAGGGGAGGCCTTTGCCCAGCAGTGGGATCTTGTAGGATAGATTAGATTAGAATAAATAATTGGCAACACCACGGGCACAACCCCTTAATTAAACCAGGTCACAAAGTTTGTAAAAATCCCAGGAGGTATTTGAGCTTCTGAAAGGAGTTAGTTGGCTTACATAGTCAATAAATGCACGCATAATGGACCACTTGCGTTTATGCGGAAAACTGAGCCCATTAAAATAACATTACATATGGGACATTCGAGTATTCATTGAGTCAAGTCAGGGGCCTATGGCGGCTCAGTTATAACCCTGACACCAGGGTTGATGGGGTTGGTAATTCACCTCACAATCCACACGATAGAAGAAGAAGAAGATGGGACATTTGCCCATACATGTTGTGCCGACCCCACCTAGAGTGAGATAAGGGCAGGAGGATGATGATGATATAGTGGGAAGTTTGCTTACTTCACAATAGTGGTCCATACGCGAGGATACGCGGAAAGTCCCCCACGTGTGCTTACGTGTAGAGTTTTGCGGAAACGAGCTCATTTAGCTTAACCTTAACAGACCATGGTCCATGGTGGTCATGGTCATGGTCTGAGGATAGCCCTGTGTAACCTATAGGTTTGGAGGTGAACCAGTGATCTTTATTTTCACTACCTATTCTCATCGTCAACATTGATTCGACTCCGTTTATCGTTCTGTCAATGTTGCGGGCTACCATTAGACCGGGAATTTTGATAATTCGAAATATCGAATTTTACTTTACTTTAGGGGATTTTGATTGTGGAATGAGTTGTGATCTTTTAAATAGTTTCAGCAAGAAAGAAGTAACACTTACCGGTTTGTGTGATTTTGGTTTAAAAGTACGTAGGTACATCACCTTTATCTCCAGGCCATACTGCCAGGCTAGCCCGAAACATTCCTAATGACCAGTCTTAATATGATTCCTCTTACCTTCATTTGTTAGGGGTGGAAATATTATCATAATTGAATTTGTAAGATTTTGACTGCAAAAATGAACCAAAAGTGGTTTTGATTAGGGGCGTAGTGTAGTGGACAAAATGTGTTTATAGTGGGCAGCGGTGGTGGTTTTGACCGGTTATTTATGAGTTTTGAGAGTAAAATCATAACAAAAATATCTTATTATCGCCACCTTACACTATATATACGTGTACCATCTTTATATGTATTTATTATTAGAAATTCGTAAAAACATGTATCATTTTACACAATAAAACCGACAAAATAAGTCATGTTAAACCACTTGACACAAATTCGTTATAGTTTATCGTTTGTGTCAATTGATATAAGTTACGTTTCTTTACTTTTTAAAGAAAATAAATATAATTTTGCCTTTCTACAACATTATGAAATAAACTTTCTTCCAAGACATTTTGTTTTTTGTAGAATAAGACTGTAAAATTAATAATTGAAATATGATATATCAACGATGACTTTTTTATAGTTATGTGTGTAAAAAGGTATAAGTAGACTTGTATCAATTTACACAATATAAAAGTTGGTGTCAACTGATACATGTAATTTATTTTGATCCTCTACCATTTCTGTTTAGGTTCTAAATATAACTAAATATTAGAAAAGAAACCTTCCATCATCACCTATCGACACATCTAACTTCTGTTCCATTATTCCTTATAAGTCGCGAGCTAGAATATTTTTAACTTTAAACTCGATTTTCTCAAAACTTGAATTTTGGACTTGTATTACTTTTCACCGACGGTACAGAATTTATAACCAGCAGAAAGTAAAAAAAAGAGTAGTCATAGCAAAAAGGTAGCTCAAATGTCGTACTATTAAAAATAAAGGGTCAATGATCCGTGGTCAGTAGCCAGTATCAATCAGGAGTAACGGCTTCCGTGTTCCAATGGTTAAGCGATGAGTTTACGATCCGGAGGTCCCTGATTCTAATCCCGGTGGAGACATATCACAAAAATCACTTTGTGAGTTGGTTTGTTTAGAATATGGCAGGCTGATCACCAGAACGTCCGAAGGTGAGATAGTCCGTGCTGCGAAGACACGTTTAGCCGTTCGTGCCAATGATTACTTACTAATATAAGTACAAAGTAGTCGTTATATGAGACATGTCAGGGGCCTTTAGCGACTCAATTTATTATTGAGCCGGTATTCAAACCAACAACTATTGCAACCCTGGTGTCAGGGTTGATGAGGTTGGTGATACACCTCATAAGCCACACGATAGCCAAAATGGCGTTCTATTATAAATAAAGGTCATTGACCTGGTCAATGATCAGTATCGATCAGTGAAAGCGAAAGAACGTTATGATTTAAGAGTTACACTCACTGAATTTGAGCACTCCACCGAAGATATCAGTGGAGTTTTCCACCGTGCTGCAGTTCCACCGGCTGTGGCGGAACTGGTGCTGGCACTCCTCTACCGCCTGCTGGGCTCCCGTCTGCAACACCTGCAAGGTTTATAGTTATGTGATTACTTATACGAGCTGATGATGATGAGGTTAAGAAATCCTGGGCGATGTTAGGACCATATCGTCGCCTTAGAGAAGTTTTGTTGTTGAGTCAATTTATCAAGCATTACAAGCATTTTTCCTGGAGCAGCGTGGATTGAGGGGAGGCCTGTGCCCAGCAGTGGGACGTATATAGGCTGTTTATGTTTAAGCATTATGTCCTTAATCGACTTGGATCTGGGTATATCAACACATAGAGCGAAGCGAGTCTTGTGCCTAACATACATAACAATCTAATATACAGGGTGTTAGTGACATCGTAACGAATACTAAGGGGGATGATTCAGATCATGATTCTGAGTTAATATCAAGTGAAATTTTCCGTTGCATAAAACCTGATTTTTTTTGATACCCATTCTTAATTATATAATTTCACTTGATATTAACCGAAAATCATGGTCTAAACCATCCCCTTCAGGGTTTGTTACGATGTCACTAACACCATGTATAGGCAAGTACTAAGCGACGTGGTAGATCCTTAACTTTTTAATTGGCTGGATTATCTAAGAGAATCCAATTAATAAAGCAGGCGTGTTCCTTAGTTTATTAGCCTGCAGATCAATATCTAGTCTAAATTAATAATGCATAGATTCCGAGAAGACATGGCTATAGGGATTGGCAGAGCTACAAGTAACATGAAGCATCTTTTGATTATGAAAGTTGTTGGGGCTTTAAAAGGCCACAACGAAGCAATTCATCTAAAAAACAATATTGCAATTTCACATTGCCGCATATAAAAGAAAGTGCGCAATGCCAACAAATTTCAAAAAGCAGTATTGTTTTTATTAAATGAATTGCTTCGATGTGGCTTTTTTAACCATCTAAGGATGACGAATGGTGATCAGACCCGTGCATATCGTATCCCATCCCATCGTATTACAAAGGGCACAATTCCTCTGTCAGCTTTTACTAAATTACCGAGAAGACAAGCAACTGAACGCCATCTTGGTTTCCTATCCGGTCGCAGTCCTGAAGCTCTGACAGGTCAGGTTTTATGTAGAAGCGACTGTCTATCTGGACTTTTCAACACGCGAAGAGAAAACCAACCTAATACAGATTAGGTCACATACCTCCGAAACGCATTTCTCGGGAATGTGTGTTCCCGATGTTTTCCTTCACCGACGAGCACGTGATAACATTTAAGATCCAAACATGATTTTGAAAACAAATTCGAAATTAATTCGGGTTGTGGGGTTCGATACTGCGTTCGAGTGACAGTCAAGCTTTCTTCCAACTGGGCTACCACGGCTACCAAAGCAAAAAGCGCTAAAGGGAGTCTTACGGTAAATCATGTTTTTTTAAATAAGTATTATTTATTTATTTATTTATTTTTAATAAATTCGTCGTGTGTCTAATCATCTTGCCTCTTCTGTCCTCGATATGCCTTTTTTCCCTTACTCTTACTAGCACTTCCTTATTAGTAACTCTTTCAGTCTATCTCTCTCTGTCTTTCTGACTCAGTGTCCACGTTTCACGTCCATAGTACAAAACACATAAAATCCAAATGTATTAGGTGCATTATTCTTATTATCCTTCAAAGAAACAATCATCTGAGCAACACTCCCCTTTCCCACCGAGCAGCCATCATTAAAATCTCAACAATGCTCCTTAATTAAGTCTTAAGACGCTTAAGTTCGTCGAATCAGATCGTTTTAAATTCAATAAGGTTTATTATCTGCATCGTTATCTAAATTGAATTGTTGTTCAGGCTTCAATAACTTTAGAACTGTTATAAAAAGATCGAATATTTGATGACTTTTAATGAGCAGGTTTTTCAGGTTACGTTCCCCGAAAATAAAATAATAATAATATGGCGCCGTCGAGATTTAACGTGATAATAACCTATTTTCTCATTACTCGGGTACATCATCTTCATCAGCCCATTAACGTCCCCACTGCTGGGGCACGGGCTTTCCCTATGGATGGATAGGGAGATCGGGCCTTAAACCATCACGCGGGCCCAGTGCGGATTGATGGTTATTAACGACTGCTAATGCAGCCGGAACCAACGGCTTAACGTGCCTTCCGAAGCACGAAGGAGCTCGAGATGAAAACTTTTTTGTGGTCACCCTGTGACCGGCCTACTCGGGTACATAATTATTCTAAAATACAATGTAATAAGAAGCATATGACGTAACAATAATTGTTACTTGATATCTGGATCACATTATGTATAGAATTGTGTTGCTACTTATGTTGCTTATTCTTATTTTGATCAGAATAATAATGGGTGAAGATGTAATTGTGCCGGGGTGTAATAAAAAGGGTCATCATTTATCATCATCAACAGCCTATATAGTTACGTCCCACTGCTGGGCACAGGCCTCCCCTCAATCAGCCGGAGGGGGTATGAAGCATACTCCACCACGCTGCTCCAATGCGGGTTGGTGGAGGTGTTTTTACGGCTAATAGCCGGGACTAACGGCTTAACGTGCCGTCCGAAACACGGAATCATCTTACTTTTTCGGACAATCAGGTGATTCAAGCCTGAAAAGTCCTTACCAAACAAAGGACAGTCTCACAAAGTGATTTCGACAATGTCCCCATCGGGAATCGAATCCGGACCTCCAGATCGTGAGCCTAACGCTCTAACCACTAGACCACGGAGGCTGTCAACATTTATACCCACAAACAAAGATAAATGATGCATATGTCTGTTTTCCATGAAATTGGAAGGTTAAACGATAGAAAATCTTTACAGCGCCATCTATATTATATCAAAAACAATTGAAGAACGTAGCCTGGAAAATTCCTCATTACTTAAGGTTTCATTCATGTTGTGGCTTCGACCATGCATTACTTAACTTAAACTTTAACAAAGTAGCTTTTAAAATGACAACTATGCACTGCATAAATCACGCCCCTAAATCTACGGGGTAAACAGAACATTAGGATAAAACCAGCAACATTAGAACCTCCGTGGTCCAGTGGTTGAGCGTTGGGCTCACAATCCGGAGGCCCGAGTTCGAGACCCGGTGGGGACATGCCACAAAAATGACTTTGGTTACCTAGTTTGGTTAGGACATTACAAGCTGATCACTTGATTGTCTGAAAGTAAGAGATCCGTGCTTCGGAAGGCACGTTAAGCCATTGGTCCAGGTTACTACTTACTGATATAAGTACGTAGTCATTACATGAGCCATATCAGGGGCCTTTGGCGGCTCAATAATAACCCTGACACCAGAGTTGATAAGGTTGGTAATCCACCTCACAACCCACACGATAGAAGAAGAAAGACAATTTTTTGAAACAATAATTGAGTGGAATATAAATAAATAACACACATAGCATCACGCCTGTATTCCTGAAGGGGTTGGCAGAGGGATATTATACAGGGTGTTAGGGACATCGTAACGAAAAAAAAAATGGAACGCCTATTTGATTGAACTAAAAACGATGGTGGGTGTTTTTCTTGTCGCAAATGTTTAATTAAGATTTTGAATTTTTACTGTGCCGCAATGTAAGTCGAACAACGCGGCACACAGACGTTAAACCTACGCACGGCTACGTTACGCGTGCGTGCGTGATACGATGTTGTATCTAGGTAGGAGTTTTCATTCTCTTGTATTTAGATGCTTAGTGGTGCAACGTTTAAAAATGTTGAGTTTGTTGAAGTAGAACACCTACTGCCACGATTTTTCACGCACGGTACCTACCTACCAGTTATTAAAACGTTCCTAACTTATTAACAATAAAAACCCTACTCTTGCCTTACCTTAATTGTTATTCCTTCGGATGAAGTACCTAGGTAGGTACCCTAGAACATGTCACGTCACGTAGGTATGCAACATCGCGTTTCCTCCGCGGTAGGTAGGTATCACACGCACTCACAAACACAACACCTTGCTCTTTAATAAACATCAGCAGTCTGCCATACTTTTGTGCAGTAAATGGTCTATGATCTATCATCATAGTCGACACTACTTATTTACAGAATAAAACAAACACAAAACACTCACAAACACGAAAAAAATATCCTCGAAAAACATCACGCGTTTCGGGTCAAGCTTAGTATTCGACTGAGCGGACTGCGGAAGCGCGTGGCGGCGTTAGCGCAAAGCATCAAAGGCGTGCCGACGACGCACCGGCCGCGGCCGAGTCGAGCCGACGACTAGACAGAGAGAGAGAAGTATGTTTATGGTGCAAGTGACAGAGAAAGAAATAGTATCTGTTCGTATGCCTACTTTATTGGCGAGCATTGCCCTTGACCCGTGCGCCGGCTATTCACCTGCGCATAGCTGAAGTTGTACGTTATTATTAGTATTGATGACATTGATAAAATTTAATAATTAGTAATTTTTATTTGTTTATTTTAAATGTGCGTTCTATGCAGCTTAAAACACAATATGGGACTAAAAAAAATCTATTTTTTTATGAATTTTGCGACAGGAAACTTCACTTGATACCTATCAACTCAAAGAAATACCTAGTATCTGTTCGTAATGCCTACTTTATTGGCGCGCGTTGCCCTTGATCCGTGAGGCTATTCACGTCCGAGTATCCATCAAGACAGATCAAACAAGCCCTAACTCGGAGGTTTTGCGTCCCAGGATCCTTTAATTATGTCTTAGAACCTTCTTGGCCTATGTGGTCCAGTGGTTGAGCGATGGGATGCGGAGGATCCGGGTTCGTATTCCGGTGGGGACATATCACAAAAATCTGTTTATAAGGCCTTTGGTTGGGACGTTACAGGCTGATCACCTGATTGTCCGAAAGTAAAATGATCCGTGCTTCGGAAGGTACGTTAAGTCGTTGCTCCCGTCTACTAGGTACTTATGTAAGCACGTAGCCGTTACATGAATATTGTACACAGAACAGGATAGGTTTAATTAGTTCTTTACTGATGATTTAACAATGAGATTTAAAACACGAATAACTTAGTATGTACTTAGTACCTCGGTACCAACATGTAACAAGAAAAATAAGATCACTCCTCTCGGACAATTTTTTTCTTTGAACATGCCGACATTGCCTACGCGGCGGAGTTGCCGAACTATCGATAGGTAGATTATCAATTGTTGAACTTGAAAATTGTCTAAACTATCGAAAGTAGTGATAGTACATTTAGATCGATACTAGCGATAGTACCGATAGGTCTTGCTTTGTAACAATAATGGGTATTGATCTAAAAGATCTATCGATAGGTACCTACTATTGGTTTTTTTTAACTAGGTATCGATAGAATATCGATAAGCAACACTCTGGCGGAGTGTCCGCCGCGAATTCTAGACGCGATCTCGCTCGATTTTTGTGTAGCGAGGATTTGCGTAGGTACTTACATACTAAGTTGGTGGATGGTTGACATAGTAGGTAACTAATTATCTAATCTGTGGTGGTTGTGTTAGTTGGTTGTTAGTTATTCTAATGACAACAAAAAATACAATTATTTACTGTTTCAACTGTTTTAGGTAGATTATGGCCCCGATTCCTATGAGTAAATGAATGAATAACCCGGTCGAATCAAAAAGGTATCTCGGTGGTATGCAAACCGTTTGACGTGTGCTGTCAACTTAATTCTGTCGGTTGTTTTAGATTTCTGCTTAAAATTGACGTGTATTCCATAAATTTTATGCCTGTTGAATATCCGTCCATTTAAGAATAAGAATAAAATAAATTTATAATTTACGATAGACAGAGAAAGAAATAGGATCGGTTCGTAGTGCCTACTTTGTAGGCCGCGCCGCCGCCGCGCCGCCGCCGCCGGCGTGCGGCGCGGGGCGCGCGGAGCGGGGCGTGCGGAGCGGGGCGCGCGGCGCGCGGTGCGTGTGGCCGTTGACCCGTTCGAGCAGCTGTTGTCTCCATTACATCGAAAATTTTCGATAATTTGTCATTATTGGTTTTTTTATTGAAATTTGGGTTCTATGCAGCTAAAAGCACAATATGGAATTGAAAATAATTAAAAACAAAACTCAAAATTTCATGAATTTTGCGACGGAAAATTCCACTAGATATTAACTCAGAATCATGGTCTGAATCATCCCTCTCAGTATTCGTTACGATGTCACTAACACCCGGTATATACACCAGCTCCTCGTCACCTATGTTTAAGTCCCATGTAATAGAGGAAGCGCCTATTCCCATAATCTCCTTCTTATCGTGTGGGTTGAGAGGTGAATGACCAACCTCATAAACCCTGGTGTCAGGATTATTATTGAGCCGCCAAAGGCCCTGACGTGACTCAAGATTCAACTACGTACTCACATCAGTAAGTAGTAACCTGGACTGACGGCTAAACGTGCCTTCCGAAGCACGGATCATCTTACCTCTGGACAATCAGGCCATAATGAAACAATGAAATGCTTCATTAACTGAAATTGTTATTTTATTGTTATTTTATGATGCTGTCATTGGCAGGAAACAGTTTATTTTACGACCTGTAATCGTCATTTTAATTTGATTGAGTCTTGGACCTTTGGCTTGGTTTATTACTTTCCTTTGACTGACTCGGTCTGCGATTGTTGAAGTTAAGCAACATTCGCAAAGGCCGGTCATAAGATGGGTGACCACAAAAAAAAGTTTTCATCTCGAGCTCCTCCGTGCTTCGGAAGGCACGTTAAGCCGTTGGTCCCGGTTGCATTAGCAGTCGTTAATAACCACCAATCCGCACTGGGCCCGCGTGGTGGTTTAAGGCCCGATCTCCCTATCCATCCATAGGGTAGGCCCGTGCCCCTGCAGTGGGGACGTTAATGGGCTGGTGATGATGATGATGACCGACTTTATTGAGTCAATTATAAAGGATCATGGCTATTCTATTCGAAAACGGTGTCTTGTGTGGCCCGCAACGACCACGATCGGCGGACACTTCTGTAGCTAGTGTCAATGAGGAACAATCTAGGCCACGTTCGCTGACACTGACTGCTAAAATCACTGATGGGTAAAACGGTTCAATAACTGACAGCTAAAATGTTTCAATCACTGATGGCTAAAATGTTTCAATAACTGACGGCTAAAATGTTTCAATCACTGATGGCTAAAATGTTTCAATAACTGACGGCTAAAATGTTTCAATCATTGATGGCTAAAATGTTTCAATCACTGATGGCTAAAATGTTTCAATCACCTCTCCATCACCATTAAATTCATAACAAATAAATAAAGAACTGCAGCTCACCTGTATCGTCTTATCAGAGAGTAGACACAGTTGTTTCTGTCGCTCCACCAGGTACTCCAGCCTATGGCAGTTGTCTTTGTGAAGTGTTGTCACCGCTTCTAGGGAGTTGTTGCTGAGAGACGTCGCTATTGGGGCCGCGAGGTTCCTGAAACATCGGAAATAGGTTTTTGATTCACTGTCACACACATACACACACACGCATACACAACTCACACACTTTGATGTGAGTTTCAATTAAATTAGTCTTTATTGTTATTAAGTTTACATACATACATAAACTCACGCCTATTACCGACCGGGGTAAGCAGTGACTATGGAATTCCATTTGCTTCGATACTGACACAGTTCTCTTGCTTCCTCCACATTCATCAATCGTTTAAGTAATCATTAATTTTATTTGTCAAATTTTGCGCCAACCTTATAATATCCCATTAATTTACGGTTTCCCAAGATACAGGCGCTTTTATTAAAAACACATAGTAACAAGATGACATTATAATAGTAGCATAGAAACAAACATCTTGAATATACGTCCCACTGCTAGGCACAGGCCTCCGCTCAAGCAACCGGAGGGCTCATGTAACATTACTCCACTGGAATGCACGGGAGTGTCAGCACAACGGGCAAAAATCCTCAAAGGAATGGGGTCGCTCCGCGAAGCCTGTGAAAACCCCAGGAGGCTTCTGAGCTTCTGGAAGGAGTTAGGTTGGCTTACGTAGTCAACAATTACACGCATAATGGGCCATCTTAGAGTCTAAATGCGGAAAACAGAGCCGACTAACTAACTAACTAACATTACTCCACCACACAGCTCAATTCGAGTTGGTAGAGATGTTTCAGATTGGTACCCGAATCACATGCCCATCCGTTTCCGGAATCGGATCGTTGGCTTGGTAAACCTAACACCTTAAGATTTCGGTCCAGTCCATCTCATCAGGTGTTTATGTACATGGAACAATAATTATACTAAGTATTCATCGTACATCCTTCTTCAATTAAGTAAAAAATATTAAAAATTGAGCAAGGCTTTGTTGTTTCTTAAACTGTACATAATACTAAGTGTATTTTCCCTTTTGTTTTACAATGTAATATTACAACAATGACAGTGTAGCTGCTAATTAACAAACAATTTATACAGTGTAAGTATAGATAACAATATCTTATACAGAATCTAGCAATAAACAAGTAAACATCATAATTCTAAACGCCGCTCCGAGAGAGTACATTGATTTTATAGTCGCTCATAAAGTGAGCATTGAGCCTTTAAGCACTGTAATTATGAGCAATACGATCGCATCCTAAACCCTACAAAGTATCAAAGCTTAGAAAGTAGCGAAATGACCTAAAACCAGCGTCATTAAAGCGTCTGAAATAAGTAATTCAGCCCTCATCCAGAACATGGATGACATAAACAATCCCTTTCCCCTATTTAAACAAGTTGAATGCAGCCCCGATGCAGCTTGCACGTGCAACACTCAAGGTCCCACAACCCTTTACATCCTCTCCGGTTCGCAATTAAAACGAAAAACAGAACGAAACGGCAATATACAAGATAAACGAGAGTGAACGAGAGAAAGCGCCTCATTTACCCAAGCACTTTTTATTTCCACTTGCGCTCAAGGGAGGTCGTCGGCCAATCAACGTTCTGTGCCGCGCCCGCTCCGCATTGGCCGGTTTGAATAGAGAACATTTTTTAAGAACAAAAGCCGAGGGTAGGTAATAGCGCGTTTTGTTTTCTTCGAGTGCCTTCTCATTTGAGTGGAAGAGTTTGTCGAGAGCGGACGTCTCATGATTTTAATTACCTTACCATTCAGTTTCTTGAAGGGTTCTCGTACATTTCATTTTAACATTGTTATTTTATTACTGGGTTCTCGAGTTGAGTAGGGATTACGGAGCAAGCAAATTAGCGCTGTTTATTGTCCTGTAACGATCGTTTTGTCTTTTGCCTTGTATACGTGGTATGTGCTATTGTTAAAGACTCACTTTTGTTATAATACCAAACCTTACTTTCCATCTTCCACTACTCGCTATGTGCGTGCATATACAGTAAACTCACAGCAATGAATAACAAAAATAACCTATATACGTCCACGTTTCTTTTTTCTATTGAACTTATAATAATAGAACTTATTTACGAATTTTAATAAAGAAAAGGCTTCTATGCTGTTCTGGGAGCAAATAAAAAACATAGAACACGTTCAGCTGCTTGTCTTCCCGGGCATGTCGTAAAAACCGACAGAGGGATTGCGTCCTCTAACATGATGGACTAATGTTATGGGCGATAGGCTGATCCCTTATCACCATAAGGTTCATCATATCCATCTTAGGACTTCGTATCAACAGTGGCTGCAAGTTGTCTTTGATTACTTGTGGCTCTGCCCACCCCATTTGGGATTACGGGCGTGAGTTTATGAATGTATGTATGTAATAAAGAAAAGGGTAATAATAAGTGCGACATTTTGTCACGTTTTGCTATGACGTCACAGGTTGCTTTTTCATACAAACTCCTTAGTAAATCATCTTTTGATGTTTAGTAAACGTAACTGATTTGACTAGTTGGAAACTTAATATATTATTCCTTATTATTATTATTATTATCCCTATTCTTATCATCATTGTACATTCTGACTGTACGTTTCATCCCTGAACGTCCACAGTATCGAATTGGATAATTATTACAAATAATCAATCAGCATTTCAAATTAACTTCAACATAACTTGAATCTTGCGTGTTTTAGCGCCATAATGTTGGTAGCACTGACTAATAGTGTTGCCAACCACCGATCCATTTCCGCTTTCCCGCCATTGCTAAGCCACTTCCGGTCGTTTTTAATACGCCACGTAGTTAAGCTAAACGTTTAACTTAAAGTTACATTGTTTGCATGCGGTTAGCTTTTAACCCAGTAACTTAAACTTAGGAAGAATAATAATGCTTCTGGACTACAGAATAGAAAAAATAATAAAGGCGTAGGGATGTGACGACCCCATCGCCCCCTGGTGAATTCATTAGCGAACCTGGTGAATTCAACAGTGCAATCAGTCTCCGCAGGCCAGCTTTTGGCGAGTTGTTGGTGAGTGACGACACCACAGAGCTGAGATCCCCCCAGGGAAACCCAGCGGGGACCGCAGGACTCTCACCTCTGGCTTGCCTTCAATAGCCATCCGGAGTGGAGCGTTAGAGCTGTACGCTTGCAGGGTGGAGGTGAAACAGGGAGTTGCGAGTCACCGTCTGCTCATTGTATCATTATTAAAACAAATAATAACGGGTTCTTACCGCGTTTAAAGCATATGAGACTCCCGATGCGATGCAGGGATGGGAGTATCATATCCCTGCTTTAAACGCGGTAAGAACCCGTTATTATGTGTTTTAATTATGGCAATAACCGCGTAAACTTAAAACATTGTATCATTGTTAATTGACATTGGTCGAGCTGAGTACAAGAAATAACAATATGAAAAAGAAAGCAGCCGGCGTTCTTACTATTAAAGAGTTTTTCATCATCACCAGCCCATTAACGTCCCCTCTGCTGAGGCACGGGCCTTCCCTATGGATGGTTAGGGAGATCGGGCCTTAAACCATCACGCGGGCCCAGTGCGGATTGATTAACGACTGCTAATGCAGCCGGGACCGACGGCTTAACGTGCCTTCCGAAGCACGGATGAGCTCGAGATGAAAACTTTTTTTTTGTGGTCACCTATCCTATGACCGGCCTTTGCGAATGTTGCTTAACTTAAACAATCGCAGACCGAGCGCGTTTACCGCTGCGCCACCGAGCTCCTCAATACACCGCCATTCCCGGGAACGGCCCATCACTGATCATATCCATCTTTGAATTTAGTGTCAAAAATAAACAGCTGCAGGTATTCTTCTGATTAAGTGACTCTGCCCACACCATTAGGAATTACGGGCATGACTTTATATAATTAGGTAAATATGTCTGTGTGAAAATAAACACAAAATTCCACAGAGTAATGCACAGAATAGAGATATAAATTAAGACTGGCTAACCAGTTACCATGTCAGTGATAAGTCCCTTCGCACTGCAGTCAATATTGACTCGAAAGATTTTTGAGTAATTGCCTCGCCTTTACAGTCGTTAGACCGTGTGTGGATGAAGCTTTAATTGTGGGGAATAACTTTGCTTAAGCTTTTTTTTTATATAAATAAAGCTTGAGCAAAAGCTAAAGTTCTTCCTCTTCTGTCGTATGGGTTATGAGCTGGATTACCAACCCCATCAACCCACCCTGGTGCCGAAAAATCAAAGTTTAAAAGATTTCAAATCAAATCAATTACACTTTATTGCACAGAACTAAATAAATAAATAAATATGTTGGAAAGTTAAATATTAAACTCGTACTTACGGGTGGTATAGAGAAAAATATAATTGCTTGTGAATTTTGAGCATTTTGAAAAGGTATTCGATCAAAGGATATTAGAAAATATTAAACACAGTGCCAGTAAATAGTGTCAGTAAATAACAGCAATTATATATCTTTTTTAAATAAGCACTATCAAAATTAAAATAAGGATAAAACTTGCATGATGGCTCAATGGCGTCGTTTTAAAAACGTACATTAAAAGGAAAATCGGAACCTTGACAACATCGCTCCCGTGTAGGTCTTTTTTCAAAACGACTCTCTTTTTTACAAAAGTCAACAGAAATACAGAAGACACATGTCTTCTAAAGGACCTTGCTCCTTAACTACCCACATTCCAAATTTCACGGACTTCTTGTCAATACCAATACATTTGTATGCATCAAAGGATGACGTTAGCACGTAATAAGGAAGCGTATATACGGGGGACAATTGCAGGTAAGGCGATTTCACGCGCCATCTTCACATAAAAGACTGTCTGTCTAGTATTTAGTTACACGCGGGAACAGCTGATAGTTACTAGGGCTTTTCGAATTTAGAATATATTGTCGGGTTGTGAATGACATTCTTTTGGCTATTGTTGGAAGTTTGTTTGTTTCACTTCTAGAACCAAAAATCAGAAATCGGAATCATTTATTCAACGTAATTATCATGGATAAACTTGATGAAGGTCAATGTAACATTTCTGAATTTACGTCATTTCGCTAGGTGTTATGGCTGAAGAGAAGAAATGACAAGAAACTGCAACAGCAACACATCTTTTAAAAACCAATAAGGGTATAAGTTATTTAATAACTAGAGGAACACATTCAATACCAGACATTTTTATCATTTAGGTAGTCATTAATTGTAAAAAAATATATTAAGTACTGTACTTATTTTTAATAAATAAAATAAAATAAATAAATAATAATTAATCTTATAATAAGCTTTTTTACATAAAGTAAGCTTCACATGAGCTTTAAATTTTTTTTCTGACAAATTTAAAATATTATCTGGTATTTTATTGTAAATACGAACGAACGAACAGACAGATAAAACTAAATATCTATACTGATCAACATCTCCCTAGCATTATCCCATTTTCCACAGGGTCCGCTTAATTAATCTAAAGATTTGACAGGTCCGGTTTTTTACAGAAGCGACTGCCTGTCTGACCTTCCAACCCGCGAAGAACAAACCAGCCCTACAGGTTAGGTCATATAGCTCCGAAAATGCATTTCTCGAGAATGTGGGTTTCCTCACGATGTTTTCCTTCACCACTGAGCATGTGAAATAACGTACCTAACGTAAATATATATACAGACACAGATTATAGATGTAAACCTTTGCAATAAGTGTGTATTTTAGAGCAAATATCTCTCCATAATCAAACGACATACATTTGAGTAGCCACAAAATAATTTACAACTCAATTTTTCATGTTTCTTTATATGTATAAATGAATTATATATTTAAGTACTTACTGTAAAAGTACCTTCCGACTTTTTCTACCTTTTACCGCTTCACACATCGTATCTTAGGAATGTAAGCTAATAAAAGATGTAATTTTCAATAAATGAGTTGTATACCTAATAAACAACCACATAATAATATTCTCTGTCTACTTAGTAAATTCTAGAACGTAATGGTCACAATCTTATTATCGGCCTCCGTGGTCCAGTGGTTTGAGCGTTGGGCTCGCGATCCGGAGGTCCCGGGTTCAAATCCCGGTGGGGACAAATCACGAAAATCACTTTGTGATCCCTAGTTTGGTAATATGACATTTCAGGCTGTTCACCTGATTGTCCCGTTAAGCCGTTGGTCCCGGTTACTACTCAGGGGCCTTTTGCGGCTCAATAATAACCCTGACACCAGGGTTGATGGGGTTGGTAATCCACCTCACAACCCACGCGATAGAAGAAGAAGACAATCTTATTATCATGGTTGTGTGACAATCCACTAGAAGTGACCACACGATTATATCCCAATCGGCCTGGTCACATTGGGGTAGTCAGGGGCACATCCACTGCTATGTGAACTAAGTACCCACACCTCACCGAGCTTTCTGTTAGACCAACGTGACAGGCGGTGAGCCGTATCGCCGTCTATAATGGTCGAGCCAACTGCGTAAGTGTTGGTCGGGTTGGTCCCTCAATTATCTCATAATGACATTTCACTCAACATGATTTATCATTTAATCATCCTGTCTTTCAATCTTATTGGTAATTTCACCACTGGTTAACTAGCAAGAAATGTATGCTGTACTGACTAGATTGGCTAGTAGGCTGGTTTCCAACTAGTCAAATCAGTTACTTTTTACTAAACACACGAAATTTCTATGAAAAAACACAATGTGACGTCATAAAATAATAAATAACGGATAAATATGTATGTATTTGTACTTTAATTTTTTTTTAATTTTTGTACTTATTTAGTGTTTATTATTATTTATTTTTTCTATGGACTGAAATAAATTATTTGAATTTTGAATAAAATGTCGGACTTATTATTAAGTTTATCGTGACTAAAATTCATAAATAAGTTAAATAGGAAAATTAAAATGTTTTTCATTAGATTTAGTCTGTTTTTTTTTGTAGTAATCAGAAATTCATAATTTATCTTGAACCTAGTACATGACCCAATTCTTTATAAATACTTAGTAAAATGATCATGTCGTAACGTAAAACTTTGGTGGCTCAATTAGTAAGCCACACACCACGACACCAGGGAGGTTAAAAATCCCACATTGAAGCAATTCATGTAAAAAAGCAAAATTGCTATTTGACATTTGTTTTCGTTGCGCACTTACTTTTATATGCGCAAATGTCAAATTGCAATATTGCTTTTTTTAGATGAATAGCTTCGATGTGGGCTTTTTAACCACTCAGGACACCAGCTTCACCAGCGACAGGAAGGTTGTCCAGGTCGGTAATTGACCTCATAACCTACACGAGAAAATAAAAAGAAGAATAGTAATATCATCAGACACTTTCATCTATTTTTTTATACAGGGTGTTAGTGACATCGTAACGAATACTGAGGGGATGATTCAGACTATGATTCTAAGTTGATATTGAGTGGAGTTTCCTGTCGGGAAATTCATGAAAATTTTTATGTTTTTGTTTAATATTTTCCGTTCCATACTTTTGCGACAGAAAATTCCACTTGATATCAACTCAGAATTATGGCCTGAATTATCCCTTAAAGTTTTCGTTTCGATGACACTAACACCCTGTATGCTTTAGCCGTAGAGTATACAATCAGATCAGAATGTTCTGTAAAAAAATAATTAGCACGACTTTTATAGTCACTACTATTTTTGTAGCCTCTCATATTATTGTAAATGTTTATTTTGTCTGCAATAAAGTGTAAATTATGTATTGTATGAAATATATTAATCCATAACGCAAGCGTAATGACATAACGGTGTATAAACGGCCCAAATAACAAATCAATCTTCAACAAAAAAAAAATATTGCATAAAGCATTCTCCAGATTCGATTCGCCTTCGAATCCCGATCGAGTTTATTTGGTAATACCTCCCAGGGTTTCTTAGAAAATAATATAGGAAGTGCGGCTTACTTTGTGAACGGTGAACGAATCGTTGCGAATCCATGGAATGTTTCGACGAATTCACCATTCAAATATTCTTATTCTGTTCTTCGTAACAGCTTGTCTGTGGGAGAACTTAGACCGAGTCGGGGTTATTTTCGGACGGTATTTGTATGAATAGTGTTTATTTACATACATAAACTCACGCCTATTTCCCACCGGGGTAAGCAGAGACTACAGAATTCCATTTGCTTCGATCCTGACTCACTTCTCTTACTACCTCCACATTCATCAATCGTTTCATATACGCACGCCGGTTCAGAATAGATCGTACTAAACCTTTTCCAAGGGCATCTCCAATTTGGCCTATATACTTCCTTCTAAGTCCTCCTCTGCCAGCCCTAATATCAACGTTGTTCTTTACATATCGCTTTCACAATCCTATTATCCTTCATCCGCTCTACGTGTCCAAACCAACTTAACATTCCTTTCTCAATCTTAGTCACTATTTCGTCTTTTATTCACTCTATCACTCAACATCGCAAATGCTACGCAAAGACTATTGTATTGTGTTGTTATTCGAATAATAAATATCAATATATTGACAATTACGAACAAATTAATAAATAAAAATTATATTTTCATTACGGAACTTGTATTGAAAGTTATGAAAGTTATTTTTGATTAAAATTTGATTTGAGTAAGTGTACTTAACTTTGGCAAGACACACTATCGCGAAAAAATGTGCCCCACATATGGGACATACACGAATGAATTTAAAAATCAATGCCTCATATGTGGTGCATACACAGTGAACGTGTTAAATAGTTAAGTAAAGAAATTATATCGCTAAAAATATTGATTGCAGAATTATCAATCAAACTTCATATTTGGAACTCGATTTTTATTTTCTGTACGTATAACATGTCAGAAATAACGTCCGAAAATGAAGGGAGGCATATGGCACAAGGGCGTTTAAAAATGTGGTTTATCGTATCAGTTTGGATGCTTAGCTTGAAAACATATTATCTACTTTGTAATAACTAACAGAAAATCTTAATTAAGATCACATTCACTTACTTCCCAAGTCTAAAGCTCACAAACTTAGGTAATTAGCCTACATACCGTTATCACAACAGGAAGGCAATTGTTGACACTCTATCCGGTTACGAAAATACTGTCACAGAACACCATCTTACTTCTACACCTCAGCGCACTCCTATCTCAAAGCCTTTAAGACGATATTTGAAAGAAAACCCATGTTAAGTTGGTCATAAGTGTACGATTTGACGTGGTAAATAAATGTAACCAAAATAGTATGTAGGTGACAAAATGTTGGTGGAAACAAACAGATAAAGATTCGAAATATGCATAATATTATCACTGACTGTTAAGAGTCAGTCATTTCCAATTTACGAAGGTATAGGTACTTAAAATATACTTAAAATTGTTTGGTTTAAATACTTATTTTAAAAATGTTATTTCGCGTAAAATTATTGCGAAAAAAAAAAATGTAAATAAATTAAAAATGTAAGATGCAAACGTCCTGGTGGTCTCATCATCATCAGTCCATTAACGCCCCACTGCTGGGGCACGGGCCTTCCCTATAGATGGATAGGGAGATCGGGCCTTAAACCATCACGCGGGCCCAGTGCGGATTGACGGTTATTAACGACTGCTAATGCAGCCGGGACCAACGGCTTAACGTGCCTTCCGAAGCATGGAGGAGCTCGAGATGAAAACTTTTTTTTTGTGGTTACCCATCCTATGACCGGCCTTTGCGAAAGTTGCTTTACTTCAACAATCGCAGACCGAGCGCGTTTACCGCTAAATCACCGAACTTTTCCCTGGTGGTCTAATAGATCACAATTAAGCTATTCAGAAAAAAATATTAATACTTGCCATTTTTTGACATTGTGCATGTACTTTTTTATATAATACTTATTCAAAGTCGAATTGCAATATTGCTCTTTTAAAAGAATTGCTTCTATAATGACCTTTTTAGATCACCTGTTCTAAATAGTAGACTTTGCTATGCGATAGTCTGCAATAGGCAGAACCTGACATTAAAACTATTTATTGAGGCGTGTATGCCTGCTTTTTCCTGAAGGGATTATGGGCGTGGAATTATACTTGTCTGTCTAAACCCCAACTTTATTTTATAACATAACAAAACAAATACTTTATTGCACACACAGGAAATACAAAAAACAAAAGAGAAATAGAAAGAGTACAATAGGCGCCCTTTTTGTTAAGTAGCAATCTCTTAAAGACAACCTTTGAGTATAGGTGATATTTAATATACACTTTTATTTCTACAGAATGCGGCATTCGGAATGTGTTTTTAAATTCAAAAATGTACTTGCTCTTATGAGTCGAATGTTTGCGTTTGAACAACGGTATCTTATAGAATATGACGAAAGACTGCATGTTTGAAGAGTAATATGACTTACAATGTTAGTATGACGATAATGCTACTCATATCCGCTAGCACAGGCTGGACACTCCATACAAAAAAATGTATATTTTTAACTTGAGCCTTCTAAAGCGTAAGGGCGAGTGAGACAAACTGTACGCGCGCGCTTCAGGCTTACCACCATTTAGACTAAAGTGCGACCTACGACCTATGAGCTATGAGACCTATGACCTATGAACGTCTATATGTGTATTACTACATACTTATATGCTACATTTTTTTTTTATACAGAGTGCTAGTGACATCGTAACGAATACTCAGGGAGATGGTTCAGACTGAGTTAATATCAAGTTTAGTTTTTTTAATTATTTTCAATGGAAAATTCTACTTGATATTAACTCAGAGTAATCAGCTGAATCATCCCCCTCAGTATTCGTTACGGTGTTACTTACACCCCGAACAAGTACATACGGTAGCCATATAAGTAGGTATGGGTGTTAGTGACACCGGAACGAATACTGAGGGGGAAGACTCCGACCATGATTCAGAGTTGATATCAAGTGGAATTTCCTCTCGGAAAATTCATGAATTTTTTGTTTTATTTTTTATTATTTTTAGTTCCATACTTTTGCGATGGAAAATTCCACTTGATGTCAACTCACAATCATGGTCTGAATCATCCCTCAAAGTTTTCGTTACGATGTCACTAACACCCTGTATCTACTACACATACATACATAAACTCACGCCCGTAATCCCTAATGGGGTGGGCAGAGCCACAAGTAATCAAAGACAACTTGCAGCCACACACACACACACACACACACACACACACACACACACATCTACTACACATTTTTTTATAAACGCAAAGTTAGTCACACATTTCTGCCAACACTTCCTATTACCAACCCATCAAATGAGGAGTAATTTCTAAAAACCCCAGTTTACATTATTCGTCAGCCATGTGACGTCATATTTATTATGACTCATCGCCACAGGTGCACCCCTATCAATTATGTATGATTCCTATTTTATAGTTCATGAATATTATAGTGTGTGGTGAGATTGCAAATCGGGGATCATTCGCTATAAAAGTTGAGGGTGCAGTCAAGCCTAAGGGTGACTGTCTGTTTCATACCTAAGTATTTTTTATCTTAGCTATCAGACTGGGGGTGAAAAAAAGAAATAGACTGCGTTCAACGGGTTATGCACCTTTTTTACCGACTTCAAAAAAGGAGGAGGTTCTCAATTCGACCGTATATTTTTTTTTTTTTTTATGTTTGTTCGGGCATATCTTCGTCGTATATGAACCGATTTTGATAATTCTTTTTTTGTTTGAAAGGAGATATACCCAAGGGGGTCCCATGTCAAGGAAGTCAGGATCTGATGATGGAAGACCAGAGAAATCGAGGGGAATTTTCAAAAATCATAGGAGCGACTAGTGCGTTTGTAAAGTCATATTGATCGGATCGATCTTTAGGCTTCGGAAAAACTTCCCGACCTTCAAAAACTGGTCAGCATCAGGGAGATACCCTATGGCCTGGCAAAACTATACAACCTGGAGCAATTTTTCTTTCACGAAACGTATTTAAATCTTGATCAAATTCAATCGCCGGTGCAAAAAAACAAAATGGCGGAAAAAAAAGATGGCCGCCATACAAAATTTTGTCGATTTTGGAAGAAGCCCGTTTGGGTAAAAGTAATGTATGGGGCGCTTACTCAAAACGTCATGTAGAGTACGGAAATACTTTCTGGTCACCAAAAACTGCTCCGCATCAGAGAGATACTCTACGGCCTGGCAAAACTATCGCACGTGAACCAATATTTCTTTCAGAGCACTTATTTAAATCTTGGTCAAATTCCATAGCGCGTAAAAAAAAACAAAATGGCGGAAAAACAAGATGGCCGCCATACACAATTTTGTTTTTTCAGAAAATGTCTCGGGATATAAAATATATATCGGGGTTGTGATCGGATCGTCATGTTAAGTATGGAAATACTTCCCGATTTTCGAAAACTGCTCCGCATCAGGGTGACACCCTACGGCCTGGCGAAACTATCACACCTGAACCAATTTTTCTTTCACGAAACCTATTTAAATCTTGGTCGAATTTAATGGCCGGTGAAAAAAATACAAAATGGCGAAAAAACAAGATGGCCGCCATACAAAATTTTGTTTTTCCAGAAAATGTCTTGGGGGTAAAAATGATGTATAGGGGTGTGATCGGAACGTCATCTTTGAAAACTGCTCCCAATCAGGGAGACATCCTACGGTCTGGCAAACCTATTGCACCTGGATTTTGTTTGTTTCCACGACACCCATTTAAATCTTGGTCAAATTCTGTCGCCGGTGAAATAAAACAAAATGGCGGAAAAACAAGATGGCCGCCATACGAAGAGGGACAGTTTCGAATAAACAGGACACGCGAGCTGCTTTAGCAGCGAGCGAACCACGCGAAATCTACTGTATCTATATGTATGCGTGAGTGTGTATGATAGCAGCTTCCACTGACAACCACGTATGTATGTACACATACACATGTGTGTGTGTGTGTGTGCGTGTGTGTGCGCGCGCGCGCGCGTGTGTGTGTGTGTGTGTGCGTGTGTCTGTGTGTGTGCGTGTATCTGTGAGTGCGTGTGTACGTGCGTGCTCGTGTGCGTTAGCGCGTGTGTGAGTGTGTGTGTGTAAACATGTTCATCAATAATAATTGTGATCACTACTAATAATATATTATATTATTATATATGAATATAAATCAGAAAATCTGTCTGTCTGCATCCTTGCTCGGTCTAACCATCACTTAAAATCGTAAAATAAAATAAAATTTTTAACAAAAAAAAAACCGACTTCAAACGCAAAACTAAAAAGCAATAAATAAATTTACTTCGCACAAAGTAATTAGTACGTATTTTCAATTAGTTAATTAATTTATAATTCTGAAGTCGGTGCCAAGTAAATGCTACAACAACCCTACTACAATATCAAATTACTATGTACACACAATATTGTTTAATACCTATATCAAAGCAATTACAAAACAATGTCAAACAAAAAATTACAAAACAATCAGTATTGAAAAATATATGAATCGGTACTTCGTTGTAGCATTTCCTTGGCACCGGCTTCAGAATTATAAATTAATTAACTAATTGAAAATACGTACTAATTACTTTGTGCGAAGTAAATTTATTTATTGCTTTTTAGTTTTGCGTTTGAAGTCGGTTTTTTTTGTAACATTTATATCATGTAAGCGTGGCCAATTATTGGTCAGCAAAAATTTAGCTTCGATCGCCATCGACTCACAAAGAAGAAGAAGATGTAAGATCTTCTATGTCGCTGGTCTTCGAGGTGATGATAGGTCGCCGTGATCAGTAAGCTCTGCACGGCTACCGCGCCGAGCGCGGCGCGAAATATATCGAGGCCTTCGACCAATAGCCGTTTGACGTCCATCTACGTAGATAGCATTCGTATCGTTTATTGGTACAAGCGCTCGATATAATTCGCACCGCGCGCGGCGTGGTTTTCATGCAGACCCAGCAGGTCAGGAGCACAGTGTCACCGGGTTGCTTCTCAAACGGGGAGTGCCGGTTCCCCGGTATTGGACTAGCACCAAGTAATCTTAAACGCTGTAAATTTCCCAAAAAAAAAAAAGTGCAATTGGGTAGTTTCCTAGGTCAAAGATAAATTATGAAATTCTGATTACTAAATAAAGACAGATCTAAAGGTGACAAAAAGTTTACTTTTTCTGTTTAACTTATTTACAATACAATACAAATACACTTTATTGCACCAAAATAAAAAGAAATAATTACAAAAAGACTCTTAACTAAGTAAATGGCAAATGGCGGCCTTATTGCGTAAAGCGATTTCTTACAGACAGCCATAAGGTGAGGAAAAATGCAAAAAAATGAAAGATTGCGGGTACAAACCATAAGTATTTACTTATTTGTGTATTTTAATAAAAAAATATAATAATAAGTGCGACATGCGATTTTCTATGACACTAGAAAAATCAATAACGTCACAGGTTACTTTTGTCACAAATTCCATAGTAATTTCGTGTTTTGACGTTTAGTAAAAATCGTTGTCGACTGTTGGCCACGGCCGGCCACCCCTGGTCTACGCAAGTACCTACAAACGGTTACGTCCCGAAAACCAATAAACACTTTATGGAAAAAAGTAAAAGCCCCATGAATGTTTTCATGGCTTAATAAACCGGACATTATTGGGAGATAACTTCGGTAGATTGAAGCTTCCTTTATAATACTCTGTAAAGTTAGCACTGTACTAAGTGTATTTTTAAGGTTATTGAAATGACATTTGGCATTAAAAAGCTTCGAATATCTTTTTTTTTGACGTGACTTATTTGTAGACTCGCAAGTCTATCTCTTTATTTAAGAGCTGCGCTCTTGTCGGTGGAGTAATCGCCATTACTCCATAGATAGGGCGTGTAGAACGGTGGTTGCCCCAATCGCCTTCCGTTCCGCAGTACACCGACCAATTCGCAAGTACTTGGCCGGAAATTTCGGATACCAATACAGTGATCTTATGTACCTTTCGTGATGTTGTAAGAAGATAGGGTGGAAATAGTCAATGTGGTCCAGTGGTACACCGGTTTGAATCTCAAACGGGATCACCGATTCGAATCCCAGTACCGGACTTGCACCAGAAATGAGTTTTGATCTATCTGAAGCGCAGTTTTCACTTATACCATAGACCATTATAGACGGCGATACGGCTCACCGTGTAACAGAAAGTTCGGTGAGGTGTGGGTACTTAGTTCATCTTGCGGTGTATGTACGTCTTACTACCCCTTGTTATGTAAGAAGTTAAAAACTACACTTTTTAAAGTCTAACGCCATCTCTTTCCAGGTCTACCACAGCGATATCCGTCAAGAGACACAAAATGCGTAACTATCCGCGTCCACCGCTCAGGACGCGTAAAGTATGTACAATTTAGATTATTCAAATTCAAAAATAGCTTTATTCAGTAGGTAACATAGTTACACTTTGAATCGTCAATTTTTACATAACGAACTTCTCATCCGCCTAAAACGACTGCAGCTTCTCACAACCTGTATAGCCGGGGGAAAGACGCTGCTAGAAAAACCTCGGCACAGGGCCCTAAACGTACTTTAAAAAAAAATACTAACTACCACTATTACTTACTAACATAGCTTGTAAGTTTAACTACCAAGTGGTCCTATGTTGCCTAATTTTGATAAATAAGTATTCATCATCTCCCTAGCATTACCCCGTTTTTCACAGGGTCCGCTTACCTAACCTTTTGACAGGTCCGGATTTTTTACAGAAGCGACTGCCTTTCTGACGTTCCGACCCGCGAAGGGAAAACCAGTCCGATACAGGTTAGGTCACATACTGGGCCTGACACGATCGTCGGATTCTTCCGGAGCGATGGGCACGAGTCGTCATCCACTGGACACCTCAAGGCGGGCATAGAAGTCGAGGTAGACCGCGTAAAAGATGGTGTAACAACTGGCCGGAGATCGCGCAAAGTCGAAAGGAGTGGAAAAATCAAATTAAGGCCTTTGCCCAGCAGTGGGATCGAATAAGCTAGATAAGAATAATATTAAAATTCGTCCAAGTAACGGTAAATTACTTGATAGTAACTCAGTGGAAAGATATTACCAACATTAGCTAATACTAAGCATCGTAAGTTAAGTTTATTACCTGCGATATTTGCGTAGGTTGAGCAAACATGTTTCCATATGTTTCAGTTATTTATTAGCTCGGTTTCTAACTTAATATGTTAAATTCTGTCGCAGTTGGGTTAAATTGTGACAGTGTATGAATATATTGGATACATGTTTGTAAGTAGGCGAGGTCTATAAAGTAACTAGGTTATAAATATGTTATTTTTAGAGAATGTTTCGATATTTTTTTATAATATAGGCAGACGATGTGGTTTAGGGTCCAGCGTGACCCATATCACGCTTACCTAGCACATGCCTATTCACTCTAGCCTTAATTTCCCACCAGGTTAAGCAGATACTATTTGATACAGCGTTCTATTTGCTTCGATCCATGACATACTTCCCTTGCTTCCTCCACATCCATCAATAATTTCATACTAAACCTTTACTAAGGACATCCCCAATTTGGTCAAATAAGTCCTTCTAGGTCTTCCTCTGCTAGCACTGGCAACAACCTTCGAAATATACCGCTTCCGTAATCCAACTATAATTCTTCATCGACTGTCCAAACCAAAAAAACATTGCCTTCTCAATATAATTTTCTCGATTATTAACTAATTTTAATTTTTGTCGCATAAATCGTGAGTAGGTAAACAATAATAAGAAAATAACTAGTTACAATAAGAGTTTACATAAAACATAACTAACCACAACTCTTTGTACAGAATATAATATAGCACCAGGGTTGATCAGGTCGGTTATCCACCTCACAACCCACACGATAAAAAAAAGAAACCTACAAAATTACAGTGTACCAACTCCCGGTTCCTCTTCACCTTCAAACCTCGTACAAAACAGGCCAAGTTCATTGTACAATGAATTTATTGACGCAGACGAAAGAACTAGTAATTTTCGCATACGTCGCCTCATAAATATCAATTTGTGTAAAATTACAGGTTTAGTACAAGCACTAAAGTGATTTAGTGGTTTCGTGTTGTATTTCGGCGCTATGGTGAACTAATTTAATGTGTGATGAGTGAATTGGCAGGATCGTTGACTCCGGGCCGTAATGGGTTCAACACCGTGGTTGAATGTGCTGGTAATTATAAACAACCTTTCGTTACTACTGGGTTTTAAAGTATGAGGAATGGTCTACTGCGCAGCTGTCCTATTCATTGGCAAAAGTGATTAGACACCCCGTACAAAAATTTCATTCGTAACCGTGTGTCGTCTAACGGGTAAGTGAGAGAGACATATTCAATAATAATTTATCGACATGTGCATCACTATGTAGTACTATTATTTATTCTGTGGTATCACTCAGATTTAAAACCAATTAGGTACTTACGTAAAAAAATAAGTAAGTAAAGAAAATAAATTCACAAAAAGTTCACTCCGCTGCATTGAGTCGAGTACCTTCACAAATAGAAGTGGAACAAACCTTTTGAATTTATCCCATCATCTGTCAAATGTTTGATGGATCGCAGTGGGATCGGGTTTCATAATTTGTTTGCTTCTATTCAACCGATGATTGTGCCCTTGATTAAATAGTTGAAGCTTTTTCATAATCGTTCTTTTATTGGTTTTTAAATGATTCGATTATTTTTTAATTATTTATTTGAGTGGCAGAGTATTATTGAAAGTTTGGTAAGCCTAGGGGAAGAAAAGGTACCATTTTTATAAACGTTTTTAATGACAGACTTGTCAGATAAGTCAGTATTAAAATCAATAATGAAAATCATTTTAGCAATAACAAATATAATATGGAAAAAGTACTTACTAGTTCCCAATTGAAATATTTCATGATAAGACAACAATTTAATACTTTGATGATATAAATAAAAAAAATAAAAAAGTACTTAATATAAAAGGTACTTACCTATTCTTTGTCCAATTTTGTAACAACGACTATCGAAATACCATCGGCAAATGTAACAAAGTCTAAACGTAATTTTTAAAACGTTCCATTTCCCATCAGGCTCGTCGTAATGAACGTAAAAATCTTGAGCAGTTTCCTAATAAAACCACAAGTAAGGTATCGGGCACACTGTTTTACAGCCGAATTAAAGACGCCATCGCTGTAGCCGTCATAAAACCATCTCTTATTAAACCACTACGGTTTACTATTATTACGTCGAGCCAACTTGGAACGTCATTATTTTGAGCGTAGACTACTTCTTTTTTCTCTAGCTCCTTAGGTTCTTTTTAATTTGGAACGAGATTTGAAGTTAATAAGATTAAATCAAAATTATAGCTAATGTTGTTCACAGGACCTCATAGCTATGTTAAAACTATTCAATGACAATAGTACTTGCTGAGTACATCCTTTGTCCAACAAATTAATTACATTAATTACTTTTATAGGTACATAATTATGTTTGTACATTTGTGAAGGAAGATAATGCGTCAGATTACTGAAATTAATTACATTATCTCTGATATTATATCGTGTTCTGATTTTGGATTCATATACTTCAATATTATTTTTTATAGATTATATTATTGCTATAAAATCAGCCTTCACGCAGTTTAAAAAAGTACCGGAAGTTCAGAGGAGTTTCAAATTATACCTTAATGTTTTTGATATAAAAATACGTATCGTAATTTCAGAAAACAGAAGAATATTTCTCCATTAAATCCTGTCTCCGATGTCATTTCCTGCGTTTACATACATCTTGTTATTATAATCTAATTTGAAATTGTTTAAATTACTTTATCGTTATTTGGTATCATTATCTTTCATGAGGCGGTCAAGACACAATTACACACTGATGATACTGCTTCTTGATGGCGATTTCAAAATTGATTGCTTTTTTGAGAACTGGTGTCGAATGCAAATTGTGTCAGCAAGTTAATTTCAAATTGCAACCTACTCTGGAGTTCGCAAAGCCAAAATCACACTGACACTGGCTATAGTATTAAACAGAACGACCTCAGTACAATTATTGTTTATATTTCAATAAGATGACATTTTACAGTCGTCTCAATGCACGGTAAGAATTAGATATGTCAAAGTACGTAAGCTGGCGTTGTGACGTTCAAGACGTTTTTAGTTTCGTTTTTTTTTTTTTTTTAAAAATACTACGGGTCTTTCACAAGTTACAATAAAACTTAAATGTTTTAATCTTGTTATAACGACCAAATATAAAGATGAAGAATTTCAAATATTAAATACCCAACTAAGAATCTCAAATCTCAATCCATTACCTGGAATATTTAAAAAGTATTTTAATATGGAAAGGAAGTGGTTACCTAATCTTATTCAAATGTCAAACGCCAACAATTAAAGGAATGAATTGTATCTCGCGTACAATCAATGATAGAAGTGGTTGGATTTTTGTGAGTTTCAATTCAATAATTATATTCAAACAAGGAATTTAACTGCAGTTTTACATTTATAAAAAAGTGCTTTTATAAACAATATTCAAGTATCATTTCTTCATACTCTAAAATATTTAGATATAAGATAACCAAAGAAAAATATAATATATAAAAACTAGGTAACCTAACTGACCATTGCTATAATTTGTAACTGAAAACACGTCCAATTTTGTACCAATTGAGATACAAAAAAGTGTCTTAACTGATGGACGGACAGCAAAATTATCCTATAAGGGTTTCGTTTTTCCTTTCAAGGTTGGGAATCCTAAAAACTGAAATAAGTAAGCTGTAAGTAATGATTAGTAAAGTAAAAATAACGGCTTGACAACCAGAGTTCATTTTACTTAGTATATAGGTACACTTGGACATCGAACTCAGTTTTAAACGCATGAGAGTACGACTGTACAGAATTGTCATCAATCTTACTCCCGTCATTAGATGGTATTTGGTTTTTGGACAAATATTTAGCTTTGTTGAAAGCTGACGAGGGCAGGTGGTAAAGCTTGAGATATACACTGGGGGCATTGCGTTTATCTTTTTTATTTCATTATTTAAGGTGAGGAAAGAAGGGCTTGCAATAGTTTGTTAGCTACGAGTAATAGTTGTAATTCAAACTACGAATGTACGAACTATGACTTCGTTTTTGTATTGCATGAGGTACAATATATAACTTTCTTATTCGTTTAGTGTGTTTTTGGTGTACACACGCTGTTTATACATAATGTGTATGCCATATTATGAGATAAAATAACCATGTGAACACCAATATTGTAATAATTGAAATATAGATAAGTATATAACATAATCTTAAAGGGGGTGGCCTATGCCCAGCAGTGGGAGTCGTACGGCTGATGATGTTGATATAACATAATCGCAGATTGCCTAAAACTCTTAACAAAATGGCATACAAGTTTTGTTATAATGCTAAAAAAAACAGATCTAGACAAAAGATAAAATGTCTTATTCATTTTTTTACAAAAGCTTATGTTTTTGTTTTTATGATTCCAAAAAAAATATTACAAATGAAACTGAATATAAAATAGTAAGTAAACATAAAGATTTGTACAATATTGTAGAATAAAGGGCTTGATATTGTTGGTATTATAAAACCCATTTACAAAGACAATAAGCTTGCAAATTATCGCACAAGTATAATAATAAGCAAAAGTTTACGATCTCGCAGATTGTAAACCGCCATTATGGTATTTATAAACTGACGCATTTATTGCTATGTTTATTGACATTTAAAATGTAAACTTCCTAGGTGGTCTCGAAAAAGACGGGACCGAATAGGTACCGACATTGATTGGCAAAAACTTTTGTTTGTAGCTGTACTTTATTAAAATATAGCTTTTTTATTTATTAAGTAAATAAATTACTTCTGTCGTGTAGATAGTAATCTACACTAAGCTAAACACTAACATATACTTAATATTAAGCAGCCAAAGCATGGCTAATGTAACAACTACGTACTAAAAATCTGATTTTTTTTATTTGCCAAAACGCGCCAAAGCCTATCGAAAAATAAATCCTACATTTAAGAATCCAATATAATCTCCTATTTAATAACACGACCAATTGGTCTAACAGAAAGCTCGGTGAGGTGTGGTTACTGAGTTCATCTTGCGATGGATGTACAGTCATGAGCAATATCATGTACCCACTTTAGAACCCTGTCGCACTATCATATTTGACATTTAGTGAGACTTACGGTTTAATTTATCAAAAAAGTCAATGCGACATGGTTTCAAAGTGTATATATATTAGCACTCGTGACCGTACCTTTAACTACTTACTGTAAACGGTAGCATATGTTATGATGACCATTTTTTTAGAAAAAAGAAGCGTTTCCATATTCAAAAATCTTTACATTCCTTCACACTGAATTCCTACTCTCGAAACTTTTTCCGCCGTTGCACTGGCAGCAGCCATCTCATCAAAATACATGTTTCTTTTCACAAAATCTACAACATCCGCGTGATTCATCGATCCACCCCAGCATATTGCGTCGCAACTGTAAAATGAAATTGATCGTAAAGCAACCCTCAGACATTACTTCACCCTAAGATGACCACCTCACAACAACTGTTTATTAGCAGGGAGTTTTATGGTACCCTGAGGCTTCAGAACACTGTTGATGAGGTTTTTGGTTCCTCTCTCTGAGCTAAAAGAATCGATAGTCGTTTGTCGTGGTGTTAAAAAGGCATTGTGTTTAATGTGGATGGTGAAATAGCTGCAGAAAATTGAGAATGAGACACAAAATGGTGTTACAGATCACAACCCTAAACAGCCCATATACGTCCCACTGCTGGGTATAGGCGTCCCCTCAATCAACAATAGGTCTACCACGTTGCTCCACTGCGGAACTGCGGTGGGTTACAGATCTGTAAAAGAAAATTTATTGAACAGTCCTAAATATTATATCGAGGATAATTTTATTTATTATTGAATAACCTTAGATATTATATCAACAAAAGTTTTTGACAAGTTCAAGAGGTAGGTAGTACTACTAATTAATAGCAATAATATTTTGATACCATAACGAACTCTTCAAGAGTAATCTAAAACAATATCTGATCATTAAAAGCGCTGAAGTAATTACCTCTAGTATTTATCGAGCCTAACGAAAGACAGGCATCAACTTCTCAGGCTGGAAAGGCGAAGAACTTTAGATCTAAACACAAATTGTTTACAAAAGACCTAAGTCAAAGAATAACAAATTCAATTTTCTAACTTTGAGAATCTTTAAAAACTTTACATTAGTTTGTTAAAGTCGGAACGTAAACCAAAGTTCAGAAGAGTTCGTATAATATAAATCCTGATGTAATTTGATGTAGCCCTTATAGATGTGCAGCAAAAAACGATCTCAGCCACCGTATCCAATCTGAACTAGTGAAAAATGAACCGCTATTATCCTTACTAAATTATTATAGGATATAACCGGTACTACGGTAACTCGCCTGAAGATGGCGATATGATTATGAGAAATATTTAATAGACAATAAAAATGTTAGAGACTAAAATGTTAAATTTATGAGAAATGGATGGAAAGATTACCATTCCCTTCATCTATTTAATTATCTTGTTGGAGCCTATCAACTTCAAAAAAAGGACAAATCATTTGGGTAGAGTTTTATTTTGACATGCCTTTTTAGATTTGTCTCCGTCTAGACAGGTATGGAAAAGCGACTTACTTAGCCAGACAAAGATTTTGTTATCAATATAAAACTGTAAAAAAAATTAGGCACAATTTTTTCCAAAAAAAAAAATGAAAAAATGATATACATACAGACGTATTTTTGTATTTACGTATTTATTTTTTAAATACATCTAACTAGTATTACAAAGTTCACTAACTCGCCTTGACCGTTAGTTATCCTATGAAGTATATTTTTCAGTTATTTTTTTTCACCAAAATCCCTTCAAAACCAATGGTAAGGGCGTCGCAGGGGCCAGACGTCGTAACTTTACGATTTGGACTTTACTGCACCAGCCCTGCACCGGTGGGGAAAAAATAAATTGGAAACGCACGCCCCCGTGTACCTACGTTTTATGGGACGCGCACCGGCAGACGTGCGCGACTGTACTTCACCTAGTAGGTGGTTATAGATAGTTTTCCATTTGTTTTAGGGTTTTTTTTTTGTTTAAAAAAAGTTTTTTTTTAAGATGGGTTTGCTCTTGACTTCGTCATTCGACAAAATCATAAAATTTTAACGTAACATTCTGTACATAATCAAATAAAGGCTTTTTGATAATTGTTTTTATTCTTCTTCTTATCGTGTCGATGGCAAACTACATAGTATCGGCCCAAAACTTGGCAACAAGTATGGCGCTATCTGCAGCGCTCATCAGATCCTCCTGCGTACAGGTGTTCGGGCACGCAGGACACGATGTAAGATGTTCCATCGTAGTATCTGTGAATTTTTGATCATCATAAGCTAGAAATCATCCTCTGCTGGCGTCCTCCAAGGCTCTCCACAATGACCGATCCTCTGCTGCCCGCATCCAGCGTTTTCCCACGACCTTCAGATTTTTTGATATTTGCATACTAATAATAAATAGCAGGATAGAGAATCTGTAACACTGATATAATACCATGTTGTGACTCTGGTAGGTCGTTTAGGATGGGTATCCTAAGCGACACATCAACAGACACTCACACACACACACACACACACACACAACAACAACAACACAACACCAACACCACATCATAGAAGAAAAGCTACAAGAAAAGATAGTATGGAAGACCAAGAAGAGCGTAAATGGAACAAATTAAAGAAAAGGTGAACGTCGTGTCTTATAAGGAAAGATAAGAATGGAGAATGCTACATCGACAAGAGCGTTGCTGATAAATGAGTTGTCACGTTCTTATCACGCGAATCAAATAGGTTGTACTTACTAGGGTAAATAAAACGGTATATAGAAATAAAACCAAGTTTATTGACATTAAATCCCTAGCAAGTACATAGATCGGATCTCTGGGTCGCAGGTAATTTGATACTGGCTGAGCACCCTTGGTGCAGTAGGAAAACTACCACTTCCCTGTAACTCTTCCCACGACGACACGGGGTACACCGGCGCGCGCAGCAGGGCAGCAGAAACGGTGGGGTAAGTACAGGACCGAAAGTGGATCCAGCGGGTTGTAGAACCCGAAAGGTGAAGCGGTAGAGGTAAGTACAGGACCGGTAGTGGGTCCTGCGGTTGTAGAACTCGAAGGGTGAACCCTGGAACCCGGAATTAGTCATTTCAAGAATTGTCCGAATTCCCAGTCTGACTGCCACATGCCGATTCCTTAGCTTGATTGAAGATGGGAAGTGGATAGCAAGCAAGCTTAGCGATCTAAGATGTGGCTGTCAGCAAATTACACACAATAAAAGTGAATTTAGCAAAATAAATTTAGAAAAAGAACAAAGAACAAGATAAATTTATGGTAGGTAGTTGTTTTTAAAAAACTATCTAACAAAATAGTAAAATTGAATATTTTAAGCTGAATAATTTTAATAGTAACGATATTAAACGTATTTTGTACATTATTATTGTTCCATTTAAGAATTATTTAAACAAGGAAAGTACTTAGGTACAAAGATAACTTTACGTTGGTTAAGTAGAATTAATTTAGAAAAATTGACAATTTAAATGTTGTTTTGAACATAAAAGATTGCTAATTATGATATAAAATAAGCACTAAAGCGTGAAAATACATTTACCCGATGATTATGAAAAATGACAGTCATGCAATGAACAAAGAAAGCATGTACTAGTCTACGTTGATATTTAAACTAATAAAAATAGTAATTGCTACACTTACCCAATTAATGGGGATAACACAATACTATAAATTATTATATCGTAGACAAAATTAGTAAAAAAAAGTACCTATTAAAAAAATATACGAGTAATCGAGGTGTTCTCGCTACAAAGGCAGAAGGATTGTGTCGAACATCCGATCGGAAGAGTAACGGCTCGGCTGTGGAATGTAGGTACGGCTACCTACGCAATGTGATAATTATTAAAGTCGTACAATATTAACGGAATTATTTTGTAAATAGCTATGTTTTGTTAAATTAATTAGTATATGTTTATTTATGTAATAATATTTTAGTTTTAAGCAGTAGTTTTTAAGTGTTTTCAATGATAACTTTTTGATAGTTCCTAACAGAAAAACAAGAGCAATTACACTCAGTAGTAAAACGCGGCAGGCGTTACAGAGTGATGTGTAACTCTAAGCGAATCAATGATTTCTGTTTTAATCATTTCAGACTCAGATATGTTATCAGATAGTTTGACAACAAGTGGTTAAACCGGCTTTTCTAATCTTATTTGAATACGTCTCTAAGTTACTTAACCCTTACACGCTTTGCGTTTATGTTCCTGCGTGGTCTATGACATGTCGCAGAAAAGGGCATAGCACTAATTTTATGGTCACTAAACTCAAACTAGCTTTCGTCTTAGGTTTACATTCGCACAATTGAAGTTTTGCACTAAAAAGATGGAGAGTTTCGCACAAAATTGTGCCTTAATGAAACCTTGTGCTTAAGTGTTAATAAGAACAATATATAAATATATATACAGGGAGTCCTGTTAAATAATAGATCAAACGGTAGTGGAAGATAGCTCACCTAAAATTAATTTGATAAGAACTAAAAAATTCTTAGAGTTGCGAATTTTTCTCTTTAGTTTTTAGTTCTCCACATAATCGAATGTTATTTTTCGGATTGGATTTTTGTAAATTATTTTAGAATAGTATACGTATTCTGCACAGCAAATTGTTTGCTGTTAAAGTTAAAAAAAACCCAGTTCGAATGTTAAATTCACTTTTTTTCTGGTGATATAACTGAACTTTAATAAACTTTAAAACTTTTTAACAACGTAAAAGTGAAATAAAACTGTTGAAATGTTTAATTTTGAGTTGTGATCAAGCGCTGTTGTCACTACTGTACTCGTCCCAAAATATAATTTTCCTCCAACATTACTTTACGTGACACTTTCCAACACCATTAAGAACAAGCTAAAGCAATAAGTTGTGAAATTACATTTGCAAGTACACTAGTAATGTCCGCCTGACTCCACGCCCCGACAACTAATGCTGATTGAGCAAATGACTATAAATCGAGCACTTTATTATGTACATACCTACTGACTAATGTTTACTAGGGCATGGGGGATAATCTTAGCGACTTTGAGGAGCTCGCAATGGTTTTACTGCAAGCGTAATCCCAAGAGAAGATAATTATTGTGTTTATTTGATTTTATTCGTCTGCTTGTAATTCTATTACTGATGTGAGATCAGTACTTATATTCTTATTATTAATACCAATAAACTAATCTCGGCTGAGATTGCCCTCAATATCATGCTCAAGTCCATGTTTTTATATAAGAACTGTCACATTGACATGATCTTAAGGGCAGTCTCAAAGCTGAGATTAGTTTATTAATACCACCCTAAATATCCCTTTTTCAAATTCTAATACATAATAAAATAACACGTCAAAAGCAGAGTTTCGGCATTTAAATACAATTAGTAATGAGTAATTAACATATCTAACAATGAATCTTTGTATTCTTTTAAAGAAAATAATTGTTATTTATTTTTTTTATTAATTTGATAGTACAATAACATAAAAGAAAACGAACGTCGTGTCTTATAAGGAGGTGAAGTAATTGGTCTTTTAATAGACAACAATGGAGAATGCTACACAGACAAGAGCGTGGCTCTTAAATTAGTGATGACATAACAATAACACAACACAACAATACATAACAACAACATAACAATTAGCGAATCTTGATCCTCGCCAAGAAATACAACAATTTGTACCCGATTACCTTTCCCACGTTTTGTCCCAGATTGAAAGGACTTGGCCTCTCAAAGTTTTTTATTTAAATACCGCTGCATTTTTCCCTTGCAGTGTTAAAAAGTCGGTAGGTACGGTACCGGCAATTACTTTAAAGTTGCACTAAACGGTACAATTGTGGGGCGTTTACTGTAATTAAGGTTACAGGCTTCATTCGTTAATGTTTACTGTGAAATGAGACGGACGGACGGACCTAAGTGGATGTAGAGCGAGTATGTAGTTTATGCGGTTAACTTTATGCTGCTCTGATTTTTTTTTTTTTGGCGTGGGTCTAACGCGAGTAATCCTTAATTTGAAGTGCCGAAAATATTAAAAAAAAATAACTTGTGAATACTTTTCATCGAAGTTCTAAACATACTAATCGAGAACCAAGAAAGAGCCTTTTTGAAAAATCACTTTCAGATGTAATTTTTCTTTTAACAATACCTCGCAATAGACAAGCTAGTAAGGCACTTTCCAGGCTACGTTCACCAACAATAAGATAGATTGTGATAATTACCTATTTTCTCATTACTCGGGTACTTACATAATTATTCCAAAATACAATGTAATGGCAGAACCGATGGCCGCTGGGGCGGAAAGGTTCTAGAATGGCGACCACGTGTCGGACGACGCTCAGTGGGTAAGCCTGCTACAAGGTGGACCGACGATCTGGTGAAGGTCGCGGGAAGTCGTCGTGGAGATCCTTGGGGGAGGCCTATGCCCAGCAGTGGACGTCGTACGGCTGATGATGATGATGATGATGGCAGAAGTATGTATATAAAAAATGTTGCTTGATATTTGGATCACAATATTACGTATAGAATTACGTTGCTATGTTCTTTTTATGTTGAAAGTCCTTTTTTTCAATCCAAATAAAATTTGTGGTCTCAATTTTACCCGGATTGAAATCAATTGGAAGAAAACGAGATTTTGTTGAAGAAAATCAAATTAGAATATATGACTTTACTCTATTTTTTGGAATGGACAACAGTACCTATAAGACAACCTAGTTGTTTACCCCAAAAAACTTGTTACATGTAATATAAAAAAAACAGTATTTCCCGTAAACACTTTCATATCTTTCCAAACTAAACTATTTTGAACAATATGAAATATGTTATCTGTAAATACCTCTTCCGTTCTCCTTTAAAATTATAGTCAACATCAAAAAGGCACTTTCTTTCAAATAACAGCTTATGGTATTAAATGTTACCCCTAATGGCCGCCACTAAGAGACTGTCCCTACAATGTCTTCCACTTGGTCAACTAGAGGATTACAGTCTACTTATGGAAATAATAAATTGTTTCATTTTGAAGACGTTTTCAAAATTTTCACTAGGACAGATGTTTATTTTAGGTACGTTTTTAATGTTCGATTACCGTATGAATTGTGTCGAATTAATTTTACAACAATCATTTTAGCAGATTCTAATTTTTAAATGTTACAATAAATATGTGAGTAATAATGTCCTTATATGTTGCAAAATTAACTGAAAATACTTTTTAGAGACAATTTTCCTCTTGAGCCTCAAAGCAGTCAAAACATTTTCACTATTTTTTTTTATATCTTTCCCGTGTTTATAACTAAGTTACATTATTACTCCACCTAGTACGAATCGTATATTCTAAGTTATTTTTGTCCTACATTTAATATAGAGCTTATCTCATTATATTTGACACATGATTTTATTTATATCTAATCGACCTCAAACACCGAGTAATTATAGTCGTAAATAATCTTCGTCTCATCCGTTCCATTATAATGAATGATGAAATGAAATGAATGAATGAATGATAAACTCACCGTTATAATATCTCGAATATTATCGCTTCCGTTGAAAAGCCAGTTTTCATATCTAGTTAAAACCAGTTTGCATACATTTTGTTGATCTTACTTTTCTGAGTTTGTATCTTTATTTGTTAAGACGGGATCAACCGGATATTCGCCGTAAACCACCTCAACCAATTTGCAGTGGAGCAGCGTGGTGGAGTATGACCGTACCGCTTTATGGAAGAGGAGGCCTGGAGCGTTCATAGGCTGTTTAATACTTGAAGTTATAGGTATAGTCAGTAAGTTCATTTCCATTCTAACCCGGCGTTGCTCCTTGACATTTGTCTCACAAAATGCCGGCGTATCAGGTTCCACTAATCTTGTAACACTTAACACAAATCGTGAGAATTGTCTAGTTAATGGTGTATAAATTGCTTATTTGTTCACCACTTGATTACTAAATCACAGCTTGTTTAGTAAAGGCTTTTGGCTCTTTGTCTGGAAATAACGTTATATTAGAATCAAAGATACTTATTGTCATTATTTTCACAAAAGACTTAAATTATATCGACAGAGACGTAAGGCGCTAGTTATTCAAAATCAGAAGCTATTGGTACCAGACGGTCTTCCCCCATTGACCTTACCTTACTGCTTATCGCGTTGGGATAATAAGTAGCGAATCACCGTCTACTCATTTTATCCATGTTTACCTAAATCAGTGGAGCAAGCGCCAAAGTTCCTCATAACTCGAGAATCCTGGTCCACACCTCATTCCTTTCCATAATCTACAATAGTAGAGGCATGCCTCCCCCAATTATAAATGGTCTCTCATTCAGCGGTTATCGCTATCGACCCACTAGGGTCGATTAATTCTTTCAAATATTATTCCTCTCAGACGACGCCCTGAGCTGAAGTTCGCGCCCAATTGGGCACCCTCGGGCCTATTGTCTTAAATTTTGTACCGGGTGAGAGCCCTTAGCGCTCCCCATTTATCCGGCCAAGTAGTTAATGCCATCTGCGGCAAATCTATAATAATAAGTCACGTAAAAAAAGGGACTTAATAATAGCTGGCGAGTTACTTCTTCAGTGATATAGACGTGATACTATGTTCACATCACATCATCAGCCCATTAACGTCCCCACTGCTGGGGCACGGGCCTTCCCTATGGATGGATAGGGAGATCGGGCCTTAAACCATCACGCGGGCCCAGTGCGGATTGATGGTTATTAACGACTGCTAATGCAGCCGGGACCAACGGCTTAACGTGCCTTCCGAAGCACGGAGGAGCTCGAGATGAAAACTTTTTTTTGTGGTCACCCATTCTATGACCGGCCTTTGCGAAAGTTGCTTAACTTCAACAATCGCAGACCGAGCGCGTTTACCACTGCGCCACCGAGCTCTTCCGATTCTATGTTATTTAATATTTACACCAAACTTCTAAAACTACATACCTAACATTTAAAGGACTGGTACTTCATGCAACTAAATCATCATAACGTTATTCAAATACCCTAACACCTACGCACAGTGGTCCATCCCCCGGGTGTAACTGGACAAAAACTGGAACAATTCAGGTGTAAACTTAAACTGTAGCGATACAGCCGACAAAACCACGTTATTAACTGTTAATCGTCGGGACAAAGCCCTTGAGAGTTATATGGTCACTTTGGTTCCCGCCGACTTTGTTCGGCTTTTTGTGCCCATCATTCGGTTTTGTTGACCACTGGGATAGATAGTGCGGATTATAAGTCTTGGTATTTTTTTTTTATTTTTTTTTTTTCATTATATCCTTAATATAAATACATGGTATTTACTACTTGGTACTTTTGTAACTTAGGTAGATTGTTTCATTTACTTTAGTAAGTATAGACTTTTAAAACGTATTTTTATATACGTATATAGGGGGTGGTTTCCTATTCAAATTGGCAGTTCTATCACACACTTCCGGAAAGTTTACATTCTTTTATAATAAACAACTTTGTATCTTTTTCTGAGATTTTCCATACAAAACCCAAAAACGTAATACAATAAATTAACGATCCTTTTTATAAAATAGCAAGAATATTATTCGAATATTATAGGTAAGTACATAAAACAATTGAACTCAACCATAACTTCACGCAAATGTACTAGCTGGTAATCGACATCCCAAGCAAAACTACAATTATTCAAAAAAAGATAAACAAGTATCAAAACCACTCCACTCATTCACAAATCGGCGGCATTTCGCAGTCACAATGAAAGTTTAAAAGCGTTTTTGTGCGCGCACGCAGACACACAGGCTTCGAAAGTTGCGTTCATCACTGTATTGTGATTTCTTTTACTTACAAGTTTATTTTGGACATCTTCATATTTTTGTCGTGTGTTACAGACTGCTGGACTGGGAGGAAAGAGAAATGTCAAATGCGTTCAGCTGCTTATCATCCTCTCGCATTTCATGGACTATCTTTATCTTTTTTTTATTTATTTACTTAATTAAAATTTGAGTATACAGTTTCGACGCATAGCATCGCTAAACCAGGAATGGTTTGTCTCGATGCTAGGTTTCCTGTCATCAATCAATTTATACAATATTCAAAAACATTATATACATCAAGAACAATTAAAGTACAGAACATAATAAAATAAAAATAATGTTGTGGGTAGTAGGACATCTGTTTCCCTCCAACATTTTTGGGACAAAAATCTTTGCCATCTGCGTTAAAGGATTAGTCCATTTGTTACTTCTTTTGTTATTTATGAAAAAAACTTAACATATTTATCGATATACCGCTAATTTCTACATGTTATACAACCTGAATAAATTAAATTGTATTCAATACCATTAGAGGTCGCTAAACGAATTACAAGTCAATTTACACTGACATCTTGTATAACTAAAGAAAAATTCAATGAAAAATCGAATACGTAGGTACGGTCACGAGCATTAATATGTATACACTTTGGTACCATGTTACATTAACTTTTTTGACAAATTAAACTGTAAGTCTCACTAAATGTCAAATATGTTAGTGCGACAGAGTCCTAAAGTGGGTACATTATTTTGCTCATGACTGTACAAATGGGTACCTACTTGTGAAATATTCTCCAGGACTTATACCTACCCGTGTTTCGTTTATTACAAGTGTGATCTGGAAAATGTTGAACCTTTTTAACCGACTTCAAAAAAGAAGGTGGTTATATCAGATCTGTTTGAAACACGAATTTGTCTGACATATTTTACAGACATAAATAGCTTTTTGTTACTAACTAAATATGGACTAGTTTCCGAAATAAATATTTTGAATTGAATTGAAATGGTTTTGAAAAACTACCGCGGAGTTTGAAATTAGAAGTAGTTCTCATAAGGAGAGTAAATGAACAAGAGATGTCCAAAATATAAACCTATTGGTATTTTAAGCACATAATCTAAGTGCTAAATTCTACAACTATCATCAGAAAACTGCATAATTAACACTTGTAATTTATATATCTCATTTTACTATTCGACTTATTCTCGAATTTTAAGTAACAATGAGTACCACGTTTGAGCGCTTTTGTTGATGACGTCACAGGATAGTATATCCATATAAAATCTAAAGAAAACTTCCGTTATAACGTTTCGTAAAAAGTATCTCATTTGACTAGGTTGTCAAGTAGCCTATTAAAAACATAACTTTTATAGACCCCGTCTGGTACTTGTGGATAACTGTATAATTTCTGCTTAATTATGTGGTTGGTAGGCAACCAATTGCTAGGTCTAGTCTAGCAGTTTCTAATAAAACCTCTTTAGGATCTACGATTACTTCGTTTTCTGCTTTTAATATAATACACTTCTCATCAAAAAAATCGAAACACTTCCGTTTTCATTGTTTCTGTCCGAATTTAACACAAAAAAGAATTCATACGATGAAAAAAAATACATAAATGTATAGCTGGCAGTTTGGCCATTACAGTAATAAGCGAAAATTCTAAATTCAAAATTAGAATTTCATTTGTTTATCTTATAAACGAAATGAATCACTGTTTTGAGACAAATGTGTGTTTAGGGTTGGAGTACATTTAGCGTTTAAAAACTAAAAATTGGCGCCTATCCTTAAACTCTTTGTTTTTTATTTCAATACTGTGACTTTGGGACGTCTGAAAAAAGGTTTTTTTTCTAAAACGTATGGATACTTCGCCCACAGAAGCCGCCCAAGTTGTGGCATTGCTGGATTCTGGCCTTAGTCAGCGTGTTGTGGCTGCAAGACTGCATCTAAGCCTGTCATCTGTTCATCGAGTCTATAAACGTTATCGGGAGACTGGTTTGTTCACGCGCCGTTCAGGATCTGGCAGGAATCGGGTCACTTCTGAGCGAGATGATCGATTTATTGTAACAACTTCTTTAAGAAATCGACGCCTTACCGCTTTTCAACTGCAGCAGCGGCTTCGTGTTGTACGAAGGGTGGCTGTAAGTGACTCTACAATTAGAAGAAGGTTGAAGGATCGTGGACTGGTACCGCATAAGCCAGCAAATGGGCCGAAATTAACTGCAGACCATCGAAGAGCGCGCCTTAACTTTGCACGTGAGCACCTAAATTGGTCATACCTACAGTGGAGCAAAGTTCTCTTTTCTGATGAGTGTAAAATTATGCTGTATGGTAACGACGGAAGGAACAAGGTCTACAGAAGAGACGGAGAACGCTATGCACAATGCTGCATTGAAAAAAAGGTCAGCTATGGTGGCGGTTCGTGGACGGTTTGGGGAGGAATCAGCGCCGACGGTAAGACAGAGCTTGCTTTCGTGTCTGGGCCACGTCTGCCTGCACTAAACTGTCATCGGTACGTCGAAGAGTGTCTCGAGCCTCATGTGATGCCCTATGCACATTTTATTGGCAACGGCTTCATATTCATGCACGACAATGCTAGGGCTCACACCGCGGGCGTCGTACGAGATTATCTTAACGAAGTCGATATCTCTATTATGGAATGGCCAGCAAGAAGCCCGGACATGAATCCCATTGAACATCTGTGGGATGAATTAAAGAGACGAATTCGAGCAAAAGATCCTGCCCCAGAAACACTTAGCCAGCTGCAAGATGCAATCCAAGAGGAATGGGACAATATACCACAGCATGTGATCGTGACTCTCATCCGATCGATGAAGAACCGTATGGAAGCAGTAATTAGAGCTCGGGGAGGGAATACAAGTTATTAAATAAACGTTTTTTAGCTTTTTTTTTCATTTACGTGTGTTGTTTTATCCATTTCCTTTATACTCCATACGGAATAAAAATGACTCATTTAACAAAATACGAAACCTATGAAAAATTCATTTAAATTTAGAACATTAACATTAAGATTTGATAAGCTCATATTACTCACTATTAAACGACATTTAACATTTATTCCTAAATGTACACATTTTTCTGATAATCCTGACAAAACGTAAACTTGCAAGGTGTTTCGATTTTTTTGATGAGAAGTGTATATGTATTACCTATATTATATTGAGTACGGTCACGAGCATTAAAATGTATACACTTTGGTACCATGTCACATTAACTTTATTGACAAATTGAACTGTAAGTCTCACAAAATGTCAAATATGTTAGTGCGACAGAGTCCTAAAGTGGGTAAATTATATTGCTCATGACTGTACAACTATCTTTAAAATAAGATCAATATTATAGTAAGTTATTTAACATCATTTTTATAATTATGACAGAATGTGAGTCAAGAACTCAAATATTCGCTTTTTTTTTAAGAATAATGAAATCAAAATAATAGAAAGTTGTCGATTGAGTAAGAAGAAAAATAAAGATCCGTATCCGCGGATCTTGACACCAAACATCCGTATTTTAATCCGTTCCTGCGGATATACCACTATTAACGTTCCGGCACACCACTACTCTTATACCTATAGCGAAATCTTAGACACTTTACTAATGCACCACATTTTTTCCATTGAAGATGTTGTCATATATTAAATATAATGGTTAATAGAGCTGTTCGTTCGTGCTAAACTATGCTGTACGCAATTTCTACCTACCCGATAAGAAGAATCTCCGGACTCCAACATTATTGCGCAAAGCTTTTCATAGCCAGTAATCCGGTATTTCATAATACAGGTAAACATTTTTCTATACAACTTGTAAGTAAAACCCATCTTTACATCGTCCCACAACGTGTTAATCTTTCACAAATATGGCCGCCGGTTCATTGTGATATAGTTATTGTATGGACGTGTAAATTGACCGCCTGGATCCGTATTATTATGCATGTTTAGTGTTAAGTGACCTAAGGTGGTCCCCATTCGCACCTAACCCTTTTTCCTGTAATATTATTCGAAATTGAATTTGTTTAGTCAAGTTAAAAGGTTCTTGAGATATTTTATTTAATACTTGATCACGGTAGAGTATATATTTCAACAAAATATTTTCTAACTTTTTATTAAACCTATTTTGAAGTGGGTTGCACTTTTTTAATTGCTTCTTATTTATTTGGGACCTTTTAAGGGGGTCCATATACTCTTTAATATAAGATATAAACTGTATATAAGTATAAAATGATACGTGCAACCTGCAATAGCACAGCGTTGTAGAGCATATTCTATGCCACCTCTGATGAAGAAGAAGAAATAAGGCTTCTGATCACTGAGCTACCAATGTAAATCACTCTGATCATAAAACGCGATCCAAGTAGTATTCTATGAAACCATGACCCCATGAGATCGATACATCCGTTTTCTAAATACTAAACCACTCCTCTCAACTTCATTCCATTTCTACGAATAAATTCCGTGTTTGACATTTCTCTATTCAGGTTAATATCAGTTTAGTTCAAGTTACAACTAAGTGTAATTGAATCGGACAGCCCTTTCATAGGTCTGTACTATAAATCTCCTATAGTGTAGATATGGTCACAACTTGAGGTAACAAAGTAATTGCTCTTACAAAACTTGCTATGTGAAGGTACCACGCTTTAGGATTGTTGAAAACAGTCCCAATGTAACGTTCCTTGGTACTTGTAACTTATAAGCATCAAGTTGTAAATAAGAAAAATCCTGAATCACGCCTAGCAGATGTTTAACATACATAAATTCACAATTATATCCCAATTGCGGTAGTCAGAGGTACATCCATACTACATAAATAGCGTATATGTCCCACTGCTGGCCACAGGCCTCCCCTCAATCAACCGGAGGGGGGAGGTACATCCATCGCAAGATAAACTAAAACCCACACCTCACCGAGCTTTCTGTTCGACCAACATGACATGTTTAAATATTACTTTTATATTTTTTACCTAATCACGTTTTGTACTTTTAGTACTAAGTTGTTTCGAACATTATTCTATTCTATGTTTTTTCTACATCGACTTCGCAAAAAAGAATTTATTTACAACCTACACAAAACAAAGTAGGCAGACTTTCACAGCTTTTTCGAATCGGTTTTTTGAAGACACTCAGCGCTACTTTACAGGAACAAAAATGCCATTACGATTGGGCTGCGAAGAAGACATAATTATAAATGATTTGGTATCATTAAATTAATAAAAAAAAAGACAAACTCCAAAGAAATTCTCACGTGTACCGTCCCTACAAAACATGTTGACCAATAATTGAATAGTTTTCAAGCATTAACCCATGACTTGCTGGTGAGGTAATTGTCAGTCATTCTTGGGTTTAGTTCAGCTTGTAAAGCTTGCCAAACATGTTGAGGACGGGATGGTCCAATACAGTGATGCGCCGTTCCCATAAATTTTCCTAAAGTGGTAATGTTCCCGTCTTCTTCTTCTTCTATCGTGTGGGTTGTGAGGTGAATTACCAACCTCATCAACCCTGGTGTCAGGGTTACTATTGACCGCCAAAGGCCCCTGACATGACTCATATAACGACTACGTACTTACATCAGTAAATAGTAACTTGGATCAACAGCTTAACATGCCTTCCGAAACACGAATCGTCTTACTTTCGGACAATCAGGTGATCAGCCTGTAATGTCCTAACCAAACTAGGGACCACAAAGTTATTTTTGTGATATGTCCCCATCGGGAATCGAACCCAGGACCTCCGGATCGTGAGCCCAACGCTCAACCACTGGACCACGGAGGCCGTCGGGAATGTTCCCGTTATAAAAGCTCTTTAATAGTAAGGGCACTGGCTGCTTTTCTTTTCAAATTTTTCTGTCTTGTACTCTGATCTTATTTGCCTAAAGGTTCGTTAATAAATCTCTTTTTACATATTTTTTTAATTTTACTGCCAGGAATTTCCGAAAAGTGGGAATATTCTCGGAAACGGCTCATCACTGATGGGCTGGGTGTGACTCAGCGAGGCTAATTTTGAATTTATTCGCGACAGACCATAACACCTGCATTATTGAGTAAGTTGGTTGGTACGTAGAAGGTATTTTAATCCAATGATTTGTAACCTACTGCACAGTCGCGTCCGAGATATGTAGATATTTTACTCGTCTATGGGAAGTGAAACGAATTATTAAACTTTGAAGAACTCAAGATTGGTTTGAGATATATTGCAAATATCACATTTGTAATTTGTTTGTATAAGTAACTTTATACTTATCAAAAAGAAAACAGCTAATGATTAACGTACTTACTGATGTAAGTACAGTCAAGAGCAATATCATGTACCCACTTTAGAACCCTGTCGCACTATCATGTTTGACATTTAATGAGACTTACAGTTTAATTTGTCAAAAAGTAAATGTGACATGGTTTCAAAGTGTATACATATTAGTACTAGTGACCGTACGTAGTCGTTACAAGAATCATGTCAGGGGCCTATGGCGACTCAATAGTAACCCTGACACCAGGGTTGATGGGGATGGTAATCGACCTCACAACCCACATGATAGAAGAAGAAGCTAATGATTTAAATAAGACACAATTGTGATGCAATAAAGAAACTTACCAATAAAAACTACTAAAGATTTAGTTAGACTTCCAATAATAAAATCCACAAAAGTTACCACTGACATCGGAACAGTAAGTATACTTTCAAATCAAGAAATCTATGTAACTAACTATATAACATAAGAAAGTGCACCATTGGAAATAGCGGAAGTGAAAATAAAATAAAACGCAGCTAATTTATACTGAACACTTCGTACGAAGCAAAGTGCATATTAAAATAGGTAGCAGAAACTTATCACCGATTCATAAATAGAGAAACTTCAAACATTAGAGAGAGGCCACATGAAAGTTTCTTATCCGTTGCGACAACCTTTAAAAAAAACAAAACTTGTGAACGAAGAATGGTGGCGGGCTTATACTACGTGTGTTTCTAACCTATAAAATAAATAAATAATAAAAATTGTTTATTTCTTTACCTGTAACACTTTAACAAATACATATATTGGTTACTACTTTTAAGTAAAAAATATACCTGTAGTAGGAGTATCCGCACTTCCAACAGACATTATTTATGACCAGGTTTGACAAAATGAAAAATATACCTATGTATATGTCTGTGAAATTAATAAACAATCGTATTGTCTTTATTTTTAGGGAACTTCTGGACTCATCATTCGACTACCCACCAAACAGTCTTCAGTACAATTTAAATGTACCTACCGTCTATTTTTTTTACTGTTTTTTCTTCAGTACCTTGCCGTTGGCAGAATCATCGTTTCTAAACGATGCAGCCATAAATATTAAAAAGTGAAGAGAAGTGAATGCCATGACGTCACAACGCATCGTATCATGTCACCGTTCATAAATTCAGTAATTTGTTAGTAATGACGGATTATCATCGATCAGTGGTGTGATTCTCTAAGACATTGTGGTCTACGCTGTGGTCGATACAGACAACGTTATTTCAGTACTTTTACAATGCGACTTCTTTACAGAGCTGATAGACGTCACAGACTAGGCTACGAATAGTGCCAAAATGCTTATAGATAAACACAGCAGTCATCGTAACGGACCCACAACGTGTCGTGTGGTTGCGCCCTAAGTAGACACTACAAAGCTAGAAGAAAACAAAATTTATAGCTAACACGTTAAGTTTTATGTCACCCCTTTGTTTGAATGAAACTGTAACTAACCCGGTGGTTGCTAAAGGAATATTATTAGATCCACTGATCTATAATATGTTACTATATCAAATCTACTGCTATAAAATTTGTCTCTTCAGATGTTTTTATTTCTCCGTAAAGACGTCAGAATCACATTTTAAAATATTGTAAGTATATTTACTTATTGCAGAAAAGAACACTATTTTCTGATGAACGAAAGCATCAAAAGACATATAGTAAATGGTTGTTTCCTGGTAGTGGTTGCCTGGAAGAAATTGCTCTGGAGCAATAAAGCCGCCCGATTGTACTGTATCCGTTTACCTATGTCAAAATTAAGTTTTGTGCAATAAGTGTCTTCAATTTGCTTTGTGGCGTTCAAAAGGCCACATCGAAGCAATTCCTCTAAAATGCAATATTGCAATTTGACATTTGCGCATATAAAACTAAGTGCGCAATGTTAACAAACGTCAAATAGCAATATTGCTTTTATAGGCGAATTGCTTCGATGAGGCCTTTTTAACCCCCGTGACAATCTTCAGGTTAGGTAAGCGGACCCCGGAGAAACGGAATAACAGGATGACGCTGATGATTTTAATTTGATAATCATGATCCATAATAATGGCAACAAAAATGTTACAATCAGACAAGAAAGTCGCCCAGTCTTAGTGTTGTTTTCATATACGTGAAGATAAAGAATAGAGAAAGAAGAGTAGTTATTCCTTTTATTGATACATCATTTCAATCACAATAAACACAAGAACGTACCAAATACTAAAGATATAATACAACTAATATATCAAACACGTACACTGCACAATACCGTACAGTCTACGGCATAGATGCCATGGACATTAACAGAAGATTAGTTCAATGAGAGACCCCAGCAATTGATTATGACGGCTATTACGATCCTCTGCAGCAGTGGTTCCCAAAGTTGATGACACCGTGTCCTATCTAACTTAGCCGATATGATTTGGTTGGTTTACTGGTATACTGCGTCCCAGGCGATGCAGCGTCTGTGGACAGGGTGATAAAGATGTAAAGACCTGAGATGATGATGAATGGTATACGTTATGTCGGTTTATGACTATATATATATATATATATGGTTCGGAAGGGCGACAAATAATAAATATGTGTTCTTACTGACACGTTTACTAGCAGATATAATTACAAAAGTTCTTAGAGCTAGCTTATCTTTATACGTATCTCTATCTATGTTTATATTTGTATAATGAACTACGCTACTCGTATATAACAAATACTTCGAATTTCAGGACTCCCCACTCACGTTGGCTGTCTTAAAAGACACGAATAGATCAAAATTAATGGTGATGAATTTGATTAAAACGACCACATCGAAGCTGTTCCTCTATTTAAAAGCAATGTCAAATTGCAATATTGTTTTTTTTAGATTGTTTATAACGCATAACGTCTCTGGTTCCATGGGAACTACTTAAGTGATATTCGTTCGGTTTGTTTATATTCAAATTTCGTTTTAATATTTTATTTGCAGTCTGACATTATGACATTGTCTCAGACAACTTCCGTAAAGTTTCCTAGAAGAAATTGCTGTTTAGCAATTAGGCCGCCGATTGTATTTCTAGTGACATTTTTTAATTGTCTTTTATGTTGAGTTAATGTGCAATGAACACAATATATTGACCAAATTGGAGATGTCCTTAGAAAAGGTTCAGTACGGTCTATTGAACCGGCGTGCGTGTGTGAAACGATTGATGAATGTGGAGGAAGCAAGAGAAGTGTGTCAGGATCGAAGCAAATGGAATTCCATAGTCTCTGCTTACCCCTGTGGTATGTATGTATGGGCAATAAAGTGTTTTGAATTGAACATCAACCAGTGGGTGACTCGTGGCTCATTAGTTTGGGAAATGCTTCTCTATAGACTTGAGGCTAGTAGATGACCATATCACCTGGAAGGGTCAGAGCCCCTTTAATATCACTCCGAGGTCATAGCACGGTGATGGTAATGCACAATTTCATGGGCCACCCTAGCAATGCGGTGCAAAAGATAAGTTTGAAGCGAATTGCTGAAAGCAGCTTGTTTCGGAACTTTTCGGTGAGGTGCCTCGGAACATAAGCACGTTATGTATTGGACGTACAGTCATGAGCAATATCATGTACCACTTTAGAACCCTGTCGCACTATCATATTTGACAATTAATGAGGCTTATGGTTTAATTTGCCAGAAAAGTTAATGTGACATGGTTGCAAAGTGTATACATATTAGTACTCGTGACCGTACAAGTCCTGTAGTTCCACTGCTGGACCTGTCCTCATCTATTGGATAGGATGCAGAGCATCGATGCGAGTTAATATGCCTTCATGCCTATGTAGACTCAGAGATCCCGAATTCGATTCCTGGTCTTGGCAACGTAGAAAACGAAATCTTTATCTGTGTGTTACATACATACATATATATTATTCACGCTTATTCTCCATTCAAGTAGACAGACTGGGTTCTATGATGCTGATACATCACTTTCAATCTCATTCTATAAATCTGCTTTTTATGTATTTTTGTAAACGTTTGTAAAGAGTTGTCAGACCAGTTTACGACCTCATCAACCCTAGTATCAGGTTTACTATTGACCTGTCAAAGGCTCTTCACATGGCTCATGTAACGACTACTTACATACTCCTATAACTTGGGACATATTCCGTCGTATGCGCCGGCACGACCCGCTACCTCCGCCGTAGGTAAGTGTGTATTTTAAATAGCCCTAACAAACTCCTTGTGTCGGTCACCCGGGCCAAACTAGGCGCAGACGCATATTATTATACTTACTTTACATTGCATCGTCTTGGCTATGATAGACATAGAATAAGGAATAATACTACGTATAGAACGGCAACTCTCCGCTCTCCACCAGCGACTGAGCTAGGTTTACCTCTCCCTCCTTCTCGGTCTTCCTATAGTCTTCAATCGTATGGGCGTCAGACATCACACACACAGATGCGCGTGTATGATAACTTCAATATGTAGTGTCTGTGTTTAATATGTATGTGTTGTAGTGAGGTGTTTTATCTGAAATGTCTGGGGTGTACTATGATTGCAATTGTCTAGTCTAAAAAATATTTTGATCATTAAGTCGTTAACTCGTTTCTTTGCTTAAGAGTGAAATGCTGGACCTATTACTACTACTTACTTGCTATCAAAAGCAGCTTCAAGTCTTCTGATCACACTAGGTTTCAGACGTGAGTTTGCATATTTAGTACAGTAGTTAGTCATAATATATAAAAAAAAAAACAATAAATGGAATAACTGTTACAAGTAGTCATAATAACGGTCAGAAATGAATCAAAGTCAAGATCTGTTTCTTTTCTACATGTTAATAAAGCTTCGATTACAATGGTACTTTTTGTTGCAATGTTATAAAGTATTTTACCGACCTATACTTTAATGAATGACTTCTTTCATACATACTATTACAGTAAAGGTTGACGATGACACATACCCAAACCATGAAGGTTTCTAGTCATCACTAATTTAAGAGCCACGCTCTTGTTGATGTATCATTCTCCTTTTCCTACTTTTTTAGAGAAAATAGGGCAGTGGTTTCCCTCTTGTCTTCCGCCCCGCAGTATTCTGTCTGACGCGATTGCGATGGCGCCCAGATTAGTCCTCCACCTCTGTATAGTACTCACAGTTACTGCTGCCCTCTGTCAGGTTCCATGTTATTGTCCCTGTGGCTTTGGCCCTTCCGTCCTGCATTCCCGTAGCGATGGCTTCCATTTCCGCCTCTGCAACCGTTGAGGTCTTCACCCGTATCCCTGGGCAAGGGTTCCTAGCTTACTACAGCACAGATCCCTAATAATAAAACGCGCAATGCCTGCTAACTAGTCTTCTTCAGAGGTGGAGTCCCAACCTCATCAACCCTGGTGTCAGGGTCACTATTGAGCCGCCAAGGGCCACTGACATGGCTCATATAACGCCTACTTACTTACATCAGTAAGTAGTAACCGGGACCAACGGCTTAACGTACTTAACTAGTCAATAGCGTAGTTTATCAATAGTAAAATTGGTTGGAACTCGAGAAAAATCTACCTATCGTAATACCTATTTCTCTCTAGCCTTGTAGATGCCATGATTGTAATGAATAAACACACAGCGACAGAATATTCTAGTCCTTTGCCGAACACAATATTCACCTACGATGTTTCCTGTGTAAAATATTATTCTGTTCGTATAATAAATCCCAAAGCTATTCACACATGAACGCGTCTCAACGTCATTAAGCCAGTAATTAAAGCCATCGGCGCGGGCGCACCCATCACGTCGGAATATCTATTAACTATTGCAGTCCAAGATATTACCTTCCATCACTAGTAATTACATTCTAATGCTGATGCAGATTCTTCCAAATCGTACGCGTTGTAAGTTTTTTTATCACTGCAGTATCAAGGTTACATTATAGGTACGCAATGAGCAATGTAGACTCCTTCAATTTATAGTCCAGGGTAAACACAAAGACGCTATAGACCAGGCAGACGGAAGATAATTTAGCTTAAAAATATGCGCGAGTGGTACGGATTAAGCACTAGATACGTATTTAGTAGTGGACAAAGTGAAGTTCGCTGTAATTACCTCCAACATCGATATAAGTATCTAATAGTTCTGTCATGTCATGAGCAATATCGTGTAACGACTTCAGAACCCTATCGCGCTAACATATTTGACATTTAGTGAGACTTACCAGTGCAATGTGGCAAAGAAGTAATATAACATAGTACCAAAGTATACACATACAGTCATGAGCAATATAATGTACCCACTTTAGGACTCTGTCGCACTAACATATTTGACATTTACTGAGACTTACAGTTTAATTTGTCAAAAAAGTTAATGTGACATGGTACCAAAGTGTATACATATTAATGCTCGTGACCGTACACTTACATAAGTCGTCTATTATGTTGGACATAATATAAATGAATTTTATGACATGCCCGGAATAGTAAGCTGAACGCATTCTATTAAAAGCACAAAGCAACCAAATCAATAGAGCATATCTCAATAATAAATAGACCCATTAAATGGTGTATAACCACTTAAGGTGACGAATTATTTACAGATAACGTAAAGTGTCTCAAAAACAGTCTGATGCATTGTCACCCTCACATCACTTCTGTTAGTTCCCATATCTACGAGCACTATTATTTTTATTCAAAATTGAATCTTATAACATTTTAGATATAGAGTTGGATTTTAAAGACACGTCAATATTAGAAAAAGATCAAACATCTTCAAAAGTTTGATGTATTTGTACTAAAGGTGTAAACGGGTTCCAGACATGACCAATTTAAAAAGACCCGTTTCATTCTTTCCGATTCTGTTACACGAGGTGTCAATTGACACTGTTCTTATGTTATTGTACACTCTGTCATTTGGATAGCTAATGTGTAAACAGATAAAGGGACATCTCGACAAGTAAATCATTAGAAAGGGCTTTCGGCCCCACGTCGAGGGGATAACACTCTTACTTTTAAAATTGTAGCTATTTGTCTACGGCGTTTTAAAAGGGGAAACGACCGTGTTTTTGTAGAAGAAGGTAAATGCGTAGTGGTTGATAACTAGTTATATTGAGCTGGGCCCGCAGAATATCAGCGTCGTGGCTCACGTCGCCGCCTATGCTGAGTGAGGCCCATTTATTGAGGATGTCCACCACCACCATTATGATGCCGACCAGCATCATTTTTATTTTCATTTTGTCATTGTCATTTTGTGTAAGTTTTAGGTCTTATGTTTTTGTATTGTTACTGTGTTAATAAATATTTTCTTTTCTAATAAATAATTTCTTTGTATAGAAAGGCAATACTAAGTGCTGCTGATTCAAAAAGAACTATCAATTTCATTCTCCACGGCGATTATCCCAATAATTAGACATCAAATATTAAATTGAAACATTTTCATCATAACTGTTTTCAACAAGACACGTCGAATTTATTGAATACACCATGGAAGGGAAGATAGAAGGAAAGCGAGGAAAGGGAAATCAAGAAGAGCTTACATGGATCAAAAGAGATGGCGAACGTCGTGTCCTATAAAGAAGTCAAAGAATTGGCCTTTGACAGACAAGAATGGAGAATGCTACACCGACAAGAACGTGGCTATTAAATTGATGATGGTGATTTTAGATAAAATGTATGATGGGTGCAATACATTTCCTCAGACTTAAATCTTTTATCTGAATAATACTGTCATGTTTCATAATCGTTTGCAACTTAGGGCATCACGTTACTACAAAGTTTATCTACGTCAAGAAAGGGTTGCTAGAAATAACTTCTTTTAACACCCAAAGAGACCTACTACATAACATAATTCCATATATCTTGATAAATCAATCAAAATAATCTCACGCAGATTACACGATATTTTTTCAACACAGTAACAAGAGTTTTTGTTTTTATGAAACTTTTTCGTGCTTAGACGAACTCGCAAATAGCAAGCCAACGTCCACAGGATAAGTTTAGTATACAAACTTCATGTCAAAACGTTAGAAGAACAAAACAAAACATGCAAATGAACAGTGAATGAAACAAATACTTCAAATAATACATCTGTGCGGGTGCTAAAAGCGGCTAGCTTTATTTTTAACGTGACTTATGCACTTGCCTCGCATGGCATTCACTACTTGGCCGGACAAAGCTAAGTACCGATGTTGTTTTATCACCCAGGATGTCTGATTTACGACGAGCGACAGCAAAGCGACGGCTACCATTCGTTGCGCGCGCTTATAAGTGTCGCCTGGTGATTGTCACTTGTTTCAAGATGGACGCTCCAAGAGTGCGTTCCAAAATTGAATTAAAATGATCATCATAATACCTCTATATTTAATTTAATATTTTTTTAACATTCTGTAATATAATATAGATTATGTCGGTGTTATAAATAGCTGGTCCCAACGCACCAATATAATAAGAAAATACCATACACATAACACAACGACCTTCGTGGTCCAGTAGTTGAGCGTTGGGATCACGATCCGGAGGTCCTGGGTTCGATTCCCGGTGGGAACATATCACAAAAATAGTTTTTGGTCCCTAGTTTGGTTAGGACATAACGGGCTGATCACCTGATAGTCCGAAAGTAAGACGATCCGTGCTTCGGAAGGCATGTTAAGCCGTTGGTCCAACAGTGGGGTGCATATAAGCTATTTAATGTTATGTACATCTTTGGAAGCGGCCTGAAAGGTATTTCTTGTAGACAGACCACTTATTATTATTTAATCTCTGTCATTGTGTTTATTACTTTAAGGCGAAAAAATAATCTAATTAATTAAAGTAGGTAATAATGTCACAATATTATAATTCCACTTCTATTAAGTAGCAATATAAATTGTATTGAATTAAATAAATTGGTGTTAATTACATATTGTATGTAAAGTAAGGATAAGAAATGTGATATCTTATTGGATTGGCAACTCATTCATTGATACATCCGGTCGCCATTAAACCTGATTAACATCCGGTAATATTGCCAGTCGTAAAAAAGCAATTAACACTACTTTACATAAAAAATAGAAATACACAATTTTTGACGAGCTCTAGGTATATATTTTAGGGTTAATCGAGACTAATAGAAAAGCTAATTTTGTTACAAAAAGTGCATATAAAATAATGATTAATTACTTACTTAACTTTTTCTCCTTTTAATTATTATTCTTAACAAGGTCGAAAGGTCAATATCGAAATCACTTTGTGAGGCTGTCCTTTGTTTGTTAAGGACTTTTCAGGCTTGAATCACCTGATTGTCCGAAAAAGTAAGATGATTCCGTGCTTCGGAGGGCACGTTAAGCCGTTGGTCCCGGCTATTAGCCGTAAAAACACTTCCACCAACCCGCAGTGGAGCAGCGTGGTGGAGTATGCTCCATACCCCCTCCGGTTGATTGAGGGGAGACCTGTGCCCAGCAGTGGGACGTATATAGGCTGTTTATGTGTACACATAACAAGGAAAAACAAAACAATGAAAATATAAAACAAAAGGTGGGCTTATCTCTAAAACTCTTCCAGCCAACCCTGCGTGGTGGTAATATCTTATCGAGTAGTAAATTTTAAACTTTAAGTAGTATTAGGTAATTTTTATTAAAAAATTTTCGTTATAATTGTACAACATAGTTCTCCTAATAGATGTACGGAACCGTAGATGCTCTACACAATAATATTATATTTCCTTATTCTAAAAATAACATAGGGATTTCTTTCAAGACATTATTATCTGTTTAGGTTTAAAGCAAAGAATCGCTGTAGATGGGGTTGTAAGTACAAGCAACAGTATTCTTAACAATGGTCTATAAAAAAATGTATACTTTTAAAAGGGAGTTTACTTTACGTTGAATACTTCAAAAGGGATTTATTTTTTGTGCAACATGGATCAATTACATTATTATAATGTCGAGATTTTGTAGAGGGGAGCGATGATGTACTTTTGTTGATGGTACAGAAATTGCGTGTTGTCTGCTTATTATGAAATTATATTGTTAACAATACTGGAACTACTATTTAAAAGTGGTAAGAACCCGTTATTATGTGTTTTAATTTTGATAATAATCGCGTAAACCTAAAACAATGAATAATGTAAATATACTTAGTTATCTTTACCCTCTCCGGTTGATTGAGAGGAGGCCTGTGCCCAGCAGTGGGACGTATATAGGCTATTTATGTTATGTTTATCTTTATGTAAACAAGTCACTACATTCTATACTATACCGTGAGAATCACCAATCAGCACTGACCCTGCTATTAACAGTGGATAAAGGCCCTCACACCGTGCGTCATCATAACAGTCTGGAAGTCAGCTGTAACTTGAAACAACCCAGTGTTATGACTGACGTGCGCTGATAAAGTTCAGTGGAATAAGTGTAAAGCTCACCCATATCGCACAGTTACACAACACAAAATATACTCAACTTCGACAGTCAGACAGAGATACTTACCATTAGCTTCTAAAGACTTTTGTCTTTAGAAGATTTTTTCTTTTGGTTTTGATTTTTCAAAACCACCAAGAACATTAAATTTGTGCCGAGATTTTTCTTGCAGCTTCTTTTCCCTGGCTATTCAGGTTGTGAGAAGCTGCAGTAGTTTTATGCGGACGAGACGATCGTTATGTAAAAATTTACGTTTCAAAGTGTAACTATGTTACCAGCTATATAAAGATATTTTCGACTTTGACCACAATCTTCTTGCCAGAAGATAAAAAAGGAAGAACTTCTTCTCCTTCTCACGTGTGAGAGAGGATACAATAAGGTAGTTTCCAACTAGTCAAATCAGTTGCTATCGAATTTGTACGAGCAACCTTTGACGTCATAGAAAAACGTGACAAAATGTCGCACTTATTATTACTTTTTCTTCATTAAAATTCATAAATAACTAAAATATAAAATGGGATTTTTGGCACCTTTCTATCTGTTTTTATTTAGTAATCAGTATTTCATAAATCTTTGACCTCTGAGAAAGGACATAACATAATTGCACGACATTCCCAAATAAACGCATTAATAGTCTATTTACTCTCAGTTCAGGAGAGAAATCAGTAAGCGTATTTAGAATTAATGGTTAAAGATAAAAATATGCTAGTAGAAGCTATTTAAAAGGAAACAAGTCGTTTAATGGACTATCGATAAACTTGTTTCACTCTCAATATAACATGTGATAAATTAGTTTTAGAGAACATAAGTGACTCGTTAAGTCAACTCAATTGATTAGGACTATAAATTGAGACTTGGAGTTGAATTGCGATTTATAAGAACAAGAAGTTATTTTTGTGAGATGAACAAGAGTAAGTACATTGATTATAACGCGATTTATAATATCATATGCCTGTCATATTATATGTCCTATCATACGGCAAGTCAAGGCGCATTTCCTTACCTCTATTTCCTCTTCATCTTCATAATCTATCTACTCCTTTTCTTCCATAGTATATGTAGTAGTTTAAGTAGTGATATTTATTTATTATAACAATTATAATTATGTGTATTATTATTATGTAGTTTATGTAGTCAAAAGTGTATTTATTTTAATATGCACAAGTATTCCCATGCTGCACTATCCCGCTATATTACCTAATATTCAATATCTCCTATACTTAAAGGTTGCCTGGAAGAGATTGCTACTTAGCAATAAGGCCGCCTATTGTACTAATTCTATTTCTCTTTTGTTTTGTATTTTGTTTTTTTTTTTTCCTGTTTGTGCAATAAAGTATTTGTTATGTTATGTTATGTTAACGGTGCTACACATTTGAGGAAATTTATAATCCTCTCAAAATTTTAAATCTCAAATCAATCAGAAACAATGTCCTATGTTAATGCTTGTCAAAGTTTTAAGGGGATAACTTGAGCGGGTAGACATGTATAAATGTATATACCTAATGAACCTATTTATCTAAATATATTAATATCTAATATTTACAATTAAATAAAATAAATGGATGGATCCGTCAAGAATCGAGTGCAAATTGCATCTGAAATAAAGTTTTTGTGTGATGCTCTGTCGCGGAGCCACCACCTCCAATTCAGTTGAAATCGATATAGATTACTGTACGTACTACGTACATAGTGTACGTGAAAAGATTTTATGTGTACGTGCTATAATAAGAAAGAAAACAACAAAATAAAGTGGCTTCGCTGCAGAGCATACTCCCCAGCGGAGCCACTCAGTTTGCATACTTCGAGATGTTTTCTGCCTGTAAATTGAAGTATAGATTACTGTACGTACTACGTACATAGTGTACGTGAAAAGATTTTATGTGTACGTGCTATAATAAGAAAGAAAACAACAAAATAAAGTGGCTTCGCTGCAGAGCATACTCCCCAGCGGAGCCACTCAGTTTGCATACTTCGAGATGTTTTCTGCCTGTAAATTGAAGTATAGATTACTGTACGTACTACGTACATAGTGTACGTGAAAAGATTTTATGTGTACGTACTATAATAAGAAAGAAAACAACAAAATAAAGTGGCTTCGCTGCAGAGCATACTCCCCAGCGAAGCCACTCAGTTTGCATACTTCGAGATGTTTTTTTCCCCTAATTTTAAATACAAATCGATGTACGGACGCTGCTTTGGGTGTACGTTTAGAAATAATAGTAATAATCTCATGAAATTTGTTGTAATCTCGTCATTAAATAATTCATAAGTATAAAAACGTGAAGCGTTGAAGATTTTAAGAAACATTCTCTTTGCGAGAACTTTTTGATTGTGAAGTGTACTCGTTGATTGTTTATGACAGATTTGACATAAATTGTCAGTGCCATACCGGTCCGTCACAGTAACCACAGTTAGTGATGGGCAAATATGAGTCATAAACATGATCATTCAAATAACCGGATATTCAAATTCGATTGTAGGGAAAAATTGAATTATTTTAATTTTAAATTAATTTGCATCATTTGAATGATCTTTGTGCTGTTTAAAAAATATCAATTCAAAGAATTATTAGAATTAATCTGTCAAAAATTATTTTAATAATTAATTTTCGTTCGAACGATCAATGATTTTTTGAATACCTACTAGGCATTCGAATACTTCGATTATATTCTACACTAGATAAATGCATCACTAAGTAGTCGTAGTAACTTCGACAAAGAAATTAAATTTTTGTTCTTGTGAGTAACAGTACCATACGACACACATAGCGCATCACGCCACACACAGCATAACGCCTATATTCCCGAAAGGGTAGGCAGAGGCGTGTGTATTACCAACACCAACTCTTCGCCAGTAAGAATTACGTATAATTATATTTGATAAGCTAGTTTGCTTTATTGTGCCGCAATAATAATCAAATACGTTGTGTAACTGTTTCATGATTATTCTTAATCATGAAACGTACAAAAAAATTGACAGTAAGTCTCGAGGAACAAAAAAGTGAGTTTTTAAAATACAGACATTGCTTCAAAAGTGTGAAAAATTTACCATCCAGCGAAAGTAGTGTATTTAAGGTGCTAAGCCAAAATCTTCATTACCGCATCAGTGCAAAAGCTCTGTATCTTTCAGCCAAGAGACATTTCCTCTATTTTTTTGGTGACCATCTTACAACGAACAATAACAATAGTGATATTACTGATAGTGGTTCTTTTCCGAGAAATTCCACAGATACGGAAGACTATGATGAGATCTCTAGTGATGGATATGGTAATGCTCACAAGGAGTCGTTTGAAGTCGATTTAAATACTTGGCATGATGTAAAACCCAACCAGGTCATTGGAAAGAGAAATGACCCTAAGAAGCCGTCAGTCGCTTTCAAAAGTAGGAAAAGAATGCCAAAGTCCAAGTGGACCAATTTTTTCAGTGAATGGATTTGGACCCGTACTACTAATCGTTGTACCTGGAGATTTAAAAGTAGTTCTGTAACTGACGATTACCACATCAAATGCAACGGGATTTGTAAAGTGTGCAATGGCAAATTACTAGTCACCACAAAAAAGAATAATGACAGTGTTATTCTCGAATGTTTATTTGAAGATGTAGATGAAAATGTAATTCACGATGAGAGTGCCAAAAACAAAATGACATCCTATAAGAAAAATGAACTACTGAAAGAATTACGGCACCAGTATCCTATTGCAGTTCGAAATCAAATTGCCAATGCTTCAATGCAAAATGAGATACGGGAACCGCCTTATATTCCGAATTTAAAGTCGTTACAAAATTTGAAAACTCGTTACAATAGCGAGAAACGATTTCACAAAATCGTACTAATGGCATTGTGGATCATGACTTTTACACCACCATTCAATGAAATAGTTCGAAATTGTAGTATAGACCCATTTTTTGTCTATTATTGGACTGATTTGCAGCTACAGCTGTATAGACATGTTTCTTCGCTGTCACAGACCGTTTTGAGCATAGATGCGACTGGCTCAATTTTCAAGAAGTTGTCTCCGCCGTCTGACCCCCTGAAAAATTTTAAGAATAAACACATATTTTTATATGTTGTCATACTTAAAATTAAAAATAGTTCTGTTCCATTAACGCAAATGATTACAGACAATCAAACAATGGAAAATATATATTTGTGGTTGAAGAGATGGATAGGTTCTATGAAAAAACCAACACAAATAATATGCGATGATTCTGCGGCGTTAGTAGGATCCGTAGTGAAAGCCTTTACACAATTCACCACGACACGAGAATATTTGCAACATTGTTTTGAGGTCGTGGAAGTTCAAAAACACTGCAGACTTACCTGCATGGTAAGATTAGACACATCCCATTTTATCAAGATATTGTACGGTCTAAAATGTTTTAAATTTATCGATAAGCGAGTGAAACACTTCTATATTAGATATTTATTGCGAATAAAATCTTGCACCAACTACAATACCGCCAAAGCAATTGTCAAAAATTTAATAATCGTGGCCATGAATAAATATGACAGAAATAAAACTGATGGTAGTAAAAGTAAATGTGAAACAGCAAAAGAAGCATTAAATAACCTAGGACTTGAAGATGAATCTCTTAATATAGATAATGTAGATGATGTCCCAATTAATGACAGTGAGGTGAATGAAGAAAAAGAAGGATATGATTTTTGTGATACCATAATGATATGGTTTAAAAACATTGTCGACGCCGAAACAGCTTCTTGTGATTTAAGTGAAAGTACCGGCTACGATAATATGCACTATTTACCACAATTTATAACGTGTCTCCGAAAACTGGTAAATCGCTTGCCCTTGTGGTCAAATATAATGATTCCTTTTTTGCATTGTACCTCGAATGTCCCAAGCAGTAGCAATATAGAGAGCTACTTTAAGAACATAAAATCATTGTTGTTGCACAACAGAAGTGGCCTTATGCGTGTCGATGATTTTATCATGCAACACACAGAGTATTTGTCTGGAGAAGTAAAAACAGCACTGTCGTCTCTCCAACTGGAGTCAGAGAAAGGTCATCAAGATATCAAACCCAACGACAAATGTGACGTTCAGATCACTGACACAATTGCCTCTGAAAGAAAGGATTTCACACCGGAATCAGTGTTTGAGAGTAAACCTATATTAAAAGAAAACTGGCGACAAAAAACGGACACTCAAAAACGTGTACCTTTGATTGATAGAGTTAAACCTAGGATAAAGGGAGATAAAATAGAAATTTTACCAAACGGGAGCATTAGTTCGTCTGGAGTTAACAAAATAATTATTAATAACACCTATGCATTCGATGCCGTACTAAATGCTCTCATAGTTATTTGCACTGACTATGTTAAGATTTCATCGTTCATAAATAATCTTAAGACAGGCTTTGCGCAACTGGTATCTGCTTTGACTCATAAAGATATTACAATAAATCCAATACTGATGAGAACCCAAATCTTGAGGAGTTATTACCAATCAACACACCATGATAATCTTGAAGTAATCGACTGCCGTTGCAACGTAACATTTGTGATTGAAAAAATACTGCTAGATAGCAGCATTTACAGCGCACTTATTTCTAAAAATTGTTCTGAGTGCAAAAAAAGACAAACAAGAAGATGTTCAATCATTCCATTAAATTTACAAACATTGGCAGATTTGGGGCTGGGCTCATTAAATGAATCTGTATCCTCGATTTTGGAAAATATTGTTCAGTCTGATTGTTTAGAAAAGGAGTGCTCTGGAAAAGTGTTCACAAAATTTGAAATTTCAAATCATATAATATTTTTTGAACTGGATTTACAATTAACATTGTCAGACATTCCGGTTGAATTGTTGCTATCCGACAATATTTTTGTATTAGCAGCAGTAGTAGAGTTTGTTGGGAACAAATCAGAAGGTTTAGGTCATTATGTAACTCACTGCCGCCGCCGTAATGCAAAGTGGGAATGTTATGACGACATGACCCTCAAGGTTTCTTGCGTCAAGCAAGACATTGTCATTCAGTCCCATTTATTAATATATGTTCACTCGCTATTTTTTTAAATAAGTAATTGTTAATTTTAATAATAAATATGATAAAAATAATAATGTTTTTTATTAGCTTGAGTAACAAGGATTTTATTACTTACTGCTGTTAATATTTATGTTACAGTCTCTCATAACCGATCAAAGATGCCCCTATTCAAAACCAGTGTTAAATATTTTTTGCAGTCAAAAGTAACAATACATGCTTACCAAGTAAATGCATATATACTTTAGTTTGATTTAAGATTGTCATGATTCCTAGATAGACCCTTCTTTTATTAATATAATTATGCACATATGCGACGACACCCAAATAGAATACCGAATATTCGATTTTGGTACCGGATATCAAATACCAACCGAATATTCGGCGCATCTCTATTTAAACAAGAATATAGGATCCAGGGTTATAACGAAGATTATAACGAAATCATGAGACTATTTACTATTATTTCTAAACGTACACCCAAAGCAGCGTCCGTACATCAATTTGTATTTAAAATTAGGGAAAGAAATAACGTAGAAGTACGCATACTGAGTGGCTTCGCTGGGGAGTATGCTCTGCAGCGAAGCCACTTTATTTTGTTGTTTTCTTTCTTATTATAGCACGTACACATAAAATCTTTTCACGTACACTATGTACGTAGTACGTACAGTAATCTATACTTCAATTTACAGGCAGAAAACATCTCGAAGTATGCAAACTGAGTGGCTCCGCTGGGGAGTATGCTCTGCAGCGAAGCCACTTTATTTTGTTGTTTTCTTTCTTATTATAGTACGTACACATAAAATCTTTTCACGTACACTATGTACGTAGTACGTACAGTAATCTATACTTCAATTTACAGGCAGAAAACATCTCGAAGTATGCAAACTGAGTGGCTCCGCTGGGGAGTATGCTCTGCAGCGAAGCCACTTTATTTTGTTGTTTTCTTTCTTATTATAGCACGTACACATAAAATCTTTTCACGTACACTATGTACGTAGTACGTACAGTAATCTATACTTCAATTTACAGGCAGAAAACATCTCGAAGTATGCAAACTGAGTGGCTCCGCTGGGGAGTATGCTCTGCAGCGAAGCCACTTTATTTTGTTGTTTTCTTTCTTATTATAGCACGTACACATAAAATCTTTTCACGTACACTATGTACGTAGTACGTACAGTAATCTATATCGATTTCAACTGAATTGGAGGTGGTGGCTCCGCGACAGAGCATCACACAAGTTTTTACTATTTATAACTTCCCCAGTACATTATTATTTTGATATTTATGTCAATTTGTCAACTTATTTTCGCGTGTCAGTGTTGTTCCCCACTCTACTCCAAAACTGGGAACAGCATTATTATTTTTGATCGTAATTTGTGATAAATTGGCACTTGATTATTTTGTCTCACAACTTATTACCAGTAAATAAATTGGATAGTTTCGCCAATAATTCATCGATTAACTAGTCAGGAAATTGCGGTCTAGATTTGTGTATCAATTATATTGATTTTATCTATATCGATGTCTATAATTATTTTGAGAATGAGATCAGTGTTAGTTATGTCGTTTTCGATTTAATACGTCTAATTAACTGTAGGCTTAGATAAATAACACAAAATGTCGTTTAAACCAATCTGGCTTTTAACCCTTTAAATTCAATTTGAGTTTGGATAAGTTACGATAGTCTCAACTCTGTCTGTATGTGGCACAGGACATGGCGTATCACTAGAAACAAAAAATTGTAGCAACTATGGATAATGGCGTTATAAAACATTTAAGTTAAACTGACGTGTTCTGAAGTAGATATCGGAGATAGGCTTCTTATCTATCTACCCCAAAAGATATAAAATGAGAATATATCAAACAAGTACTATCAGATACGATCTTCCCAATCGTATCTCACCATAATAACATCACAAATCCTTACTTATCACGAGTAAAGTTCAAGCAACACCCTGTCATATAAATTCACTACAATTTACCTGCCACGTTCGGATTACAAAAGTGCAAGCGAGACAGATGCCCATTATTCAACATTATATTGAATGTTTTCAACGACTGATTGCCTGAGAAAATCTTGCGTCTCTCTCGTACAAGGGCGGGGCTTGTGTTGTTAATAACTATACGGGATGATAATTACATTCATCCTAGCCAGTGATTATAATTTGCTTTATGGTTTTCGAAACGATTTTTGAAGCTGCGATGATTAAATTCTTCTTCCTTGTGTGGAGGTTTTTTGTTCGTGTAATGATAAATTGATTTATTTTTTATTTGTTATACTTACATATAATTGGGTTATTAGTGGGGAGAATTTTAACTTAGGTTTAAATATAGTAGTGCTTTTTTTTTACAATCGGACGTACTTATCTAATTTTACCAGCTAACAAGTTGTGTGTTAGGATGTCTAGTCCTTTGTTTATGGTAGGCAAGTCAATGGAATGACATTGGCATATCAATCGAACGTGTAACAAATCTTATGCCTGAACGCTCTCATACATTGCGATATGTTTGAATTTACCGCGCGATTTTCTAAATCTAAGTCTCAGTTTTGTGTGTCAAAATGGTCGAATAAAAAAGGAAACATTTCAACGGCGTGTGAACTCAAAATCACACAAAAATCAAAACAAAATTGAAATCAAATCAGACCACGATAAATAAAAAATCTATTACCAGCTACAAACATCGCGGTGGGCGTAAAGGGCGGTAACCACTATAAGATGAGATATGAACGCGACTCTCTTTATCTGATCTTATTAATCGATCTTTAGATGAAGTTGCAAGGTGCAATGGAATTTTAAACTAGAAATATTAGTTATCGATGCAAATATTGTTGTAATTTATATAGAGTTGGTATTAATATAATTATTTTAACCTTTTCTTTAAGTATCTAAATTATAAATATCTGTGTTTATCAATATCATCATTAATTTAAGAGCCACGCTCTTGTCGGTGTAGCATTCTTCATTCTTGTCTATCAAAGGCTAATTCTCAGTCAACATAACATATCCAAAAATTATTTCAAAATAATTATAATTGCACTTTATTTTGTCGTCCACATCTCGGCTTATTATATAAAAAAAAAAACAATGTAATGCAGGTACAGATGCTTGTTTCCAATGATTAAGTTATTCTTTTATGTCTATATACGTCTGTAGATTAGTATAGATACGCGTATTCAAACCATAGCACGAAAAAACCGAGAGATAAATACTTCTAGATTTCTTGCACACTGTTCACGCAGAAGCGTATTATCGTCTTATTTTTTCCCGTGTAACACGTCAATTGACGTCTCTCACAACGTGGCACGTACCCTCAGCCAACTTAACCCAAGTTACTCAGATATACAATCCGCAAGCCAAAAGCTAAAAGCTAATCATCTCCCAACATAAACTTCGATAACCCAATACCCAATTAAAATCTATAAGCTCCGTCAGCACTCGTTTAACCTCTTTTAGCAAATTGTGCCTGCAAGATAATCCAGGCTAATACAAACTCCGGTTAAATTTAAACCGTAATTAACTCGAGCACCGCTTTTGTTCTTGTTTTCGAGTTGAGATTGAATCCTTATTTTGTGTCAATAGTTTAATTTACTGACGATCCAGCAGACGGAGTGGCACTTCGAGGGAAGTTTCGTGGATTTAAATTAAGGTGTTTGGTATTGAATAATTATGTATTTTACAATCAACATTAGGTATAATACTGGGAGCCATGATGAGTCATATTAGGGGCCTTTGGCGGCTCAATAATAACTCTGACACCAAGGTTGATGAGGCTGGTATTCCACCTCACAACCCGCACGATAAGAAGAGAAGAGAAGCCCAGTTGGTAGAACGCACTTTGAGGTCGCAGGTTTGAATCCAGCACAGGCCTAAAACAATGATGTTTGAATCATAAATGATTATCACGTTCTGAGCGGTGAAGTAAAACATCGTGAGGAAACCTACATTCCACATATTAAGTATTTTGCATTCAACATTAGATATATTACTCAAATTAAGCAACTTGTAACTCAGTGCAGAGATTCTATTCGGAGATGCTCGTAAGAAAGGACAAGACGCAGTTACCTTGTAATTACATATTATTTCCTCTGTTATATTCCGCTTAATCTAGACAGTTAATAAAACTACTCATTAGTAGTCAAATTCCAAAAGATTGGTATCTGGGAACTAAGTGATTTCAATTATCTATGACTGAAACAAAAATTCAGTCACAAAGTCGAATTCAGCGGTTGGGAGTCGCTTCGGGATTCGAACTCGGGACTCTGCCATGTAATTCACTCGTTTTCCAACTATACTCCTTCTAAGCTTAACGGAAAGACGGACAGCCAAGCGATTTGACTAAAATATCCACCTTAAACATAATGCGACAAACGTTGAAAGGATTTGCAAGTTTGTAATAGCGCCATCTTGACATTTTCGACATTCTCTCAAGAGTAAGCAGATAGTTACTTGCGTACACCGCATTCTTTGGCATCTTTAGCTTTCGCATACCGACCCTGCATCAATTCCTTGAAATGTGTTTTATTGTCGACTCAGTACTGATTTCCGTTGGTGATTTTTTTTCTTCTTTTTTGTGGGTTGTAGGGTTGATAACCGTCCTCACCAACCTTGGTGTCTGGGATATTACTGAGCCACCTAAGGCTTGGCACTGCTCATGCCATTTTCGATTGTGATTTTAATATAACCCGTGCAAGACGTAAAGACAACTTGTGACTACTTCGAGGCAAATTCGAAGACCAATGTTTATTTCTTTCTCCGGGTGTTTAGCGTTTCGGAACGCAAGTGGTTCACCGCGGTGCGAATGGACTAAGAGCTATTTTTAAATGGGTAGTTTTGCACTGCTGTGTGAATCGCCAAAGAAAACTTTAGTAATGGGTCGAGTCGGACCTTGTGGCCCGAATATATTTCAAATATACTTGGCGAAACGACCCATTCAGTAAGAATAGTAGCCGATTCGCACTGCGCGGCGCGCGGTCCGAACCGCTTACGCTCCGTAACGACTAAAGACCCTTTTTTTCCAAAGTCGATTGTGAGAAAAGCTGTGCCGTGTTCTTAGACTTGTAAAGGCAGTTTCTATTTTGTTAGGTTTTTTATAGGTAAACAGTGTCTGCGTTCTAGACCTAAGAGACATATTTTCCTTTAAAAGGAAACTGTAGGAAGCAAACGACATTAGTATTCGTAGGCATTGAGAGTTGGTTTTCGTGGAGATGAGCAAACATGTTGCGAGGCATCTGTCGAGTGGAGATAACGACGCGTCTACCTCACGAATGCACTATTCTTGCTAATAGGGTTGAGGGCTAGTGATCGGCAGTTGTGGAAGATAAATATTTAAAGGTGCAGATGTGTAATGATTTTTGTTAGTCTACATGGTGTTCAAATTATTACACGATAATCAGAAATCAGAATTATTTATTCAACGTAATTATCATGGATAAACTTGTTGAAAGTCACATTGTAAGTAACATTTTAGAATTTACGCGCAAGGTGTTATGACTGAGGAGAAGAAATGACAAGAAACTGCAACAGTAACACATCTTTTAAAACGAATTAATCTGTTGGGTTTATGAAACATAATTCCCCATTTTTCTTGACTAAATAATATTTGAATATAAGTAACGATTTCCCACTGGTAACGCAACCATATTGTCCTTTGCAGTACTTAGGGCAGAAAAAAATCGAATATTCTAAAAGATTTTCGCGACAACCCTAGTAATGCAAAATTCGCGAAATGTCAAACGTCTGGCTGCGCTTTAATAACCGACGCTTTGTGAAAATAATTTTATTTGCTATTGTCATAAACAAGACATATTGCCTATACAAAACTAGAATTATATTCTATATTCTACTTCCTTACATGCAAATACCAATCATATTGTAAGAAAATACTATTGAAATTTCCTTTAAGTATTTTATTTTCAAAGCCTTGTTATTTTATATCGTTACACAACATTTTACATAGGTAAAACTAATATTTCTCCGTACCACGACGTAGTATGTAGGGTACTACAAGCGCGTACCCACCTAGTACTTTTAGATATTACGGTTTTAAATGAGTAAATAATTCGAAATTATTATCAATGATAAACAATAAATATTGTTTAGCGTCCCATACCTAGTAAAACGTAAAATTTATCCTCAATATTAAAATTAATACATCAATGCACTGTGTATAATTTATGTTACTATGCATCAATGGCTGAAAACGCATAAGTACAGATCGCTGCCGGACCTTTCAATATGGCATGGAATTACCGTCACTATAGCGGAACAGATAAGGTCGGTTTTAAAATTTTGTTTATTTTAAAGATTATAAAAACGCGCACGATGCGTAAGGATTTTACTAAGCGTTATCCGTTACCATTGATGTATAAATATTACTTCTCTTTATTCATTATTATTTATTTTTTCTAGCCTACATCTCAATGCCGGGCAAAGTCCTCTCTCCCTTTCTTCCACTCCCCTTCATCATGGGCTTTCTCTTTCTCTTTACAAGATGTCAAGTATTCATCCACCCTTTACTCATAGGATATGATTTGATTTGGTGAAAGTCTGTATCCATTGTCAAGATCTTCCACTTTAAAGCTTGCTGTAGCTGAAGAATTGGCCAATTTCATCGGAATATAAACTAAGTAAGCAAGAAACTTAAGTATTCAATTGCAGTATCGCAGAAGACTTTAATGGAAAGTAAAACTATGTAACAAACTCGTGCGGGTAGAAATTAGAAATATTCTGCATAATCTAAGTAGTTAACTACCTGTTGACTAACATGCAGCTACCTGAATTAATACGTAAATGCCAACGTCTCTCTCTGATTCGATTTGTAAAGGAGATTGTATATTAAAATATATTTTTTATAAACTGGGATAAGAAGTAAATTTAGCCCATTTAATTGTCAGGCGAAGATCATAATGCCATGCTGCCAGTCTTTAGTAGACATTCTATTCATAACAAAATCTAATTAATAAAGTCTTCAGTTTTACCACCATAATGGTTTACAGTTTTACTATGTATTTATTATTACTTGGTCCTAGCAAGAAATAAAGTGCAGTTTTCACTAACACAGTTGGCTCGACCATTGTACACGGCGATACGGCTCACTGGTTCACCATCTATCACGTTGGTCAGAAAGCTAGGTGAGGTGTGAGTACTTTGTTCATCTCGCGATAGATATACCTGTGACTACCCCAATTAGGATATGGACGTGAGCTTATGTTATACAAGCAAGAAATTAAATTGCTGGTAACTAGGAAGTCGGGTAATAATACTGGTTACAGATAATCTCCAGTCTTCGAAGGTCACATCGACCTTAAAATAAATTAAAAATACCAAGTACATAAGTGTGTGGTCCAAATTAAAATTTCAATTTGTACCTTATCTTGAAATTCCAAGTTTATCAGTAAAGCTATAGGCAATATGTACTGGTCTTAAGCGAAGGAGTAGAAACTAGATATTAAGTTGGTTTTTAAATATATCGGGATATCGAAGTAGTTAGTGTTAAATACACATATTTGTTGGACACTACGGTGTAAGGTTTCAATAATTATGATGGAGCCGGAATGTCTTTATAGGAGCGAGCTTATAACTTGATCATCTTGAGGTATGTTGTTTTAAAACTACTAAAGAAGGTACCTCAGTGCTCACCCCATTTTATACAATAAGAAATTAAAACACTTCCACGTTTTGTATTTACTGAAATGACATGTAGGTATATTAACTGAAAAGGAATCTTGGATCATGAAAATTGGCTTTTGTGCACTGATTTGAAACTGTTCACTTTTAGAGTTGATTTTTATTTGTCTACATTATTTGACCATATACACAGTGCCGTCCTTTAATAGGCTAGTTTCTGACTAGTCAAATCAGTTACTTTTTACTAAACGTCAAAACACGAAATTAATGAAAAAGCACACTGTGACGTCATTCAAAAAGTGATTAAAATTCACAAATAACTTAAATAGAAAAATGAAAATGTTTCTCATCAGTTTAAGATCTGTCTTTATTTCATCATCAGCCCATTAACGTCCCCACTGCTGGGGCACGGGCCTTCCCCATGGATGGATAGAGAGATCGGGCTTAAACCATCACGCGGGCCCAGTGCGGATTGATGGTTATTAACGACTGCTAATGCAGCCGGGACCAACGGCTTAACGTGCCTTCCGAAGCACGGAGGAGCTCGAGATGAAAACTTTTTTTTTGTTGTCACCCATCCTATGACCGGCCTTTGCGAAAGTCTTTATTTAATAATCAGAATTTCATAATTTATCTTTGACCTAGGAAACTAGCCAATTTGGCCACTGCGCCTGCTGTTCAAAGAATAGGTACAACCTTCATAATCATGAGACCCAATACTACCTCCAATAGAAGCTACCGTTCCCTCAACAATTCAAAACAAGCTTGCAAATACAGTAGGCGCGGTTTACGCTTACAGACATAAAAATTGGATCTTTAAGGCCCCATACAGACGGAACGACGTAATAAAGACCACCAGGCGCGATGACAGGTTTATCTTGCGCTTACATGTCGTTACGAGTCGGTTTTCGATTCGACTTTTATAGTTTGTTTAAGGACTTTTCAATAGACTTTACAATATTAACTCTAGTGCCTATAGTTCTAGGGCTCCAAACCGTCATAGATAATAGATATCACGTAGTTTCCAGGATTTCTGCCCGATTAATGGTATCAAGCTCGCCCTCTATTACATGGGACTTAAACATAGTTGGCAAAGAGCGGATTTATAATACTATACACCTCTACGTACCTGTTCTAGTGCCTACATCAAGCACTTACTACTCCACTTAATACTTTCTCTCTCTCTTTATTTAAGAGCTGCGCTCTTGCCGGTGGAGTAATCGCCTTCATTACTCCATAGATAGGGCGTGTAGAACGTTGGTTGCCCCAATCGCCTTTCGTTCCGCAGCACACCGACCAATTTCTCAATCGGTGATGTTCTAGCTAGAGCCCTACCAGAATCCATTTCCTCGGCCTCCAACCAGTACTGATACCGCTGCTGTCCGGCATCAGGGGTGCGCTTTTGAAGTAGCTGCGCCTACTCGCTGCGTCACAAGATCGCCATAGAACCTAAGTAACATTTTTGGCGAATACTTTAACTATGAAATTTTCAAAGGATTATAATAATCTTTATTTCAGACCAGGCCCATATTTTAAAATTACAAGTTACAGGAAAAAGAGATCACAATCAGAGTAAATGTAAAAGGGAAATTACACACACAACGTAGAAAGTAAATTTAGTTTCTGAGGCACTCTAATCCAGTGTCTCAGAAATCTGTTCTTATATGTATCATAATATACTATGTATCATGATTTGCTATGCGATTTTATTGACATGAGCTGGCTGTAAAATATATCCTGTCCAAAATAATGGAGTTGGTAAGTATGTATTTGCATAACATCTTTGTAAACTTTAGACAATCGAATGAAATTATTTTGGATACCAAAAGAAAAAAGATTTTCAAGCCTTCCACTACCTCTTCATCTACAAATTATACGTCCTACACATAACATAAGCTCACAGCTATATCCCAATTGGGGTAGTCAAGGGTACGTCTATAGCAAGATGAACTTATATACCCACACCTCACCGAGCTTCCTGTTAGACCAACATGATAAGTGGACAGCCTTTACTTAAAAAAGAGCTCTATTTCTTAAAAACCTCATGAAAACAATATGCAACTAGCTTTATCTAAGTATAAGTAATATGCGCCATGGTACATTATGGTATTTCTTTTTATCTCAGACGTTGAAGGCATTAAGTATAACGATTGTCATAGCCAGTGATTTTCTTCCAAATTAGCTGTAATAAGTAATCATACGACAGTGGTCGAAAACATTTTTCTTAACACACTCTATTACTACTAATTATAGTCTAGATGTATCTTGAACGTTATTAAACGTGTGGTATAAGTTATAAACTTTTACTATAAAGGTCATTGTTACATAAATACTGAAAGAGGACATTGTAAAACTTCTTTTCATTACCTCATCCGACTGCTAACTGTTCTTCTTCCTTCTACCATTAGGTATTATATTAATCTGTTATTACATTAAACGTTCAGCTGCTTGTCTTCCCGGGCATGTCGTAAAAACCGACAGAGGGATCGTGTCCTCTAACTTGATGGACTAATGTTGTGGGCGATAGGCTGATCCCTTATCACCATAAGGTTCATCATATCCAGCTTACGACATCGTATCAACAGTGGCTGCAAGTTGTCTTTGATTACTTGTGGCTCTGCCCACCCCATTAGGGATTACGGGCGTGAGTTTATGTATGTATGTACATTAAAAGTACGCAGTAGTGTTGTGAAAATCAAATTGCTGTTCTAATTGTTACTTGCTTTTCGTTAGGCTTGGCTATAGGCGGATTTGGCTTATTTTAGTCTTGAAATATTCGTGGAAGTGCAGAGAAGTTTTAAACTGAAAAAATTTGGAGAATGGTGATACGAAGTGTTGTGGAAGTAATAAATGAAATTACTGTTTAAAATTCATGCATTCTGAGCCGACAAATCGCTTACAATATCCGCGCCCCGACCGCTTCTGTGTTCAGCAAACATTAAAGTTGGTTGACAGCTCGAGGCAATACACGCAGCATACAAAACCTTACACCACACATCGGGAGGCCGATAGAGGTAGAAGCTAAATTAAGTATTAAAATTCACAACAGGCTTGGCGTTAATAGGGGAGTTCACTACACTGTGGGATCGATCCTATCTTAATAACTTCTTTGGTAGCTTCACGAAAAACGACACAAAAACTTGATGGAAACGAAATTCTTGCCCGCCCAAGCCACTTTTACGGCTTGAAAAAAAGTTTAAATTGTGTTTAATGTTATTTTTTACATTGTTTTTTTAATGACACGTTCGGATGGGAACTATGGGTAGGTCAGAATGCGATCATTAAAATGTATTAAAGTAAGATGTAGACAGTTGTAACTTTATGGGTTTTCTACGTAATATACCTATTACTAGGTACATAATATAAAGTTTTATACATTGTTTTAAGTTTACGCTGTTATTATAATAATTGAAGCACATAATAATATAATAAAATATAATAAGTGCAGTGTGTGTGTGTGTGTATGTGCTTTAATATAAAGTTTTGTTTTAAATACCTACAAAATTAAGAAAATTATAAAACTGATAAGTAGATAATGGAGTTTAGTTTTTAAAATGGAATACAAGACCTAGAAATGAATAAATAGGGAAGAAAATCATCAGTAGGTAAGTAAGCCTATATTAGGTACTCATCAGATATTCATCATCTCCCTAGCACTGCCCCGGTTTTCACAGGGTTCACTTACCTAACCTGAAGATTTGACAGGTCCGGTTTTTTACAGAAGCAACTGCCCGTCTGACTTTCCAACCCGCGAAGGGAAAACCAGTTCAATATAGGCTTACTTAATTAATAATTGGATAACTATTTTACCATTTACTCAAAAATCCTTTTTTAATTCTACTAACTCGTACAAAGTTAACAAACCCGAAGCTTTATCAATCACCAAGCAATAAAACACAATTTAGTGGCTATTTTATCCTTTTTATTGTTAATCAAAGCCTAATTAGTGAAGTCTTAACACCCACCATTATTCAACCTGGTATCGACAACCTAAAAATCGATATCCTCACAACTCATTAATAAGATTATTTATCACCAAAATTACCTCCTCGATATCGATCCTTATACATATTTTATCCACGCCACGAACCAACGTAATCAAAACACATAAATTGTCCAAAATTATTGTTAAAATAAAAACAAGACATCAAGCCAAAACTGTTGACAAGAGCTGACATCATTTAGAATTAATGGCGGTTGTACGTTATTTGGCTACCAGAGTCAGAGGTGGTCCACCTTTTACACATTTTCGTTTTAAAATAACAATAAAAAAGTTAAATGTCCTCATATACCTGGTCCTTTGGAATATTTTACCGTGTAAAATATGTGAGTAATTAAATTTGGAATTTACACACATCCGTCCTTTTAATTTCTATACCTACTTGTACATAATTTCATGTAATTAGATAGATTATTCTTTAGAATGTTCATGTTGTCAACCTTTATTGTTGAGTTTTTGAAAATGTTTAGTTTAGATGCAAATTTTAATGTTTAGCACCGGCCATCGGAAACCATTTTAAAGATTCGTTTAATTATTTATTTCTTTAAAGTACAGTGTCGAATTTGTTACAAATTCCATAAAAAAATCTATCCATTTGAAGGACGAAATATTTACGTTTCGTTACGTAATAAAAGTGGTCAAACGCTGGTAAATTGTTAAGTACATCGTTCCTAATTCAAATTCATAAATCAGTCGAAAAGAAATATAGATTGATTTTTAATCATCTTACCCTTTGTACATTTTATAATCTTTGACCCAGTTATCTAGACTATTGGCAATATAGTCGTGAGTTATATTAATTTGTATTACCAGCGTAAGACCGAGGGGGGTGAGGTAAACCTAGCTCAACCGCTGGTGGGGAGCGGATAGTTGCCGTTCTATTCGTAGTATTATTCCTTGTTCTATGGTGAAGCTCAAAAACCAACCTCGGAACCCACATCTCAATATTAGCTGCATGGGTTCATAGCAACCGCAGTGTATCAACCGAGATGAACCGCAACCACACAGATAAACAGATTGTTGAACTTCCTTATACAAACATTTGTTATATAGGTATATCCCAAACATAAGTTAGTTAGCAAGACGTTTATAATAAGTTTTTATTTTCTTATAGTTTTTCTATATCTCCGCTCTCTTGTCTTGTTGTATAACTCTTTTTCTTTTATTTGTGGTAGCTTGTAATTGGCCTTTACTTACTACCGAGTGTAATATTGTGTGAATTAAGCTGTAAGCTCCCCAAACAAAATAAAATAAAATAAATAAAATAAAATAGAGAAAACTTACCTCTTGCGAGGGAAATAATTTAAATATTCCGCTGTACGTACGTGTATTTCTATATTTAGACCACGTAGGCTGTGCAGTGGCTGCAAGTTGTCTTTGATTACTTGTGGCTCTGCCCACCCCATTAGGGATTACGGGCGTGAGTTTATGTATGTATATAATATATGTATGTAGACCACGTAGGTAGCACACATCCCGTCCCATACATTCCAAGCATGAAATCGTTTAGCTGGCTTATTTTAATTAGTTTTAACAAATGACGACCTCCATGGTCCAGTTGTTGAGCGTTGGGCTCACGATCCGGAGGTCCTGGGTTCGATTCCCAGTGGAAATTACTTTGTGGTCCCTAGTTTGGTCAGGACGTTACAGGCCGATCACCTGATTGTCCGAAAATAAGATGATCCGTGCTTCGGAAGCCACGTTAAGCCGTTGGTCCCGGTTATTATCTACTGATGTAAGTATGTAGTCGTTACATGAGCCATGCCAGGGGCCTTTGGCAGCTCAGTAATATACAATAATAACCCTGACACCAGGGTTAATGGGGTTGGTAATCCACCTCACAACCCACACGATAGAAGAAGAAGAATAGAAGGATTAGATGTTTTGTTAATCAGCTTTTATATGAATCAGCTTTTTTATTGCGTGCCATGTAGGTAATTATGATTACAATTAGCACTTAGGTAAAATGAAAATTACAATGAATAAAAACATAACATAATATTACTTTTTAACCTATAATTTATTTACTATTCAAATAGGTGAACCACGGAACAGAAGAAAGAAGTTGGAAAGGCAAAGTGAACGCGAAGCGCGCGCCAAACAAGTAAGAGCAATAGTTCATACTTCGATTTTGCACTCCACTCGTCTGAAAATCCGCAGTCTGTAATATCCTAACCAAACCTAAATCACAAAGTGATTTTTATGATTTGTCCCCACCGGGATACGAACCCGGGACCTCCGGATTGTAAGCACAACGCTCATCCACTGGACCACGGCGTAAATCCTTCTATTACTTATTTAACTTTACTTTTTGTTTGTACTTTTACCGGCGTTGTATTAAAAATGATATTTTTGTATTATTTCCTTCTTCGTGTTCTTAGTATCAGTGGTTTTACCGCGAAAAGAATCGCAAGGATTCCCGGAAAGTCATGTGAATGGAAACCAAATATGTTGCGGCATTATGTTACCAACAATATCGGGAATTTTGATAAAATTCTGCACGACGTAATCTAAACGCCTGTCTGTACTATTAGAATGGCATCAATATCTGTACATACATACATAAACGCCCGTAATCCCTATTGGGGAGGGCAGGGCCACAAGTACAACTTGCAAGAGAACTTGAGACAGTCGAAGAGCTGTTCTGTAACGTGAGAGACATACCTTCCATGAGCTGATCGCGAATATTCAGTAATGGAGAAACACGACAAGAAGAAGAAAGAAACATAAACTCACGCGCGTTGTTAGTCGGCGAGGTCGGGAGCTACAAGTAATCAGAAGACTTGCAGCCACTCTTCATACGAAGTCTCAAAATGGATATGATGAACCGTATGGCTACATCGTCGCTGACGTCGCTAACTGGCGAATCTGATTTGCACCCTTAGCTATTGTCAATAAGACACAAATTATTTTAGCAAAAAATTGCAGATACGTCAGTTTGCAAAGTTACCCACGACATGTGAGCAGCCTATCGCCCATAATACGCAGTCGTTTTTACGAAAAAATAAGCCAGGATGGTAAGATAGTCATTGTGGAGAAACACTACTGGAAGATAAAATAGGTCAATGACCAACCTCACCAACCCTGATATCAGAGTTACTACTATTCAAAGTATAAACTTCCTTTTAACCACCATTTTGAATTCAAAAACATTTGAAACCAAAGTAGAGAAAGCAAACAGCTGAGGTAGAATGAAAAGTTGTTGAAGTTCAAACACAAAGTTCTGACTAGACCAATATTTTCAAATCGTTTGAGTTTGACTTTCCCGATAAATATAAGATGGAATCGTTGGAAACCATTGTTGAGACGGTCGAAGTTAAAGATTTGTGAAATGACGTTGTAAAGAGTGAATATTGTTGATTTTATCGTTAACTAAAGAGGAAAATTATTGGAGAGATATTTAGTTATAAATTATACATACACTCAATTAATCCCTACTTATGGAGACAGGACCTTAACTGGCCTCAAGTTATCAGAATAAAACACATTGGTGACCAAAAATAAAAGATAGGATAGTTTATGTACCTATTTGCTAAAACTGCACGTAATTTTACAAATATTGTCATAAAAATTTACGTACATTCAAATAAGATAGGTATCCATCTAGTACAAAGGTGTAACTCTCAATAATAAAATTAGTTAGTAGTGATATTTTAAATATGTTAGTAATTTTTGATTGACTTATTGTATAACTTAAAGATAATTTAAGATAATGATTTAGGATAATAGAATTGCGAAAGCAGTATTTAAAGCAAAAGTTAATGGTAGGGCTGCCAGAGGAAGATCCAGAAGGACTTACATTGACCAAATTGGAGATGTCCTTAGAAAAGGTTTAGTACGATCTTCTCTGAACCGGGGTGCGTGTATGAAGCGATTGATGAATGTGGAGTAAGCAAGAGAAGTGTGTCAAGATCGTAGCAAATGGAATTCTATAGTCTCTGCTTACCCCGGTGGGAAAAAACCGTGAGTTTATGTATGTATGTTAAAAATAATTTAAAGTAGGTAGTAACTAGTAACTTTTGTATAATTTAAGTAAGTGTGAAATGTGTATGAGTGAAACAGGAAACTGCTTCCGATCATCATCATCATACCAATGATATATATAGCAAACATTTAGATACGATATGCGTAGGTATAGATCTAAGTGTTCATTGATAACCGCCGTAGGTATACGTTTGTGTTTCAAACGGAAGAATCATGTCAAAAAGTAAGACTGATTGTTTGAAAATACAACATGCTTGTGTTAAGTAATCTGTGCCTCGTGTATCCGAGTGATGCGAGCGTTCAACGTCGATCTTTCGACTGCGTTTGATAGCGTGTTGGTTAGTCTTGCTGGAAACGATCTGTTGGAAAGGAGGGAAGTTGTTTTGTTTAAGTCCATTAAACAATTATTTTGATACAGAAATATATTTGAATAATTATATTATGTTTAAGAAATTTCCAGTTAGTGGCGGTTGTAGAGCGCAAGTCAACAGGTAAATCAATGATGATAAAATTTAATTCAATATCTACCGAAATAACTTTTAAGCGATGTAATGAAAAGTAACTGTAGGTTGGTACAATCTTTTAGTGTTCCTGATCTTGAATGCGTCCGGCAGCTTTAAGTAAATAATGATGACGATAAAATAGTATAATAAAAAAATAAATAGTAGTAGTATTTTGAAGTTAAAGAATGTTTTGTATAACTTCAAAAGCAAGTGTTTGGTATTGAAGAGAGATGTCGATCAATCATATCAGTTTAAACAATGTTGACCTTAGAACGATCAACAGTTAATATTTTGTAGTGTTATTTTGATGATGAGTTGAGTGAAACATCTGATCAGATCCATCAACTGCGATTCTTAACCATTTTTTGATCGATTTCATTCGTACCTACGATATACTGTTGACTGACTGAGTGTACAGTCATGAGCATTATCATGTACCCACTTTAAAACCCTGTCGCACTATCATATTTGACATTTAATAAGACTTACGGTTTAATTTGTCAAAAATGTTAATGTGACATGGTTTCAAAATGTACACATATTAGTACTCGTGACCGTACAGCGCTGTAGATATAAATTTTCAATTGAATATTTAAAATGTATTCTGTAATTATGACATCAAATTCAAAATATTTGTTCATTAAGTGCCTATCTGCTCCCTCCTAGTTTGAGTTTGTCTCTTCCCTAGTCTGTTGAAAGAGATTTCTATTAGAAATAAGCTGAACAGTTTGTGTCTTGTGCTAAAACAACTTGTATTTATGTTCTTATTTCCGTAAGAGCATCGATGTTTGGTTATAGAAAATACGTTGTGCTATTGTATGTACAAGCTGTTCCTTTCCAGCAATTCTCTAGTTCTCAGTGCGCTATGATAGGGACAACCCCACATTTTGACAACGCATAGAACAGCGGGTCACGTATGCAAATCCGCCCCAGGCTGAAATATACGGCCAATAAATAAACAACCGCCGAAAGGGGTGAAATTAAATATTCATAGGGTAGTGATGAGAACACACTCGATAATGTAAGCGTTGGATAATAAGGGGATGGTTTTGAGAAATGCAGAAACTGAAAATGTAGTACCTAGGTAAATACTTATAGGCAGGTGTATTATAGGTACTTCATCATCTCCCTCATCTCAGGCCTTTACATTTTTATCAGATGATTCAAACAGCGTTTCTGTGGCAGCTTTTAAAATGGCATCATCTCCATAGCATACAAATAAATTGAAATTGCAATTAATGAATAATAATAATGATAATAGTAGAAATTGCATGTATAATAGTATTTTGCCTTGCCCATTGTCGGACAAGGCTAAAGTGCTATATAAATATGTAAAATTGTGTTTACGTAGGCGATAATCTAGGTTAGTCCGATGGGGGTGGCGTGGTCAATATTTGACAACCCCTTTATTAAATAAAGATATAAAAAACCCGTTTTTCACAATCGAATCGTAGTAAATTGACCTGAAACATATTGGCTGACATAGGTATCATGGGTTTGTTCAACGTAAACTAGAATTGAGAAATCGAACTTGAATGATACTAACTAAATAATAATTATTTAATATTTTATGCAATATTTAGGTATTCAAATTAATCGACATCGATAAACGTAGAACAACAAAACCATCACATCACTAAGACAGTCCAATATCGTAATAGGCAGACTAAAGAGTGAGGCGACTTGTAAAACATCACCAAATTAGCCAGGCGATGCACTGCCCGAGGCGAAATGAATAGGGATGTCTCTACATAGTCCCGACTAACAATATAAACTTTTTTTTTACATTGGCCCTATTAAAAGTTGAATATGTTTTATCAGTTGGGTAACTAGGATACGTGTAAAAAATAATATTACAGTTGATTTTAAGACTCGTTCGTGGTAAATACAACAGTTTGATAAAAAAATATATACCTCTGAATCGTACGAACTGTCAGAAATTTCAGAAATCATATTACAAAACCAATAAGATCGGTATTTGTTTTGTGTATATTGTACATGGCGGGTAATGTCAAACCTTTTTTGTTGTGTGATAGTGATTGTTACTCCATACAAATATCTACGGAATCGAAAAGAACTCAAAATCTATAGCAGTATAGAAAACTTGGCTTCCACCCCAAGCGTGGCGCTGATAATCCTGAAGGCCTTTTTGTACTGCAGGTATCAGTAACTTTGTTCTTGTTTTTTAGAAAATGTGGGCACAGGCACCCCTGAAATTTTAACGACATGCAAATGTTTTGTGACGCCTTTATAAATGATTTTATCCTTCATGTTTTATGTGAAATATTACAATGCCAAATTGAATTGGACGCAATCTGTGTTAGATGTGACGTGCAGATGTGCTCCTCAACTCCCCAGAGTAACATGGTTATAACAAATAATTTGGGGACATGGAAATTGAAACGGGTCGGGTAAAAGGGGGTAAATTGTTTTGTTTTTAAAGTTATTAGAACTTTAGAAGTACAGATGGACAGTTGTTTCTTTAATGAAAAGTAATATTCAATCTAACTAGCCAATGTTGTACTGTATTATAGCTTTCCTTCGTCTCCACTTTTCATGTTTTTCAGAAAAAAATACACTTCAATTTTTTTTTACTTAGACAAACATTTCATCTCTTTCGGGGTTTACCTGGTTTTCGAAGAACAGGTGCAAGAAAGAGATAGAGCTAAAACTAGCCTACCAAATCTTCTTCTATCGTGTGGGTTGTGAGGTGGAGTACCAACCTCATCAACCCTGGTGTCATGGTTACTATTGAGCCGCCAAAGGTCCCTGACATGGCTCATGTAACGACTACTTACTTACATTACATTAGTAAAAAGTAACCGGGACCAACGGCTTAACGTGCCTTCCGAAGCACGGATCATCTTACTTTTTGGACAATCAGGTGATCAGCCTGTAATGTCCTAACCAAACTAGGGATCACAAAGTGATCCTATCAAATTAAGTTAAGATTTAGTTGGTGGGTACCCGACTGCGCTCGAATGGCGTGCTACAAGTCCATAAGTGACTCAATAAACATTTAACAAACTAAGTGTAACTTACTCTTGTCAGGTAAACTCATAACGTGGACATTAATGCAAACAAAATATGATGTCGTTCAAAACGTGACGGCACTCTGCTATAATATTCGAGATAAAATTCAGTTGGCCCTTCAGCTATTAAATAATAATTAGGCACTAAATTAAACTGCACAGTGGGCTGCCACTACACGTCGGGCGCAAACTGCGACTGTTTACAATAGTTTATTATTAGGGTGTACGGACCACTGTGCGTTCATGATATGATGGTAATGGAAATTATGTTGGTTTTGCGTTTACGAGGTGAGTTGGCTTTGGATTATTTAATGGCGTATGTTGGTGATAGACTGGCCACTATACCCTATTATAGGTATTGACAAAGTACGGTAATGAATAGATATAGATGTGACGTTTTGTATATGTCTCAGTGTCATTATCTCCCCAGCATTATCTCGTTATTCACAGGGTCCGCTTACCTAACCTGAAGATTGGACAGGTCCGGTTTTTTACAGAAGCACTGGATTATTGGATTGGATCATTGGTTTAGGCCTGTGCTGGATTCGAACCTGCGACCTCAAAGTGAGAGGCAAGCGTTCTACTGGGCTACCACGGCTTTTTTGCACATGTCCCAGTGTAGGTAATTATGCAGAAAAATTCAGATTCATTACGAAATGTTTTCTTTAAAATAGAAACATAGTTCTTACACCCATTTTCAGGTTCAATATGAACACGCTTTATACGAAATTTCGCTATTTAAACATTTTCAGACTTAAAAAAATTTGGTTTTAAGATTCTCATTCTAAAATGACGTAACTGCCATGTGACGTCATTGTTGTTTTTACTATGACAATGTGAAATCTTGTAAATTGAGGAAAAGTTTATTTAGTAAATAAGTATTTTGAATTTAGAAGTGAAACAGGCTTTACGTGATGCAAATATCTTCTCTTACAAAGAAAATTTCAATAATACCGGTCGGTTATCAACTTCTTAGTTAAATGCGTTTGGATTCACAATTTGTTAGGTGTAAAGTGATAATGTAATTGACTAATTAACATAGCTTGATAGATCGCTTCCTTTGTATGTTGATTTTAGTTTGTTTTTTGTGCAAGCGGTCTTGTAATGCGGCAGTGAAGCGTTTAAATATGTAAGAGAAATAAAAAAAAAAACAATAGAATGAGGTTTTGAAATAAAAAGATAAAATTTGATATGTGAATAAAGTTTGTATTTAAAAAAATAAATGCTGCTTCCATTTTTGAATAATTTTAAAATTATTATTGCGTATGGCAGACAAAAATAATAATAATTTTAAAATGAACCGTTGGTCTCGGTTAGTTGCCCAAACACCTTCACCAACCCGCACTAGAGCAGCGTGGTGGAATAATATGCTCCATAACCATTAAGGTTGATTGATTGTAAGCTTGTGCCCGCAATGCAAAGCTATACACCTATCAGAACTCAAAAGACCACCAACAATAAATACGTCGACTTACTCCTAAACACAATATACTGTTGTCACTATAACAAGCACTAACTTAACATAATTTAACAATTTAACTTAGAACAAGCTGTCATCATTACTTAGTCCAAGTTAATCTGGAGCTAAAGAAAGGGTTTAGCAGCTGTTACTTTATTGAGGTAAGCATCTGTGTGACTAGTAACTTAGCTATGTTATTTGACATTGAGTGCCTGAGATGTTGGTATGACTGTTGGCGACAAGCGGGAAAAAAAGAGCGGGGAGCGGAAAGTAAATCATTGTGAACTTTTACCCCATTACCCGCAAGGCAAACTATTGCGGCATTTGTAACAGTTACTTCTTTTGCTCTTGAGTACCCAAGACACAGGCTAGGCCTACTTTGAAAAGATCTGCTCATTACTGTAATTTTTGTGCCTTAATTTTTGTTTCCATATATATTTATCAGAAAATAACTATGATTTTCATATTATTCGTTTTTTCAAATCAGTGAGTAAATAAACTCACTTGAATACCAAGGATGCGCCACTACGATTGCGATACTATCAAAATGTAGAAAGGGTAGGTTCCAGTGCGCGTGGTTGCCTAAGCACCAATTTGTTACCGGCAAACGAATCCCGAATAATTTCCAGGAATAATTTGCCAGGTGGCGCAACCATGGTGTCCGACTTCTGATTCTGATTCATTGTTTTGTTTTGTACTAACCTGTATATTCATACTTAAATCGACTTCAATTAAATATTTCTTACAAAATGCTGAAAATGAACGATAAAATGATTTCGCAAATTGCCCAAGGTGCAACAGACGTAATAAACACATTTGCATACACTATACATACACACCTCTGAAAGTACAGAAATGTAGGTTCCTACTACCTAAATGAATTCACGCTTGTCGCTTACAGCGGAACGGTTGTTTTATCCGGGTAAAGTAGACTTTGTGACTAGCTAGAAAGGGTTTTAGAAAGAATACGTGGCTTGCTTCTTGCTATCGTCGACTTAACGCAATATCTTCATATTAGAAGAATAGAAGAGGTAAGTACTCTAGTTACTTACCGTACAGTTCGAAGTACAGTAGTTAGACGACGTTCGGCTATTGGCTGAAAACCCTCGCCTTGATACAATTCGCGCCGCGCGTGGGCATAATTTATTATAGTATTATGTCAATTTATTTTTGTTTTAAATGATTTAAAAAAATAGATAGAGCATTCAAAGCTTTTCTCATCAATCGTAGAAAATATCTATAGTACAATACATTCGATTTTCAATTACCATTAGGTAATCAAATGCCATCAAAGTTTCACTCGTATTGTAAGATGTTAACTCGACTCTCTCAGTCGACTCGGCCTCAGAATTTTGGTATTTTAAATTCACATTTAGGTACGTCCTCGACTTGAGGACTTTATTCACTGGAGTCGAGCATATCATACTGCCAACATAATAATACGAAAATTTTGACGTCATGCCTTACTGGAGTAATCTCGACATAAGGTTGCGCCGTATAAGAATACCGATTTTGAGGTGAGTTCGAGGAAGACCTTGAGGTCACCTCAACTTACTAACATAAACAGCCTATATACGTGCCACTGCTGGGCACAGGCCTCCCCTCAATCAACCGGAAGGGATATGGAGCATACTCCACCACGCTGCTCCACTGCGGGTTGGTGAAGGTGTTTTTACGGTTAACAGCCGGGACCAACAGCTTAACGTGCCCTCCGAAGGACGGAATCATCTTACTTTTTCAGACAATCAGGTGATTCAAGCCTGAAAAGTCCTTACCAAACAAAGGACGGTCTCACAAATTGATTTCGACCATGTCCCCATCGGGAATCGAACCCGGACCTCCAGATCGTGAGCCTGACGCTCTAACCACTAGATCACGGAAGCTGTCAACTTACTATACCAACCTTTTTTTTAACTGCAACCTTCCGTCCTCAGTTGAGGCGACAAAGTATGTTACTACAATCGTTGCTATTACCCCTCCAAACACCTCATTAAATTATATAAGTGTACTGACACTAAATAGTTCGGTGACAAAACAAAAGCAACGCTTCCAATTCTAAGTAAAATGATCGGTCGCGGTCCGTTTGAAGTTAACGGCCCGACTGTACCACATCTGTCGGCTTTGACTACTATAAATAGCAGCTGCACTATTCTATACTATAGAGTACTCATGCTTGCAATAAAGTCGGTAGTGAAACAGGTTAATATAGAAGACAATGTTTCGATTTAAAAAACATCTACTGTTTTATCTTTTTTTTTCTGTAATATGTATATATTTGTCACGGTAGGTATACCTACCTTGCGCGGAAGATTGCTGACGAGAACCAGGATTCTACCAAAGGATACGTGAAGGCTCACAGTGAGGTTTTAGAAGTCTGGCATAACCCAGTCGCGTCCCTGAGTGACTGGGTAAAAAGGGATAAACCTACCTATATAATATTGTATAGCATAAGCACTATTTGGCCGGAAAATATTGTTTTTCTTACATAAATTATAACGCACCTACATAGATTTTTTCTATGACGGTTTACCCTACGAATAAATAGGTAACTATTTTGAAGCATTAACTTAACCTAAAATTACCCTTATTGCAATAAATCAATCAATCAATCAATTATACTTTATTGCACAACAACATATATACAAAGGACATAAACATACGAATAAAACATAAGCACAATAGGCGGCCTTATTGCTAAACAGCAATTTCTGCCAGGCAACCAAAGGGTGAAAGAAGATTATTCATTGGAGCACAGGCTGGTGCAATAGACATATAAAAAAAAATCATAAAATCTGTTTCAGATACTTACCGCTAAGTTAAGATTTTAAGTGAGAATAGTGAATAACAATATATTTTTTAAATGAATTATTTTAATATCTTTCAGAATAAGGCCCTCTAAACATTCGTACCTGCGGAGTCAACCCAATACGACTTGAAGTACGTCTCTGCTCACCCCATTGGGTAGCCTCTAGCGTGAATCTTGTCAGCCTTTCAATCATCTAAAAGAGTAAAATATAACTTATTTTTCGTCGTAATATGAATATTTTCAAGAATGATTGCTCAACTCAATCATTGTAGGAAATAATGTGAGAAGCAAGCTTCCGACAGTCGCCTTCTGACCTATGAAAGTTGCATACCTGCGTAATAGGGACGTGGAAGAACTAGTAGTAACCACAATTGTACGCTTTAGTCTATGCTCCCTCTATCAACCTGACTACAAAATGTGTAATTGTTATGGCTGGCAAAAAACGACGTAAGAAACTGTCTAATAACGAAGATTTTTAAAACACTTTGTAATCATCCTACGCTTCGTTTTTGAGTCTTATAAAAACGATACTTCTAAATAAAAAAACAATTGTGTCATTATGAACATTAATATGCAAAACTGGAACAGATAACTTTTAATCCATACCTCTTATAGGGTCCATTTAGCAGGAGATTATAAAATGAATTCTTTATCGATAATATTTAAGGCTTAAATCTCTTTCGTACACCTACGCAACGCCAAATTTTCATTGTAATTAGTGCACGATACGTTTTTAACCCACATTAAAAGCGAAACACATGACGTATATATCAAGGTACCTTTGTTTAATTATTTTTAATAATATTAGGTTTCTTTTTCGTTGTTTGTCGATTAGAAGCGATTGTAAATAGACCCAATCTTAGTGTTGTTGGTTGACTTTGCACTCTGTGGATTCGTCGTTTAAAGTATATTATCAAATAAGAAGAACATAAAGATCTAGATTTATGTTAAATATTATTTACACTGGTTTTTAACTTCCTAGATGATAAGACTGTAACATCATAATATATGTTTTCATTTGCGAATAACTTTAAATGGAATGGATGGCTTTGGATGGTTTTTAATTAAATTTGTAAGCATTCATTATATAGTCATAGTAGTTGGTAATCCGAATTAATAAAATTAAATAAATAAATAAAAAGCACATAACACAATAATAGCATATGTAATAACATTCCATTCAACTACAATCTTCTTCTATCGTGTGGGTTGTGAGGTGGAGTACCAACCTCATCAACCCTGGTGTCAGGGTTACTATTGAGCCGCCAAAGGCCCCTGGCTCATGTAACGACTTACTTACATCAGTAAATAGTAACCGGGACCAACGGCTTAACGTGCCTTCCGAAGCACGGATCATCTTACTTTTTGGACAATCGGCTGTTCAGCCTGTAATTTCCTAACCAAACTAGGGATCACAAAGTGATTTTTGTTATATATCCCCACCGGGATTTGAATCCGGGACCTCCGGATCGTGAGCCCAACGTTCAACCATTGGACCACAGAGGCCGTTGTTACAACTACAATATTGTAACAACACATACATTATTAAAAACAAATTTTAAAATAAGAATAAAAAGCTATAAATAAAAAATTACAAGAAACAAATTAACTTTAACACATACATTTTTATGTGCAAATATGTAATAGACTGTTTAGGTAAGGTGGCGAGTACTAATATATATACACTTTGAAACCATGTCACATTAACTTTTTTTGACAAATTAAACCGTAAGTCTCATTAAATGTCAATTAATATGATAGTGCGACAGGGTTCTAAAGTGGGTACATGATATTGCTTATGACTGTTTATCTATACCGTAAACTCAGCACGACAAACTTTCGATCGCCATGTGTTTCGCTTCTAAACAATCAAGCTGCAGGTTTTATAGGGCAATAACGTGGATATTACTCTTAATTACACATCTCCTTATGAAGCTGTGTGATTGTTTAATAATTCCCTCTTTATTGCTCTGCCTTCACAGCCGTTTGTCACAAGAAAATAACCTTAAAATACTATATATACTTATATAATACCACAGATAATACTATATGTACTCGGGCGGGGCTCGCTTTCCGGAGGGCTTTTTGACGCCTGATATGTTTTTTTTTTAATATATATTGTGTGTGTATTTTGACGTAAGTACTTTAGTGTAGGTTTTAATTTGACTATGTTATCATCATCATCATCAGCCGTATGACGCCCACTGCTGGACATAGGCCTCCCCCGAGGATCTCCACGACGATCGGTCCTGCGCTGCCCGCATCCAGCGGCTTCCCGCGACCTTCACCAGTATAATAAATGTCATTCAATTGTAACGGATATTGCAATATTACGAAATATATTTATAATATGTAGCTTTAAACAACAAACGTATCATTAACACATTACATTACAGGCTGATCACCCGATTGTCCAAAAGTAAGATGATCCGTGCTTCGGAAGGAACGTTAATCCGTTCGTCCCGGTTACTACTTACGGATATAAGTGGGTATGTAGTCGTTACATGAGCCATGCCAGCGGCCTTCGGCGGCTCAGTAATAACCCTGACACCAGGGTTGATGAGGTTGGTATTCCACCTCACAACCCACACGATAAGAAGATCAAACGTATAATATAGGATCTAGCCAACCATATTAGCGGACATTTATTGTATTTAGAATTATTTCTTTTTTTTAATTACAAAGAAATCATCACATCATCATCATCAATTTAAGAGCCACGCTCTTGTCAGTGCAGCATTTTCCATGCTACTTTTTTAGGGAAAAATAGGGCAGTGGATTCCCGCTTGCCTTCCGCCCAAAGAAATATAGTGCTTAAGTCTTATAGCGACTCAATAATAGACAACTCTGATACTGAGTTTGGTAATGTCAGTCATCGATCTTACAAACCAAGCAAAACCAAGAGGAATATATTATATTCGCTTTCTCTTTAATTTGTTCCATGCAAATTCTTCTTCTTATTCCATAGTTTCTGCATACCCCGGTGGGAATTAGGCGTGAATTTATGTATGTACGTGTAAGCTCTTCTTTCTCCAGCACAGAAGGTATTAATTACCCCAGAACAAGCACTAATAGCTTTCTAAGGCTAAATTAAGTTAGTTCCCTCGAGCCGGTGCGTTATCAGGTGTTTTCTAAAAGGTTTTGGTGTCAACGCGACACCTACTTTCTACCTGGTCTCAGGTTCGATTCCAACGTTGCTAAACGGTTGTTAGTGTTAATTGAACAAGATCGATCTCCTTTACCTGATTTGATAATTTTATTTAATACTTTATGGTGTATTTTAATAGAGTCAAACACACGGTGTGGCGGACCTAGACGGAGATGGCGAGACGAATTAGACTTTCCTGTGAACCTTTCATCATACGTGGGCGAAATGACACGTCTCTCCGCAGCAGTAGGACACATATATAAGAATAACTTACAGAACGGTAATTCTCCTAAAGTAAGGCCGCCTATTGTGCTTATGTTTTATTCGTATGTTTATGTCCTTTGTATATGTTGCTGTGCAATAAAGTATTATTGATTGATTGATTCTCCGCCCCGCACCAAATCGTATCAGGCGCTGACCTTTCCCCTCTAGGTCTCACTTTATTCTTAAATGGCCGCAAGCCGCTGAGGAGCAAGGGAGAGAGCGCACGGACTGTATCTTACTCGCACTTACGAGTTATGAGTTATATTTTTGTAAAAGACAATACGTATTTACTTAAGCCACGAGTCCGCTTACGTAACGATTTGACAGGTCCAGTTTTTTATAGAAGCGACTGCTTGTCTGACCTTCCAACCCGCGAAGGGAAAACCAGCCCAATACAGGTTAGGTCAGCACATACAACGATACTATTGTGTCTTCTTGTTAGGTATAAAATAACCTTCTTTCTTGCGCTTTTCTTACATGACACATACCTTAAGTTTGATAAACCTGGCTTGCCATAAAAGTCGACTAAGGGATCACTCATGTCCTGCCTCATATGACGACATCAATACCAGAAATGCCCACTTGTTAACACCTAGTAACTTATACCCATGGATTCAGTAATAGGTTAGGCTGTAACTTGGCTCCCACCCACCGCGATATGGATTGGGGGCGTATATTTTATCTCTAATAGTAACTCTGCTGATTCCAATATCATGCCAGGAGTTTTGCATATTATCTCTTCTTCTATCGTGTGGGTTGTGAGGTGGAGTACCAACCTCATCAACCCAGGTGTCAGGGATATTCTTGAGCCGCCAAAGGCCTCTGACACGGCTCATGTAACGATTTCTCACATCAGTAAGTAGTAACCGGGACCACCGACTTAACGTGCATTCCGAAGCATGGATCACCTATTATAATATAGTAGTAGCAGACACTGTAGTCCTGTGGTACACTGACTTACTTCTGAATCAGGGAGCGCAGGTTTGAATCCCGCTACCGGGTGAGAGAGTGCGTATCAATATTGTTAATGTTCCATTAGTTAAGTAAATACATGTAATTTTAGTTTAAGTATATTGTAGTCATTTTAAAGCGGAATGTGTATCAGGACAAACCCCTTAGGGGTTTAATCATGTGTTTTTAGTTTATTCCGGCCAACTTGTTAATGCCATCTGCAGCAAATCTACAATAAGTCATACATACATACATACATACATAAACTCACGCCCGTAATCCCAAATGGGGTGGGCATAGCCACAAGTAATCAAAGACAACTTGCAGCCACTGTTGATACGAAGTCCTAAGATGGATATGATGAACCTTATGGTGATAGGGGATCAGCCTATCGCCCATAACATTAGTCCATCATGTTAGAGGAAGCAATCCCTCTGTCGGTTTTTACGACATGCCCGGGAAGACAAGCAGCTGAACGTGTTCTATGTTTTTTATTTGCTCCCAGAACAGCATAGAAGCAATAAGTCACGTCAACAAAAAAACAGAACTCCGCTACCGGAGTTGCACCAATGAGTTATCAATTTATCCTTAAGACAGTGCAGTTTTTACTTACGCTGTTGGCTCGATCATTATAGACGGCGTTGCGGCTCACCATATATCAAGTTGGTCTAACAGAAAGCTCGATGAGGTGTAGCTACTTAGTTGCCATGAACCTCTGCCTACCCCTATTGGGATATAGTCGTGAGCGCGTGTTATATCCCCACAATAGGTGAAAGCAACTACAGTCGGTAGGTTATTAATAATTTTACGTCCGCCTCTACCGTCGTTCAGACTTCAAAGCAGAAAGCTCACAGGCGTTCAGACATTGCTTACGTCATTATGTCATTCGGGCTATGATTCGGGATACTGTGATAGCATAACGAAGGTTACACGAGTAAAACAAAGGGCTTACTTCCCTGTTGGCGAGGTAAATAGGAAGGTAGTGTTTATGGGGAACAAATTCGGTAGCTTCGACTTCAGTCAAGTTTAAAATACCAAATTGACCAAATTGGTGATGTCCTTAGAAAATGTTCAGTACGACTTACTCTGAAACGGCGGGAGTGTATGAAACGATTGATGAATGTGTAAGAAGCAAGAGAAGTGTGTCAGGATCGAAGCAAATAGAATTCCATAGTTTCTGCTTACTGCTTGTGTTCCGAGCTTCGGAAGGCACGTTAAGCCGTTGGTCCCGGTTACTACTTACTGATGTAAGTTAGTAGTCGTTACATGAGCCATGGCAGGGGCCTTTGGCGGCTTAATAGTACCCTGACACCAGGGTTGATGTGGTTAGTAATCCTCACAACCCATACGATAGAAGAAGACCGCTTGTGTTAAAATAGATAGAGAAAAGAAGAATATCACACTCAGGCCTGTTAACTTTTTTGGAAAGAGAAGAGCGTAGAGTTGTGAGTAGTCAAGCTACTCTACGCGTGTCGGAGATATACTATAAACATCTGCCTACCCTTTTGGGTATAAAGGCGTGATGCTATGTTACAGACACAATGTTTAAATTAACTAAAACAGGCACAAATTAGAATTGACTTCATAACAAAGTGAACACACTACTGCTCACTGTTCACTGCAGTAACTTGCTAGAACTTATTTGTTTAAAAAAAAAACATAAATTTAGAAAAAACATCAGTCAGTACATGGGATCTGTCGGCTCTTGTCAAACAATACGGTTTAGTACAATCGCAACGTAAACAATTTATTATTTATGTTCTCGGAAGCACTATTTATAGCTCGTTTAACCCAAAAAGTTCTAAGCACTCGAGTCGGGTTTTATGGCTAAAAACTAACGTATTGGAGATTTTCACTTATGCCAAGTATCCAGGGAAGTTGAAAGGCCACATCGAAGCGCATCAAATTGCAACTTGACATTTGCGCATATAAAAGTAAGTGCGCAATGATGATAAATATCAAAATCTCATTTTAAAGTGAATTGCTTTGATCTGGCCTTTTTAACCCCCAGTTTAGAAATATCCGTATATTTACAAATACTAAGATACTTGATTGCACCAAAATAAAAGAAAATCGATACAAAAGATCCCGGTGGGGAAATGTCACAAAAATTACTTTGTGATCCCTAGTTTGGTTAGGACATTACAGGCTGATCACCTGATTGACCGAAAGTAAGATGATCCGTGCTTCGGAAGGCACGTCAAGCCATTAGTTCCGGTTACTGAGTCATGAGTCATGTCGGAACATTTGGCGGCTCAATAGTACCCAGATAACAGGGTTGATGGGGCTGGTAATCCACCTCACAACCCACACGAGAGAAGAAGGAGATACAAAAGTGTCTTAACTAGGTACATGGCAAATAGCGGCCTTATCGCTTAAAGCGATTTCTTCCAGATAACCACTAAGGGACTAAGGCGAGGAAATATGGAAAAATTCAAAGATTGCTGGAGCAAACATACCAATAAATAAATTCATAATATATATACATTTATAAATGCGTACCTACGTACACAGTATATTTGTGTTTATCGTGTCTTAGAAAGTCCGCCTAGAGTAGCTGCCCATCCCAATAATCTCCTGACGATAATTATTATGTGACTTCTGTTCCTACTTATCTTACCTACTGTATAATTTTTAAATCGACTATACCTATTTTGTATTCTATGTATAACTAGCTGTGTTAGGCTGGATTTCCTTTCGCGGTTTGAAAGATCAGACAGGCAGTCGCTTCTGTAAAAACCGGACCTGTCAAATCTTCAGGTTAGGTAAGCGGACCCTGTGAAAACGGAATAACGCTAGGGAGATGATGATGATGTAATAGATGACTAACTACTTCGTTAAAATCATATTAATCAATCTTTTAGATGTGGTTTAGAACACCCAGTGAAGACTGTGCCCAGCAGACGACGTATAGGGCTGTTTATCTTATGTTATTATAGAATCCTGGCTCAGGATTTTCGAATATCGAAATTTTCAGATCGATGGGGAACTTTTTAGTTTTGTACATAAAGAGTTAGGACTATTTAAAGCTGCTTTTGCATTATTTTTACGAAAGTTAGTAAAAGGTTTTACCAATCTTTTTATTATTTACTGACATGGAAGAATTTTTGTAGTAAAAACTCACTTGCCAATTTCGCTTGGTTTATAAGTAATTGATTTTTACGGAGGCGGAGATGGGAGCCATCGACACGGCAATGCAGGACGGAAGGGGCAAGTCACAGGGACTGTAACCTGGAACCTGACAGAGGGCAGCAGTAACTGTCAGTACTATTCAGAGGCGGAGGACAGGAGTCCTAGTAACGCTTTGAAATAGACTAATCTGGGCGCCATCCCACTCAGAAAGAGTACTGCGGGGTTGAAAGCAATAGAGACACCACTGCCCTATTTTTCCCTAAAAAAGTAGCATGGAGAATGCTACACCGACGAGAGCGTGGCTCTAATATTAGTGATGTGAAAAATTTTTTGGTGATAAAGTGTCATAATTTAATGCAGATACCCTGATAGAAGGGATAGGTACCTTAAGTCTGAACTTAAGTTTTACTTCCCTCATGTAATAAACTTTACGTAAGCAAAGTATGTATTTAGGAGTATCGTTGAGTATGTAATTATAAAGTGTATTAGGTACCCAGTAGTTGTAAATTGTTGTAATAAAACTTGTATTTTATCGCTATATAACTATTCCGTTTATTTTTATATGCTATTTTATTGCAGGAACTACCTGTAACACGGCATATTTTACCAATTGCTGATACGTACCTACGTGTCTGATATCCAGAAGTTACCTGGCAGATAGGCTATCATATCAGATAGTTTATCAGCATGTGGTTTAATACGGCACTTTTTTTTTGTGCATGTATAGGTTACTAAACTTAATAGTATCGTTTAAAATTCAAAAGTTCTATTAGCTTTCGCTTATTTACCAAATGCATAATACTTATCAAACATAATAATAATGTAGAATAATAGTTATCACTATATAAATATAAATATAGTTATATATCAGTTAGGGTCAGTTGGGGGAAATATGATTGGCCACCTGATACGACACGATTCATTTATAACAAACATTATAGAAGGAAAAATTGAAGGGAAGAGAGGAAGGGGTAGACCTAGGATAACATTTATGAAACAAATAAAAGAGAAGGTGCAGGTCGTGTCGTATCGGGAGGTGAAGGTTTTGGCGGGAAGAAGAGAGGAATGGCGGTTACTCCACCGACAAGAGCGCAGCTCTTAAATAGAGAGAGAGATCAGTTAGGGTACAGTACACCTACTTACCTGTCTAAATACTTACCCCAGTAAGGACTATTTGTACTTACTTATCAATATTTTTTGTTGTAAAACTAAACGTAAGTAGTTAGGTAGATTCCTACTTATGTTTATTTTGTCAAGACTGTTATTTGTAGTATTACCTACATTCTATTTTTAAGTAGAAAGGTACATAATGCACTAAGTAGGTATTCTTAATCCGTTTTAAGCAAACACTAACAGTAAGTAAGTAGGTATGTAAATAGCAGGATCTCAAGTGCCGATATAGCTATATTTGTTTGAAAAGTATTTACTCCTCCTGTCATTTAATTATGTACCTATTTGCAAAATAGATTGTTTGAGGCACCATTGGTTTGAAAAAGGAAGTCCATATACTTAGGTAACTAGTAGAATTATGAAGTGATGTTACTGAAAGAAAAACTTATTTAAACATTACATCTTAGATTACAAAGGACTAATTTTATAACTTACCACCAATTGCACAAAACAGCCTGAACCAGCAGCAGTAGAGAACACAAAACTTTCCAAATGAGCTTCATATTGCAGGAGAATTCACGCCAGAGATCCAATATCACACAAATAGTTAAAAACCACACCACCAACCACACCGCAAAATCCAAAATAACCGAAAACCTCCAGCCGCAAAACTCAAAACGTAACCGAAACACTAAACAATAAACACATAACCGAACAATAACATAACAATGTAATCACAAAACATTTTCAAAGTGCTAACCGAAAATAACGAAAAAAGTAAAACTTTTAAAACAAACTTCAAACAAAGTTTCCCGCTTCGAAACACTGGTTTTTAAAAGCAAATCGCATGTCAATTGGCCAGTATACAAAAAAGTATTTATCGAAAGAGATTTTAATAGAAGAATCTTTTTCGATGGAAGATTTTTGGGCTCGTCGTGTGCCGACGCGCTCGCGACCCGCGCGCATTGAAACACAAAACCAGACTGGTAAGCCGTTTGTAAGTATTCCATAGGATTCGCCGTAAGGGGAAGGGTCGGTGTAGGGCGTAGATGCAACACTGCGCGAGTTCATCCTTCCGAGCCCTTACCATGGGTTGCTTCAACCCACGACTTCGCGATTACGTCTCACGCGACACGTATGAAGACAAAAATACAATCGTGCGATTTTTTCGCACGCTCGTTCCAATTTCCGATCGAAATCCCATGGTGAAGACGTTAAAAAACAAAATATTTACCTTATCCGTAAGAGCATCAGTTACAAGCTTATGTCGTCGCATGTAGGTAATGCGTAAAAATATTATCAATAACGAAACGACTCGATGATCGAAATATGGTTAGCAGCAAATGGACACCGTCATACATTATTTTTAATTTTGTTTATTGCGGATATTAACACCAATCCCGTATTAATGTTCAACTTCTCATTTAAGTTTTAAATCTCGATAAGCGGGTATACAGTTATAGCAATAATCTTAAACAATATTTAGGAAAGATTTATCTCAGGCCTTTGATAAGATTGCATTCAATTTTATCAGTGAGCCTCCTCAAATAATATTAAGAAAATTATGCATCAAAAGAGTCACAATGTTATCTTAACCCTATCTTAATTGCAATATGATATATGAATATCAAACAAATTGTTTCATAATAATTTAAGGAAGTTTTCAAAAGTAAATTTAGGTAGGTAGGTAATTTCATTAGGTACTCTATCCATGTAGAGTCAGAAAATAGTAAGTAGGTACGTATTAAGAGAAAACTAAACACGGAAATGAAATCTTATAAAAGACTTATAGCAGCTTTTTCAATGTACTCGTATAAAAGTTTAAATGTTTTCGGAAGACTCAAAGAAGATGGTGCCAAGCATCGATGATAGCTATTATTTAAACTTTTTCATCACAATGAGCGACCAAATTATACATCCCCATTCTCAAAGCCGCAAAAGAAACTATAAAAAAAAAAACAAATTAAAATTTCGCACAAAGGTAGACAGTCGAAATTTCTCCGTCGGAACTAATTCTCGAAAGCATTCGGTTCTATAGTTAGTATAAAAACCGGGGGTTTAAAAAAGCAACAATGGCGCTTACCTGACCGTTCCCTTGTTTACGACCGCAGTAAAATAGCTGGGCAATTCGCGTATTCAGTTTACACAGTACTGGAGTACGAATAACCTGTTCAAAGTACATTGTCTATCGAATTTGGTTTACTTAAAGTTAAAAGTAGTTAAGTAGTTGTAGAGATGGTCCTTGTGGTATCGTAGCTAGTGGCTTGATTGACTAACAAGCCAAAGGTCGCGCGTTCAATCCCTAAATTGACTCGATTCTATCTCCAAGTCGTATCTCCACTAAACCGCAGTGGTGCAGCGTGATGGAGTATGGTCGATAGTTGTAATAATCATGTAGTATACTTGAATCTACTCCAAACTTCGTAATACCATTCACTAAAGCTTACCAGTAATTATAATTAGATGACATGACTTAATATCTGTAGTTAAATATAAGTGAAAGCATATTTCGTTATTCACAAGATTCCAATCAAACCAAGTGACAATCTGGGGGGTTAAAAAGCCTCATCGAAGCAAGTCAACTAAAAAAGCAATATTGTTTTTTGACATTAGTTGGGACTGTACACACTTATGTGCACAAATGCAAAATTGCAATATTGCTATTTAGATGTGGCATTTTTAACCTACGCGCGATGTACGTTAAACAAGTGCTAGCGTCATCGACTTTTTAAACGTAAACCATTATGCGAATTGTCAGAGTTGTAATTGCAACTGATCAAACGCACCGACGGATGGAGAACATAACTGTTGTCTATACAGGGTAGACACGATAAGTGGAGGTGTGTAAAACGAAGAGGAATAACAATAATAACATACGTAGAGTCGCGTCCGTAATCTGTAACGGTGGGTAGAGTCACAAGTAATGAGAGGCTTTCCATATTAAGTTCCTCCTAAAATATATAGATGGCGTTGTAGAGATTTAGCGTGATTTTAAACTATTTTCTCATTACTCGGGCACATATCTAATTATTCAAAAATATAATGTTACGGTAGAGACCTATCTAGGGTAACCTTTAAGTAGCTTAAGTTGGTTTGTTAAATACTTTATTATATGTTCTGTTTTATAAGCTGTTGGTTATCTAAATAAAAAAAAAAAAAAATATATATATATATATATTTTTGTTTCTAGATATTCGGATTAGATGTAATATAGAATTAAGTTGCTACCTATAATGTTTCTCTTGACTTTGATCAGAGTGAAAGAAAGTGCATTTCTTGGAGGCAATGACGTCATAAATCTTCTGAAACGGACGTATAAATGCGAACGCCAATGATGAAGATGATGATCAGAGTAATAATGGGTGGAAGACGTGTTGTGCCTGGGTGTAATAACAAATCTTCATTTATACCCAAAAACAAAGATAAAAGATAAATATAATTATCTGTTATTGTGCAACTTAGATTGCTTGGAACTCTACTCAAATTCAATTCAAATTATCAGACATTCCCCCAAAACGACCACTACTTTGTCGAACAAATGGAGAGCGTCGTACACTCTCACCCAGCGAACAGGTACTTAACCTACACCCACTCTAAAATCAGAAAGCTCTAGCCCTATTGCAGTCCAAACGCCTCTTATTGCTATTAACAACGACCCAGAATGTCTCTAAAACAATCATTTAGCACTCCCGTGATAAATGAAATTTCCCAAATACCTCCAACTTCCCGACCTACGCAAGCACTGGCCGAAAACGCAACGGCAGAATAAAACGTTAGCGCCAATCCACAAAATAAAAAGAGTAAAAAAAAAACAAAACAATGTATTAAGATCTTTTTGCATTGGGTCTCCGCGGATAAACAAGGGAATAAAGATGGCTTTCTATGAATAAAATAAAAATAGTATTAGATGCTATCGGCCAAACGGGCTGAGTATGGAATATGCCGACTTATTATGTTCCTAATAACAGGACCGTATTAACTTTTGGCGTAGGTGAAGTAAGGAATAGACAGGACAACAAAAAAACAAAGAATAAAACAAAAAATGATAATAAAAAAATGACTAATGTACAATTATTGTGACTAAGTACTTAATGTACGTAAATGAACAATAGTAGATACTAGTTCATGCACCTTGTTTTTACCATCATCGCATTTGCATCAGCAACTTTCTATTTCCAACTACTAAAAACCTACACAACAGTCCAACTTAAATTACTTGTCGGATTGCGCACTAGGTACAATGTCAAATTACATTTTCTTATTAACCGCCGCTTTTGCCGTGTCTGCAACTTACTCTCTCCCAATCAATGTCTTAAACGCATTTATAGATTATTCATTTGTATCTGGTATCGATTCCTTTATGTTATTGTTTGGGTGTCGTTTCGTCTGTACCAATATCAAACGTAATTGGCAGTTTCTGAATCACTTATTCCTCTTTCCTCCCCCTTCGTATCTCTCCGCTCTTAACTCTATTGCTACAAGGTACGTTTTTAGTTTAATAAACAGAAAGATATCTTTGTAATAGTTTTTCTAAGTTTGCACACACGAGTTAAATGTATGAGTCTATTGAGATAGTTTTATAACGTCTAAGTACAGCGATTTTATTATTTTAAGCACTGATGCAGCAAATTAGAAATCTCTCTACTCGACTGTGCAAAAGTAAAAAGTTTTTGTAACTTTTCGGAATTGTAAATGTAAGATTGGTTTACAGACAATGATTTTTTTAAAGGTCATTCAAGCAAGACAAATGAAATAAAATAGGTATATGAAGAAGAAAGCAAGATAAATATACTTACGTAAGAACATAATATTAAATAGCCTCTACTGTATACTTCCCACTGCTGGCACAGGCCTCCCCTCAGTCAACCGGAGGGGGTATGGAGCATACTCCACCACGCTGCTCCACTGCGGGTTGATGGAGATGTTACGACCAAGAAAAAAATTAATATTAATAACTAAAATATTGTAGGTGCTGAGTCCTATCTGATGGTTTTATTTCTCTGAACGAACAATCTGTTTTTCGCGAAACAAATAAATCATACAAAAACGGACTGTACGTATATAATAATAGAAGTAGACTAACCCATTAACCAGTCAAGAGTTTAACTTTCGGCGCAAATTTTATTACAATCATAAATTAGTTGTAAGCTATACAGGTAAACAAATGAAGTAGTAACAGAGGGTTCAAGCGTTTATAAAGATATATATGCGTGTTGAGTGATGAGATCTGATGATGAGCTGTTGTCTACACACTGGCTGTTTAAAAAATAATGGCTGACTGTATTCTTTTTTCGAATTTGTCGATGAAATCTACACAAATAGATACAACACATGCAATCTCGATTGGGGACCGTAGAGTTCTGTAGAAAACTAGTCGAGTAGGTAATCGTAAAAGAGCTATATATTTTTAAATTTAAATATGAAACCGCGTAAAATTATGCATGTATAATAGATACCTAGGTACTGACGAAAGAGAAAAGGTACTTTATAGTTCAACAATAATTACATTGATTTTAGGAAACTTAAAAATACCTACTTAGTTTTTGTTTTTAGTTTTTAAGGGTGTTTCACTGTGAGTATTTCTTTATTAAAAAATATGTTTGTTATTCTTATTCTCAATTCAGATATATCTGTACCTCCCGATATTTCAATCTTCTTCTATCGTGTGGGTTGTGAGGTGCATTACCAACCTCATCAACCCTGGTATCAGGGTTATTATTAAGCCGATATTTCAATTAAACAACACTATTTTATTTCAAAATCTGTACATCGCTTCTATCTTTACGGATATCCAATTGCTCAATACCTGAACAATTTTATTTAAAAAGTATAAAACTACTAAAGGCGTCGTTTCTGTTCGCGTGTTTTGTAACCTGTAGCTTTCTGTATTGGTTATTACATTTTTGAAGAAAAATATAACTGGTGAACAGCCTCTATCGCTTCACTACTGGTTACAAAACTCCTCCCTGTGAAATGGGGGAGTGTATTGAGTATACTCCACCACGCAGCATCACTTTTAAAAAGATTTTCTTTTTTTGAGCCATTTTTATAGTCCAATATTACGGCCGCCATCTTGGCAGTACAAGTACAACTTCACTACCAATAATAATTAAAAATAAAAAGCACCTCCCCTCATACTTGGTGGCCCATTGATCTACACTCACTGTTACTCAAATCACTTGGCAAATTAGCATGTGCACCATTCGATATCCATTTACAAGGCATTGTGCTCGCAACGGCTATTGTCTGAACGAACCCGATCCAATATGGCTGCCTATATGGCGGGAAACGGTTATTGTTTCAAACATCTCATATGACTGAATGATGGAAGCTGATGGATATCGATTTGCTTTCGGTTATTTCTGGTTACAGGATCTGGTTTTTCGCGTACAAGGTCACAACAATGCCAGAAATGCGTCTACGATCTTGAAATTAAGTACATTACATACCTATTTGAGAGTTTCGTAATATTTTATCTATTTTATTAATATTTTATCGTTATAATTTATTATTGTAAGTTTTATGAAATAGGCCCCTGATGGTAATTTATAATGCGGCCTACTTTTGTCCTTTGCTCTATATACGACACGCAAAGATCATAAGGCCATACTGACAGGTCATCAAAACGGGTGAAAGCACTTCCAATTAGTCCGGTCAAGTAGTTAATGTCATTTGCGGCAAATCTACACTGAGCAAAATGCCTAGTCATCAGTAAGCTTTCTTTGCGGTCTACACCTACATTTAGGTGGAATGGATATGTCACAACAAATCTTATTTTTTTTAATCAAACAATGGCAACATCCTCATGATTCCTCGTTACGAGCTGACGTAACTACTGAGATATTTCTCCAGTGTCTGACTAATGATATAATGGTGTTAAACAATTGGATTCGTCTTTACTTCAATTGCTCTGTCTACAATTGACTACAGTACTATCCGCTTGTTCACACGTTCGTATGGTCCTTGGCCTACAATGTCTTGTCCACATAATACATAGGTACATCATCACGGCCTCGATTCGGAGGTACCAGGTTCGGATCCCGGAGGGAAATACCACAAAAAAAGTTTTTTTTTGATACGATCCCTAGGTTGGTTAGGACATTGCAGAATGATCACCCAACTGTCCGAAAGTAAGATGATCCGTGCTTCGGAAGCCACATTAAGCTGTTGGTCCCGGTTATTACTTACTGATGTAAGTCATTACATGAGGGACGTCAGGGATATTTGGCGGCTCAATAATAACCTAACATGGCAGACCTCACTACCCACACAATAGAAGAAGGAAGTCCCCAGATGGATATAAAGAATCGTATAGGGACGGGGGGTATAAATTGATTAAACTTTCTCAACTCTCTCTCCTCTTCATTACAACGTCTCCTTTCACTTCTTTATTCTTTTTCTTTATAAAGGTTTGCATAACTATGCTTTGTATTGTAGAATTGAAATGCGGCATGGGTGTTCCACAACCGTAACATATCAAAATTTAGCAGCTGTATTATGAAAACATCTCAATTTTTAGCATCCTTCTACTGGATATGTGCACGCCAAACGGCGGTACGGACGGGCAATTAGCATGAGAAAACAGCGTTGTCTCGCGTTGCGCCGCGGGGCGGTCTAATTGGTACTGTGTAAACCTGGCGTGTTATCGGGGAGCCGCCGGCGGGCGTTGTGGTACATCGGTATGGAGGGGTTGTTTTGAATTTCGTAAGGAAAGTGATTCGTTCCATTTTCTCAGCTTCGTACCAATGCGGCCAGTTGGAAGTACGCTTGACTCTGTGAGGTTAACTGTACACGTTTCGAATCGCAGCACTGGCCTAAACCAATGATTTTCGAATTTGTTTTCGAATTCATGTTTCGCTCATAAATTATTATCACGTGCTCAGCAGTGAAGGATCACATTGTGAGGAATCCCACGTTCCCGAGAAAAGCGTTTCGGAGGTATTGTGACCTAATCTGCATTGGGCTGCTATTCCCTTCGCGGGTTGAAAGCTCAGACAGGCAGTCGTTTCTGTAAAAAATCGGACTTGTAAACCGCGGTATACTTCACTGCCCATTGGTGGAGGCGTATGGGCTAGTAGCAATCCCATTCGTCATTGAAGCACGACATTGATATCGTAAACGTACGATTACCGATTTTCCAAGTTCCAATATTGATTTTTGATGAATTTACAAGACACAATGTCACTGGGGAATAAAATAACTAAAACCAGAAGCATTCTCCACGTTACTGCAGCCGGTTCAAATCCGCCCGCCCAGCACGCTAATATTGACTTCTTATTACCGTCGCCGCCCGGTTATCGTCGTACGGTTCGCTACGGTCCGGATAATAGTGTCCGGTGTCCGGAGATAGCGCCCCACTCTATTGTCCTATCATATTCTCTGCACTTTATTGCCGGCACTGCACTGAGCGGACAAACGGACGCTAACTAGCCAGCCTTTGCTTAGCGCGGCAAAATTAAAACAATAAAACCTTTTTCTTTTTAATAAACAGCTGATCGTATAATTTGCGCGCGAGGAAAGAAATTTAAAAAATACGTAAGTAGATATTATGTAAAACTTTATTTAAAAAGATTGAATGTAAATTAAATGTCTGGTGACATTGCAACTGGCACCACGACGAAAAATTTTGAAAATGCCATTAGGTTATAAAAAAAAATATTTAAAAAAATATCTAATGGCTTTAAAAATATTTTTTAGATGAAATCAGCCAGAGTTCTTTGCATTTATGTCAAAAATGTTTTTTACTAAGGGAGTTTTTATTTGAGTTTGTCTGCTTGGCATCAAACCTTTTTATTGCAGTCTCTATCGCTAACCCGAGCCCGGTAGGTAGTGTAGCGACAAGCAGCCCACGTAACATATCGCATATCACGTGCTTTACGTTTATTTATCAACAGGCTTCTTCCAGGCTACGTTCCCCAAAAGATAAATTATTCAAAAATAATCTAATAGCAGAGGCATATATTATAATTGTTGCTTGTTATTTGGATCATATTATGTATACGCCATCTATATTGTTGAAAGTTGCCTGGAAAGTCTCTCATTGAACCCTGCGGGGCTTTTTTCTTACTTAGTAGAGGTAGACTTAGTAGTAGGAAGTAGGTATTTTCCGATTTCTCCGTTTGTGTCATAATTGTAGAAACTGTTTCCGATATATTTTATTTAAAGGATAAAATGGCTTATACTTAAATATACTTACTTTTTTCTATTTAACTTATTTATGAATTTTAATCAAGAAAAACGTAATAGTAAGTCCGACATTTTATCACGTATTTCTATGACGTCACATGCGTTTTCATCCAAATTCCATAGTAATTTCGTGTTTTGACGTTCAGTAAAAAGTAACTGATTTGACTAGTTGGAAACTACCCTATGGAAAATTGTGGGACCATAAGCTGCTGAACGCAGTTCATTGTACTTAGAAGGAACATTGTATGTATCTATTACCTACATACAAACGGTCTCCGTGGTCCAGTGGTTGAGCGTTCGGCTTAATCCGGAGGCCCCGGGTACGAATCCCGGTGGGGACACATCACAAAAATCACTTTGTGATCCCTAGTTTGGCTAGGACATTACAGGCTGATCACCTGATTGTCCGAAAGTAAAATGATCCGTGCTTCGGAAGGCACGTTAAGCCGTTGGTCCCGGTTACTACTTACTGATGTAAGTATGTAGTCGTTACATGAGCCATGCCAGGGGCCTTTGGCAGCTCAGTAATAACCCTGACACCAGGGTTGACGAGATTGGTATTCTACCTCACAACCCACACGATAAGAAGACCTACATACAACAGCAAAATAGGTACGTATTTCAATCATAATAAGCGCCTGTGCCACCCAACTGTACCCAGTATGCTTCACGTGACCTACCCTCTTGACTAACTACCAACGACAAAGTAGTTTAGTTCAGTCACAATAGTTAATAATCATAATTTCCCACAAGCAATGGGCACTTAATGCTCTAAGTTTGTAGAGGTGCATTATTTGTCATAGTTTAGTGCCTCGGTCGGCGCTTTATGTGTTATCGCTCGAACAATATTTGCTTAAATGCTCGTTTGTACCCGAAGATGGACGACGAAGCGCGGTATTTATTTTGCTTTCGTTTAACGGCTTTTCAGATAAAACTTTTCTAGTTTAAATACGTTTTGATAGCCAAAATTATGATGTCCTACAAACTTTTGAATAAGTAGCTTTTTGTTTTCTCTTGTTGGTGGTAACACTGTCTCACCCCGGACACTTCATACAAACCACCTCGTTTTACATAAATACTACACATTGACATTGACGTTATCTTACAAGTGCATCTGTGTGTGTGACGCCTGACGCCCATACGATTGAAATAAAGTAAGACCGAGGTGTTTGAGTTGCCCGTCTATCGTAGCATTATTCCTTATTCTATGCCCAAAGCTTTTAATGCTACTATTTGTTCAATGCTTCAGAGCCGGTTCTCTTATTCGACTTTTATTTTCTTAAAAAAATATTAATTATTATACTTTTCCCGCCAGATTTAGCTTACCGACATCTGTAAACATTATTACGCAATCTAACAACTTTACTTGGAAACAAGTCCGTTAGATGGCGCTTTAAATAAGGAAAAGAAAAATGGCCACTTCAACACTTTTATTTTTTAGACGAACATCGAACTTCGTTGTAATTAATTCTATTTCAATAATAAGTTATTTATAAATAAACCAGAAATATAATACAGGCAGTAGTTATCACGAGACAAAGTTTTTCACCTAAACATAGTAAATACTTTTCACTACTTCAAGACTCTTACATGCCATAAAATGTAACAAATAGACACATATTTCTAGCTTAGTTTAAAACACATCTTACTATTATATTTACAAAAATAAGAAAACAAACAGAACAGTAACAAAATGCCATCACATGGGAAATTTATCACAACATACTCGTGAAATCATTCACGAACACTATTTTGGACAAAAAAACTGTTTAAATAATTAGAGGTACCCGTAAAAAGAAAACAAGACAGTATAAATGAACAATTAAATGCTGCCTATTTTGTTTCTAGAACAAAAACAATTCGAAACAATGATAACAATCAACTGGATATGTTTCATTATTATTTAATGTAACTAATTTTATCATGCAACTTCAAATTTTATTACACTGTAACACAATACAGTAGTAAGTAATGAAGATTACTTTCAAAATACATGAAAAGATGAAACTCCTAATTTCTTAAGCGAAACTCTCAGCCAATCAGTTCTAGACATCTAACGGTTTTCATTGTTATTACAAAACCAAGTCTAAGGATAAACTAAAGAAGTCGACGGATTTAAATGAAACTAATTTACAAGTTATAATAATTCTATGCAGAATCTGCGTACAGATCAAATATTAGACCGAAACAACTCCTTGATTATTTTGAATGTCATCTTCATTTTACACTTAATTCAAAAATCGAAACTCAGAACACCACTATTTATTACATTTTTTTTTACACTTATTCAGTTCCATAGCAATTACATATTATTTTTAATTTTTTGGCGTGGTTTTGTGGGTCGTTCTTCTTTTTTATCGACAATGATCTGTCCTTCGTTCTGCTTCTGATAAGTTATGTTTTAGAATTTTATTTCATGTTTTGATTGTCCAAAAATATAGTTATCTTATTATACTCAAAATACAAGCAAAATACTAATCGGTTCCTCAATTAGTTATTAACGTAGCTTGATCGTTTTTCACAAAATTCTGTGACAGAGTGGTAAATTGAAATGCTGTCTCCGATGAAAAGGGCCACTCTGTCACAATATTTTTTGGAATGCGCCTGCAAAGAAAAGTATGTTACCAAGATAAAGAGAACCACTAAATAGTCCTCTACAGACACATCTTTATATGATGTTTTAAAATATTTATTGCCGTTATAATTTTAAAGATGTTAAATCCGATAAATCGAGAAAATGTCTTTTTATTGTCGATAAAAAAGAAGAACGACCCTTGTACGAAGTAGTAATGGTGACAACTTGACAGTGTTAGTGCTGTTAGTCTAATATGATGACGGTTTCCACCACTTTTGGTGGTTTTCGTCAGCTGGCGTGGTAGAGGCCAGCGAGTGCGTCTTGCAGGGCGCGCAGGCACGGCAGAGTGGCTGAGTAACCACCCGCTTTCTCTGTTTCTGTCTCTGTTCTGTAAAGGTAATAATAATAACGCTGTCAGTAAAGTCACTGTGGGCCTGTGGTTCTCAAACGGTAAGCGCCAGTTCGCATCCTGTTACTGGACTGTATTCACTAACACAGTTAGCTCGGGTGTTATAGACCACGATACGGCCCACCAGTCACCACCTATTTATTACATTGGTCTAATAGAAAGCTCGGTGAAGCGTGGGTACTTAGTTCATCTTGCAATAAATGTACGTACGACTACCCCAATTGGAATATGGGAGATATAAAAATAAAAATAATATTCTTTCACATACTTTAAAATTCCATTCAATAGACTTGTTGTGATTCTTAGTCATTTCAAATAATATCGCTGAAGTACTAACCTGACATGCTGCAAATACCCATTGTTAACAATATCATCCAGAGTGGGTGGGTCTGGTCCTATCCAGTCCGGTACAACCGGTGGCTCATACTTGTACAATGGGCCCTCTTCAATGACCGGTAACATTGTATGGTTGCTGCCTCGCGTGAACTTCACGCCCGTTGAGAACTGTGTCACCTGAAATGTAAAGCATAAGTTAAAAAAAGTTAAGATATAATATCTGTAGTTCTTTAAAATAATAGGAATTTTAGTAGTACCTACAGAAACAGAAAGAGGAACCTTTTGATCAGTACCTATTAGGACATTATTTTTTTTATGTTTTACTGGTATTAGGACAGTAGGGACAAAATAAATAATAGAAGGTTAGTGTTAAAGTCACCAAAATTAACATAATAGTTAATACTTTGCATAAAATGCCACAACTAAAAAAACACACATAATAAAAATATGTAACTTTTGCTAAAGTCACTGTCAGTGTTTTAGGGACCAATTACTTTTTCAAGATATTTGAAAATGTAACATAATAACCAAACAATCTAACAGATGTCGCTAGTAACTGACGCCAATATTATTTTTATTGATAGATTACCAAGATTGAGTGAATGACGAAACACTGCGTTTATTTTCCACTCCCGATTAACCCCTTAAACGCCGGAACGCGGATCTCGACCAGACACAATGTAAAATCTATTGTGTCTGGTATCTCGGCATATGAGAGGTTAATAAACCAATTTATACAAAATCTTAACTCAATTATCATACCTATTTCTTCAGCAAATTTTAAACAAAGTAGTAGGTATACCTTCGGCACAACAGGCAAAGCTTCTTCTTGTTTGTTGGCAATGTTTTGAGCAAATGTGGTCAGTATATCTTTGGCATCACCCTCAGCAAACATTAACTCATCAATCAACGCTTCCTTCTCCCGAATCTTTTGCTTCTTAGCTTCCTGCTCTATACGGGCTGCTTCTGATCTTCTTAGGTCTTCCATCTGCTTCTCTATCTCTAGTATCTCTTCTAACTCTAATTCTTCTCTTCCTGTAAGAGAAAATAAGTGCTGATTTATTAAAATGCATGAGGCTGTTTTAATGTATGTTTTATAATTATTTGTGGTAGCTTGTAATTGGCCTTTACTTTTGTGTAAAGTGGGAATGCTCCAGTTGTAAAACTATAAATAGTAAGGACACTGGCTGCTTTTCTTTTTCAAATTGTTCTTTCTTGTAGGTTCTCTAGTCTTATCTTAAGTTTAGGGTAATAAAGCTCTATTATTACATATTACATATACTACTATTTTTACATATATTTTCCTTTTCAATGCCAGGAATGTTCCCAAAGTGGGAAAATTCCCGGGAACCCCACGTCACTGTGTAAATAATGCCATAAGTTCCCCTAAGAAATAAATAGTAAGTAAAATAAGGACTCATAGCATTCCTATTTAATATTTAAGTAAATATTTCAAATAAGTCAAGTTATATTTACCTATTTTAACCTTATTCTTCTGTATCAATTCTTTATTTTCCTTCTTATACTGTTCAATCCTCTTATTAGTGCCAACTATATCAATATTATTCGTCAGATTATATATTATAGTTTCAATTTCTTCTAAATAGTCATTGTATTCTCGTAACGTGGCAAAGTCTTCCTCCTTTTTATTGTAATCTTTAAGAACACGCTTCCGTATGTCTATTTCCTTCTCTACCATAGCATCTTCGAATAATTGGACTCTGAAGTTGCTCCTCCGAAGAGGCACATTACATTCTGGGCATGATCCCGATCCTGAAATAAATGTAAGCCCACTTTAATTTCCCATGTTCACTGTAAAATTATTAATAACACTAAACAAAAAGTAATGCTATTTAATACTAGGTTAATATATTACAGGTATTACGTACGTAATCGTAGACATCATATATACTCGCTTCTACAATAAAATAATTTTATATGGCACTTTAAATAAAAAGAATGATATTGTTTACCTTTTAAAAACAGCAAATCGACACAACTTTCACACAAGGCATGACCGCACACGTTTACCATCAACTTTAAAGAGGGATTTCTATATTTCGTGGTTTTACAGCGGGGGCATGCTTGGTCATCCATGGTGAAGCTTTTTGTAAAGATTATCAGAGTTTGTAGCGACAAATTATTCAAAAAACATTTGTTTCTCAAAAAATTAACACAAACCGCTGACTGAAACAACCGGCCCACGGTCCACAGATGCAAAAAAATACTTTTTTTTGCTGACAGCTGCTGCTACTGCTCTTAATTTCAAGTAAATAAAATTAATGTTAAATACGACAGAGACAGCGCTATACCGCATATGGTATCGTTTTCTAGCTGGCTATCTCTAAGTGGAATAGGCAAAAACTGCAACTGACAGATTTTTTTTTGTATATTTGCGAGGAAAGTTATTTCATGTTTTTCGTATCATTTTCTATCATTATAGTGACTATTTTCGTAGAAAGTGTTAGTGAAATATGAATTTAGCTTTAAGGCAAGTCTTAGCGCGACAGACTTTTAGACTATGTGACAGAGTTACATATAAATGTTTACCAAAACAGATTCCTATAACCTCACAATGTCCTGTTATACAATTTCGGAATTATTGCGAGGAACGAGTGGAAAGCAGAAAGTTGCCACAGCTAATGGAGTTCCCGCCGATCGTGTGGCCATCATTCATCAAATTCATCAAGAACTGGATGTTCGCTAACTTCATCATAAGACCGTACTTTGAACAAGAGTTCAGTTTAGCAGAGTTCATTGAGGCTTCCAAACATGCAGTTCAGGTATAATCATCGCTTGACATAGATAATATATCCTTTTTATCTTTATTTTTTATTCAAACATCATCAAAATCGATTATTTGTGATAAAGTAACCTGCAATAATATAATATGGATGTATATAGTTAATTTACTGTAGGTCTGTTGGCAAATTGGGCTATAATCTCCGGTCAGGTTGTTTCAGATGCCCTACAAAGGAGCGACTTCAAAGCACTGGAAGGACTAGTAGAAAAGGATGCCATCACAGCCCTGAAGCAAGCAGTCTCTAAACTATCCATGTCCCAGAGACAGATGCTTGCTGTCGAAAAAGACGACATATTCTATGCCTTCCCTTATCAGGTATAGAAAGTATTTTTCCTAGTGATATTTCGAGTATTGATGTTTGAAGAACTACTTCTTTTAAGAAACATTTTTGCAGTTTCAAATATCGCTTAAATTCAATTAAATTCTTGATGAATGGCTTTTGTGTGATCACAATTCTGCCAGTGTCACGTTTAATATCGCTTAAAACAAGTATCATTTTGACTGTCAATACTGTTAAGTGTGACCAATGTAATAAATTTGGCAAAATTTACACTCAACAATACATATTAAAAAATAATATCTTGCCTGTAAAGCAACAGTTACTCAAATGTTTATAGTCCACATGTTTACTTATGACAAATTTTCCAGGTGGGAGTAATGTTTGACGATGCAGACAAGCGTTGGGTGGAGATCACGATGTGCTACCATGTCATGAAGGGGCTCAAACAGATGCAGGAGACGGGAGATATGCCCCCCATCTCATTAGGGTATGAGTACTTTTGTGATAACATGACATATCTACGTCAAAATATATCTCGAGAGACATATGAGGGTAGAATAGAATTTAACATAGTTTAGGTACCAGAGTTGTTATAAGTAGTTTTTGGCACTGGCAAGAATAAATTACAGCTGTTGATAACCACTCTATTTTAACATATTCAGTAATCACTGTGTAACTGAATATTAGAGATTGTCCCCACATGTGTAATGTTATTTTTCTACATACACATTGGAATTTATGTACATAACATAGACACTATGGCAAGAATAAAACAATCTCAAAAAATCCCCCATGGGATTTTCCAATTTTCCCTAGTGCCCCACATGTGGGACATGCACATATGAGTTTAGATTGATTACCTCATATGTGGTTCATACACAGTGAATGTGTTAATTTCTTTAACTATGAAAGAATAATAATTTCATGGTGATATTTCACTATACTTAATGTTTAATTTGCAAAATAATTGTGTAGGTACTCAATTTCTGTGCCTATGAGAAAGATTACATAAGTTTGTTTATAATCTCTCCTAATTAATCCATCAATCTCATCAAGACGTTAAAATCTGCGCTAAAACGTTAAAATAAGTACTGTACAAAATCCTGTCTCTTGTTTCAGTGTTCAACCAGAGTACCAAGACAAAATCTTCATCTTGAACTACAGATTCATTCGTGAATTTACCAAAGGAGTCGAAGACAGCTGGTGGGTGAACATCGTCAACCACTTCCAGCCACATACGCTTATGAAAAAATGATACCCCAAACTTGTCTGTTGCAAAAGTCAAAAGTCAGTCCGTTGTAAAAATAAAAATAAAATGCAGTTGTAATTGTTCATAGAAATATGTTTTTAATTTTTATAATTCTTATTAGCACCATAAATTAAATTTATGGATATAATTGTTAACATTATTGGCATTTTATTATTCTATAAACTTAAGTTGAAAAAATATGTCTTGCTTTATAAGCGATTATTTACTTTACAATGATTGGCTTTATTAATGTAGGAAACTGTACTTAGATTAAAAAGCGTTATAAAATTCTTTCCAGTCTTTTTCGACATCTTTAAGCTTATTCAAAATTGATCCGGCGTCACCTGAAACAATAAAAAATAACATTTTACTACCTTGTTGATAAAATGTAACCCGCGCCACGAAAGAAGTCCACAGTTTGTAAGGGAATTGTAATTGGCAAGAATCTGCGACACTAGAGCCGCGGAACATATTTCGTGGCGCGAGCTATGTTTTAAAACAGGTTTTATCTTAGTCTTCGTTTTGTATTCTAAGGCGGTATACCAAAGTAGCCTAGGCTCCAGAAAAGAATGCTAGGTAGATCAATGTTCATAATCATAAATTAATACGTTCACTGTATATGAACCACATAGGAAGCAATAAATTTGAAACAGTCATTCATGGCCCATGGGCCATTCCCTAGTGCCCCATTTTCAGATTATTATTTTCTTGCCATAGCATGTCTATGTACATAATTCTAATGTGTTTTTGTAAAATAATACAGTGAACATGTTAATAACTAAAATAATGTAATTATAACACAAACCTGTGGCCGGGTCATAGAGAGATCTCTTATCAGTACCACACTGCACTTTTATAGGCCTTTGTTTCTTCATGGATTTCTCTACATCTGAAAGAAGAAAATACTATTAATTTTCCTACTGATACAAGAAAAACAACATTCAACAAAATAAGGGTCATTGTAGACCTGTATGTAGCCGGCTTGCTTCTCACGGAACTTGCACCAATGAGTTATTTAAGTGCAATTTTACAGTTAGTGCCTTAGCTTCCCAAACGCAGTAAATTATAATAGTACCTGCATGAACTTTATCCAATAGAGTGCTAACATCTAGGTCATCTTCTAATCTATTACATAGTGCGTTTACATACTGACTAGCATTAGGAACTATTCTGTCAGTGTCTCCAGTCTTCATTTCATAGGTGACGTCATTGTCTATGGTCATAGAGCACTCTATTTCGACAAGTTCGTACGCAGCCGCGGAAGGTTGAGTTGCGTACGCGATGAGAAGGTTTCTATGTATATTCGTAGGCTGTGTATACAGAATGGAGGTGTAGATCTCTGGATTTGTTATCCTGTAAAGGAAGAATAAAGGATATTTTCGACAAGGACGCTTTCTACCATTGTTTTAAAAAATAAAGATTTTATCTATCTTTCGCTATCTCTATCTTAATAGAGGTAAGTGTTTTCATTAAGAAATTATAGTCTTCAGTCAAGTATCAAAGACTTTTATACCTACTTTTTTAATGGCAAGAGTTAAAGCACCTTACCAGTTTTAATAATTCAAAAATGACACTCTATTAACTAGTAACCTTCATTTGGGTTGTGTACTAGGTTAAAGATAAATTATGAAATTCTGATTACTAAATGAAGAGTTCTAAAACTAACGAAAAAAACATTTCCTTTTTTCCATTTAACTTATTTATGAATTTTAATAAAGAAAAACGTAATAGTAAGACCGACATTATCACGTTTTTCTATGACGTCACAGTGTGCTTTTTTATACAAATTAGTAAGTACCAAATTAATTTCGAGTTTTGACGTTTAGTAAATGTAACTGATTTGACCAGTTGAAAAATCAAGTTGGAAAATAGCTTTTTCAACAATTATCACCTGTCCAAGTTAATGCAGCACATATCCATGATTAACACACAAAGCTCGGGTTTGCACTTCACAACTGCATTCAACATGGCATTTTCAGTTATACAATGTTCTTCCTTCATGTTTTCTGATGGACAATCTATGCCGAGCATGCATTTTGTATTACAAATCTCACAACCATGCCCTGCATAGAAGATGAAACCTGGAACACAAGGTATGTTTAATTATTACCTTTTCCATTTTTTAATGAGGCTTTGAACACCCTGTGTTATCATGTCAGCCACATAGGCTTCATGTACCCTATCCCTTAGGCAAAGGATTGGTCAACCAGATAATATAAACTAAAAGCCTTACAAAATAGTGGCACTGCTAGCAATTGACTTCTTCATTATCAAGGGAAATTACACCATATTTATTACTTTATGGATAATAATGTAGCAATTTAAAATAATTATATGGCAACACATAATATAATTTGGATTAAGTGTAATTTCATTAGTAATCGTGTTGCATGGGAAGTGTTTTATTATAGTAATATTTCACAGTAGCATATTTTAAATCTCATTGCAACAACATACACATAGTAAAATTTTCAACTAACCATAAGAATTTTCTGGTATTAATTCAAATGTTTTCTCCAACATACTCATCAAATCCATGCTCCTGCTATTTTTAATAGTAACTACAATAAATCCTAAGTTTTTCAAACAGTGTCCTAATGTGGCACAGTCTATAGATGGTGTTGCCAACCTGGATAAATGAAAATATCTATCATTTGCTATAAGGATGGCAAACTTTATATGAGGTTTGTAATATGTTTTGACTAGTTTTGTGTTGAGAGCTGTAGTCAGGAATTCTCTATAATGTTGTACTCTAAAGCCAGAACGGTCTAGGGCGTGAATGAGCAGTTTCCCTGGGGTCTTTGACTGCTGGAAAGATATCCTGTGAAGTAGAGAAATGTTAACTTAATAATTGCGTAAAGTAAAACAGTTCACAATCAAAGAGTATATAAAATAAGATTTTAAACAAATATACCTAGATGGATTTTCAGTTTGAGTATACCTACTAAGGGGGCACTGTGAACTGATAGTACTGGTAACCAACTGGTAAGTCCTGGCCCATACAAAAGTGCCGATAGTGCCCCCTTAGATACAGTCCAACTCCGGATTTTAGGTCATATGAGCGGAGTCGGAATAGAACAGTTATGATGAGCCATAAGTACTCAACACCTGATTTACATTGGTTTGTAAAGTATTCCATTATGTTTCCTATAATGTATTCGCATATATTCCTCTTTGTGTAATTCAGCGTAATCTTAAGGAATAAGGAAAAACTTAAAATTAACTAAAACTTACTTCAAATTGGCTAATCGAGCAATTATTTCACATCTCTCTAGTGGCAGAGCTTCAGCCTCCTTATATTCCAAATATGGTAAATCTTGCAAGAGACAGGGTTCCATTTTTATTACCTAAATTATAAATTCTTGCTTACGAACAGACAATAAAAAGTTGAGCCGCAAGTGGCAGGGTAGCAGGTAGCAGTGGCAAACAAAAGGAAAATAAACAAAACAAGGAAAACATGGGAAAACCGGTCTGTAAATGTCAGCTGATGCTGTCATATTATGGCTGCGTTCCGATTAAAGAATTTTGAAGTGATTGTAGATGAGATAGACGTGTATCCGAAGTTTTGTTATATAACGTTTCTGTTTACGCAAAAGCAAACCTTATTTTCTGCTGAACTTTTCAAGATCTCAAAGTGAACTTAAAATTTGACTTAAAATAATCTAACCAAAATCCAACGCAAAACGGAACGTTTTTCAAAATCCAAAATGGCTAGCCGTTTCGGGATTGATACGTCAAAATGGAAACCTAGGCATATGAAAGGAACTCCCGCCGCTACATTCAGAAATGTTCTTGGTTTTGGTATTATTACATTTGGCATAATTTCTGGCTTAATATTCCAGTAAGTACTTTACTGTTTACCTACAATTCAACACAAAAATTTGAGGTTATGTAGTACATTTACAACGCACTATGTTTTTGTTTATCTTGAATGAAAATGAATTTATCTTTACAGCTTCACCAGCGTCACTGAGGGTCTAAGGAACGCCTCAGAGAAGCTATATGAAGATTCTATTGTAGAAGTGGAGAGGAGGAGGATGATAGCAGCAGGATTACCATTGATGAGCAGTACTGAGATGAGACGCATGATTGAAGACGCTCAAAGGCCTGACCGTCCTGATATATAATTAATATGAGCTTAGATAGTCCTAGTAATAGGTAGGTAGCATTATTTCATATACACTAGTATTGAATGTTCCTTATGCAGTGATTCTGTTTAGTTTCACTGCACAATATTGTCACAGTTCGTGTTATATTGGTTCATTAAATGCAAATGCCCTAATATGATGTCTTTGCTTTTGTCTACTTTCAATCGTATTCAGTAGTCAGTTTGAATTTGTCATTTTCCATATGTAAATAAAAAAAAAGATAAATTAACATCCTTGTTTCATTTGTTCCCAGCAAAAATGAGAATCGGTGCAAAGTAATAAGTAAATATTTTGCCGGACACAAATCTGTTATGGATGAAAGTCTATCTGACTTTCAAGAAAAGAAAAAGAATTTCACTGGTCCAAAGAACTCTACGAAACCAAGTGGAAGTAAGACTAAAACTAAGAGAAACATAAAGAGAGTTAGAGGACAGAAAGATATAAGGACAGTTTTAAAGTCCAAAAAGAACGAACTTGTTGCATATTCTAATGATTTTGAAAAGATATGTAAGCAGTCTGGACTAGATGTAGATTCCGAACAGTTGCAACTAGCTATTGCTTTGTCTAAGTCGCTGCAGGCATCTGAGAATAAAGTCGACAATATACAGAGTTCTGGATCTTTAAGCAGCCAAGAGAGGACTGGGAAAATACGAACAACACTCCTTGAATATGGTTTTGTTGTGCCTGATATTAAAATCACAGCAACAAAAAGCAAGAAATTGAAAAGGTATAGGAAAAACTATAAGTTACTTCAAATTAGTGAAGCTGAGAAGCAGCAAATTATTTATGATAGATACTCGCAGATCTTATTTTCTAATTTTGATAATTCAAAAGTTGATGAAAATCCCAAACCTGGAAATAATTCTGCAACATTGTATCACTTAGTGACTGATATACCATATAAAGAAATAAGTACGAATAATATATTTTATGTTGAAGATTTGATAGAACAATCATCAAATGCTGTTGGTTGTTTGCTAAAAGACTGGTCTGACATTCCTGGAAGACCTGTCAGTCCTACATGTGAAAGACTAAACATTGATTTTAATAGAATAGATTGTTCACAAGAAGAACTTGACATTGTTCTTAGTTCAACTTTAAAGTCTGCTCAAGAAATTGTTAAGAGTAAATATAATTTATTACCACAAGAAAACTTAATTGATATGGTTGGAACAAGTAACAGTACTACAGGCCGTAATACTGAAATAAATAATAAAATGGATGATAATTGTATAAATATTATAGATAATGATAATATAGATATCAGTGACATAAGATCTCACACAAAAGAGTTAAATTGTAAAGAAAAAGCTGTAGATATAATAGAAATTAATATGTTAGAATTGAAAACAACTCAAAATGTTCGAAGTTGTTCGCCGGATATTTTCGACGATGAAGTGTCTTCTCTTATAGACAATTCCAGACATTCTTTAATACAATCTCAAGATAAAGTAAGTGATAAAGATGCAACTAAAGTATGTAATGATGTAATGGATTTAACTGAATGTATGCCTTTGCACTCTCAAAGAAGTTTAAATATAAAACCTAATTCTCAATTATCACAAGGAAGTAATGTTACTAAAAGAAGGTCAAATGATTTTATGGAAATGACAGATTGTGTTGTAGGTTCTTCTCAGCCTTTAAAAGAACATATTATTGAAAATAACATAGACCTTACACAAAACTCCGATGATGAGGAAGATGTAACAGCAGTTAAAGAAAGTAAAACTGCAGAAGTAAGTTCTAAGTACATTGAGAGTATGGATTTAACACAATCTTCTGACACTAATGAAGAATTACCTTTTGTAGAAATAAGTGGGAAGACTGATATGGAGGATACTATTATTTTGAATGATGACGCTTATATTGGACTCAAGAGTAAAAAGGAAATACTAAGTGTCTCACAAAATGATTTTAATAACAAATCAAATAATACAGAAATTAGTAGAAATCCAATAATCAATCATATAAAACACACAAGTGATATCAAATCGGTAATTATTGAAAGTGAAGATGAATTAGACAATGTAGAAAACTATAAAAATGGTCAGGTGAAAGTAAGAGCAATAAATCCCATAGAATGCATTGTGCCTAACCATTTAAATGTTTCTAATATTGGACTAACAAAAGCACAAAACGAAATATCATTACTTGATGTAACAGATGAACAAACCAAAAGTCCTCTAAAATCAGATCAAAATTTAGAAAACACCAACACTGAAAGCTTTTTTGAGGAATTTGTGTATCACCATTCAGATGGAAGTGAAAAACATACTGAAGATGTTGTATTATGTCTTGATGAGAGTACTTATAATTCTATTGTAATTGAAAATAAAGAAGATGATATTGACTTAACACAATCTACAGATTCAGAAGAAGTAACAGAAAAAGGAGGTGTTTCACGAATATATGACTGTAATAGTTTAAACAGAGTTGGTAATGTGTCAATAGATTATGATGAAATGTTTGATGATATGGTGAAGAGTCATGCGTCGTCAGCATCTGAATCTAAAAGTATATCATTGAAATCAAACATCACAGACTATAATAACGACAATTTGGGAATAACTACTAACACAAACAGCGATCTCGTATCTAACTCCAGTCAAACTTCGGAAATATTCGAAATATCCGACAAAGAACTTGATTATTCGATGCATAAATCGAGACTCGATGTGGAAGTTCGACAGGAAAATTTTGATTTTGGCGGCATTTCTGTTATGTACAACCTACCTGACATTCCCAGCTTGAGACAATCCAACAATTTTAAAAGAAGTTTAAATAGGTCTTTGAGTGATAGCTGTTTACCTGCTGTTGAATTAAAAAGTACAATTCCAAGTTCAAGTAATAAAATAAGCTCTCCAACTAAATCTTGTGGCACTGCATCGTCTACGCCTTTCAGATCGCCGAAGAGAACTTTAAATATGGCGAAAACACCAAAAAACGGCGAGTATATTATCAAAACAGATCAAGTGACGCCTATGTTGAATTACGAGGCGATGAGTACGCCTGAGCGAAATGCGGAGTTGGACAAGTATGGACTGAAACCGTTCAAGCGGAAAAGAGGTAACAATGTAATCAGTTCAAACATGTTTATTACTGGTGGCTGGGTATCCCCAGCCGAATATTTCTTGATGTAGGAAAGCATGTCCTTATGCTGACATGATCTACACTAACACTACAACATTGATTGTGTAATTTCCCCATCATCTTACTTGTTCTGGAGTGCCAATTTAATACAGACTGTCTACCCTCATGATGTGATAAAGTCCTACTATTTATTAACGATTTGTTATAATTATTTTCAGCTATACAACTTCTAACACATTTGTACAACCAAACTCATCCAATAGTTGAATCATGTTCAAAAGAAGATATTCCATCACCATCAAAAAAACTTAAACCAAACAATTTCAATAACGCAAGAACAAATCCTAAGGACGACACAGATAATATTATTGTTAAATCCAAAAAAACAATAAATTCGCCTAAGAAAAGACATGTAGTACGAACACAAGAAAATGTTAATATGGAAGAATTAGACAAAGAAAATGAAAATAATATTTATGAAAACACAAATGTGATACCAGATATAAAAGAAATACACTGTTGTGAAGAAGATTGGGTTTTTCAAAAGAGAGAAAAAGCCAAGGTAATATTTCTTTTTCCTACTAATGGGTTGGATTAATAGGACATTGGCCAATTTGGCATTGAAAGTCACCTTGGACGAATGAAGAGGCCTGCCCATCAGTGTTCTCGTAGTTCTTGCAAAAGCTATTAATCTGTTTTTAAAGTTAATGTTAATTTCGAATTTATACTCTTCTTTCTCAAATGTGTTCCCATATCTATAACATTGTATGAATGGGGTGCAAAACTGCCTATTTCTCCCACCAGGTGTCGCCGCTGTTGAGTGTTCTTAAATTTTGATAGTTCCGCAAACTATTTGAGTAAACAAACATTTGGTTATATTTTCACACTTTACGCAGCGCAAAAACCTTTGCGCAGCGTTTAACTGCAAAATCATAGGTATTTATTCCCCAAAGATTGGCAAGAAGAAAACTTAGAAAACCTTATTTTTAATCAAAATTGCCTTTTTCCAACTCATCCTTCAGACAGAATACACTTCAAGTTGCTCCACATTTTATCACGTATTTTACCTGGACAGTATGGAGAACTGTCAAAATTTAGGAGCACTCAACAGTGCTGCCGCCTACATTTGAACTTGTAGTTTTTATCCTCAGTTTAAATTAAGCATTAATGCTTTTCTATGCAACCTTCCAGGTTCATTCATGCCGAGTGCCCCTACATATAGCGCTCCACAACTACGTGAGCACCCGGGGTCATCTCCGTGAGGCAATTCTTCGCTACGAGCCTGTTAACATCGACGTCATTCATAAAGGCCTAGTTGCCGATGGTTACAGATACGATCCTAAGGTAAATTGTTAAAAATGTATGCTATTTTTTTTTTAAATGAAGCTATAACCCGGAATAGTTTAGTAGGTATCTCGCTGGTATAAAACCCGTATGACGTGTGCTCAACTTCATTCTGTCGGGTTATATTTTGTCCGTGTTCCGTTTCAGCAGATAAGAAAATGACAGAAATCTAAAAATAAAATTAGGTGTCTGCTGGCATCAGCATCATTTATTCAGTGCATTATTTTTTGTGTGGTGAAACAACCACACTTCACGCGGCTCGACATATATCGAGGGCTTCAACCAATAGCCGTAGGACGTTTTATCTGCGTAGATATCGCTTCGTCTATTGGTCGAAGCCGGCGATATAACAACACGCGACGTATTTACTGTGCTGATAAATTTACTAATTGTCTTCCGATTACTAGTGCTAGTGGTTTTCCCACCCCATACGGATTAGGTACCTACGTAAGTTTATGTGTCTAAAAAAGCAATATTGCACTTTGACATTTGCGCATATAAAAGTAAGTGCGTAATGCAAACAAATGTCAAAACACAATATTGCTTTTTTAGATGAAGTGCTTCGATGTGGCCATTTTAACCCCCCTGCATTACTAGTGCAAGAAAGGGATATAACTAGTGCCTGCCTTCTGGCAGCACCATATTACACACATAAACTTACGTATTTGATATGGCCATTTTAACCCCCCAGGACGGCACTAGTTAGTCAAAAGGCAAGTTAAAATTCAACACCGTTTTGTTGTAAAGAAAGGGATAACATTATGTATTTGTTTACAACTTTAAATATTTTATTTTTTTATTTCAGGATCTACTCAAATTCATGGACAAAAAATGCATAACTGTAAAAACTGCGGATAATAACGCGAAGAATAAAAAACACTATTAACAAAATCATGAATGTTATAAATATACTTACCTAATTTTAATAAAACTGCAATAATTTTATTAACATAATAAACAAGATTTATTTACAAGAGATCCATATTCATACATCATAACTTTGAGGACACATTTTCTACAAGAGTTAAAAATCAATTCATATTTTCAGATGCAAGGTAGCTTGCTAGTACCATCCAATTTAAATTTTTGTATAAGTAATATAATTGAATTCTAATTCAGGATTAGACACCCACTAACACAAAAAAAAACAAGTTGCAGAATGCTCCAGACGCGAATTATATTGAGGGTTTCGACCGATAGTCGCAGCGAAGCCCTCGATATAATATTCGCGCGACCCAGGTGCCGTCCCGCGCGTGCAACTTACTTTTTGTTTTGTAAACACTTAACCATATATACATCAATGTATAAGTCTACAAAATAGTAGTCTGAGAATATTGACTGCATGAACCCAAGATAGGCATTGTCGCCTTACAAAGATATACAAAACTGTATAAAAGTCTCTGTGTCACAGTCTAAGAGTGAGCTGAACGTCATTTCTTCAGTAGACCAGCTTGTTGTATTACTTGTCTTGTGGCATTGTTGATGTGCCGGAATCTGTCCGGCCCCAGCTGTATGCCACCATACCTGGAAACGAGGAATTTAACTTTATGGTCGCCTTATAGCCAATAACCACATCAAGCGCCTCTTTGACAAATCACATTCTGATAATGTGATTTCCTTCAAAAAAAACCGCGGTTTCTTTCAATGAGGGGACTTTCTAAGCTATCTTCCCCACAAAAATATGGATGGCACTGTACAGATTGACAACAGATAATCTTTTGTCTTTGTTTTTGGGATAGACATTAATGAAAAACTTTCTAGGGTATGTTTTCAAAAAAAAATATATACTTGACAGCGATAAGTACATATTTTTCGCGAGTTATTGTTACACATATCAGTCAGAATACCTAGTTAAGTTATGGAATAAGCTCAATATGTGTGATGTGGTTGTACTTTTTTAAATAAATAAATAAATAAATTCACACATTGCTCGCGCGGTTACCTTTTACCATACATTTGATGGTGCACCATCTTAATCTTGGGAGTTCGTATTAAATCAAAGGCGATATGTGTATGCTATGTACCATAATACAGGTAAATGACATGGTGACGAAAACTGAGGGGGTTGATTCAGCTTATGATTCTGAATCATCAACCTTGGTTTTCCTCGTGATGATGTCACATACACCCTGTACAAGTACGGGTACGTGACACTAGCGAATACTTGGAGGGATGATACAGGCCGGTTGATCTATAATTTCCGTCGGAAAACTTATGGAACTCTCAAGTGTTTTTTTTAATTATTATATGAACAGACACGTTTGTCGGATGCATCCGGAGCGGTGGGCACGAGTCGTTACTCACTGGATACCTCAGGGCGGGCTTAGAAGTCGAGGCAGACCGCGTAAAAGATGGTGTGACTACCTCAATGCTTATCGCAAGGATTGGCCGGAGATCGCGCAAAGTCGAGAGGAGTGGAAAAATCAAGGGGAGGCCTTTGCCCAGCAGTGGGATCGTATAGGCTAAATAAGATAAGATAAGATTATATGAACAGACTTACCACCGGGACACGACAACGAGTGTGTTCTTCTGGTCGAGTATCTGCAGTAGGTGCAGCATGCGGCCCCCCGCATGTGCCTCTCCATCGTCGTCACAGTCTTGCAGAACGGACACACCGCGCTCCGTCTTACGCTCGATCCTGTATGCGTACATGTTGTGTGTCGCGTTCAGAATCTTCTTGTTCTGCTTTAGTTTTGCTAACACGGCACTGGAATAAAGGTAGGATTGAAATGAGTGGGGCTTCAAGTGGCATTAAGTTGAATTCATTTTTAATTTGCTACTTTTCTATAGAATAGATTGAGAACTAAATGCTGAACAGTGCGATGGATCAAAAAAAAAGCATAGGAAACATCACTCACTTTCCTATGCGTCTATCCTTTACTGTCACTCAGAATCGTCATTTGCTAAAGCAAGATAAAGAGCTTCGTCGATTCTGTCGCGTGTGTGCGCATTATCTCGCTCTAGCAAATTACGGTTCAGAATGACAGAAAAGGATAGAAGCATAGGAAAGTTGGTTGTGGTACAGCCAGGTGTAGTTCAACCCTAAATAGTAATAGTAACCCATGACAGATGTTTCAATTACTATGCCATTTATAGTTATAAGTTATAATATTAACTATGGGTTCTCAGTATTTTAACCAACTTCAAAAAAGAAGGAGGTTATTAACAAATATATGACTCACTTGACATCGCTCATAGAATGCACCTCAGCTGCATGTCCCTGGAAGGAGCTCTTCCTGTCCTGGATCACTTCACCGTGTGTTATATCTGGACAACTGATTTCTAACTGAAAAGATTAGGTGTTATGCTTATTATTTTTGATAAGTATCATAGTTAAAAGTCATATTCAAAGAGGTATTCTTTTTTAATTATGGTGAGAAAGTACCAATTAACATAATATTTTTAAATTATCAATTTATTATAAGGTACCTTGCCCATGCTCAAAAGATACAATATATGTATAAACGCTAATCTAAGACAGACCAAGCCAAGCAAAAGTAAATAGTTTACTTATTTTAACTTAAAAATGTTGTAATTGAATAAATATTAAAAAGGTTATTGATAATTAGTTAAAATGATTAAATAATTAGCTAAATTGCATTAGTCATACATAGTTATTATATTGGGGATACTTATATGCAAATGCAAGTATGCACTAATGACATGGCCATTATAAAATGAGTCTTAAAGTTGCATTCATTGAATGTACAGAGATTTTGAATGAGATGTGCTTAACCTCTCATCTGCCGAGATACCAGACACAATAGATTTTACATTGTGTCTGGTCGAGATCCGCGTTCCGGCAGATGAGAGGTTAAAAGTAACAGCTGTACTATCCATTGGCCCTACACAAGGGTGGTTAACTTAAATTTTTTTAATCAATCACGTAAACATGTTAAAGATTTATCTCAAAAATGAATTTCAATATCTAAGTTAATGCCGGAGAGTTGCTCGTTAATAGTTGTTCAGACTTCTGTATCCGTCTTGAGGCACCTACCGAGTAATGACTGTCTATCGCTCTAGATGCGTCTGACAAACATATCCCGCTAACTTCTATATCTCATAAGTAAAATAATTATTACTGTCAATATACCTCTGTCAGATCCAAAGTGTCTATGGGAGCTTTCTCTTTTTTCTTCTGGGTCTCCACTGACTTGATGTTCTGCATTATTTCCCTTATTTTCTCCACCCACTGGAATATTACTGTTTCACCTATATTTTCTCTGTAAAGAATAATGTTTTCCATAAGTAATAATATTTATAACAAAATATTTTGCAATATTTTGTTATAACAAAATATTTTGCAATATTTTGTTATAAATATTATTACATGGTATTTTCATAACATGGTATTTTGATGTGGTATTTTTTTTTTTCGTAAGTTCATTATTTAATTAAGAGATGAAGATGAGCTGCAACTTATAAAACATTAATAAACTATTCGTTTTTGAGTCATAAATGTGAAAAGCTAACTGTAAATTAAATTAGTACCAGTCAATAGTCGGTAATATATCTGGTACAACTTTGACATACTTGGATTTTAAGTTATATTATACAATAACCAGCTATATATCATTATAATAATATAAATTACAAACTTACAAGTAAACTTCGTCCAAAGCTTGGTGTAGCTTTTCTTTATCCTTTCTCTCCATCCAGGGAGCCGACAACTCGTATTTCGGAGGTGACTCCCCAGGGTAGCCTTCTGGCATGGTCACATACAAAATACACTCCCTTTTATTATCCTCTACTCTGATCGAGTATGATCTTGATGCTTCGCTCTCCGTTGTCCAGTCGCTTCCGTATATAGAGCTAAGAGCCTCTACTTCTTCAGCCTAGAGAAAAGGAAAATACCACGACAAATATGCATTTCTATTTTCGATAGATTTATATGTCTATAAATGGTAGTATGAATAAAACTTACCTGCTTCACTAAGTTATCTTCCATTTTAACAAAATTTAAGGCTGCTTTTGTGTTAAAAAAAGGTGAAAATCAGCAATATTACTTATTTATCCGTCCTTCCAAGTTTACTTTTCAACACAAACTAAAATAAAAATGTAGAAGTTGCAAGTTCTTATGTAAGACAGAGACAGAACTATCGCAAAAAATATTTTTACCCTTCTTTTTATTTTACCGATGTTCACACTTCCTATGAACTTCAAACGAAATGTCAAAATTACAAAAGAGCACGTTCGTTTTATCATCAAAACTTGTAAATATGAGTTACAAATAGTTAACACTAGATGTCAGTGCAGCAACTTAGCAAATTAGAACCGGTAGAGGACGCTACTTTACCGTATACTACGTAGTATTTATTATTCCTTATTCTATGCGTATAGGTAGGTACTCTAGTAAAAATAAAATAATCATCACGCTTACCACTATGGGATGAAGACAGTAAGCAGGATGTTTTAATTTTTTGCATTCCTATAGCATTGATTCAACAGTGGCTGCAAGTTGTCTTTGATTACTTGTGGCTCTGCCCACCCCATTAGGGATTACGGCGTGAGTTTATGTATGTATAGCATTGATATGAAACTCAATGCCGTAATCCCTGTCAGGGTAGTCAGAAATAAATAATATCGTCAGTTAGACTATTTTCCTGTAATGAAAATACAAACTACAGAATAGTATGCACCGGTATAGAATAGGAATACACTGTCAACTTAGCTCTAGTGCATGATGATGATCCAGCCGATTTCGGCTACGGCAACCGCTTCAACTCCAATGTTCATGTGCTCGCATGTGACTTATATAACTAATCTTGTTGGGAAAGGTACATAGGTAATATAAAGTACCTACACCCACACCTCGCCTACTTTTAAGTCCTATGTAGGTATCTAGTAGGGGGGAAATAATTGAAAATTTCACGACCTAGTTATGGGTACATCCGTCGTAAGATGAATAGGTATTGCACCTATGAACTACAATAACATAATAAATTATGATTTCAAAACCTATACCTGTCCATGCTTACCTACTATTCTAGTAGGTACAAATTAAAGGTACTTAAAACAAAAGAATGCATGCAAAATCATAAATAATACCTACACATTGCTTAGCCTTGCAAAATGTGTTTATAATAGTCAAATCAAATGGCGTCGACATGAAATTAATTAAATACCGGTACAAATTACACTTATCCAATGGCATTATTTGAGATTACTGCGTAATGAACGAGCGCGTATGCAAATCTATGGTGTATGTTAGTATTATGGAAATACGCGACCGGAAACTTTGGTAGGCAATGGCACACATTATACGTACAGCCTTCATAGGACCGAATTATGCCAATGCAAATATTGTTTATCTGGATTTCAATCGCGCTGACATGTTTATTTCATAGAAAGTTATTTATGGCTCTAATAGACTGATGTGAATATTATGCAGTATTTTTTTGATTTCATGTAGATAGGTGGAGTTCCAGCAACCCGCAGTGCAGCAGCGTGGTGGAGTAGGTATGCTCCATACCCCCTCCGGTTGATTGACGGAAAGCGTGTCCCCAGCAGTGGGTGTAGTGAAACGTAGCTATTAGACTGCTTATATAGTCGTAACGCCGACAGTTCTTTTAAAATCCAAACTCCATTGTTTTACTATTGTGTTTGGAAACCTCAGCTTTACGAGGATATTATGTTAACGATGAGTTTTTCCCCAGATTTCGATTACGAACAAAACCATAACAACATAATCTCAAGACTATATCCTAAATGGGGTAGTGAAAGGTACGTCTATCGCTAGATGAACTAAGTACCCACACCTCACCGAGCTTTCTGTTAGACCAACGTGATAGGTGGTGAGCCTTACGGCTCACCGTCTGTAATGGAATATAATATCTGTCTAATAATATACTAATTAAAAAGGCGTAGGGACTTGACGACCCCATCGCCCGCTGGTGAATTCGTCAGCGAACCTGGTGAATTCAACAGTGCAGTCAGTCTCCGCAGGCCAGCTTGCGGCGAGTTGTTGATGAGTGACGTGATGACACCATGCAGCTGAGATCCCCCGAGAGTCAGTTAGGTCCTCCGTCTCTGGCTTGCCTGAGAATCCCATTGCGGGCTGCACGTCTCTCACCTCTGGCTTGCCTTCATTGGCCGGCCACGGTGGGGCGTTAGAGGTAGGTATACGCTCGCAGGGTGGACTTGTAGAAAGCGGTATAATATCTTTTAATACCCCGAGCTGCTCACAACCATATTGCTGCCTTGCGGTGCTCACGCGTCGCGTCGGCTAGACAGGTGGCCCATCCAGTGAGTGGTCACCGCCTGCTCTTTGAATCCTTGTTTATTAACATTGATCGAGCAGGCGCCATAGTCCGCCATGCCCCAGTGTCCCGCTCTACTAACGTCTACCATGATTTCGACAATGACTCGGTAATCGAACCCGGACCACCAGATCGTGAGTCCGACGCTCTAACCACTAGACCACGGAGGCTGTTAGCCTGGAAACGTAGGGAGGAATTTTGCACTCAGTCTATCAATTTAAGGCCCAATATGTAGGGTAGCTATGGATTGCCATAGCTCACGTTTGCTTCTCATATAAAACGTGGGTTTCACGAAATAATACAGATACCACTAGATTATTTGGTTTATTGTGCTTTTAAATAAACAACTATTGCGCTTCTACAACATACAATGAATACATTTAAGTTGGAAATCTACGACTTTACAATTACCAAGAATAACGATGAAAGAATATTAAATAATACTTACAAGCTATGTAAATAATATTAGGTAATCCTACTACGTACTAAAATAATAAAAGTTATTTGAAGAAGGAATGTTTTGTTCATAAAGTATCTACTAATCTAATTTCTATCGTATCACAGAATTACGTTACACAGTTAAATACAGAACTAATTTATGTACACTTATTGCCTAGATAAAGTTATTTTAACAATATACAAAATAATTTAAAATTAGAATAGAATAATGGTTACTATGAACACTTAATTTTAACAGTAAGTACCTAAGTATTTTATTTAGAGACATTACAATATGGCGATGAGTGGGAAAAATAAGTACATAACATATTTACAAAATTTATTTTAAAGACTTTCTATATGGCGGCGAGGAAAATTATGTACTTAACCGCCTTTAAAAAAAAGCAAACAAACGGTAAACGTGTATAAGTAGGTATTTGAAATTTAATCTAATTACTTCACCGCTTGTTTATTTTTTATTGTTAACGCGGTAAAATAGGAATTAAAATATCTTGCCAGTACGTAGTTTCCTTGGACTAGAAATAGTGGGATCAATTTCCCGCCTTTATTTCCGCACTGGCCGATTCTGTGAAGCAATCGTTCGAATTTGAAACGCCGCTCTGCACCGAACAGTAACTGGCCGGTGAACTTCTATTGCTTAAGTTTTTCTCTTGGGTCTGGTATTCGACCATACTGCCACTCGGTTGGCGAAGGAAGTTTTGAAATCCGATCGGGGTTGAGTTTACGATTTTGTCTGGTTTCTTTAACAATTCCTCTATTGAATATGGGTTCTTCTTCTTTTCTTTTTCGTGTGGCGTTTTTCTTTCGTTCTCATCAGTGTCGGGTCTATCGGTACTGTCGTCGCTTGCTTCGACGGAGATGTGTTCAGAATTTTCCGATTTCACTTCATCCGTGTTTATTCTGTTCAAGAGGTCGTTATGTAAAGAGAGGGCGTAGGGTGGGAAGTTCTTCGAGTCGTATGGCATCATGATTCTCTGCCAGGGGGAGATAGGGTACGGTTTGAGGAGTCCTTGCGCTTGCATCTGGTTGGTGAGGAGCCAGGAGGTGGCGAGTCGTCGGTCGTAGAGGGGAGGCTCGTTGGGGGGTGGGACGCGGACAGCGGAGTGCGCGAAGTAGGGGGGGTTGGGCGGAGTGGGGGGAAGCGATGTCTTCAGTGACATGTAGTCCATCACGTTCGGCGGCAGCTCCGGTTGAGGATACGGTTCTGTAATAGAAAGTTTGAGATTAGATAATCTTGTAACTTTACTTTTTGAGGAGCTCGGTGGCGCAGCGGTAAACGCACTCGGTCTGCGATTGTTGAAGTTAAGCAACTTTCGCAAAGGCCGGTCTTAGGATGGGTGACCACAAAAAAAAGTTTTCATCTCGAGCTCCTCCGTGCTTCGGAAGGCACGTTAAGCCGCTGGTCCCGGCTGCATTAGTAGTCGTTAAATAACCACCAATCCGCACTGGGCACGCGTGGTGGTTTAAGACCCGATCTCCCTATCCATCTATAGGGAAGGCCCGTGCCCCAGCAGTGGGGACGTTAGTGGGCTGGTGATGATGATAACTTTACTAGAGGTATAATGTATAATATTATTATTAGAACCAACGCCAAAATATACAGTAGAGGTAGATATAAACTGTTAACTAATTAATCCTTTACTAAGTACCTACCTAAGTATATTGGAATTCACTGACTTGAATATTCAAAAATACACACACGCTTTTCAAAAATGACCCAAATTAAATAACTGTTGAAGTTTAAATAAGGTAACCTTTTGTAAAATGTGTTCCTTCGTACGTTCAAGTCTCTCACACAAGAGA